>NC_141387.1:650000-1300000 GCF_017979445.1 Akebia trifoliata
AAATCCATCAATAATTTATAGTGCCGTTATCGTGGTTATAGGGGTTAGGGGTCAAATCGTACCATTTGATTAGAACAAAATATCGAATATTTCAAGCATATTAAATGTATCAGTAGAGATTATTTTAATTTTTCTGCTTACCAAAGTTTTGTATGGAAGCAAGATTATCAACATTAGTTATACTTCTATCTTAACTCGTATATAGTTGTAAGCATAGTAATAAAGTTCGGATTCGGTAATTATTTGGTGAGGGTTCAATTTGATTAAATTTAAAAAAAAATTAAATATTTTTTGAAAATTATGCAAACTATTTTATTGGATTTCTCACCAAAGTCTATCATCTCCAACCTCTTTCTAAATCTTAATTTCTTACTTGAGCTTTGATTGTTGAAAAAGCTAAAATTCTGGAGGTGAATGGTAAAAATGTTATCATATTAATTGAGGGATCATCGATTAATTCATCAAGTTAATTGACTAACCTTTAATTCAGAGTATTTTACAATTTTTTTGAAAATTTTGAAGAATTTTGTGTCTATGGTTGTAAATGTAAAATGTAATTATCTTTTTTTGTTATTTTTTTTGTTGATTGGGATATCCAAACTTACGTCCAACTAGTGGGATCAGGTGAGCCAAGGCCTGAACCAAGGATATGGGTCTCTCCCCCAGACATGTGCAACTCCCGCACATCACACACTCCAAGTAAGTGAGGGTACGCCCTCGCAAGTGGCCTCGAGGAGCCATTGCTCATACTAGTTATCAAATACACAACCTACGGACTCTCACTACTTATTGGATTTGCAATTGCCATTGAACAACCCCGCAGCGTTAAAATGTTGTTGTCTTGTTTTTCATTGATAGGGGTATTTTTGCATTGAAAGAAGTAGTTGACATCCCATTCAAGGGTAATTTATAATTATTAAGGAATGGAGGGTCCTTAATTCTTAAAGAAGGTTTGGGTCATTGTGTGAGTTGGTTGCCAACTGACCCTGCTCCACCTTACTAATGTCACTTGGTGTGTTAGGAAAACCCTCCATTTCCATTCCTCCCTCAACTATCTTCATCTCTAATTCTTGTTTTGCCTGAGACCACAATGAAATATTGTCATCCAAAATATGAAATTCATACATATATTGGAATAATTTGAAATGTTTCAATTGAGATGATTTTGATTTTATCTTGATCGAAATATTACAATGAAATGAGATTTTAAACTTTCGTGGTGTTTACTTCAATTAGATGTATACACAGAAATCATCTTCTGAAAAGGGACCGACTAGATGCACACCACCCATCATCAATTGCATTCCATCACTTAAAAATCACCCCATGCACTTCATTTGTATTATTGCACTCCAAAAAATAAAAAATAAAAAAAGATTGCACTCTTTTTTTCTTTCTTATTCTTCGTTAATCATGCTCACAAAAATTATTGCTTATTCATAAATTTTTGCTAAAAAAAAAAGGACCAATTTTTTAACATATCTCCATTGAAGAAGACTATTTTAACTCAATTGATTAATCAATAATTTAAAATTTTTGAACAAAGAGAACACGAAAAGAATCATCTCAAAGATTACACCAGCAGGTTATCCTAATGAAGTGCAGCTTGCAGGTTAAGAGGGATTATAATAATAATAAATAAATAAATGAATAAATAAATAAATAAAACGTATTTTTTTTAAGATTGAGGAGCAACCAACCACTAATGGTGTGCAATTGTAGGGGGAGCCTGAAGGAAAGGAAGTCAAATATGAGATTAGGGAATCAAAAACCATTTTAAACCCTCACAAGTTGGTTGATAAATTACAATTCAACGATGAGGCCGTGGCTTCAAGCCGACCTTATGGAGGCATTTTAGGGATTCCATTCCTCGAGATGTGTGTGATCTTTGACCAAATCGATCAATTTATAATCCTCCGACTCTGGACTCTTGATCTCCCAACCTTTCTTCTTTGATGTTGTTGACGAGGTGGATTCTTGATTCTTTGAAGATTGAACGTAGAAGGAAGAAGGATATGACCCTAGTGTGTTGCCTGGCGAAGGTCTTCTAAAGATTAAATAAGTAAAAAAATATGAAAAGTTTGAGAAATGGTGGAGGTTGGAGATGGAGGAAGATACAAATAGTGAGTTGCTGAGTATTCTCTGTTTTGTGTGTGTGAGGAAGTGATTTAATTTAACCTTTCCTAAGACTTTGACAGGGATTTTTATAATTTCGAGTCTGAGATAGTTGTCATCACATGGTTGGCCCATGCATATTGCTAGATTTCATGTGAGCTAGCTATGGGTTATTGACTCTATCTTTGAATTTTGCACCCATAGCTCATTAATGCTAATATTTGAGTTTGATTCAAAATATCTTAACGCATTAATTGTTGAATTCGATTTGATTTTGATGTTGGAGGATTGGTGAGTCAGAGAATATCACTATCAGCACTTGTTCTAATCAGTACTTGCAAATATCACATTTAATATGAAGATTTGGTGCATGATCGAGCTCTAACCGCCATAAATACTTTGTCTTATTACACCTGAGGTTTTCCTATCTACGCTAACGAAACTTTGTTCTAAAACTCCCTTTGATTGATTGGACTTACTGGCCTTCAAGCTCTATTATTTGCTCATGTTAAGATGATTTGATTTCTAGACTAATTATACCATTATTTGAGTACAATAGCTTGCTTAGTTGATGCTATACTGCCCGATTTATGACAATCTTTGGATCATATCAGATGATATTTGATATTTAGACTAGGCCCACTGAATTAGAAAGGACGTGTGCCCTTATCTCAGAGTGTGACAGAAATGGACTCTACCAAACTTCACAATGGAAAAAAATGTAATCTATTTAAAGACGAGATAGTAAAATTAACAACCATTAGAGTTAATGTTTTAAAAAAAATTAGCCCCAATTTTTTTGGATAATATCGGTGCAAATACATAGATTTGTGGGTATTATTATCGTTTGAGTTGATGCCATTGAGACCTATAAATATTAAAAAACAAATTCCTTAATAAGTTAGTAAAATTTTAAATCTTAGTAAGCGTCGTTGACCTCACTTGGATTACCACATTTGTAATCCAACACAACAGTCTTCTAGATTTCACACAAAATTTTAGATTAAAAAATAAAAATAAAAATCTATTTTACATCTAAGGTGTTGAAAATGTACAGCTATCAAACTCCCAAACTTAAAAATAATGTTTAAAGATGAAAACTAAATAGGCGTTTGGATAGGACTTCTTGGCTACTTCTGACTCTTACGGGGAGTTAAAAGTCGTTTGGATGAACAACTCCTTCGAAGAGTTACTCCGCGCAAGAACAAGAAATTACTCTTTGTGAAGAAGTCAAGAAAACCTATTTTTCAAAACTCATCTTGCGGTGAGTCAAAATCTAACGGTTCGTTTTACCAAAATACCCTTAACTTTATTAATTTTCTATGAAAATATTCCTAATTCATTTGCCCTTAAAATCAAATGAAAGAAACATTTATTAATATTTTAATTTTTTTATTTTGAGTATAATGGATTTAAACACATTATATTAATATTTAATATTTAAAATATTATATTATATTATATTAATATTTATAATTAAACACATTATATTATATTAATATTTATTATATTATATTATATTAATATTTATAGTTAAAATGTCAAAAACAATATAGTTTGAAGGCATATTATGACACTAAAAAACAGTCTTTCAATTTTTTTTTTAATATTATGTCAAAAACAGTCTGTCAATATTTTTAAATTTTTTTGAGTATAATGGATTTAAACACATTATATTAATATTCAATATTTAAAATATTATATTATATTATATTAATATTTATTATATTATATTATATTAATATTTATAGTTAAAATGTTAAAAACAGTATAGTTTGAAGGCATATTATGACATTAAAAGACAGTCTGTCAAATTTTTTTTTAAATTTTGAGTATAATGGATTTAAACATATTATATTAATATTTAATATTTAAAATATTATATTAATATTTATTATATTATTATATATTAATATTTATAGTTAAAATGTCAAAAATAGTATAGTTTGAAGGCATATTATGACATTAAAAGACAAAAAACAGTAACTGATATAATATAAGGGTATTCTGGTCTTTTTTTTAGAAGTCATGAGAAGTTAGTATGGTTCCCAAATAGACTTCCAGCACAAAAGTACTTCTGCCAGTACTTCACAGAGTTGATTGTCAAACGTCCTTTCTGCACAGAATTACTTTTCCAACTCCTTCACAGAGTATTTCAGCTCCTGTTCTTTGGAACAGTAGTTCTGCTCCTGGTATCCAAACAGGCCCTAAGTTTTTGTTTAATTTTCTTTTCGAAGTACATAAAATTTTGCCCTCTACGTTCCTGTGGCATTGGATCATGTTTTGATCCCACATGTGAGTTCACAACCCTTAGTAAGAATTAAAATCCTACTAAATTAGTCAGGGTAGCTTGAGTGAGAACTTCCACGTGTATCGTATACTGTGCCATGTTTTTCTTCGAAGTTAAATAGGGTCAAGATCTCGTTAGAAATTGTCTCTGAGACTGAGGTTATCAATTATTATTATTATTTTTAAATTCGCGGGGATTTTAACGGTTACGATGCTCAATATCTTAAATTATATGTCTGAAAGATATCTGAACCGTCGATCATCTTCAGTTATTCCTCGATCTCTATCTTGTCCGACGCAGCATTTAAATGCTCTTTAAAATCCGGATTTGAAGTCCGAAATATAAACTTCGAAATAAAAAATCACCCCTTTTGGGGAAAAAAAAGCCCTCTTTCGAGAGAGAGTATGTGCGAGGGAGTAGAAGACTAATTTCGGCGAAAATCTGTTCAATTCGAAATTCTAATCATTCGGAGCTGCAAATCTTGTGTAAGTTGAACTTATATACAGAATTCATGTTATATAGTTTGTTTTTGGTATTTGTTTCCAGGATTTTATAGGTTTTGAGGTGTTCTAGCAGCGGAAAATGGTCTCCTTCACATGGGTTCTGAAATTTGTGGTTTATTTTATTTATTTAGCTTGTAAAGGTTTTTTTGGTTTAGGGTTTCTACTTGTTGTTTTTCCGATCTACTGGTTTATTTGAGCTTATATAGGTCTTATAATGGCGTACCCGCTGTTCAAATTTGTAATTTTTTTTAAAGTTATTTATTTGTTAGCGACCATTTTGTCTCTTTGTTTTTGGGGGCTTTTGAAATTTGTATTTTGTGTTGCTTCGTGGCAGTGTATTTACCATGAATAGATTAGGGTATGGAAATAAAAATTCCCATACCCCTAATTATCATCTTTTAAAGCTTTAAATGGGTTTTCTTTTTAGATATCTGCTCAACTGTGTCTTTATGGAGTTCTTTACTTCTTGGTTTCTGCTCAAGATTGTGTTTTTACCTCAATTTGGTGTAAGTCTTTAAGATGTTCATTTTAGAGTTCTACATCCCTAATTCTCATGTTTTAAATCTTTAAATGGGGTTTCTTTTTAGATTTCTACTCACCTGTGTCTCTATGGAGTTCTTCACTTCTTGATTTCTTCTCAAGATTGCGTTTTTTACCTCAATTTGGTTTAAAATGCCCATTTTAGAGTTGCTTATAGGATGCACTTTGAATTGAAGCTAGGCTTCACGAGTACTGGTAATGAACTGCAGATAAATTATGGTGGAGGCAGAGACAGAGACAGAGACGGCAGCTGAAATTGCTGAGGGTTTGGCAAATGGAACTTGCCCACCTGAGGATTCAGTTGAAGCTGTTGTAGAAAAGAAGGATGAAGAGAAGGATGGGGTAGAAGCCATGGAAGAAGATGGGAAAACCAAGGCTTCGGAAACTGATAAAGAACATAAATTGGAGAAAGAAAAAGAGAACAAAACAGAAGACGATAAAGATGAAGCTGAACCTGTGAAAATGGATGAAGAAAATGACTCCAAGGAAGAGCACGATTGCGAAAAGGTTGAGGAGAAGACTGATGAGAGTATGGAGGAAAAAGAGAAGCCCAAAGAGACTAAAGAGGAAGAAGAGAAGGTGGAAGAGAGTAAAGAAGAAATGGGGTCAAAGAAACGTCGAAGGGGAAAGAGTGTCGAGGGAAAAGAAGCGAGTAAGAAAAAGGAGGTGAATGTTAAAAAGGCAAAAGAACCAATTACACCCGTTGCTTCATCTTTTGATCGTCCAGTACGTGAGCGGAAATCTGTTGAGAGATTGGTGGCCTCTGTTGAGAAAGAACAAGTGAAGGGGTTTCTCATTGAAAAGGTGTTCTTCTTGCGTTGATTTTTTTTTTCTTCCTGTTGAGTTCTGCACGTGTGATAGTCTTAGATTTGGTTGCTGTTTTACCTTTTGCAGGGTCGTGGCACTGCACTAAAAGATATACCAAATGGTATGGTTATCTGCTTCTATTAACTTCATATATTGTTTTTAATATTTGGACGGGGGCTCACAATCTTTTAAGTATATGAGTTGTTTAGTTTATTTCTTCATTGTTCACATGTAAGTTTCCTGGCAATAATTTGCTTGGACAGTTGGTTTTTTGTCCTTCTTGCCTCTTTTTGATCGTTATAAATAATTTTATTAATGAGGAAGGAAGAAAGGATGGAGGTCAAGAGACCCAATATGTGAGATAAAGCAGGGAGACATAAACAACAATCTTACACATGAGATTCCATCTAAATAAAAATCCTCAAAATAGACACTTTTCAACTTCCTTAAGAGCCTTATACCAGGACTGAGTTAATCTCATTTAAAAAAGGCTTACCAGTCCCCCCACCACCCAAAAAAAGAAGAAGAAGAAGAAGAAAGAAATGATTTGTAATGAATTCTAAAGCTAGGTATTATTCACCATTTGGTTGCAAGGAGTGGGTCTCGCACGAGCAGGATACTATAATGGGAAAATTATCAAAAAAGGATGAAGTTTTTAATTAATTATTAAAAAAGTATTAATTTTCAAAAAATTACCAAAAAAGGATTTAACACATTGAACTGTTCAGCGAGTTTTCAATTTGCTGGACTATCCAGCGTGTTAGGATTTTTTCATATTTGAGTATGGAAAGGGTGAGGCTAGCCTAACTAACTTAGTAAGATTTGAAAACTTACTAAGGGTCTTTAAGCTCACCTTGTGGCATCAAAAACATGATCCAATGCCTCAGGGATGTAGAAGAAAAAATTATATGAAATTAATATATGTATAAAATATTTTTTTAGTATTACATTTTAATTTTAAATGTGGGAGTTCGGTGAGAATTTAGTAGCCATCCATTTTCAAAACCTTGGATGAAGCTTAAAAATCAGTATTATTTTTTTTTTTTTTGGGTCTGAGTTTTTTCATGAAATCGATAAGGCTATGATGTTGGAATGTCAATTTGGTAATCCATTTGAGTTCAAGCACTCTTAGTAAGATTTGAATGTTACAACTTTGTAAGGTAAGTGTATTTTTTCAATGCACATAACGTGGGCCAAAGGTACTTAGAAGACGTAGGACAGCCCAACACGCTGTACAGTTCAGGTATTTTAGAAAACGCTAGACAGTTCAGCGTATTTAATCGGTTTTTGTAATTTGTTAAAAAATAATACTTTTTAATAATTAATTAATTTTTTAACTCCTTTTTAGTAATTTGCCCTACTATAATCACCATCCATATCCATTCAGAATGCCAATAGTAACCTGTATTCAGAAACCTTAACGAACAATTTATAGTTGTATGTGAATGTATTTTCTGTCATGAATTCTTAATGAGATTATTTATTTATAACAAAAGTAACAGTGGACACAGTTGTAAAACTAGGTCCTGTATTACCCTTGAGACTGAAAATTGTGACTAAGCAATCAGAATCCTGGAATTACTGCCAACATCCATTGAGGACGCTGTTATTGGCATAAAATTCTTTAACCCAAAAGATGCAGTAACAGAGTGTGAACTTGTGATCATGGTTTCTTGAAGAGTTATTTTTCCGGTTGTTTTGTTATTATTGTGGAATTCAAGTTATTGAAATTTTTTTAAGGTGAAAGACTGGATATGCTGTATGTATAAAATGTTGGGGATCCAAAGCGCAGGATGAGCATAGCCTAGATGAGATGCCGAGTGGACGGGTGGCGACATTAAACAGTAAATTATAAATGAGAGTATCTGGGAACCTTGTAGTAGCTCAAATAGGTGATAAAATAAAGGCAATTCTATTGAACATGGTTTGATCATGTGCAAGGCCACTGATTGCACTAGACAAAAGTGATACACTGCTGTAGTTTGAAGACTCAAAAAAGAGGAAAGATCGGAAAAATGTACGCACATTAGCGGAATATATTGTCCTGAATAGAATTGAATGGAGAAGCCCTGAATGGAATAGAATGGCAAAAACTTATCTTGGTAGCTGACCCAAACAGTTAGAACTTGGAGCAAGGCTTGAACTTTGGTGAGGGTGAGCATGGTGTCAAGTTCATAAACTTCCAGTTGGAGTACAGGCTATCTATCTTGTTGTGATGATGTTTTCATCATGTACATCCTACCTTTTATGGAGTAACTGAAGCATTATCACTTACGTTTTAAGTTGACATACCTAGTTTAAAGGGGCACAATTCTAGAAAGTTGTATTGTTAATTTACTTTGCTAGATCATCTTTTATTTATTTATTTATTAATTTATTATTATTCTTTTCTTTTTATGGTTCATAATGTTTTTACTAGATTATTGGAATGGGGTGCATGTAATGATGGCCCCTTATACATATTTACTTATACATTTTTCTTGGTGTTTGTGATTTTCCAAATATGATGACTGTTTATGTTCTGGATGCTTACCTTTAACTCTTCAGTTTTTGAAATTTTCTGTACGATGCTTCTTGTGATATTTCAGTGGCATACAAGCTATCAAGAAAGAAGACCGACGAGACTTTTAAAATGCTTCACATGATTCTTTTTGGAAGGAGGGGGAAGGTAATATAAAATCCTTGACAGAGAGGTTTTCAGTATTACTTGTGGTTTGTTTCATACCTTTCGAGGTTTGTTCTGGATGCTTACCTTTTTTCTCATTTTTGGTTAGTGGAAAGTTGAAGTTTCTGGAACTTCTTGGTCTATACTGCATTGAAGTTTCTTATTGGTTCTCTACTGCTTTTTGTTTTTTTAATAAATAAAATATCTTTATTAATAAAAGGGAGGTCAAGATAACCACACCAAACACGAAAAATAAAAAATAAACAGGGGCTCTCTACAGTTTTGTTTCATCATGCTTACCTTGCTCCACCTTAACGTTTTCTTGTATGATCTCATGTTTATAGGTAACCATTTGTTTGGATCTGTATGCTCATAGCTTTCTTATTTTTACAGAGGAACTTAGTTTTTCGTTTTCAGTTGTTGGATGGTTATTAACATTAAATTGGTGACACTATTTGGGCTAAGCCCCATGATATAAGGCGGCCTACCTGCCAAATATGTGGTCTGAATCCGTGATCATGTACACTAAGTGCAGGAATAAATTAATATGGCAATGTACTGCATCATCGAGTCATTTCTGTTGAGTTAGTATGTGTTATGTTATTATTATTATTATTTGTAAAATTTAGGCTGGTTCAATCATTTTATTGTCACATGTCAAATATCTGTGGACTTTTGTATTTTTTAATTGTTTTTGTTGAATGGTCTAAAATCTGCTCATTAATGTCTCTTCATCCTTCTTTTTCACAGGCGTTTCAGGTCAAGAGTAACCTTTCCCAATTTTCTGGCTTTGCATGGCATGAGAACGAGGTAAAGAAATTCTTAATTATGGAAGACATTCTGATTTTTTCAGTTACCGTTTTTGTACACTTATGTGTTTTATTGGAGGGCTGGACGTCTGGACCCAAATAGTTTGTCTTATTTCCATTGTTCAACCAAATTTATGATTTTATATATGTTCATGGATTGAGAGTTATGATTATATTCCTCAAGCATATTTGTCAATTTTCCTAATTCATACTCTGGCTTAATTGCAGGAAAAACAAAAACTTAAAATAAAGGAAAAATTCGACAAGTGTGTCAAAGAGAAATTGGCGGAATTCTGTGATGTGCTTGATATACATGTTGCAAAAGCTACAACTAGGAAGGTTTGTTGAATTTCCAGTGATATGTATTTACACTTGAAACTGTTCTTAATAAAGGACATTTTGTGATCATCTAAATGATATGCTATCTCTTGGATGGGTTATACTAAAAAAAGGACCAAATAATCCTTAAGATTTGATAGTCATCTAATGAAATTGATTCAGACTGTTGGACCACCATCTTCTTGGCTGTCCAAAAGAAGTCAATCCTAGGATTTGTAGTCATACAATGAATTTGTTTTCCATTTAGGCATTTTGACCACCATCCATCTTAGTTGCCCAAGTTTTACCGCTTGGTTGAATGCTTATGGTAGCTGACAATTCTATCTTTGGGCAGTGGCCATTCCATTAGGTGGATCACTAACCGAATAATATGGATTGATGAATGAGCAAGTCATATTTGCAGCTTACTGCCTAGGCATATAACCATGTGGCTTCCTTTACATATTATAAATCTTGCTTCGTTAGAACGTAACTGTGTATCCTTCTTAAAATGGCATTAACTGTTGAAGCTGAGCATGGATCTTTAACATGCAGGAAGATATGATAACCAAGCTACTGGACTTTTTGGTTGCCCCTCATTCTACAACCGATGTGTTACTTGCAGAAAAGGATCAGGTTTGCTTGGAAATCATTATTTAGATAACCTTATTTGAGAGAGTTAGCTCTTTTGCTCTGATGTAGTATTGTCTTAGACTCAGTTTTGTTCAAACCTGTTATCAGTCAGGTAAGGCTAAAAAGCGTAAGAGGGCAATCGAAGGAAGTGTGTTGAAGTCTGGAGTCACAACTGCAAAACGCTCGGTTAGGGTATCTCTCTTTTCTTGGTGAACCTCAAAACTTGAATGGGTGTATTCAGCAGGGTGTTTTCATAAAGTAACAGATTTAAAATGTAGGTTCAATTAGACTTATTTTTTCCAAAGAAGTATTACCGATGGTGGATAAATTTGGTCTACCCCCTTATTTTTAGCAAATAATTAAATATTGTCATATCTTTAGTGATGCTAAAGTCATGACGACAAATCTATTTTATGGGTCTTTAGAAGCCATATGTAGTTAATAATCAGCATAGGTATACATGTGACTAAGCTATACCCCAAGATTCACCACTTAAGGGATCCCACTCAAGAGATGTCTTATGGCTAAGCCAAATCAACATGGTCAGATGATAGCTACTAAATTCATCCCATTTTCTTTGATATTTAGATATCACATGGGGAATTATCTGTCAAAAAAAGAAATTACATTGGGAAAATGAGAATTCAGGGATTACAATATGATTAGACTGGTTAGTGAGGCCTTCTGAATTGCTGGTTTTCTGTCCTGTATGTGTGCCATGTGACTAGAGCTGCTGCTATTAAAAGTAATTGGGATTATCTTTGTTAACAAATGTGGTCTTTTTTAACTTTCTTTGGAGAAGCTGTCATGATTCATGAAGGGTGGAGGTGAAATCATATGGTGCAGCTATTTTCCACTTTTTTTTTTTCTTTTTCAAATCAAATCCTGAAAAGTAAAGGGCTTATTTAGAGCGTCAATGTTTGGCGTTCAAAAAAGATATTTTCAAGTGGACCTTGGTGTCAAAAACCAAAGAAATAAAACTCCCAACTGTTTAGATGATTGTGCAATTCTTTTTGATAACTAAAGATTTTACATGTTAATGTTGATTTGTGCCTTTCATATGTTTTTTTACCATTATATTTGACAGAAACGAAGAAAGACTGATGACACTCCCAAAGAGAAGAAGGCTGCACCTGAAACAGAAGATGAATCCCAGGAAGAGGAAGAGGAAGATGAAGAAAATGAGAATGGTGTTCCCAATGAATCTGAGGATGAGGTGGCCGGGGATCCTGAAAGTGAAGAAAAGGAAGATGAATCTGAAGAAGAAAAGGGTAAACGCAAGAAGGATTTGGGGAAGTCATCGTCGAAGAAGGTATCGTCTGGGAAGACTAGAACCAAGAAATCAACAACCCCAAAGAAAGCCACTCCTGTTACTTCACCCCAAAGAACCCCTAAAAAATCATCCTCCAAGCAACCCAAGAATGAAGATAGCAGTAATACCATGCCAAAAGTCTTCTCAAGGAAGAAGAAAACTGAGGAAACCCCAAAGAAGAAATCCTCATCCGTGTCCAAATCTACCGAGGAAAAACACAGCAAGGAGAAAATGGTTGCCAAGGAAAAACAAAGCAAGGAGAAAACTGGTAACACTCGTAAGATTCCTATTCTATAACCTGTTGTGAAAAGGGGTAAAAAGGTTTCGGCTACAGGCCTATAACCTTTCAATCTGACTGGGGAAAACGAGGAAAAATAATAAAATAAGTTTTCTTCTTAGTAAACTGTGACAATTTTTTCATAATTTTATGAAGGTAAAAAGGTGGCCAAAGGGAAGGATAAACGCAAAAAGGATACTGGCCCGAGTGAAGATGAGCTAAGGAAGTTGATTTGTGAAATTCTGAAGGAAGTTGATTTTAACACGGTAAGCTGCTTTCACAAATTTTTGAACCTTCGTTTGTGAAAAATTGTCGGTAGCATTAGAAACGCAACTCTCCAAGTTTGAGCATCTTCCCCTACACGAGTGCTGCAATTGGCTCGCAAGTGTGGCTTAGCACTCAATTACAGTAGGTTCAACTTAGGGTCCTGAATATGTTGATCCTAATCATCTGACCCATGTACATTTCTATTAGAGCTATCAATGGATTGGACTAAGCATGGTCTGGAACATATCCTAGGAGTCAGAATGGATCCATTTTCAAGCCGATATCTTATTGGATCAGGTCCTTGTCAATAGTTTGGATCCAAATCTGATTTGATGACAATTGGCTCAGGTTTGGGTTGTACAAAATCTAATTTTATAATGATATCATTTTGGGTCCTTATCAGAGCCCAAATTCTCGATCCAAACGCCAAGCTATTGGAATGAAATGTGTCAAATTTTGGTTCTCATCTGATCCATTGTTGGCTCTAATTTCAATGAGCTAACCGTCCCAGATCATTGGATGGTTAGGATCAAATAACTAGGTCAATTTTAGTCTGAGATCTCATAGGTGTGACCTACTGAATGTTTGCAGTCCAGAGAGGACTGCCCTCATGCCCCCCCTTCATTTCCTGGCTCATCTTTTCCTCTTTCCATTTCAGATGAACCACTCAAACCCCTCCGTTATATATTTTTGATGTCGTGAAATTATAATTGTTCTTCAATTTATTGGTTATGGCACATAACATGATTGTGCATTTTATGGATTTTTCTTGCAGGCAACATTCACTGATATTCTCAAGCAAATAGGTATGCACCATTAGTTTTCATTATCTGACAGACTTGTAATTTTGCTTAGTGGGGGAAAAGTTGATGCCACCGTTGCATCCTAACGACGATATATGCTACCCAAGCCACAATTTTACCATTCTTAGTTATCTGGACAGACTACTGTTTTTCTCTCTATATTTTTAATAGTACTGGGGATGGGACTTGATTCTTTTTATTTATTTATAACAATTTTGTTTGTTTGTATGGCTAAGTGATTTCTATGCTATTTTCAGCTCGGCATTTTGACATGGATCTCACACCTAGAAAGTCTGCAATAAAGCTTCTTATCCAGGAAGAGCTGACCAAACTAACAGACGAGGAGGAAGAAAATGAAGATGATAAGGACAGCGAAGCCGAAAAGGACAAAGATCCAGAACCTGTTGGCCAGGAGGTGGAGGCCTGACCTGAACGCATGATATAGCCACATAACTGAATTACATTAGAAGTGTTATTTTTATCTTGTTTATCTTTCTGTGATATAAGTGAGCTTATATTATGCCTTATGGTAGAGTAGGTTTTATTATTGGCAAGCCAGGCACACCGGAGAAATGAGCGGTTTAACTGTTGAAGCTGCCGCTAGTGATTATGGCATGTTATTGTATAATACATAAGCATAGATTTGTTGGTATTTTCTTGTCACCCAAGTTACCTTTTCATAGCTGTTTATGTGATGGAACTAATGTTTATTGTTTTAGATTAACCTTTCCATAGGTTGTTTATGTGATGGAACTCTTCGATTGATCATGATCGCCATGCCATGCCTTCGGTGTCCATTGCCACCTTGATTTTGCTAGGAAAAACTGATGGTAAAAGGGTTGGAATACTGTACGTGTGATTTTGATACTTAGTGATGGGGATCATGCAGCAAATTTTTTTCAAAAAACTTGGCACTCAACTCAAATCTACAATGGTAGAATAAGAAGTTGGTTCTCAGTACTGGTCTTCCCAAAAATTTACATTTCGCAGACGAATTCATTGGCAGGAGTTTTTGTTTTTGTTGGACCAAAGAATTGAGGGGTGTAAGGTGTTTGGAGTCTCGTTAAACTGTGTGTATATTGAGAAAACTTCAATTCCCAGACCAATCAAATGTATTATGCCCGTAATAGAAAACTTCATTCTTGAAGTCCATTAAACTCGTTAGCGAAGCCTCACCTCCACGAGGCTTCTCTATGCTTCCTCATTCTATTCCTTTGCTGATCTGTTGTACTCTTTTCGTTGGTCATCTTGACCACATTTTAATATAATTTGCATTAACCTATCAAAAAAAAAAAAAAAAAAAAAAATTCTTTAACTTTGCGTTTAATGTTTAATTAGGTCTGGTATAAGGTCCAGACCAGATTTTTGCTCACGCTCTCAGCCCTCAAGGTATTATTGGCTTCTCAAACACGACAACTCACAAATCAGATCCTGTCGTAATTCGATTCACACAACATTATTGTTTGGATATGTTCAATTTAAATTGATCACATCAACATCAATGGTTGAATGAATCATGCTCGATATTTATGAGGTTCTTGTCAATGTGAACAAAGGTCTCTAAAAATCTTAAAATGAAACACCTTAAGATTTGAAAAACTCAGTCTTGTGCTCATGGGTTTATCAGGTTTTGATGAACCCATTTGTTGTAAAGATCTTAAAGACTGGGTTTGATTTCTTAAGTGGAGCTGATGTTGATCTTCGACTCTGATATTATGTAGTAAAAGAAACTATACATATATCATTCTTCCGCTAATGGTTTCTTGTATCTTGTATTTCCTTATTAATATGCTGAGACCAATTTTTTTTTCCAGACTAAACAATGCAGAACATAAGGGCAATCAATCACTAAATCAGTGCAATGAGTAGCGCTAAACATTGCTAATAAACTACAGCAAAACAAATATCTGTACTCACATAATTGCAACATATGTAGAACACGTTACATTATTAATGGTAGTTCGAGTATTAATAACAGAACACAACAGCAATTTCTTCACCTGAATAAAGTATCTGCTGGGCATCGTGTATTATTAGAGCAGACCTCTCCGTCTCTTGTAGTCACCAACTGTCAGTGTCAGAGAGTGCCTTCGGCCATCGTTCTCCGGGACTTTACGACCAACTGTTGCCTCAATCCTCTGCTTCCTTGCCATGAATCCCGCATGAGCTCCCCCAGCTCCCCCATTCTTCTGCAGCTCAGTCAACGAGATAGTCAGCTCAAAGTGGTGTAGTGAGTTTGACTCCGTTCCTAGATCAACAGGTGCACTCGTATCCACCAATTTCCCTGCACCAGCGGCTGCTTCCAATGCTGCTGCTGTTGCAGCCATACCAGCCTCGGCTCTGGCCCCTATACCTGCTCCATTGCTACCTCCTGGCCCTGCTGACGGAGCGATAGCATCCTCATTTGTGGCAATGGCAGCCTCATCTCCTCCACCAGGACTTGACACGTAGTAATTTCTCGATCTAGTCCATCTCCTTGAGAATGGATCATACCCTGCTTCACCAGCTTTCAAACTTGTGTTCACTGGCTTCAATTCCGAGGCATTCTTGAAGTTCTCAGCCCTGTTTCTTTTGTTCATTTCTGATAACCTCACAGCCTTTGCATCTTTTTGCTTTGTCTGCCGAGAAATGTTCTCCAGTTCCTGCAGCCTTGCCTGGATTCTCTCCACCTCCGCCCCATCCCCCCGCCGGCTTTGTGCCACCTCTAATTCCCTCCTTAGACGGTCCTTCTCAGCCGCGATGTTCAACGGCCGTGAAGAAGCCGATTTCTTCTCCTGCAACATCTGCTTCACAGTAGCCGCTGAGTAGACATAAGTGATGGTCTTTTGTATAGCCTCCCGTTTCTCCAGCACATCGTACCGACTTGGCATACGTCCCCCAATTTTCTTCACCTCACGCACCAATTCATCAAATTCTTCCTCAAGTGGGGGTGAGTCTGATACCCTGGCCATCTGCCACCTGGCTGCTGAGCTCTCACTAGCCCAAAAAATGTTCAGGTACTTGTGTGTGCTCTTGTTCTCTAGCTTGTATTGTCGGTCAGGATCTGTAGCATCAACATTCCGAACCATGCAAAGCCTATAAACACTCTTGTTCTTCGTCTTGTTCATCCCAATCCCCACCCTCACAAAACAACCCACAATCAACTCTTCAAAGAAAGGCTCCACGAACCACTTTGCTAACCTCGACCTCCGAATTGTGATGTCCTTGATATCCTCAAATGTCAGGTTCTCCTTGTCGATTGGTCTGTACACATCACTATCGCCCAAGTCATCATTTCCTGCTATATCCTCATCTCTGTTGCGGCTTCCACTATGGCTCTCACTATGGCCAGAGTCACTATCACCCAAGTCATCATTTCCAGCAATAGTGGGTTTTCTCCTAATCGGAGAAGAATTACGGCGAACAGAACTTCCTCCACCTCTGGCTGCATCCCTCGATTTCCAATCTGGGTCCTGCTGTTTCATCCTCTTTGCTCGCAGCTCATTCAATGCATCGTCCTTTGCAGCTGCGCGCTCAGCAGATCTAGCTGATGAACGCACGCGAGATGGGGTTGGACGTGGAGTTTCTTTTCCAGGTTGGGTCTTTTTTCCACTCTGCTTCGCTCTTACCCTCTCTTTCAATCGATGATCATCTCTTCTTTGAGCTCGATCTGATAGGATCATCTCCCTTTGGAGTTCGGTCAATTGTGCAAGCTGTTCCCTATCGTAATCATCCTTGTAAAGATCACTCCCAACATCAGACTCGTCACTACTGCCACCACGGTGATCATCATTTTCATAGTCATCATCGTATTCCCGGCTACCCCGATCATCGTCCTTCTCAGTGGGGTCCAGCCTCTTCTTCAGTGGAACCTGAGATCCTGAGGGTTTTCTATTTACATAGCCTGCATCGTCATCCGAGTCATCATCCTTTGAGTCACTTCCATCATCAGAATATGAACCTTCCCGTTGCCTTCTTGATGGTGGACGTGAGTGTCGATTCCTCCCTGGTGCACCGGTTCTTCCGGCGGCCTCCAGTAGCAAGTTCTCCAAGTCTGCCATGATCTTCTTCTTCCCTTTGTACACCACAACACATTGTCATCCTCCCGAATATATTGCATTTTATTTAAAAAAAAATAGTTAAGGAGAGGCCAGAGGTATGCACCAATCATGCAAAGGAATGTGTAATATAGAAAAATAACTTTATGTTTATCCCTTATTATTCTTCTAAACATTATGGATTTGATGGTAACTTTTTTATAAATGCAATTTATGTTCTAGATTTGGTCTTTTCTCTCGATTTATCAAGACTTGCATGGCCAATGCTAAAAGCTATTTCAAATTAGCTGGTGGGTTTGTTAGAAGAATACTACCTCCCCAAAAGGTTCAAATCAAGCTTTCTGAAAATCCATATCTACATGGGGATCTTTGTTGAATTTTTTATTTGGGTTGACATACTGACAACACAATCACCATGTTCAGTCAAAGAGATCCAATGAGGGTTAGAAATGCCAATCTATATGACCATGTCATCTGATTCCAATTGAGATGTTGGGCAAAAACAATTCCATGCAATCCCCCCCATGCTAAACTAATCAACTACATCAAAAATTAAAAATACTAAAAATAATTAAATAAATTGAAAGGGATGTAGCAATTATGCAAAAGAAAGTGGAGACCTTCAGAATGATAAGGATAGGTAAAACCAAGATGTTAGAAAATGAAGTTCTTGGGGGGGGGGGGGGGGGGTAGCTTCAATTGACCAAGTTGAGGATAAACAGACATGCATTGATAATGGAATCTAAGTTCATCATTCATACAAACTAAAGACAGCTCAATAATTTTGAAAGACACTAGTGCACCTAATCAATCTATAAGACAACATCATGGATACCCATATAATCATTTTACTTAGTTTCCTAAGTGCTTCCTAAAATGAAGATTTGTTTTCGAAATAAACAACTTCGGGGTTCCTCACATAGAAATAGTGTAAATATCACAAAAAGAAGGGGGCTTTAATCTGAATGAGTTCAGATGGGATGTTATCGAAGACCAAAACAATCTCAACGTAGAAGTAAGGGAGCAGAGCACTCTTGATGCTTGGAACTATTGAGGGCTACGAAAGGTTGATCGACAATTGAGGAGAAAATTATAAGGAATTGGAATGTGGAAGTCGTTCAAGCCGAAAAGCTACATAGGGACCAAAAAAGATTGAGAATTATCATGAAATAATGAACGATGTTTCTTGGGTTTCTATATAACATAATTTAAATCAATAAGATGCACTCTACATAATCTTTTAAATGTTAATTTTGCAGTAGAATTGAAATAGAAACACTACAAAAGAATTCCATCAGAACAGAGAGAAATAGAAGTAGACATCATAGAGGATAGAAATCTGAAACACACCAGCAACATAAACAGATTCTAGTAAAACAAAAAGTACAAATTTAACAAATAAAATCAAAAGGAAAAGTACAAAAGATCCGAGAATCTGAAACTACCCTAAGATCCTTATATTTTTAGGGAATTATTAATAAAAAAGAAAGTTGTGGTTAGTGAGAATTTGTTTGAAAATAGAAGATTCAACCTGAAATTCAACGACTCGCAGATCAAAAATCAGAGAGAGAGAGAGAGATTATACTTGACTTTGGAGGATTTGTTGAAGATCGAGCTCCCTTCGGTATAGATACAGAGAGAGAGAGAGAGATGAGAGATCTGAGAGTGAGTTTAGAGAGGTGTGAAGGTGTTAGTTTTAGTTTTTTTTTAGCCAACGAGAGAGAAGAGAGGAGACAGATCTAATTTGATCTCTGGTTTCACTAATTAATGTAAAGATGAAGAATGGTGGAATAAACGCAAAACTAATTCACTTAAACGACAAATATATCGTGACTGTTAGATCGATTGCGATCTAACGGTCCAAATGAATATGGCGCTCGTTGGCTGTTGAACGACATATATATATATGATCAACCGAATCTGAAGTTTCTAAGTTCATCAAAAGTAGTTTACAAATTTTCGATAAAAAACGACATTTTACAATTCTATACCACTTTTGATGGACTTAGAAGTTAACTCAACTATCCACGTAGCACAGTTTCACTGGTGTGGTCTAAACAACTTCCTAATCCCTCGATCTAGGTAATCGGGGATCCAAGCAACTTCTTAATCCCTCAGTCTAGGTAATCGGGACTCTCTCTCTCTCTCTCTATATCTATATATATATATATATATAGGGTCCCGTTCAGCACCAAACATTTTGGCCAACATTTTAGCCAACCATTTTTGTCCTACATGGGTTAGAAGTTTTGGAATGGGCTGATTTTTGGTGAGGATGATCTCTACGGTGAGGAGATCATCCTCACCAAAAATCAGCCCATTCCAAAACTTCTAGCCCCATGTTTACAAGTTGAAAAATCGTGGACCGTCCATTTTTTGTAAAGGGTTAGAAGTTTTGGAATGGGCTGATTTTTGGTGGTGATGATCTCTACCTCACCAAAAATCAGCCCATTCCAAAACTTCTAACCCATGTTTTGAAAAATGTTTTGCCAAAATGTTTGGTGCTGAACATTTCCCATATATATATATATGGGAAAATCTCTCTCTGTATATATATGGGAAGCATTCGGAGGCCCTAAAGATAGTCAAACATTGTGCCAAACATTTTTCAAAACATGGACTAGAAGTTTTGGAATAGGCTGATCAAAAGTGGTTTACAAAGGGAGATATTAGGAATATGATTAATGAGACTCGCTAAAGAATTGATCTCCCAGCCATAAATATTTTTCCCAAAGAAGCATCTCAACAACATCCTAGCATACGATCCTACAAGTATGACATGAGCAAATTCCATTAATATTGAATTCTTCCAGCATTTAATGCAAACTCTGTAGTCCAATGGGCGTGATAACCACAATGAATAAAATCTATAGTTGACAGACCAACAATGTCTATAGATCATCGAAGATGCTAAATTCTAATACATAAACTTAAGTTAGGCTGGGCTACCCACAATTTGAAAACTCAAATCCCACATGCTTCTACATGGTGAATCCAACGATGACTTGGTAGAGATAAAAATAAAGATCACCGAAGATGCAGAAGAATGCCCAAAATATGCTCGTCATTGGAACCTTAGGCCACTCTAACGGAATGCAACTAGTGTGGATCAAGGTCCAGGACTTCGCCAAATTTTCTATGATGCCTATGTAGGCCACACAATAACCTGTATGTACCGCTTGTTTCCTTTTTGGTATAAGCACGAGTGCATGCACTCTTTTTTTTGCTAGGCAAGCAAGGGGTTAGTGGTCAACGGAAGTGATGGGTTCAATGGGATTTGAACCTAAGTGTCATGGGATCAACTCTCCTCAAGCCTTTACCAACTTAGCTAAGTGGCACGTGAAATGCACACACACATACAACACAAAATATAATACAAAAAACGATGACCAAACCAACTTCAGGTAAAGAAAACAAAATAGGAATAGCTACTGTGCTCTTGATGACAAAGAAAAGATCTAATTCACTCTTGATCACACCAGTAGACATTGTGCACATGAAATCAAAAATGGGGTTTTTACTTTCCCATTCAGCTAAGTATTGTTATGAACTACAAATAGGTCTCCGATCCTAAAATTTAAAGATTAATTTACAAGACATACTAGGATAGACAAGCAATACAAACACCTAATTTCGTGATGATGAGACCTTGAAATTGATACACCGAATGTTAGTGAGATGTGAAGTAAACAGCTTTCCAGCTTGAATGCCTACTAAAATAACATAATTATATCCTAAAGAGCCTATCCATAACTTTCAACCACAAAAGTGATGAATTATACATGCAAAACTCGTTTTTGTTGAGCTTCTTTGTTCTGTGCATTCTGATCAGCCATGGATGGAAGATTTGTCAACTTATGAGCATGATCAGAACCCCCATCCCCTTGATAACAAGCACTGCAAACATCAAACTCGGGGCAGATTTCACAGCACCAGCCCTGACCCGAATCAAAGTCATGATGGCAACTATTGCATGTAGTCACAAAAGCAGGTGTGGTTGGATTATGCAAATGATAAAGGACCATCATTGAGGAATGCTTAGCCCAACGTAGACTATCATTTGGGTTTGAACCCCATATTCAGAGCATCCATGTTAAGATGCCCAAGGAAATAAACTGGTTGGATGATCAAAATGCACAATCTATTAATATTTTTTTCCTGAAGATTTTGGTTTAAATCATTGGATTATGATATTTTTTTTTCAATGGGATATCTTCCCATTTGTGCGATGTCAACCACCACACTTTGGTCTATTATTAATTGTTATGTGTCGCTAAGACCATCCCCATGGGCTAACCCATGGTTACATTACTTATTAGTATTCTAAACAAGGTATCAAAATAGTTATAATTATAGTTTGTGCAGAGTACTAATACATGCCCAATCGGACAATAGTTTCCTGATTTTCGACACTAAACATCTGCACATGTTAAATACTATTGTAATTGAAGTAGTTTAAGAAGCAGAGAATCAGAAATTCGTGTTTGAACTTATCCTGAATGATCGCTTCCTATGTTTTTCAGATACCAGAATGGATTTATATATGAAAAATAGGGATAAGACCAATGATGTATTTGGGCTTGTAATATCTTATGCTTTTGGAGATTGGCTGGCCTAGTGAGTCAAGTGGCTTTGAACTTAGAAGGCCACCATAATGGATGGAGGTGTATAAAGCAAACAAAGCATCACTCTTTTGTTATCTATGTCTTGCACCACGGAATCAAACACAAGTTTTTTTTTTCAATAAGAAGGCTTTCTGTGTTTAGATAGGAAGTAAGTTTTAGAGCATGCTATAATCGACAGCCATACTAATAACTAATCTCTTAGACTGGAGATTTCTCGGCAGAACTTTCGAACCCGATCTGATTCATATGTGGCTTCAAGGGGTTTGATTTGAGGGCAAGGACAGATCCAAAAAGAGTGGATTGAATACCCAGACTGAGGTCTGTTGATGCAAGAAAGATTGAGATGACAAAGAGACGAAATGGATGAGTTGTTTGACGAAATGCCTAGTAGAAGGAGAAGGAATTGGTATGAATTTAGTCATTTTCTAAAGAAAATGACTAAATTCCAAAACTTTCAGGAGCAAAAGCAGCAAACCCAGACAATCAAAATGGGGAGAGAGAAGAACCCAAAGGATCAAAATCCTGCAACCTTACCTACATCTCTTTTGATCAAAACTCTAACAACTATGAATGATGTTTGACAAATTCTGATCGAATTCTCATGAAATCTCTTCTTCTCCAGAACAACAATATTGAACCCATATTAATGAAAAAAACCAGAAGAATGAGAGAGGGAGAGAGAGAATACCTCAGGTCGTCTCCTACTCGAGGTCGCCTCGTTCGTTCCACATCTCTAGGGTTTCTTCGCCTTCCTCGTTTCACATTTCTAGGGTTTCTGAAATCAGATTAAATTTGTATATTTCCTGGGGTGTAAGTAGCAATAGCTGGCCTGCCAATATTATCTATGTTTGAAAATAATGAGGGACAAACTTGAAATATAAAATTTCTTTCTCTTCTCTTCTCTCCTCCTCTCTCCACTTTTGGAGAGAACCAAATTTTGTCATTTTTTTCCTCGTGTCTTCGCTCCACTTCTCTTCTCTCCTCTCCCCACTTAACAATCAAAATAAGAGAAATAGAGAGAAAATTGCATATTTTCTCTTCTCTTCTCTCAATGCAAACATACCCTAACTGGTAAATTGGGACTAGAAGTTTCAAACTGTGCCGTTTTTTTGTGATCGTGATTTTCTCACCATAGAGATCATCCTCACAAAAAATCAGCCTATTCTGAGTTGAAAATGTTTGGCAAGCTAGATGATCACAATTAAAAGGACACGTGTCACAATCTTGGGAGGGGACAAAAATGGTAACCACAATTATATATTTTGTAACAAATCAGTTTGATAAGGCATTGGATTGAAAACTTATAAGATCGGATCCTTATTAGATTCTAAACCCTCAATCCAGACCCAATGTTATCGAATTAAGAATGGATAAAATTTCGGTTCATATTCAATCCATTAACAACCTTTGGGGAGAGTACTTGGAACTTAGAAGTCGTTGTGATCACTTGAGCTAAACTCACCAATTTACATATTCAACATTTTTCCAACACAAAT
Source organism: Akebia trifoliata (assembly GCF_017979445.1). Classification (NCBI taxonomy): domain Eukaryota; kingdom Viridiplantae; phylum Streptophyta; class Magnoliopsida; order Ranunculales; family Lardizabalaceae; genus Akebia; species Akebia trifoliata. Next base: position 673,498 of record NC_141387.1, read on the forward strand.
GTGATAAAATTCTAAAAAATATATACCTCCATATTAAAAAAAAAAAAATGGTGAAAATGTTTAATTGTTTGTTGTCTAATTGCCTACTTTAGGTCAATATGGCTCACAAAAAAGCATGGCTATTTAATTTTCAAATAAAAATATATTCTCAATAGATTGTACAATTAACAATAGTATTTCCAAACAACAGCATACATTACAAATTCAACCCCAAAAATTAAGTAGTGTGTCATTGAATAAGTTTTGAAGATAAACCCCAAGGGGGAGGGGGTGGTGCACTTACAATTTTGGATCCAATATGCGTTGAGAGTTCGTAAGTTGTGAGTTTGATACCCAGTAAGAGCATTATTTCCTCGGGACCACCCGTGAGGGTGCACCCTCACTAATTGGTGCACGTGATGTTTGGGTGTTGCACGTGCTTGAGGGAGGGACCTATATGCCTTGGCTCCAACACAGCCAACACATCATAAAAAATAATAATAAAATTTTGAAGACAAACAATTATAATTTAGTTTTGAATATAAATAATTGTGGAGTTTTGATAGGATCTGATGCATTAGTTTTGAATACAAGTAAGAATGTTCCCAATTAGTCTCCTTGAAATTAATTTTCTCCCCATTTTCCTTAGTTCGAGGTCAAGGTGTTGGGCTGGGTTAGGTTCATGATTGGCTCACAAGATTTGGGCCATGGGCTGTGGGCCCATATGTGAGTTTTATAGTTCATGAGTAGTTCTTTTTTGGTCGAAAGTCCAATCATCTTTTATTAAAAAAGATTCATTGTGTCCTTGACTTTTAAAATTACATTATGGGTGAAATCAAGTTATGATTTTTCCTAGTTGTAATTAATGAGAGTAAATTGCATTCTCTCGCTTTAATTCTTTATTAACTCTATTAATTAGGTTGTTAGTGTGGGGCAAATCTCTGATAGATTATGTGGTTGTTGGTCACAAAAACTTTCTAAAAATAAAACCCTTTTTCATCTTTTTATGATTTTTCTGTACGAAAATATCACAAATTAGATCATCTCTTTCTCTTATCTACTTGATCTCCCTTCTTGTCAATCCTTTGATTTAATGTTATTTTTCTTTGGAGTGGATTTCCGTCGTTAAGTCCGTAAACTCCTCTCAATAGTGTGATTGAAAGAGAGGTGGATCGTTGAATTTGTGGAGTTGATCTTTCGTTCTTGGAAGTATTATCTTAATAAGAAAGTGAGGGAGAATCTCTCTCTCTCTCTCTCTATTTTTGGTATCGTGGGTATCCCCACCCTCCGGGTGAGACTAATCCCACGGTCACACGCACCGCCCCCGCAAAAAGTTCTACTTGCAACTGGTTGAGTCGAGGGTCAATCGAACTTTGGAGCGTGATCCCAAGTAATTCATTACTTCGTGGGATGTCGAACATTTGACCTACCCTTCATGAGGAGTTTATCAAGGCTCCACTTGCCACTATGCCAATAATCCCTTGGGGTGCATTTCCATCATTAAGTCCAAAAACTCTTTTCAAGTGTGAATGAAAGATAGGTGAATTGTTGAATCTTGGGAGGTGAATGTTGGTTCTTGAAGGTATCATCTTAAAAAGAAAGCGAGGGAGAATCACCTTAAGGACAAAGACCTAAACGTGTGACTAGATCTACGGATCTAACAATAAGTAATTTATTTTGATTTGACATTGAAGGTCTGGATTGCATGCATTGAAACTTGATGGATTGGACAAATTCACAACATCATATTAAAACCATTCAAATAATTTATTCAATTAATGATAATTATTTATTTAATTTTATCAAAGATCTTACTTGTTTGACACTAATTGAATGATGGGTATTAATAATCCCAAGGGATTGGCTGAAATCCCCACAAAGTTATGAATTATTTGGGGCCACCCTCCAGAGTTAGTTGAATCTTGACTTAACTTATTACAGACAAGACTTTCTGAGGGGGCGGTGCGTGTGACCGTGGGATTAGTCCCACCAGAACAATGGGTATACCCGCTACATCAAAAAATAAAAAAAAGGGAATAATGGATATTAATTAGAACCTCTTCTCCCAAACAAGTACGAGTTCCTCTCAGTGTATTAATAGTCATCACTATTAGCCCTTAAAGGGCCTTATGGGTTCTCTCGTGTGTACCTTTTACTCGGTGATGAAGACATCTATCTAACCATAATTATGATTGTAAATAAAATTTTCATTTTTCTTTAATCACCCTTTTTTCACTTCAATTCACTCCTAATATTTAAAATGAAAAATCTCATCTGATGCTCATATAATACGATCCACCAACTAATTGATTTAGAAAGACAAAATAGTAGCCCATGAATGGTCTATTTTTGGACTTTAATATACTTGATTGGTGGACCAAAAAGTGAGAAAGATGCCCACTTCAATATTTCATCACTCTCTTGTGGTACCCTCTTCACCTCTCTTTTTTTTTTGTTTTGTTCTTCTCTTTTTTACAAAAGAATTTACTCAATTTTTTCCCCCTCAATTCTACTTGATTCTTCTTGCAAGTTGCAATGACATTGCATATATAAGACTTGATGAATCTTTTCTAAAAGAAGAAATAAAAAGGCAAAAAGAATGACTAACAATTTTCTGACTCAAGTATTTTCACCCGATCTGACGTGGAAAGGAAATAGAATCGTTGATCGGTTTCTTGTGTATCCCAAAGTATCCTGAAAAAATTGATCAACGACTCTGTACCCTTTCCATATTAGACCGAGTGAAAATACTCGAGTAAAAAAATCATGGCTCAAAAGAAATTTCACCCATAATAAAGGGTTAAGGGGCATTGTCAATGGTGTCATCATGGTGTGTTGGATGTACGGCATATTGGTGTCAAGGCAATGATGTACCATGGGAAGATCTTTGGTTGCCAGGTATGTTCAACATAAATAATGGGGAAACTATAATGTTATTGAAAATAAAAGTCATAATAGTACAATGAGTTTGTAATATTAAAGAAGCTTGCAAACATGCAAAATATACTCTACATGATTAGCCAAAGGTAAAATAATTCCCTTAAGGAAAATGCCGAACTACCTTCGTTGGACACCATGTTCAACACTGAGATGATGTGGTGGTGCAAGAGAACCATAGAATTCTTTATTTGTATCCCGATGAAAGAAATTTGTGGTTATTTGTCCACTACCAAGTCAATTCAATCCAAATCCAAGTATACGCATGTCATCCCAAAAATTCTTACTTTAAATCACCTTTGTGTAGGTTGGAACAACACTCACATGGAAGGTATCCCAACTAATAGAGTTGGGGCCTCTTTGCAATCAAACATGTCCTTTAAGCAAAAAAGGTTGTGCACAAGTAGGGTAGGTAGAATCCTTGACAAATGGACTCGTGCAAAGAAGAGTTCCGATAAATCACCAAAATTAGGTTAACTCATAATAGCTAATCATACCCATTTTCTAACAATCAAGGCATGATTTTGGGTAGTTGGAATTGATAGCCAAGACATGGGTTGTTTGTACATGATCTTACCTCTCACACTAAATCAATTATGAAAAAAAAAAAAGAAAAAAAAAAGAGGAGAAAGATTAATGTATACAATTTTCTCTAATTATAAATCTCAATTGTGTTGAACTAAATTTGATTTGGACGTCAAAGTGAAATTTACAAATATTCCATCAAAATTAATTTTTATCTTGAAAAAGATAATTGAAGATTTCTAGTGTCTATGCTTATCTTGAGATATAACAGTTTATTTACCACCACATAGATTCCTCGAAGATAACATGTTAAGATTAGAAAACTATATTTCCATGTTACCAAGAGCTTAGCCATTAATCATTTTCTTCAACTGGTCCCAGGAATTTAATTTATCTTGACATTAATTGGTACGTGGAAGGGGACGACTCTTCATTTACTCTCACTCTCATTCATTTTTCTTTGATGAGTTTGTCATAGTCCTCGATTGGTACAACTACCCTTCTCAATCTCCAAACCAACCATCCAATTATATTATGTACATTCTAATAACTTTTTCTATCACCATTGTAACACATCTTGGATCTAATTTTGTTGGCCCGTAAAACAAATCCGTTTTCGTTAACACAATTTCATGGTAAACCTAATCCAAACCCTCAACTATGGTAAATTCATCAAAAGTAAGATTATGTACACTTACACTATGTTTGGATTGAGAGAAATAGAGAAGAGAAAATAAATGAGATTTTTTTCATTTCTCTTGTTTGGTTGGGGGAGAGAAGAGAAAAAAATGGAGAGAAATGAAAAAAATAAAAAGGTGAGGTTTTTTTTTTCTTCAAAAGTCAAGAGATTTGGAGAGAAACTCTTATAAAAATATTTATAATTCTAATTCTACCTTAGATTATGGCATTTAAAAATTTTAAAATTGTCCCAATTTCTCTCCCATCAATCTCAACATGGTAGAGAGAAATTGAATATCTCTTTTCTCCACTTCTCTCAACCCAAACTTTTACAAAAGAGTGAAACTCAACCCAATAATTAAATTAGTAATAAAAATTTACTTTTTGATCATGTGTTCAAAATTTTGTATTATCTTAACTTATTTTATTGCACATTGAAGAACTTGTAGAATTAGGGAGTGCGATCGTAAGGGCTAATCCCATCCCCCAAAGGGTGTGGGGATATAAAAACAAAAGATCGAAAAATTAAATTTGTGATCCTAACTCATGAAAATTTGAAGATGAGAAAAAAAGTAACCGAGAAATTCAATATCTCATAAAGTGGAAATGAAACTTCACTTTCAAACTGTTTAAATACATCATTAAGGCCACCATGAGATCTTCCAAACTCATTGGAGAATAAAATTCACTTTTGCTTATCATTGGTGCTCTTCTTAATAAATCTTAAACAACAAAAGTAAATAATAGTTATAACAATGAAAAATAAGTGAGAGAGAGAAAAAACACGACAAAAAAAGCTCACTTTCATTCACATAAAACTGCCAAAATCATGCTACCTGCTCTTCAACAATTTCTGGGGGTTTCTTTCTTGTGCTCCTGCAATTCATCCATAGAGATGGGTATGTTGGAAAACCAAGTATTTTTGTGAGTTGGGTTTGGTGAGATAGAGTTCTTGAGAGATGGGCTTTTATTTTTATTTTTAATTAATTTTTAATTTTTAATTTTTTGGTTGTTCATGATGATAGGTTTCATTTCTCATTCTAGTCTTTGAGAGGTAATTTTGAGAAATATTTTTAGATTTTGTTTAGTGTGGTTTCTCTTTCTCTCCCTCTAATGGGTAATGCTAGTGTTAGGGGAGATGGGGGGTTTGAGGAAGGGCATCACATGGAGGAGGTTGTACATGATAGTTCCAACGTTAGCTATGATGCCCACGAAGGCTCTTCAGAGTTGATGGGTCAGTCTCCTCCACACAGTCCCAGAGCCTCTCAGTCACCTTGGATGGTCACTCCTCAGGTCTGGTTTTTTTTTTTTCCTCACTTTTGATTAGTTTATTATTATTAGTTTTTGTTTTGTGTGATTAGTTTTTATATACTTATACTGGGTATTTGATTTACTTGTTTATTTATTTTGTTTTTAAGTGTTTTTTTTTTTTTTTTTTAAAATTTTTGTGTGTTGGTTAATATAAATATTTTTAGATTGATGTGTAGTTTGTATCTGGGTTGATTATTTTTCTTGTTTTTTCTTCATGTATGTATCTATATATATTTGTACTTTTATTACTTTCTTGTCGTGCCCCAAAACCTATCACTGATCTCCCCATGACTTCGTGATAGATTCCGAGCCTGAGATATTAAAATCTTCATTTATAAATTTGATATATATATATAAGTAACATGACAACTGTTCTCAATTCTAATCATAATAATAGTCGAAGCAATGCATCATTATATTCATTGTTTTGTTTAGATCTAGTTTTAATCTAATCTGTTAGATGTTGTGTCAACATTTAGCTTAGTATTGGCATTAATTGTGGTGTATTTTTTTTTTAAAAGGAAGATCGAAGTGTTAGATTGCTGGGCTTTGTATTTATGTTTAAGTAAATTATATTTCATTTTTCTTTTTATGATTTGAAAGACTAATAAAAGCAATGCCATCTCTAAAAATAGCTGTTTCTTGTGTATTGGCATCATATCGTCATCATCCATACCTTATCCCAAATATTGGGTTGGTAACATGAACCTTGTCGCACGAGATCCGTGCCTTCAATCTTTACTACCTCCATCTGTGTTATTTTCGTCCTCCCTTGCATCTTTTCGGGGACCATCTCATGCCATATCCTTAATAATTTTAAATTTACTTGTTGTAGAATTGTACTTGTGATAATGTCAATACGGGAAAATGTATATATTTTTAGAGTCAGGATCCAGAACGGTGTCTTGTTCCTATAGTAAAGGTAAGGAGTCTACATTGCACATTTTTGTTGGAGTTTAAAACACCTAGGGCTCTTAACCCAGCCGTGCACACAGCCCAGCGTGTTTGAACTCTAGTAAAAAAGTGCCACATAGACACCTAACATTGTTATAGGAACGGGACACTGTTCTGGATTGTGACTCATTTTTTTATTGGTAAAAAAAATTGTGAAGTTTCCACTTTCCAGTCCCTTGGGACACATTGTGCTTGGGGTTTACAGGAGAAGATATGTTAAGAGTGGGTGGAATTCATCAAGCCTCATTATGATAAGTTCCCTAAGAGGTTACATGACAAAGTGACAATTGGTGCATTTTACAGTTAGAATTGAGATCACATCATGTTCCTGGAAGAGGCTTTTTCAATTAAAAAAACTTCACTTTATATTCAATTTTGATAATTAATTTACTTATATGATATTTCTGCACTTGTAATGGAATATAGGTATAAATATGGCTTAGTTGCGTGGGTGTGCGAATTTGTGCTAGCCACTTTTCAACTTTCTTGGTTTATCTTTGTGATTGATTGTCACATAAGTTTTGTTAGTTTAACTCTATGCTTCTAAATAGTTAAGTTTTAGCTTGACAGTTATCCAATTAATTAGCAACCAACAGAAAAAAGCATCCTATCTTATTCCTTTTACAAAGCACTTGAGTGAGACATGAGCATCAAGACCTTTATGCAAATCTTTTTTGAGTTGTGCTGGAGTAACATTGAAATTGACATCGTTTCACACATTGGTGTGCACAGAACCATAGATGCTTCTCACTCATATCTCGATGAAAAGCATCTATGGTTCTGTACACACATCCACGTCAGCCGTATGTGAAACGATGTCAATTTTAGTGTTACTTCAGCATTTTCCTTCTTTTTCTATAGAAAATGCATGTCTCTTGCTCATTATTACAAGATACTTATTCATCACTTGAGTGCTACATGAGCATCAAGACCACTTTATATGTTCTCTTTGTTAAATATACATGGGTCTTGCTCAATATGTGAATCTGCCCTCTGTTCTGGTGATATTTGGTCTTACATCCAGACACTAAAAGAACCCCCCCCCCCCCCCACATGCCTTTTGGGTTCAGGTCCCCATGGTTCCATTTGAGAGGGCTGAAGAGATGAACAACCCAAGTCATGCATGGACAAAAAATTCTACCGAGTATGAGGACACGTTCAATGAACAAGGGATACCAACAATGATTACGTGGAGCCATGGTGGCAAGGAAGTAGCCATGGAAGGATCATGGGATAACTGGAAGACAAGGTACCAAGGAACGGGTGCAATTTTATATTTTATGATCTAATTTGGATTAATTGTACTTGCAAAACATTATAGTAAAACAAAATTCTTGGCTCTTTCCCGCAGAATGCCCATGCAGCGATCAGGCGAAGACTTCATTATAATGAAGGTGCTCCCATCGGGGGTCTACCAGTATAGGGTTCTTGTTGATGGACAGTGGAGGTATGCCCCTGAATTGCCTTGGGCCCACGATGACATGGGGAATTTTTACAATATTTTGGATTTGCAGGTAAAAATCTTCCAATATCTGTTTAAAGTATTTTATGAGTCTTCAAGTATGCCTCCATTATTTAATATTCATAGAGGTTTGTGGCAGATGAATCTTTGTTGAATGCTTTTATCTTCAGGACCCTTTTTTTTCCTCCTGTTTACACCTGTCAAGAACTGTTACACGATATGAATGTGATGCTCTTGGAGTAATCTAATAAAGTATGTCTGCTTGTTTTAGTATGAACAAATGCCATTATCATAATATCAGGTTCTTTCTTTGGAAATAGTCTTTTGCTCTATCTGTATGTAGGATCCAAAATCACTAAATCACAAAATTTTCAGGTCAGCTGAGCAAATTATGTTCCTCCATGCAATCCTGTCTAAAAGCTTATCTTTTTGTAATTCAACTGTGTTCATATCCACTCTCAAACCTCTAGCCATGCCCTTCATGGTCTTGCTCTTGTTCTTTTAGAATCTTCAGCTTGAATGTTCCTTCTCACTGGGGCTGTGCCCTACATGTGAATATTGTCCAACGAGGGAATTTCGTATAAAATGGGGTGTTCTTGTTACATTGATTTATTGTCAAAACTTTATTATTAAAACTACTAATTACTATCCATTCCCACTACATGTTTTGGGATGCATTTGTTTTGTTCTTCCAAACATTCTTATGAGAAGCAAGATGAATTGATGAAGTTCCATTCATTTCAACTGGCACTTTAGTCATGCCAGTTATTGATCAAACTTGTGACATGAGAGCATCCTGTTCAGGTTTCCACATTTGTTATTTTCCAAAAATAAATTGTGTGTTGTATGGTTCATAGATATGAACCCTTTCCCAAACCCAAACCACCCTTTCCCAAACCCAAACCCAAAACATCAAATATAACTCTCATATAAGTGGTGCTAGGAGCAACATTACATGTAATAAAATTCTACAAAAATTTCGTTCTTATACTTGAATGCAAAACTCTAGTGATATCAAGTGAATGGGAAACTAGAGTTCTACAAAGCTTGACTAGTTGCTTTATTATTTCACCTAAGAATATAAAGTTAACCATGCAAAGTTTGCGTGCACATGACCAAGATAACCAATGCTTGTTATTGTTTCCACCAGCATTAGTGCAAGCAGAGTTGGATTTACAGTGGGGGTACTTGCCCCCACAAGAATTTTCAAAGTGTATGGATTAGTGAGCTATTGCAACAGATTTTAGCGGCGGTTAACAAACTCTGCCAATATTGCCCCCACAATAAAATTTTCCACTCTTAGCTGCAGGGGTGGAGCTAGTAAGGAGCTTTTGGGGGCAATTGCCCCCACAGAACTTTGAGACACCCCTATATTTTCAACTAATTACATGCCCCATTTGTCCCCACTCCCTCACCTCTCTCCCCATTTGCACCCACCCTCACCTCCCTCCAGTTTTTGCTCCCCCCCTCCAATTTTTTGTTGATGGGCCTTCTCATGTACTAATTGGAAACGACCTAAATATCCTTTTCTTCAACTTCTAACCAAAAACATCTGAATTTCTCCCTAATACCATTCATCTTCAAGTTCTTCAACTATACAACTAACCATAGTTTGCCCCCACTACAAGAAAATCCTGGCTCCGCCCCTGCTTAGCTGCCCCCACAAATATTATTTTTCACTCTTAGTTGCTCCCCACAATTTTTTTTCTACTCTTGATTGCCCCCACATGGGCAAAATCCTCGCTCTGCCCGAGTGCAAGCAGATGAATTCCTAGAATTATTGTATGATTGTGATGAGGAAGAATGTGTTGTGCGTCAGAAATTTTTTATTTTTTTTTTCATTTTCTGATTTAACGCCTGTCTCAATCAAGAAACTTGTTCATGACTCAAAAAGTTGCTTTCAACTTTCTTACACGAACTTTTGGTTCAGAGCTCCACTTATTTTCTCAGCTCATATTACAGTCCTTGATTGTATTATAAAACACATTTTTAAGCTATTATCCATGAGTTATGTGCTATAGAATATATGTTCGTCAATAGTTCTAAGATTTAGATGTGGGATTGAAGAACCGGCCAAGTTAGAAAAGAATTTGACAGATGTACGGTGCAGGATTATATTCCTGAAGACCTGAAGAGCATTGCTGGCTTTGAACCTCCTGAGTCCCCAGATTCAAGCTATAACAACGTGCACTTTGATTCGGAGGACTTTTCCAAGGAGCCGCCATTAGTCCCACCACACCTACAGATGACGCTTCTCAATGTGCCAACATCGTCCATGGATAACCATTCTTCTTTGTCAAGACCACATCATGCAGTACTTAACCATCTGTATGTGCAAAAAGCAAGCACTTGTCAGTCTGTTTTGCCACTCGGTTCGACACACCGTTTTCTTTCCAAGTATGTGACTGTGGTGCTCTACAAGGCCCTCCAGAGTTAAAAAGTGCCCTTTAACCGTCTATGTATTTTCTTATGTAAATGATATATATCTGTGAAAGATATTGTCATTGGCTTAACAAATGAGAGAAAGAACCCTTACATGAACAAAAAAATGGGATTTTATGCCACATTGGCAAGCGTGCATGAGACAATTTCAAAATTTTTTTTTTTTTTGAATTATTGTAGGGAACAAAAGAATCTTTTGAATCATCAAACTTGTATTCTATAATTCATATTGTCACGGTCTTGCCGGTGCGCCACTGGCTGGATGTGGAAAGGGCTATGAAGATCGCGTGGTTGATGTAGAGTTGTCATGTTATGGGGTGGAATGATAGGGAAGAGTGTGAACAGAAGATCGTTCAGATCTTGGTCTATAAGGACCAACCAGATCTTATGCAATACAACGCTTTTTAAAGTCATACGGACTTCGACCAAAAGTGGACAATATTGTACTATTATGGGCTTGAGACATTACACATATTGTCCCAAGACTAAATTTATACACATGGTAGAACTGCAGAATATCCTTGTCGAACCACCTATCACCCCAAATGAAGAATTTTAACATTCTGATCTGGAGCTAAAACTTGAGAAGCTAGAAAAGATTACGATTAAGAATGAAAAAGTTGTTATTTTAGTTATGGGGTTCATGTATCACCTTACTAATGCTTCATTCCACTTATTGATGTTAGATTGACATTGTTTAAAATATTGAATTAGTTGTACATCTCACGAGGCCGAAATAGCCATCTTGGTCCAATCAGGCTCCAAATTACAGAAACATCATAGGTGACTCGGAATTTTGGGCAAGTCCATGAACTGTCAGGATGGAGAGCGTCAACGTTACAGATGTTCTCCATACTCCCAAGCATTGCTCACTAGAAGTGAATAGCTGATTTGGAAATATTGGGAACTTGCTTGCATCAAATGTGTTGAACTTCGAGTAACAAAGAGGGGATGATTATGTAGATAAACACGATGAACCCAACTGCGACATTGAGAATGGAGAACCAAGGTGTCACTAGTGGACTGCCATGGTAGCCTGAGACCCACCCCAGTCGAGGGTGAAGACTCTTAGTAGTGGGGGAGTAGTAAGCCAGGTAAAGTGTAACACGCAAAGCTCGCCACCAATAAAAAAAAGGAAAAATTGCGTCCGGGTGAGATCTTTTGATGGATAATCCTTCTTGTCGGATCACTCTTCAACGTCAAAAGTATATATTTAAGGAAGAATCAAATCTTCTTCGTTGTGTACACTTTTACGTGATATTTCACAAACAATTGAGAAGGTAATAGTGGGAGTTTAGTGCGATTTTAAGATGAAGAAAATGACATGGACGTAGGTAACAACAAGTGATATGAAAAAGTATCTCTTTGACTAAAGATATGGTTCATGACATAATTAAATAGAAACATAGGATTCATATTAATAATCGATGCGAATTATTTTGTTGATGGAATTTATTATGTATCTTTTCTTTTCCTTATGAAATCTTTTATCCATAAAGGTTTAGAACTACAACATTTTGAAAAACAACCTCCAAAATAAGAATCATGAAGAAAATAGAGTAGGAATAGCCTTGGTTAACTAGTAAGGATTTCACCCCCACTAAGGATCCTTGGGACCATCTTGTGGCATCCAAAAACAGGAGAGGTCTCTAAATCTCTAAATTGAGAGAGAGAGAGAGAGACGTCCAGACTTAACTTCAACCGGTCTCTATTTTAGAGAAACCCCCTCTATATCACTATTAACGTTTCCAAATAGGGAGATCCCGAGAAATTTTATAGGTCTCTCTATAAATCTATAACACCTTTTCAAAATACCTATTTTGGCCCCTCTTTTTTTTTTTTTTTTCATAAATACCATTTTTTACCTTTTTTATTTATTTATTTATAAGACATGTTTTAAATACCCTTTTTTATTCTTTCACTTTTCAAGTGAATTGATAGTATTTTAGAGAAGAAGTTAGTTGGAGTTCAAATTGGTTCGGAGGTGAACATCTTCTCTAAATTTATAGAAGATCCCAAATTGGAGCAAAAATTTAGAGACGTGGGTTGGAGTTGCTGAGAGGGAGAGAGAGAGAAAGAGAGTGAGAGAGAGTGTGGAAACTACGGTTTTAAGAACCTAGTTTGTTAATTGAGTTTCTTGTAGAGTAAAACCATCTGAATGCATGACACATCATTGGAATGTGAAGCTGTTTTCGTAACAAAAACAAGTTTAGCCCTTTGTACATCTAATTGAACCTATTAAGCCCATAATATATATCTTGCTTCATCTATAGAAAAAAAAAAATTGAAAAGAAACCCGGAGAAGCAATGAATTCCTTGGGGACGCCCTTCTGATCCGATTGACTCTCAACTCAATTAGTTACACGTAGGACTTTTTGAGAGGACGGTGCGTGTGATCGTGAGATTAGTCTCATCTGAAGGGTGGGGATACCCACGATAAACAAAAAAACTCGTAATTGATGACGCAAAGTATGAATCTTTGCTTGCTTCTTCTTATAGGTGAGAATTAACTTTTAACAAATGAATGTGTTAAGCTGTCAGAAGAGTTTTGCCCTTTTGCACATTTAATTGAACCTACTAATCCCATGATATATATCTTGCTAGTTATATAGAATTTTTTATTTTTATATTATGCTAATAATATAATGTAAGAGATAGTCCCACATCATATGGGTATCATGGCCTTGTGTTGTATATAAATCTGGGGCAATCCTCATCTTACAAGTCGATTTTGTGAGGACGAATTAGACCCATAGATTTTTACATGGTATCAGAGTGGATAATCACAAGAATGTAGGAGACACGTTACACATAAGAAAAAGTGTAAGAGATAGTCTCACATTGCATAGGTATCATAACCTTAGGCTGTATATGAGCCAATTTTGCGAGGATGAATTAGACTCATGAGTTTCAGCACAGAATACAAGAAGAAAAAAACTTGTATTCTAGTGTTTTAAAGTACAGTAAACTCGTAATTGATGAGGCGAGGTATTGAGCTCTGGTCGCTTTTTCTGAGGAGAGAATTATTAACTTTTTAACAGAATGTGTTAAGCTGTCAAATCAATTACAAGTTACTATGAGTCCATTAAAAATTAAAAATTAATATTAGTTAGCCAAACAGAAGAAGATGGAAACCCAGGATGAGACAATTATGTACCTTCAACTTCAATATTACATTTTAGATGACAGGAGTTTCATAGTTGATTTAACATGTTAACACCCTTACTAGCAATTAGCAAAGACTAAGGATCCAAATAGAATAGGTGTCTATGTGCCACACTTTAGTTGGTGTTTAAAACACCCTAGACTCTTAATCAAGCCATTCACATAATTCAATGTATATATTTTCTAATCAAATTATGCCACATAGACACCATTCCTATCTATAGAAATGGGGCATTATATGAGATCTCGACTCATTAGCAAATCCCGACGTGTGCCCCTATCTCATTGAGGTGCGTGGAGTCAGAGAAGAGGGAAGTTGAGTGATATATATATATGAATTTGAGAGTTCAATGACTGTCTATTTTCAAAGTCAAGATCTTATCTTAAAATCAATATTTTTTTTCCTCAAATCCAATCTAGATCATGAAAATTGTAGAGATGAGATGTTATTTGACTTATATGGCAGTCTACATGGCCCAAAAGAGAGGCTTGATCTAAGTTCCATGCGCTCAGGGGCGGAGCCAGGTTTTTGTTGTCGTGGGGGCAAATTACAAATAGAAAAATTTTCTGATTTTCTATGGGGCAAAGCAGTAGAATTTTGTGGGGGCAAATTACAAATAGAAAAATTTTCAAAACTTCTGTGGGGGCAAAGCAGTAGAATGTTAAATTTTTTTTTAAAAATTATTAGTACCTCCCTATTGATTTTAGAAATTCTTGTGGGGGCAATTGCCCCCACTGCCCCCACTGTAAATCCGCCCCTGCATGCGCTCCTTCGGTCCATGTAAAGAGTCGTGCAACTCTATTAAATTTTCATGAACAATAATATCTTTAGTTTACAACTTCCTTAGTTAGACGTGTGAGCAACTATAAAAGTTTTACCGGGCATGCCTATATTTATATTTTTATTATTAAAAAAAAAAAAAAAAAAACCTTGGACAAATTTTGACAACTCCAAATTAAAGGAATCTTTCTCTATCAAGTTTGTTACCCATTTTATCAAGTTTGTTACCCATCAAATCTTTGAGAAGGATCCACGTCATATTAATAGATAATTGTCTATTATACCCTCATTTCTTTAAATCAGTATATCTATTATATCCTCTTCCTCTCAACAATGATTTTCTCCCTAAAATCATGGTAATTACCACCACTTCTAAGTCAACAATAGCTTACAAAAGAATCTTTATAATACGTGTGCGTTTCCACATGCCCCCTTATATGCATAGTTGGTAAGATTCAAATAGAGAGTGTTAGAGAATCGATTTCTAATCACTCTCAAGAAATTTGTAAGATTGGACAACCCACCTATCCAACACATTCTCTCTTTAGAATCTACTTCTCTTGATTGATTTGGAATATTTGAGCCAGAGTTTTCTCTCTAATTTGGAGATTGCTATTCTCCATTTGAGTACTTGTGGATTTTATTGGGACGGGACAAAATTCATTTTGAAGATATTATATAGGATAAAAAATTTCATCTACATCGTACAAATGTCCAGAAAGTATCATTTGAGAGGGGAACATATTTTCTCGTTTAATAGAGGTCATGACAAGACTAGTAGAAGTCACGAGTAGAGTACACATGGATCCAACCAGGCCTTGGATGAAATTCGAGATCGGAACTCATCTCGTCTAGAGTTAGTGAGTTCCACCATAGAAATGGTGTGAATACTCCAATTCTCAATGAAGATCAGAAATAGATAAGAAAACGATTTCTAAGATCACGGAAGGAATCTTTGTGATCTTGGAAAGAAAAATGATATAAGAAACTTGTCAAATGAAATTAAATGAAGAAGAGGGGAACTCCTGCATAAGTAGAGGAAGATCGATAAGTTCTAGAAGTTAATTTATTATTATTATTAATTCCAACCTAATCATTCACTAACATTAATCTAATTTGGGTGTTAGAGGCTGTTTGGTATGTATATTTGTAAATTTTCATTTGGTTCGAATCTAAATTTTTTTATTATTGATAAATATTTCGAAGAGTCCGACTAGTGTTACTATCATAATGAGGAAAAGAGAGTTTACTAAACCATCTCCACTGTCAAGAAGACCTCGAGATTTGTAACAAGTTTTTAAGATTTTACTACAAGTCTCGAGGTCTTGTTTTACGCATCTCAAAGTCTTTTGACGATGGTTATGATAATGATGATAGCTTGAGATTAATATCATGGTTACGTGTGCATTACATGCCGAGAAGGCACCTGGACAAGGGAGTATCGTACTCTGCGGCGCACGCAAACCTTGAACACTGATGGAGTTGGATACTAAAAGACAAAAAAGAAGTTATCGTATTTAGGGGAGCATTGAAAATAATGTTCCCACTACATCATGATCATTGCCCAATAATAACATCAAATACGTCTATCATTTGGACCGGCCATGGTGGTAAGGAAAACACTTTCCTTACAAACTTAGTAAGATTTTCACTACTACTAAGGATCCTTGAACTCAAATGAATTAACACATTGATAATCCAACACCACAGCCAAGGGTGAAGCCAATATTTTGTGGGGGCAAGGAAAAGTCTTTTTTTTTGTTTTTTTTTTTTGGGGGGGGGGGGGGGTTAATAGTGATAGATTGCTTTATTCACCACTAATATTTGTCACAAGAGCTCAAGATTCTTATAGAATTTACAATTTTTGTGAGAGAAAGTATACCCATTGCCCTTATTGTAAATCCACCCATGACCACGACTAATTAGATTTCATGGAAATTTTAGATTAAAAAAATGATTTTTTATTATTATTGATCAAAGGTTTGTAAAAGAATTGTGATAATCTAATTACCCCACATGACAAACTCAATCAATTAACCTGACGTAACAAGTTCGAGAATCGTAGATTTGTACTCTTCGGGATACACAACCATACTTCCCCATAAAAAAATGTATCTTAAGAGAACCGTGTATTTCGAAGAGTGTAGATCTACGATTCTCAAACTTATCACATCAAATACTCAATTGAATTTGCCACATGGGGTAATCAGATTATCACGACTCTTTTAAAAATGAATGGCACTGAATTTCCTGAAACTCCTACATTTAAAATTAAAAATTCAATGATAAAAAATATTTTTTTTTTCAAACTTCATAAAATTTTATACTCGACAAACTCATATGACCTTTGATTTCTTTGAAAAAAAAATATTTTTTTAGAGAATATCTTTTTAGATGCCACAATAATTTTTAAAAAATTCAATGGTGAAAATATTTTTTTTTTCAAAGTTCAAAGTTCATATTTTTGGATGCCACAATGTGAGCTCAACAAACTTTAGTAAGAGTTGAAATCTTACTTTAAGAGTTAGGCTAGTGAGACTTTAATAGTAATCTAATTTTAAATGGTAGGCTAGTGAGACACTTTAGTAGTAAAGGCAATGGTCGGCAATTACGTACACGCGTAGAAGATGTGGATGAGAAATCATCCATCATTAATGCAGTTGGAAGGAACAACTAATTTAATTTAAAATAGATAGTAAGTTAGTTTGGTAAGACAGATCAATCTTCTACTAAGAATCAACCACTGATGCACCAACATAATACGTCCGATCACATAAAGTTCAACTTAAATTTACACGTGTCGTTATTTTCTTAGCTTAGAGTGTACCTAATCCTACGCGCCCTCCTTTTCAAGCTTCAATTTATTAAGGCGGTTCATCTCTCACGCTCTTACCCTGTCTGTTTCATTAGTTCTTCTTTCTGCGACTCTGGAGTTTGGTTTCTGATCTTCAACACTTAATTAATGGCGGAAAAGGTCTGTAAAGTCCTCTATCTGTTACTGAAATTCATCTTTTTTATTCAATTATTTGTGCGCTCTAAATAATCCAATTTTGATCGATTTTGTTACAGATTTTAGCGTTGGTGTTGTCGGTTGATCTCAATTGCCCTCAAAATCATCTTTTTCATCATAAAAGACTTTTTTTTTTTTTTAAATTTAATAACTTATGCGCTCTAAATAATCCTGTTTTAATCGATTTTGTTACAGATTTTAAGATTGGTGTTGTCGGTCGATCTCAATTGCCATCAAGTTCATCCTTTTCATCATAAAAAAACTGTTTTTTTTTTTTTTTTAAATTTAAATTCAATAACTTTGCGTTCTAAATAATCCAATTTTAATCGATTTTGTTACAGAGTTCAATATTAGTGTTGTCTGTTGATCTCAATTGCCCTCAAATTCATCCTTTTTCTCTTTAAAAACTGTTTTTTTTTTAATTCAATTACTTGTGGGCTCTAAACAATCCAATTCTAATCAATTTTGTTACAGATTTCAACATTGGTGTTGTCGGTTGATCTCAATTGCCCTAAATGCTACAACAAGATTAGAAAAGTTCTCTGTAAACTCTGCTGTGGTGAGTTCTCTCTCTCTTTCAATCTATCATATATATATATATTTGATCTTAGATCTAATAAAGACAATTAAAAAGAACTTATTTTATTTGTTGTTTAATTTTGTAAACAAGAGAAGTACGAAGCCAGTTTTTCGACGAGAAGAACAACACAGTGACCATCTCTGGTCCCTTCGATCCCGAAAAACTCTCTAAGAAGCTATACTGCAAAGCTGGATGCACCATTAAAGACATCAAGATCAAAAAAGAACCCGAAAAACCCAAACCTGAACCCGCCAAAAAACCTGATCCTCCTAAACCAGCCCCTGCCCCAGCTCCAGCTCCAGCCCCTGCTCCTGCCCCTGCCCCTGCTCCTGCTCCAGCTCCAGCTCCAGCCCCTGCCCCAAAAGCACCTGAACCGGCACCAAAAAAACCTGAACCAGCACCAAAAAAACCAGAACCAGAACCAAAAAAACCAGAACCATGTCCTGTACCGGGTTACCCACCAATTTTTGGGGTTTGTTGTGGGCCATGTTATGAGGGTTATGGTTGGGGACCTTGTCATCATGGCCATGGAAACCCTGCACCTCCTCCACCATCTTTTGATTATTCTTATGGAGGTCAACAATGCCATTGCGGCTGTGGAGGGTCTAAGGGTTGTAATTATTACATTATTGAAGAAAATCCAACTCTATGCACCATCATGTAATTGCAATTTTAATGTAATAGTCCCACTTGGGTTCATTTTAAATTGGGTTATTTAGAGAGAGAGAGAGAGGGGTGGTTTTGATTTCTTTAATAATAGTGTTGTTGGGGATAGGGTTACAGGGGGAGGGTTTTGTTGATGGTTCAAATGAACCAAGAGTAATGTAATAAGATTCATCAATAATGTGGTTTGGATTAAAAAAATTTAGAGAATATCTGCCTTTTCAATGGACTTCAATACAGACTTGTCTCCATGTGATTTGTTGAAAAAAATATTTGGATAAAAAGGGATTTTAAATTTTAGTTTTGTCTTCTATGGTACCATGGTACTTGATTGATTATTATTAATTAAAAGTCAAATAACATTTGAAGAGAAAAAAAAATTGGCTCTACATGTGATATGGTGGAAGGATGGGAAAAAACTTTGAAGTAGAAACCCTCTCCACTGGATTACACCTCACATTTCTGAGGAGGTATTCCAAATTTTAGTGAAAATATAGGGACATGAAATATGTTTAAAATGTTACGTGTCTCGAAATAAGGCTCGGAAGGGGGTTTGGAATCGTTTTGAAAACTAGAGTAAATATGATTGATAAGCAAGTGGAAGAGGCTTGTTCTAAAAGTGGGGTTGTTTGATTGCGGGGTTACGAGTATATCCTTGACCATAATTTTAATTTACAAAATGAAAGTCTATCTAGAGGTGGTCCAAATTTTCAACTTTACATGCCATTGAGTAGCTCCACGACATCACGACTTTTTCTTTACTTTACACACTCACATGGTGGATTGTCCTCATTCACTAAGGTACATACGATCCTAGAGAAAAATGTTTTTAAGGTTAAATGGTCTTTAAAAAAAGGAAATGTTAAAGTACTATTGAAATTGACGTCGTTTCGGACATTGCTGATGTGGATGTGTTTATAGAGCCATTGATGTTTTTCATCGAGATACGAGTGATGAATTAAAACGTTTTATTTCACCTTGGAAAATGTGAGAATGGGAGGCACATCAACCATTTGCGAATCGATGTCAATTTTAATGTCACTTCAACATTTTCCGAGGCAAATCGTATTGAAGTGATATTAAAACAAGAACAATGATGAAAGCATACAGTAAATCATACGTGGTCTGTACATATTTGATGTGGTAAGGGCACAAAATCGCATATCTTTTTTTCTTGTGTATCCTGAAGAAAAAAATCTATGGTTTAGTGCCTTTGTCATGTCAACTGTGTATGATTTAATGTGTGCATTCGTCACGACTCTTAAAACAAATATCTATTCAACATTCTTGATGTGGTGTGCACAAAATCATAGATGCTTTTTCCCTCTTATGTCGATGAAAAGCATCAATGGCCCCTGTACACACATCCACATTAACAATGTGTGAATAAATGTCAATTCCAACATTTTTCGAGACAGAAAAAAAAAAAAAATTGGCCCCATTTGAGGAGAAGGATATGTAACGAGGAGAATATGTATAACTATACACCAGAAAATTGCATGTTTCAAAGAAAATCTTTTTTTTTTTTTTAAGGCAAAAGATGCCAATTAGTTTGACGAATTATTGTGCGGTGCTACGAGCGTCTTAGTATTACCTCATGGATGACATCTGTCAAAAGGAACGGGCCCTTAGAAAACGAGAAAAGTAAAGTTGAAAAAGAAAGGAATTGATTGATGAAGATGGAAACTAATAAAGCTTAATTAAAAGGGACGATATGTCTAATGGTTACTTTGTGGGTAAGGAAAATGACCCGAAATTAATTGACACGTGTCACGACCATTAATGTGATTAATAGCAAAGGGTATGTATTTTATTTAGACATTCAAGACCTATGAGAATGTTAGCATTCTCTACCATAATCATTTTCTAATAATACACTTACCTATTTTGTCTTTTAACAAAAAAGATAAAGGTATATTGATCTTTTAAATTTCATGTATGTTGGGTGGAGGATTTAAATCCTCCTCTTACCTCTTAATATTAAGTCACAATCCAAGAAAATTATTAAAAGAGATATTTTAGGGTTGAATAATGCTGGCGTGTAGGGTTGTCAATGGATTAGATCAAGCCCAAAATCCGATTCGTTTTGATAACTTCGGGTCTAGATCGATCAATGTTTGGGATTCTAATAAGGATTTGATCCGATCCGATATCTCATTGGATCAGATCTGGATCAACCATGTCCTGATCCGATAATATGTCAGAAAGTACATATATTATATTATATATTTATTCAGATGTGTGAAGTTTATTTAGTTTTAAATATAAATTTGGAATTAGCCCTAATCTGATTGTTAATGGATCAGATTTGGATCTTAATATTTAGTTCCGATAAACCCCTGATTAGATACTTATCAAATCAGTCATGGATCCGGTCTTTATTGGATCGATACCAAATCAACCTTGATCCGATCCATTAACAGCCCTACTGGAGTGACTCAAGATTGACCTCAATTCACACTTTGCTGATATGGAGGTGTGTACGGAATCTTTCATTGATATACGAGTGAAAAACATATGCTTCTGTGCGCACCTCCACATCAGCAAAGTGTGAATTGAGGTCACTCCAGCACAACTCGGATAGTTTCATTCCTCCAACTTGGGTGCATAAGGACTCTTCACCAATTTACAGTGTTGTTGATCTCCACCTTGGCTTGACATATGAGCAGAAACCAAGTATTTTCTGGCATTGTAGAGGTGACTTAGAAATTTGGCTTCCCAACATTTGATTTCTTCTTATTGATTTGGATTAAAGTAGAAGAAACTTTGGGTACCAACTTACAACAAATGGGGTTACTTCATTTGTATCCATGGGTACACAAATCAAATCTTAAACACAGTTTCATACCCTTTATCTCATTAAATTTACTCTCAACTATGTTGAGCAACTTTTGATTTTTAAAAGTTAAGTTATTGAGTATTGGCTGTTGATTGAGAAATGTTGGTGGGTTTCATTGCTTTTTATAGGAGGTTTCATGTCGTCGGATACTTTCTGTGGCGTTGATTACTTTGTGGGGATTCTGCTTTTTTTTTTTAACTCCTCAAAATAGATTTCACTTCCACATGTTGTAAACTGGCCTTCTGATGAATTTTACGTACGAATGTGGCGAATTGGGTTATAACTTCTAGGGAGATAACAAAGTTTCCTTAGTAGGCCAAATTGTCGGTCTCATTAGCGAAAATGTACAGGTTGCCCCCCTAAGAAACTTAGATATTTTCCTAAATTTAGCCAAGGAGACAATATACGAATCATTTGATACCTTCACAACCGGACCCAATATCTCGAACTACTTATTTGAAGCTTGTTTAGTGTAGAGGGGATTGGTGGAACTTCATACTTATCGTCCGCCATGATGGGTACTTCGAAGAAATGAATTAGATTGTAGAGGGTATTCAGTTATGTCTAGTGAAACATATTTTTTTCTCTGAATTCTTTTGCTAGGAGATTGTTGTAAAGGTAATCCAGATCAGTATGGAATATAACGATGAATACGGTTTGGAGGAGACCAGGCAGCACTATAGTCATATTCTTTTCATGGAGAAGGACTATTTTGATGATTACAATTGGAATATAACAAAGTGGGCTGGCGTTTATTCTTCATTTAACTCTTAAGGGGGCCTTGGAGAAGTGTAGCTCACTTAGGGCAATATGGGTTGCATCGGGGGCAAGGGGACAGGTCCGTTACGGGTGTTTGTAATGTTTGTATTGATATTGGTTCAGCTAACACTATGAACATCAACATGGAAGAGATCGATAAGTTTGTCAACATTAGACCACATTGGGATGTGCATGTGTACTAGAGTCAAGGTGGGTATCAAGCTAACTATGCTTGGATTTTGAGAATATGTATCACATGACACACAGCTCACCACCTGCTTTGGAAAGTTGAATGAATCATTTAGCATTTTTTTATACATAGCTGTAACTGGTGAGGTATGAAATTTTTCATGATCATTTTAAAGGTATCACGTTCACTTGTTACTTGGATCTTGGAGATTTTCCTGTCTTGTTTTTCCACAACATTGCATGTGATACTAATAATCCTCTTTACTAATCTCAATGAATTATTTATGATTTGAGATCTAGACTTCTAATCCTCTGGGTTTGTTTTTTTTTTCCCTCTTAGTAGGGAGAAATTAGCTGTGGGCAATCAATGGCTGTTATACTTCATGGTTTTAAAACTTGTTTTGACGTCTCGGGCGAGTTTTCCAATACGTTTGAGTTGTCTCGTCCAACAGTGAGAAAAATGAAATGTGATTTTAAATATCATCGGATATGTTTGACTTGTCTATCTGTCTCGTTGGTGGACGATATCAAGACGTATCGGACGAATCATCTCGATCTTGGATGAGATTTAAAACCATAATTGGGTTGGGTTGGTTGCTTGTAGTTTGCGTTATTGCTAAAAGCGTAACCCTTCTGTTAGGTGCATGTATCTTTGTTCATTTGATTAGTTTTAGGCCATTGTTAAAGGCAGGCCAGTTCTTAGTAAGGGCACCCACAACCTTATTTCTATGATTTGTGCACCCCAATAAATTTCAGCACCCCATTTTTTTTTTTTCCGACATTGACCAAGCAGGTCAACGTTAACATGTCTATATAGGCCTGAAAAAGAAAAATGGACCTAAAAGGCTTTATAGAATGTTTAAACGGAAAATGGGCATAAATCATCCTGCACAGCTTTTGCCCAAAACAAGTGAGAGGAATATCCGTAATAATGTGGATGGAGATATTGAAAACAGATATGAACTCATTCTCAATAACAAAAGACTTTTCTTACTTTAGATAGAGTGGAATGAAGAACAAGATCCATTTAGCGGACATTAAATCTTTGGGATAAGGCTTTGTTATTGTTGTCGGGGTGTGTCATCTCATGTCCTGTTGAGTCCAAGTGATTCAGGACATTCTTTTTTTTTTTTTTTTTTGGTTGGTATTTGAGTTGGAATTTTTGAAGGGTAAAATTCAAGAAAAAAAAAGAAAAGAAAAGGAAAAATAGATGAAGAAAAGAAATGGTTGACATTTTCCTTTTCAGGTATAGTTTATTTGGTTGACTTGTTTTTTGTTTTTTTTCTTGTTTCAGTTTGACATTTTTATTAATTTATTTAACAATTATATTCAAATAATAATGTAATAAGATTCATCAATAATGTGGTTTGGAATAATTTTTTTTAGAGATTATCTTCCTTTTCAATGGACTTCAATACAAACTTGTCTCCATGTGATTTGTTGAAAAAAAAATATTTGGATAAAAGGGATTTTAAATTTTAGTTTTGTCTTCTATGGTACCATGGTGCTTGATTGATTATTAATTAAAAGTCAAATTACATTTGAAGAAAAAAAAATGGTTCTACATGTGATATGGTGGAAGGATGGGAAAAAAATTTGAAGTAGAAACCCTCTCCATCGGATTACACCTCGCATTTCTGACGAGGTATTCCAAATTTTAGTGGAAATATTGGGATGTGAAATATATTTAAAATGCCATGTGTCTTATAACAAGGCTCAGAGGGGGTGTGTGGAATCATTTTGAAAACTAAAGGAAATATGATCGATATGCAAGTGGAAGAGGCTTGTTCTAAGAGTGGGGTTGTTTGGATGCGGGGTTACGAGTATATCCTTGACCATAATTTTAATTTACAAAATGAAGGTCTATCTAGAGGTGGTCCAAATTTTCAACTTTACGATGCCATTGAGTAGATCCACGACATCACGACTTTTTCTTTACTTTACACACTCACATGGTGGATTGTCCTCATTCACTAAGGGTACATATGATCCTAGAGAAAAATGTTTTTAAGGTTAAATGGTCATTAAAAAAAGGAAATGTTAAAGTAATATTGAAATTGACATTGTTTGGGATATTGCTGATGTGGATGTGTCTATAGAGCCATTGATGCTTTTTATCGAGATACGAGTGATGAATTAAAATGTTTGATTTCACCTTGAAAAATGTGAGAATGGGAGGCACTTCAACCATCTGTGAATCGATGTCAATTTTAATGTCACTTCAACATTTTCCGAGGCAAATCGTATTGAAGTGATATTAAAACAAGAACAATGATGAATGCATACAGTAAATTATACGTGATCTGTACGTTGTTGATGTGGCAAGGGCACAAAATCGCATATCTTTTTTTCTTGTGTATCCTGAAGAAAAAAATCTATGGTTTAGTGCCTTTGTCATGTCAATTGTGTATGATTTATTGTGTGCATTCGTCACGACTCTTAAAACAATTATCGATTCAACATTCTTGATGTGGATGTGTGTACAGATCCATAGATGCTTTTTCCCTTTTATGTCGATGAAAAGCATCAATGGCTCCTATATGTGTATGAATAAATGGCTCCACGTCAACAATGTGTGAATAAATGTCAATTCCAACATTTGTCAAGACAAAATAACATATGGCCCCATTTGAGGAGAAAGATATATAACAACGAGGAGAATATGTATGACTATACTCCATAAAATTGCATTTTTCAAAGAAAATCATTTTTTTGTTTTGTTTTGTGGGCAAACGATGCCAATTACTTGGTGAATTATTGTACGGTGCTAAGAGCGTCTTAGTATTATCTCATATATGACATCAGTCAAATGGAATGGGCCCTTAGAAAATGAGAAAAGCAAAGTTGAAAAAGAAAGGAATTGATTGATGAAGATGGAAACTAATAAAGCTTAATTAAAAGGGAAGATATGTCTAATGGTTACTTTGTGGGTAAGGAAAATGACCCGAAATTAATTGACACGTGTCATGACCATTAATGTGAATGATAGTAAAGGGTATGTATTTTATTTAGACATTCAAGACCTATGAGAATGTTAGTATTCTTAATCACATTCACTTTCTAATAATATTTTTATCTATTTTGTCTTTATTGAAAAAGATAAAGGTATATTGGTCTTTTAAATCTTATGTATGTTGGGTGGAGGAATTAAATCCTCCTCTTACATCATAATATTAAGTCACAATCTAAAAAAATTATTAAACGAAATATTTTAGGGTTGAATAATGCTAGCGTGTAAGGTTGTCAATGGATCAGATTAGACCCGAAATCCGATTCGTTCCGATAACTTTGGGTCTGGATCAATCAATGTTTGGGATTCTAATAAGGATCCGATCTGATATCTCATTGGATCAGATCTGGATCAACCACGTCCTGATCCGATAATATGTCAGAAAGTACATATATTATATTATATATTTATTGAGATGTGTGAAGTTTATTTAGTTTTATATATAAATTTGGATTTAGCCCTAATCTGATTGTTAATGGATCAGATTTGGATCTTAATATTTAGTTCCGATAAATCCCTGATTGGATACTTATCAAATCAGTCATGGATCCGGTTTTTATTGGATCGATACCAATAACAGCCATACTGGAGTGACTCAAGATTGACCTCAATTCACACTTTGCTGATGTGGAGGTGCGTACAGAATCTTTCATTGATATACGAGTGAAAAACATATGCTTCTGTGTGCACCTCCACATCAGCAAAGTGTGAATTGAGGTCACTCCAGCACAACTCGGATAGTTTCATTCCTCCAACTTGGGTGCATAGGGACTCTTCACCAATTTACAGTGTTGTTGATCTCCATCTTGGCTTGACATATGAGCAGAAACCAAGTATTTTCTGGCATTGTAGAGGTGACTTAGAAATTTGGCTTTCCAACATTTGATTTCTTCTTGTTGATTTGGATTAAAGTAGAAGAAACTTTGGGTACCAACTTACAACAAATGGGGTTACTTCATTTGTATCCATGGGTACACAAATCAAATCTTAAACACAGTTTCATACCCTTTATCTCATTAAATTTACTCTCAACTATGTTGAGCAACTTTTGATGTTTAAAAGTTAAGTTATTGAGTATTGGCTGTTGATTGAGAAATGTTGGTGGGTTTCATTGCTTTTTATAGGAGGTTCCATGTCGTCGGATACTTTCTGTGGTGTTGATTACTTTGTGGGGATTCTGCTTCTGTTTTTTTTTTTTTTTTTTTAACTCCTCAAAATAGATTTCACTTCCACATGTTGTAAACTGGCCTTCTGATGAATTTTACGTACGAATGGGAGATAACAAAGTTTCCTTAGTAGGCCAAATTGTCGGTCTCATTAGCGAAAATGTACAGGTTGCCCCCCTAAGAAACTTAGATATTTTCCTAAATTTAGCCAAGGAGACAATATACGAATCATTTGATACCTTCACAACCGGACCCAATATCTCGAACTACTTATTGGAAGCTTGTTTAGTGTAGAGGGGATTGGTGGAACTTCATACTTATCGTCAGCCATGATGGGTACTTCAAAGAAATGAATTAGATTGTAGAGGGTATTCGGTTATGTCTAGTGAAACATATTTTTTTCTCTGAATTCTTTTGCTAGGAGATTGTTGTAAAGGTAATCCAGATCAGTATGGAATATAACGATGAATACGGTTTGGAGGAGACCAGGCAGCACTATAGTCATATTCTTTTCATGGAGAAGGACTATTTTGATGATTACAATTGGAATATAACAAAGTGGGCTGGCGTTTATTCTTCATTTAACTCTCAAGGGGGCCTTGGAGAAGTGTAGCTCACTTAGGGCAATATGGGTTGCATCGGGGGCAAGGGGACAGGTCCGTTACGGGTGTTTGTAATGTTTGTATTGATATTGGTTCAGCTAACACTATGAACATCGACATGGAAGAGATCGATAAGTTTGTCAACATTAGACCACATTGGGATGTGCATGTGTACTAGAGTCAAGGTGGGTAGCAAGCTAACTATGCTTGGATTTTGAGAATATGTATCACATGACACACAGCTCACCACCTGCTTTGAAAAGTTGAATGAATCATTTAGCATTTTTTTATACATAGCTGTAACTGGTGAGGTATGAAATTTTTCATGATCATTTTAAAGATATCATGTTCACTTGTTACTTGGATCTTGGAGATTTTCCTGTTGTTTTTCCACAACATTGCATGTGATACTAATAATACTCTTTAATAATCTCAATGAATTATTTATGATTTGAGATCTAGACTTCTAATCCTCTGGGTTTGTTTGTTTTTTATTTCCTCTTAGTAGGGAGAAATTAGCTGTGGGCAATCAATGGCTGTTGTGTTGGGTTCATGGTTTTAAAACTTGCTTAGACGTCTCAGACGAGTTTTCCAATACGTTTGAGTTGTCTCATCTAACAGTGAGAAAAATGAAATGTGATTTTAAATATCATCGGATATGTTTGACTTGTCTATCTGTCTCGTTGGTGGACGATATCGAGACGTATCGGACGAATCATCTCGATCTTGGACGAGATTTAAAACCATAATTGGGTTGGGTTGTTGCTTGTAGTTTGCGTTATTGCTAAAAGCGTATTCTGTTAGGTGCATGTATCTTTGTTCATTTGATTAGTTAGAAACCTGGTTTAGGCCATTGTTATTCTTAGTAATTTCTATGATTTGTGCACCCCAATAAATTTCAGCACCCCATTTTTTTTTTTCCGACATTGACCGAGCAGGTCAATGTGAACATGTCTATATAGGCCTAAAAAAGAAAAATGGACCTAAAAGGCATTATAGAACGCTGTTCTAACGGAAAATGGGCATAAATCATCTTGCACAGTTTCTGCTCGAAACAAGTGAGAGGAATATCCGTAATAATGTGGATGGAGATATTGAAAACAGATATGAACTCACTCTTAATAACAAAAGACTTTTCTTACTTTAGATAGAGTGGAATGAAGAACAAGGTCTATTTAGCGGACATTAAATCTTTGGGATAAGGCTTTGTTATTGTTGTCGTGGTGTGTCATCTCATGTCCTGTTGAGTCCAAGTGATTCAGGACATTCTTTTTTTTTGTTGGTATTTGAGTTGGAATTTTTGAAGGGAAAAATTCAAGAAAAAAAGAAAAGAAAAGGAAAAATAGATGAAGAAAAGAAATGGTTGACATTTTCCTTTTCAGGTATAGTTTATTTGGTTGACTTGTTTTAGTTTGACATTTTGATTAATTTATTTAACAATTTCATTCAAATGATAATTTTTATGTCCCAGTGGATACTGTATAAACTATATGCCCTTGACTTTGGATGGATTAGTAGAACATAACGTAAATACCCTCATCTTGAACCTCTAGGGTAAATTATTTTAAACCTATTTCTTCAACCTCTTGTAGAAGATAATTGATTTTTCTATAATAAATAAAAGCCAACATGTTTTGCTTCCCAAAAATCCTAATTTGTTCTTGATGTTTGAAAGTTGAAGGAGAGAGAATCCTACGGTTGAAGAAGAGAAAAAATTTACCCTTTAAGTTGAAGATGAGGGTATTTTGGGAGAAAAATCTAGGGATTTTTGCTAGAGGTTGAAGATGATGGCAATTAGGTCATTTTCTGTTAGTCTTTTAGAATAGAATTAGGCCAAAGGGGTTATGTCATCAGTTTGGATACAAATGGGTATTTTAAATATTGAACAAGTATTTCTAAATCTCCCTAAACAAAAACATCTTAAATAAATATATTATTAGTTCTAAATATTGATGAGTAGAAGACCACAATGTGGCTTGCACGTCAAAGGTCAAACTTTTTTGTTGTTGTTGTTGATGGAATGTCAAAGGTCAAACGTGAGATCAATATAAGTGTGTGTCAGCTGTGGAAGCTCTTCATCATAACTTCTATACATTCTTCATAATGGGGAACTGCATACCCATCAAAAGACCAATCATGGAGGACTGCAATGATCCCTTGTTGTCATCTTCATCTCCACTTAAAGAGAAGTTCAGAGTTCTCATATTCAATGAAGAAGAACAGTTCTTGGCTTCAACACTTGTTAGACGGATCACTTCGGGCACTACTCGTGGCTACAAAAGGCTACACCATGCAAAAACTTGTTCGCCATTGCCACAATTCACTCTATCTTCTCACCCTCGGGTCTCTAGAAAAATGCCCGGACATAATGGTTGCTGCAGGCATAGAATTAAAATCATGTTGACAAAGAAGCACTATGCAGAGTTGCAATTCAAAAATGGTGTAAATGAATTGGCCGCACGGGTTATAGAAAGCTATAAGGTTGGAGAATGGTGCAGGAAATGGAGACCGTCTTTGGCCACAATATCAGAATCAAGGATTTGTTAGGGTGGTTAAAACAAAAGATGGTTGCTTTCTTTTTTTGTGTCTAAGCAACCCAATCTTTTTTATAATGTTAGATTAATGTTTGTTAAGTCTTGAGAATACATGAGTTACTAGTCATGGAAAATGAATAGGTGTTTCTTTCTTTTTGTGACAAGAAATACCATTTTGTTGTAAAATTCTATAGTTCTTGTGGTGTTTCCACAAGAGGTTCTCTCAATTAAGACGAGTAATGTTTGATAATGGCATATTCCCGAGTTATTTCAAGCATGATGGGTCACCTCACCATTTGATTTGTAGGCCTAAACGGTGGTGGATGGCCAATTGACAAAACAGTACTTGAGTTTCAAGATATAATAGAGACCATGGATGAAAATTTGAAGCACAACTACATAGGATAGATCCAAGCAATGTTTTATTGCCATTAATTTGTCACAGGAAGAAGAAAAGTTGACACCCAATTTGTACAAAATTCTTATTCCCCCTTTTCTCTCCGAGACAAAACAAATTATTCACACAAGACCACAACTCAACCTTCCCCATAAGTACAGATGAAACACCCAAGAAAAGAATGATGAAGCAATTACTTCTGGAATAAACTTCAACTTCTCAGACTCATTTGAGTTTCAAGATGCTTACACAGTCCTACACATCGACAACCATGAAAAAGGTAAGGAATGACAACTTATGTAGTCACGCTCCTTTGAATCGTTAGAAAAGAGATTAACAGGACAACCAAATCTAAATGAAAGAAATAATGGGTTTAAAGAGCAAAACTTTACCTTTTAGATGAGTGTGTTTTTCATCTTTTGTTTGCTATCTTCCACCTTAGCTAATACAACTTCCTTTTCTTTAGCTGCTCTCTTAAGCTTCTTTGATTCTATTTTCACGGCCTTAGTAAGAGCATCCACCTTCCTCACAAGCATCTGCATAGGAATTGAAGCTCATTAACTGAAAAGAAAAACAGATATATAGAAATTACGGATTAGTGTTTCTTTTACCTTCCTTTCCTCATCTTTAGCATTCAAAGTTCCATCTTTCTCCTCAAGCAATTTTCTTAAACTGATGACCTCTCTCTGTAACCTATCGTACAGAAACCCCGAAACTAAGTCTTCACTGCCAACATCTGTACTACTTCCCTTATGTTGAGCATCCACAACGTGGTCGCCCCTGGGCTTTGTTTCTCCCGGAACCGCAGCCTCACTCTCAATATACTCGTAAACATTCACATTAGAGTTTGCCTTCACTTCCGCGTTCTCCTTTCCAGAACTATCAAGCACTTTACTTCTAGATGCCCATAAACTCTTTCTTAGCATATTTTCTCCACCAATATATTTCATTTTCAAGCTACTCACTCGTTTCAGTTGTCTGGCCCCATTGGCTGTTTCAGTCCCCACATTTGGCTGCTGTAGTGGAGAAATTTTATTCATACAAACTGAGCCCCTAGGCTGTGACGTTGATCTCTTTATGAGTCCAGAATTATTTAGGAATCCCAACACATGATTGGACTTGTCAGTTTGTTGGGACACATGCTTTAAGCCTTCTTCCAATGTATTCAGCCTCAATCTCAATTTATCCTGAAGAAATGGCGAGAATTTTACAATAACAAAGGTTGTCTAGTGGTTTGTGGTCAAAGAAGAATGTTATTGGATGATAAATTGTTATATTTATACCTTGAGCTGTGCTTCAGCCTTAGCTGTTCTTTCTGAGACCGCTAGCTTATCCTTCAATCGTTGTATCTCTGTCTACAAATACAAGAGGCATAATTCATATAATAAATGTAATGTGGGTTCATCTTATGATCTCTTATGTCTTTTGGGTTTCTTAAATGGGTTATGATGCAATTGTCGGGTTTACTTGGTTTGAACTTTGAACTATTATTGTAAATATATAATATCTGAAGAATTTCAATGTGTAGCAAATCTTTGGGATAAGACTCTGACGATGAATATGATGATTCTATTGATGTTTTTAAACTTGCATGAAGAGCTGCGTCTTTTGAGTCTTCTTGTTAGAGAAAAATAGTACTGAAAGGAGGTTGTGCCCATGAAATGGTGGGACAAATTAGGTGATATTTTGGCATTTTTTCACATTTTGACATAGAGTATGGACATAGAAAATGCACAACATATGGCTTTCGATATTTCCAAAGAGAGAGAAATACCTGCAAGAACCTCCTTTCTTCAAGCCATTGCTTAACAGGCATTACTTTATCGTTCTCATCTTTCCACTCATTAGCCACCACAGTTGCAACTCGATTTGCTGAAACTTTAGCCCGAGCTAGCTCTCTCTCCAGAATTCTCTTATCCTCCTAGAAAATTGTCGAAGTCTAGGATTAGTAGTGATCAAAAGATTGTGTTCCCGCTCTAGATATTATTAACCTTCTGAGCTAAAATAAACCAATTCAACTAATCAAATAATAACAGAATTCTTACATATAATTCAGAAATCTGACGGCGATAGTCACGTACAGCATTCGCAGCAGCCCCACCTGCTAGAATGGACTCCTCAAGTTCCTGAATGGTTTGGCTAAGTTTCTCAACTTCAATAACTTTTTGCCGGTTAGTTTTGTCAAGGATACGATTCTCTTCCTGCATCGTCATTGGCGGGCTTATTCAAATTGAGCGAACAACAAAAAACATTAACCACAAGAAAACAAGTTGGGAGGAACCATGCCTGGCAGATCTCGATCTGTCTCTTCAACTCTAAGTTCTGGTTTTGAACCTCCTCGACTATTAAAGCCCGTTCCAAAGCACTTCTTAAAATCCGTTCTGCTTCAAGAAGAGCCGACTCTTTTGACTTATTGAGACGTTCCAAAGCCTTCTTATCCTCTTGTAGTGATGCTATCTGAAAAAGGGTAAAAGTAAAAGAGAGCGATTGCTATATGAGCATTCAACCATGATTTTCATCTTATGCAAAGGGTTTTAATGATATTATTTGCTTGATCGCACCTCATGTTTATACATTTTGATGTCAGCCTCAAGAGGTGCAATAACAGCCTCAACAGGAACAAAATCCTCATCCTTTAGATTTGCATGCACCCTTCTAAGTGTTGATTCCGCGGCAAATTGTGCAGCAAATGCCTCTTTCTTCTCATTTGTTAGTTTCTTTACTTCAAGATTCTGTAATAAAATGTACATGGACTACCAAAATCAGTACCTTACTTAAAAAAATGGAGTTTGAAGAATTCTAACTAAGAAAGTAACGCACCTTTTGTTCAAGAAGATCTTCGTTGGTTCTAAGCTTCTTGTCCAACTTATTCAGTTCATTGCTAAGCTGGAAAACAGAAGTAAGATTACAATATTATGTTTGCTTGATTTATGCGTCTAGTAGGATATCAGATGATACAGAGATATGAGTGTGTGTGTGTGCGCGCGCGCTTGTGAATCTACTTCAGTACCTCTTCTACTGCCTTATCTTTCAGAACTTCAGTCACTCTCAAAGCCTTAATTTCACCATGGGCAACTCCAAGCTCACGATCCTTTTCTGGAATTGAAGTTCAAGACAAGATCAAAAAAATTTCATATGAGACACTGAAATGGAAGTTCCAAGCAAACGGACCTTATTATGTCTTGGGTAAACCAAATGAAATATATGAAAACCACAAAGATATGCTCAAATTTTCCTCCACTTCTAATGATTTCCTATTTGATATCTTATTTCCATTAACAAACAAAAATTATATAAATCGAAGTAAAACATAGTCAATTCTATTAAGAAGAAAAAAAAAATAAACCAATAATTCAGTTTAACTTAGAACAAAACTCAACAACTTAATAAACCAAATGAAAAGAAGCCTAGTTTAGTACAAAATAAAAATAAAATCATAATGCAAATAACTTTGAACAAAATTCAGCATCTTGGCAAAACAAAACAATAGAAAGAACCACAAGAAACCCAATATTCCAACAAAACTTAGAGCAATACCCCACATCTTACGTCAAAAGAACCACAAACACAATTAAAATAAAAGCCAGTATGGCACAAAACCATGCAACTAAGGGTCTGTTTGTTACAGATTTCAACTTCTGCTTCAGGATTCTATGTCTAGGAGAAGCAGAAGCTCAGAGTCTGGGAAGCTACTTCCAGGAGAATCTTATTTGTTACAGAAGCTGACGAAAAAGTAGTAGAAAGAAGTCGAATTGCTTCTGTTGTTTAATCGATGAGTTAAGAAGAATGTCGGGTGAAATCGTCATTTCACCCCCATACATTTTTCGGTGTTGGCTTCTATAAGTAGCTCTTTGGCGAAAGCAGCTCCAGAGCAAGGCTTCTCAAAAAAGCAGTTTTGGGTTCCCCGCAAAAGCTGTTGAAGCAGAAGCCGTTACCAACAAACATGCTTTTCTGGCTCAAATCCCAAAAAGCCGTAACAAACAGACCCTAAGTAATTCTACCAAACTTAGAACATTAAAAACCAAAATCAATAAACAGAACCACCAGAAATCCAGTAAACTTCAAAATGATTCCTACTAAATAATCTTACTAAACTTAGAACAAAACTCCAAATCTTAGCAAACTAAACTGGAAAACAAAAGAAACCCATTACGCCTTCTGAAGAAAGCTGAAAACTTTGTACAGAAGATTGCATAAAGAGCTAAGCTAACACTCCAAAAACAACAAAAGAAACAAACAAAAACCATAGAGAAAAAGCATATAAACCTTTAAGCTGGCTCTGCAAGCGATTGAGTTCTAACACAACAGGGTCTGAGGGAGCAAGAAACAGCTCTTCTCCATCTAATTCTTCCAAATCCATCATTGTTTTGTGCTTGAAAATGCAGAGAAAATAAACCCAAAAACCAAAAGATTGATTTTTGGAGGAATATAAGATATGGGTTTTGTGAGAGAGAGTCCATCCTTTAAAGGAATTGACCGCAAAGAGTGGGAGAGCTTTTCCTTGCTGTGAAGCGAAAACGAAAAGCACAGAAGCCGGCGAAGCCGGCTCTGTTTGAAAGTAACCGTTACTCAATTTTCCCTCTCTCTCTCTCTCTCTAAAATCTAAAACAAAATCTTGTAAAAACTAACAATATTATCTTAAAGGGTAGAAATCATTCTTTTTCAACGGCTCTGATCGATTGTGACTTACTTGATTATAAGTAAATTATGCTACTATGCAAGCATTTTATTACGAGTCGTAGTGATAATTTTACGCCCTCCTCTAACATATGCCCCAATCACAGAATTGTAGATCATTTACGTTGAGATACACAAGAAAAATATTCATGATTATGCGTATTTCGAGGGGAATGACCTACAGTTCTATTAGTGGGTATATGTTAGAGGGGGCATAGAAAATCATTTCTCTTTTATTATTGTAAAAAAAATGCTTCTCCATCAATCACGATCGTCCAACTCATTGACTCTTAAAATAACCCTCGGGCATGAATGACTCTTCCCCCACCCCTTCGTTTCAATGGCTTGATTCACAAGGTACGATACTGAGGCCTTGTTATAAGAAGAAATTTTCTTGAAAATGTTTGGAGAGATCAGAGTTAATTCTAGTGATCAAAGACATACGTCATTGAAGCCATGAATGATTACAAGAGCAATAACATGTGCCCATTAAATCATAATTGACCATTTGGAACTATTATAAATGATGTAACATATGATCATAAAAGGAGAACCACGATCGAAGGTAGTGGAGGCCCACCACATTTCTTAATCAACCCCATGATCAACGGGGACATGGATGAAGTCGTAAGAGACACAAATATAAAATTAATAAAAAAATATTAAATTTATTTAAATGTATATATCATCCTGTAAAAAATTCAATAATTTATAAAATTATGATTGACTTAATCGTTAGAGTGTATTTCATAAGGTCATAAGTCACTCACGTGAAGCATTTAGGAAGTAAGAATTGAATAAAAGAAAGAAAAAAAAAAAAAAAAACTTACACAGCCATTGATTGAAAATGATCCGTATGTCAAATTTCCAGACGATATATAGAACGCTACATTCATTTTTTAAAACGAGACGTCTCAAATGTATCGAAAAACTCATCCGAGATAACTCGATATCTGACATGGACGAAACACAAAACAAAGTTTTAAAATTGTGATTTAGATTGATCAACTTGAATTTGGTTATTGCAACTTTCAATAATTTTAAACAGATTTGAACATTCATATTCAATAGATCATATTAATTTGCATTTATCTTTTTATTGGGAAACCTGTTTTTAATTGATTAGTAACTCCATGATAGTGGGGATCGAACTTAGGTCTATGGTGTCATTATCCAAAGGCTTTTACCAAATTTAAGCTAGCTGGCACCATCTAATTTTCCTTCTGTAAATAATCATACTTTTGTATATCAGCCTAGAAAGCTCACCTAATATAAATAACTAACGTTTCTGCAAAAATCTTATTTGTATAAGGTTAACATTGGTATTAAGTATTAATATGAAAATAATAATTTTTTATGTCCCCTCTAGCATACGCCCTAATTACAAAACCGTAGATCATTTGCCTCGGGATAAGTAAAATCATAAATCTTTTTCTTCTGTATCCCGAGACAAATGATCTACGATTCTATGATCGGGGTGTATGTTAGAAGGGGAAGTCAAATTATCACAACTCTTAATAGTATCTGTCACTTTTTTTTTTTGATAACTAGTCATCCTTATAGATAACGGATCCGGCTCGTATTTAGACTTTTCCTAATCCATAGACCATGGTCTTGTCCAAGGATTAGTCTCGGGGTACGTGCAACACTTGCACATCACACGCACCAAGTAAGTGAGAGTATGTCCTCACAGGTAGCCCTCGAGGAATAATTGCTCATACTAGGTATCGAACTCACAGCCAACAAACATTAACGGCCTAATGATCCAAAATTGCCATTGCGCGAACCCCTCAAGATTTTTTAGTTACTATTACAATCTGATAATTTTTAAAAGAAAATTAATTATAGAAATCATGTAAAACTTGAAGAACTCGAGCTTAAAAGCAATTGTTCCAAGGAAATGTTGGGATATCTCTGACTCCCTTGAATGAATCAAAATTTTTTTTTTGACATACTTTTGTGATCAAAGTATCACACCAACCTACTTTGAGTAAAGTTTACGCGCTAAAAATTAATCAAATTGGTAACTTCTAACTGTTAGATTAAATAATTTTTTCCGTCAAATTCAAATATTTGGGATGATACGTTGACGATAATAGATTAAAATAAAATATTTTGTTAGGTGAAAATTAAGAAAAATAAAAGATAATTACAACTTTTGCTCCTGTCATGATCTCTCTGTTGATGAAAACTCTTGTTTAGAAATAATTCAATAGCTTAAACTTTAAACATGCCTTAAACCATGGTTTTATGAAAGTCACTCAAAGAGATCAAAACAAAGAAAGTGGCAGGTAAGGGATTGACAACTATAGAAAAAATAGAACAAAGCGACAAGTCTACATCTTTGCTTGGAAGTCTAGCATAAAAATATTGGAATGTAGACCTCTTCCATGTATATCTCTCTCTTTGAATTCTTGGCCAATTGGCAGAAACTAAGTTATATTGTATTTTGGTAAGGCGACAAAGGGAAGACTCCACCACCTCACCTACACCTCTACTTGAATTTAGACAAAGACCATTACAAAACCCTCAAAACATCAAAAGATTCAAAGGGTTTGTTGATTAAAGTTTGGGCATTGGTCCCTTAATGGGTTTCCCACTAACAAAATTTTGAAAGTGATATAGAACTAAAATCAAGCTTAGGTGTCTTAATTGAATGGTTCTTATTAGCTTGAGTAGGTAAGTTCTGAATTATGAGTTTCTGATTATTAAGTACTAAAATATTCAACCTTAACAATTGTCTAAAACTTGACTATATCATATATGTGTATGAGTCCCATTTAGGAAATATCTTAAGGTTCAATTTAACCTGAATAGACGATCACTGCCTCATCCATGATCAATCTTTTCGACCTTGGTTTCGTTGGAGGAGCAAGTTAGAAAAATTGAGAAATAGAACCATTTGATTTGATTTGATTTGATTTGTTCTCAGTAGTCATGAGATGATCATCTTGTTAAGTGTAGTATTATCCGCCTCTGTTTTTCGGGTGTCACATGCTCACGTACTATGTCCCAATTCAACTTGTAACCCTCTTATTATATTCATAGTTGCACCCTTCCCCATCAGATCAGTCTTTTGGGGTACATGATCGTCAATAGATATCAGAAACTACGTTCGTTTAGATCACGGGTTCAAGTCTCTTTGAAGGAATTTTCCACCTTTATAGGTGAGAGGGAGTGCTTAATATTCATAGTGGCACCTTTCCCCATCAGATCAGTCTTTTGGGGTAAATGGTTGTCAGCGCATCTTAGGGTGATCCCTTTGTCGATGGATGCTCCTATTACAATCATAGTTTTTGAAAGATGAGAATCAACTATGTAGCATCTACTATTGTATATGCTATTAGTCCGATCCTTTGTAGGAACTACCCGTAATAACAAACTTTCAAAATAGATCTATTTATCATAAAGAGAGTCGTTGTTCCTGACCCCGCTTCGCTTTATTGTTATTTGAACAAAAAGATCCCAATAAACTTTTGTAGTTTAAGTTACAGGGTTGCAAATGGATCAGGCAAGCTCAAGGACGGCCATGGGACCCAACAAGTTAGGTTTAACCTATCTTAGCCAATCGCAGGTCTGAAAAATCGTGGTCCATGACATGCCCAAGGACATGTTATAAAGTTACAATATTTTTACATAAATCCAGAAATTTTCTGGGTTTTCTGTGATTATTTGGGCTTGCATGGGACCCCTGTTTTGGAATATCTTGGGTGATCCCACTGGTTGTCAATCAGCAATAGAGAACATATATTTATTTGGGATTCAAAGCTTTATATTGAATGAATCTTTTTAAAGTTGCTATGGCCACACCAACTGTGAGCAAATCTTCGGTGATTTACATAGAAATTAGTGTGGCATTAACAAAAGTTGGTGTGGCAATAGTAGTGTTTTTTTTTTTTTTGTGTGGTCAAACTGATCTTATATGGTTTAATGATTCATTTTTTCTGGTTTTTGCCTGATGAAACTTCAGTCCCACATTGCCTAGCAGAGGAATTCAAGAGAATCTCATATATGGTTATTAAGAGAGAGATTAGTAAAAACTTCTTGAAAAACAAGTCAATGATGTCAGCTCGATTAACACAACCTAACCATTGAGGATCAATTTTTCGGAAAATAAATGAAACGGCCAGGATTACTTCGTTTTTCAGTCCTTAATGATTAAGGCACAGATTTCCAACCAATAGACACAAAAATGATCTACTTAATTTCGAAGTATCAGATTTTGATTCTTCATTCCTCAATTTGAACAGAAATTATTGAATTCCTGATCAACTTAGTTCTATTCTTATACGATAATAATAAAGTGGCCATGGTTTACGACATTGAAGTTTAATCTGCCACGAAATGCGTTCATAAGGTGAATGCAGCAAAAATGAGTACATGAAGATGGATGTGTACATTACAATGTAGACAATGACGATGATCTATCAATCCATCTCTACCCAAGTAAGTTGTAATAGGTACACTAGAGTTCATGTAACGATGATGGTGTGTCCGGTTGTGACTCCCTTAATGAGCACTATCGATATTTTGAGAGGGTGAGTATATGAGCTTATTAGTATGCCAGTATCAGATGGGATTCTGATTCTTGGCATTGTTGTCCAAACCAGATTTCCTACGATGAACACCTTGTTGTGGACCCAAGATATGTGCCTCTGACCTTTGTAGACATATAAGAAGAAAGCTGAGGCCATGTTACCGAGATGATCTCTTTATACTCAAAATGTGACAATGGGGGTTGGATTCTATGATCTCTTTGTAATATTTTTCTATTACTTGTGCTAATACCAGTTTCCCCTTTGTTCTGAATTCTTTGTATAGTATTCGAGGGAACCACTATAACAGTGCTCGCTTCCTCTCTTGCTACACGGCCGATGTCTTGTGCTGTCCAAATTTTTCTTCAACAATTGACTACTCTTTTCGTTTTGTAAATAAGGTAAAAGAAGGATGGAAAATTGTTCCATAAGTAATAAGGCTTAGGTGAAAAACTACAAACTTAATGTAAACATGAAAAGAAAAAGCTAAAGATTGGCAACTATAACAAGAAAGTAGAGCCTTGATAACTATGAGCAAACCAAGTATCCTTGTTTTGTACGGTTTACATGGAATTTATGTGCAAGAGTCCTTGATCCATAGAAGGCATATGGAAATTACTTCTTTTTTTTTTTTCAAGGAAAGTTAATTCTACCAAACGAGTTCGTGGATACATTCATTGTGCAAAGTTACCATTTACTGACCTCTCCAACATGGAGACAATCAGTTCTCCGGTTCAGAGGACTGAGCAAGCATTATATCAGATGCTGACAATGTTCCTGACTGATCAACATCCAGATCCTCAAACTCCTCCATCACAAGTGCAACATCTTCTTGGCTGATCTTCCCCATTTCTTTGAGCTTATATATCACGAATTCAGCAGCGCTGTAGAAATTAAGTCAAATACACGAGCATTAAAGGACTTAATTATGTATAAGAGATTTAAAGACAACACATTCAAACACTAAGGATGGTTTTAGTTTAAGCTTATTTGTTCAAAGCAAAGGAAACGCAACTTACCTCACAGTCCCATCGTCATCAAGATCTGCTGCTTCAAGATCTACGGACGTCATCCTTCGTTTGAGAACCCAATTGACCAGACCTTGTTGTCTCCTCTCAGTGGTCAGCTCAGCAAGGTAGAGAAAAAATTGAGCTAAACAGATTGTACTAGTCAGTATCCAGAAAATAGCAAAGATACGCCCCACTTTGGTCGAGAAGCTCTTATCCCCATAACCCAAAGTTGTGATGGTGGAACAAACACAATAAAAGGCATCAATAAGATCCAAATTCTCAACTCTAAATAAAAAGATTGTTCCGACAATTATAATCATCAAAAGAAGGCCCAACGTCACAATAAATTTGTATTCCACTTTCTTAGCTTTTACTTCCTTGAGAATCTCATTTTCACCAACTTGTTGATTCATGTGTAGGGCTTTAACAAGCAACAATTCTTGCTTTTCTACGAGATAGTCCGCCGACTTACTGAGAATTAACCCAATAAGAGCCATTCCCGTAAAGACAAAAGCACAAGCAAGCAGTTTGGTGGTGACGCTATTGGGAACAAGGTCTCCATATCCAACAGTGGTCATTGTAACTATACAGAAATAAACGGCATCGAGAATCCCATTTGTTTTCTCACCGCTGATTTGATCCGTAACATGGTAGAAACAAAGAGTACCAATGCCAAGGTAGACGACCAAAAACAAGGCTACCGTTTAAAACTAGGATTGAGTTTTGCAAAATGGACTCGGTAGGTGGAGGCAAGGCATCATCCTTCTTTTCTAGGGGAACTAAGTCTATAGGAGCACTTCTACAACGACGAAATCTTCTTTTCTTGAGAGTGTTCTTTTGATTGGATTGAGGGGAAGGAATCAATAACTCAGAAAGCAAGGGTTGTTTTGCATCACCATTATTATGGGCCATTTTATGATTAAAGC
Organism: Akebia trifoliata; assembly: GCF_017979445.1. Taxonomy (NCBI): domain Eukaryota; kingdom Viridiplantae; phylum Streptophyta; class Magnoliopsida; order Ranunculales; family Lardizabalaceae; genus Akebia; species Akebia trifoliata. Next base: position 714,629 of record NC_141387.1, read on the forward strand.
TGAGATTTCACTTAGAGGAGAATCCTTGGCTTTACAAGCTTGTAAGTAACAATATATAACATTCTTCAAACTTTAAACAGAAACCCATTTCTTGGAGGAGATTGTTGTCAACTGGGTTATGTTTGTAACCTGGGATCCATAGTTCTTTAATGAAATCTTCTTATATCTATCCAAAAAAAAAAAAACCAACAAGTCAATAACAAAGCCCATATTAAAGCTGAGATTTCACTTAGAGGAGAATCTTTGCCTTTACAATATTGTAAGTAACAATATAGAACATTCTCCAAACTTTAAACAGAAACCCATTTCTTGGAGAAGATTGTTCTTAAATGGGTTATCGTTGTCACCTTGAATCCATTAGTTCTTTAATGAAATCTTCTTAAAAACAATAACAACAAGTCAATAACAAAGCCCATATTTTTTTTATTTATTGTTTTTTGGAAGGTAATCGTGAAGTTGGGTTCTAAAGGGAGTCGAACCTAAGACGTAGGAACACTTTCCACACGACGAAAATAGATAGATTCTGAAAATCAATATTTCAATTGTTTAGTATGTTATAAGTTACCCATTTCAAGAACAATAAAAACCCATTATTTATTCCAAGGTTTTAAAAAAAATTAAAAATTAAAAAAAGATGGTTACAGAGGAGAAGTGGTTGAGGAAAGATTGTAACAGCGGAGAAAGGGCTGAGGAGAGAGTTTTGGATTACCTGAGAATTTTAATTCGTGATTCCACAACTGGTTGTGTTAGGTAATTATGAAGCTTTTTTTTTTAAGAGAATCCTCTCCACTAGAAAACCTGGAAAATCAGATCTGATAGGACCTATTTAGTTTCCCCCTATTGCCACACTGACTATTCCGTATTGCACACCAATCATAGAATCCATTAAAGTAAAATTCGTTAAGGAGAATCTTGTTTGTTATAAAAGTTCACGATTGTTTGTTATAAAAGAAGAAATAGTGGAAAGAGGTCAAATTGATTCTCGTGTTTAATTGACGAGTTAAGAAGAATGAGGGGGTGAAATCATCATTTCATCGTCATATGATCTTCTCAAACTTTTGTTTACCCTTAACTGGTGTAGTCTAATTAATTTTATTTATTTATCTATTATAATTAAAAATTGGTGTGGCTAGGAAAGTTCCCTTCTTCACGGGCATCCGTAGAATTACTAATCATGGGATCCACCATTTTCTCATCAATTATAAGATATCAACATCATTGCTACCAATTTTAATGAGAGTGGATCCTCTGTAGTACTTTTTCTTTGCAGTTTCTTATAACAGATTTCACCGATTGAGGGAGCGCCACAGCATAAAGATGCACACATCCAATTGTTAAACACATTGGAGTTGGGATCGTCGACTTTCAAACCATTGATTAGGTTTAGAAATTTTTATTTTTTATTCCAAATCTGATCTACACCGTGATCCTCACATGTTTGAGGTGTTTATTTTTCTTTTCAACCTTTAATTCTATGGTATTTAAAATTTACTATACGGAACTACTGGAAAGAGTACTACAGAGAATCCACTCCCGACTTTAATACAAATACATCTTGAATATGAGGATGCCGACATGAATTTATTTTATACAGTTACAAGTAGATTGTGACAAATGCCATATCCCTAGCTGAGTTAGTGTTGAGTGGAGGCAAATCAAGTTTCAAGTCATTTGTGTTTCCCAACTCAGTAATTGGGTGATAAAAGTCAACTCATCCATATTAGGATCTAACTCTAATCAAGTAATAAGCAGTCAACCCAATTCCAACTCATTCCAAGGTTGGGCTTCCTAGGTTCATGTTGAGCCCAACTTGACATAGTTACCATTAAACCCAAGTTTATTCATGTAATGTCTTAGATATCCATTATGTATTTTGAGAAATTTTAATTAATGATTAAATTTGATCATTTAAAAATAATTTAAAAAAAATGATTTTTGAAAAAAAAAAAAAAATCTAAGAACATCATTAAATTCGTTCAAAAAATTATGTAAAATATACAATAAATTTGTAAAAATCAGAAACCAGGACATAGACTTTTTAAACGAACTTAAAAAATAATATTTAAAACTTAAGATTATTATAAATACCACCCTTATTAGATATTTACAGACTTTACATTCTATTCTACAAGAACAAACTATAATCCTAACCTCCTTAGAATTAGAAGCATTGATTCGAAAATCATAAAGTGGGATTCAAGACTCGACGAAAGAGAAGAAAATATTCGTTTTGTTGAGGACTTCACGTCGATCCAAGTAGATAGCGTGTTCGTGGGAGAGGAAGACTGGAAAGTGAATAAAGAAGACCTTTGGGACTAGATCTTAGAATTATTGTATCGTAGAAGACGCATTTGAGATAGGAACTCCTCCAATCTATCCTTTACTTACTATTATTTTTGAAAAATTGTTTTACATCAAGAGCTAGATTTGAGTTTCAAATTAAGGCTAACATTCTTCAAAACCATGCATGATTAGATAGTTTAAATTCATTGAACTTGTTTTAGATTTGTAAATCTTCGGAGGATAAAAAATGAGTAGATCTACTAATTATAGTGATCATCAATGGTTTAGAAAACTATAGAAGGATTGTGGATATTTTGGGGCGAAAACAGAGAAGATAAACAACATTGCATAAAAAATAACACCTTATGAAGAATGCAGAAAACTTTGTACAAATGATTGCATAAAAAGCTAAGCCAACACTCCAAAAACAACAAAAGAAACATATAAAACCCATAGAAAAGAAGCAGATAAACCTTTAAGTTGGTTCTGCAACCGATTGAGTTCTAACACAACAGGGTCTGAGGAAGCAAGAAACAACTCTTCTTCATCTAATTCCTCCAAATCCACCATTGTCTCGTGCTTGAAAATACAGAGAACTTAAACCCACAAACCAAAAGATTGATTTTTGGAGGACTATAAGATATGGGTTCTGTGAGAGAGAGTCCATCCTTTAAAGGACTTAATCGCAAAGAGCGGGAGAGGTTTCCCTTGCTGTGAAGTGAAAACGAAAAGCACAACTTAGAAGCTGGCTCTCTATGAAAGTAACAGTTACTCAATTTTCCCTCCTCACTCTCTTTCTCTCTAAATCTATAACAAAATCTTGTAAAAACAAACAAGGTTATCTTAAATGATAGAAATCATTTTTTTCAATGACTGAAAGATGGTTACTTGCTTGATTATCAGTAACTTATGGTACAATGCAAGCATTTTATTACTGTAAAAAATGCTGCTCCATCTATCAGATCATCCAATTCATTGACTCTTAAGATAACCCTCGGGCGTGAAGCATATATAGCCTCTTTCGTCTCAATGGTTTGATGCGATATTGGAGGTTGGATTCTATGATCTCTTTGTAATATTTTTCTATTGATTGTGCTAATACAATTTCCCCTTTGTTCTGAATTCTTTGTATATTATTAGAGGGAACCACTATAACAGTGCTCACTTCCTCTCTTGCTACATGGCACTATGTATTGCAAATTTAATGTATACATGTAAAGAAAAAGCAGAAGATCGGCAACTATAACAAGAAAGTAGAGCATTGACAACTATGAGCAAACCAAATATCATTGTTATGTATGTTTTACGAGGAATTTACATGTAAGAGTCCTTGATCCATAGAAGGCATATAGAAATTACTTCTTTTTTTTTTTTTCTGTCAAGGAAAGTTAATTCTACTAAACGGCTTTGTGGATACATTCATTGTGCAAAGTTACCATTCACTACTAACCTCTCCGACATGGAGACAATCAGTTCTCTGGCTGAGAGGACTGAGCAAGCATTAGATCAGATGCTGACAATGTTCCAGACTGATCAACATCGAGATCCTCAAACTCCTCCATCACAAGTGCAACATCTTCTTGGCTGATCTTCCCCATTTCTTTGAGCTTATATATCACGAATTCAGCAGCACTGTAGAAATTAAGTCAAATACATGAGCATTAAAGGACTTAACTATGCATAAGAGATCTAAAGATGAGAAACAACACTGTCAGACACTAAGGATGGTTTCAGTTTATGTTTTGTTGCTCAAAGCAAAGGAAACACAACTTACCTTACAGTCCCATCATCATCCATATCCGCTGCCTCAAGATCTACGTGTGTAATCCTTCGGTTGAGAACCCATTTGACCAGCTCTTGTTGTCTCAATTCGGTGGTCAGCTCAGCAAGATAAGAAAAAACTGAGCTAAACATACTGTACTGGTCAATATCCAGAAAACAGCAAAGATACGCCCCACTTCAGTTGAGAAGCTCTTATCCCCATAACCCAAAGTTGTGATGGTGGAACAAACACAATAAAAGGCATCAACAAGATCCAAATTCTCAACTCTAGATAAAAAGATTGTTCCGACAATTATAAGCACCGAAAGAAGGCTCAAGGTCACAATAAATTTGTATTTCACTTTCTTCGCTTCTACTTCCTTGAGAATCTCATTTCACCAACTTGTTGATTCACGTGTAGGGCTTTAACAAGCAACAATTCTTGCTTTTCTACTAGATAGTCTGCCGACTTACTGAGAATGAGCCCAATAAGAGCCATTCCCGTAAAAACAAAAGCACAGGCAAGTAGTTTAGCGGCAACGCTATCAGGTACAAGGTCTCCATATCCAACAGTGGTCATTGTAACTATACAGAAATAAACGGCATCGAGAATCCCATTTGTTTTCTCACCCCTAATTTGATCCTTAACAAGGTAGAAACATAGAGTACCAACGCCAAGGTAGACGACCAAAAACAAGGCTACTCGTGTAAAACTAGGATTGAGTTTTGCGAAAATGGATTCAGTAGGTGGAGGTAAAACATCATCCTTCTTTTCTAGGGGAATAAATTCTATAGGGGCACTTCTACAACGACGAAATCTTCTTCTCTTGATAGTGTTCTTTTGGTTGGATTGAGGAGAAGGATCTAATAACCCAGAAAGCAAGGGTACTTTTGCATCACCATTATTATAGGCCATTTTATGATTAAAGCTGAGATTTCACTTACAGGAGAATCTTTGGCTTTACAAGCTAGTAAGTAACAATAGATAACATTCTCCAAACTTTAAACAGAAACCCATTTCTTGGAGGAGATTGTTCTTAAATGGGTCATGGTTGTAATCTTGGATCCATAGTCTCTAATGAAATCTTCTTATATCTATAAAAAATAAAACCAAGAACAGCAACAAAGCCCATATCAATTAGCTTGTATGTCATACATTGAAATAAATTTGTACAAATATAAACTTATAGTTCTGCAAATCTACATGATCATAGAGAGATTCTGAAAATCAATATTTCAATTGGTTTGTATGTTATAATAATTGGAATAAAGAAGAAAATACCCATTTCAAGAACAATAAAAAAACACAATTTGTTTCAAGTGAAAATATTAAAAAAAGAAAAGAAAAATGAAACTGTTGCAGCGGAGAAGGGTTGAAGAGAGAGATTTGGATCACCTGAGAATGCTAATTAGTGATTCCACAGTCGGTTGCGTTAGCAAATTTGGAAGCTTTAGAGAGAATCGCTTAAAGTTCTTTTTCAGACTTCCAGAGACTCCTCCAAGATCTCATCCCATATGACAAGCTCCATGTTATTTATTATTTAAGAGAGATTCTACTTGGCACACCAACTTTTACTTACGACACACCTATCCTTCCCAAACCAAAGATATTTTGGCTTTCCCAAAAGAGACCGACTAGTTGCACACCAACCCTAAAAAATAACATTTTTTATAACATCTATTTCTACCTACTAATTGCAATTCATTATCAATGACGTTAAGATTTAGGAATATTCACCTTCTCGTGACTTCGTCTTTTCTGCTCATGTAAATTGTAAACATACTTGTTATACAGCAAAATATTTCTTACAAAAATTATTGAACTAACAACAATTTATGGGAGCTTGGTTGAAGAAGAAGAAAAATAAACAAAAATCAAAAGAGTGCAATACTTTTATTTTTATTTTGAGTGCAATCATCCAAATAGAGTGCAAGGGGAAAATTTTAAGTACTGGAGTGAAAATACATGTTTTGAGAATTAAAATGAACAATGTACTAGACTTAAAATTTGTCATATTCAACGCACAAAAGTGAGGTTCACCCATTTAACTATCTAAATATAATTTGGTATGTTATAAGGGAAAATTCAAACACAAAGAAGTCTCCCTTCCCCTATTGCCGGATTTACTATTCAGTATTGCACACCAATCGTAGAATTAAGAATAATTATGAGTTGGGTTATGTTGACTCAAGAATGACTCAAAAAATAACAATAATTCGATCCGACGATGTAAGCATAATATCCAATTGTTGGGATTTTTTTATATATCTCATTAACAAATCCCGATAACAATTGTCTGATTTTGTGTTTGCATGGTCAAGATCATGTTTATTTGTTAAAAATAAAAATTGAGATTTGTCAACTCGTGATTTTTTGACTCAAAATTTTCACTCGGTCTACACGCGACTGACATGGCAAGGGCATAGAACATAGATCTTTTTGCTTCAGGACACACAAGGAAAAAAGATCAACAATTATATGCCCTTACCACATCAGCCGAGTAAAGACCGAGAGAAAAATTTCGGGTCAAAAATCATTAGTGCTAATTTGATTAACTGATATGTTATAATAAAGACTTGGTGTGGATATAGAGATTCTCTTCTTCAAGGGTGCATCCATAGAATTAGATCTTCATTCTTATTTGGTCAACCATAAGATATCAACATCATTGGTAGCAACTTTAATAAAAATATATTCCCAATATCATGGTGCCGACATGAATTTATTTGTCCATTTAGATTTAATTTCCTACATCATAGGTGAGTTAGCATTGAGTCAAGGTCTAATCAAACTAACCGAACTGAGTTTCAAGTCAGTTAACTCGATCATATTAGGATCTAAGTCAAACTAAGTTACAAAGCACTCAAACCAAGTCCAACCATCCCAGGGTTGTTCTTTATTGTCTGAACATTAGTTAAAACCCAACCCAAATTCAGGTCTGGGCCAAAATCCCAATCTAAGCCTAACTCAAGTCCAAAATTTACAAGGAAGCCCGAAAAATTGTATTTTGGGTTTGAGTTGGAATACGTCGAAAATCCATGAAGTTCAAAGTCCCAATGGCACGTCAACATATATAAGGACTCATAATCCCCTTCCCCTCTTCCCACTAGGGCTTAAACGGGTTGAGATCAAGTCGGATATGAGTATGTCCATATCCATATTTGAATTTTTTTTTTTTTAATCCAGATTCATATCTGGACCCAAATCTGAATCTTGATTCGGGTCCTACTAGCTTTCGAATTTTATTTTCATTAAATCCATATTCAGATCTGATTTGATCTGATCAAATAATTTATTCAGGTCGAATAATGTTTAATTGTTCAAGATTATTTCAAATAAAATAAAATAAATATGGTTAACTAGTGACTTCAACTCAAGATCTTTCCATTTTAAAGGGAGGTCTTGACCACTATACCTAACCGTTATTGGTCTATAAAAGATAGTTTAAAAAAATATAAAAATACAAATTGCAAAGTAATATGTTATTCTGATATTGACGGCTATAAGGATGGATCTGTATCTGATCCGAATCTAAATCGAGTCAAGAGACATTAACTCATATCCAAACATATTTTAATTCAGATATACTTGAAGGAACCAAACCTGCTAAATTTGGATTCGAATCACTTGGATTTCGGATAAAATCCGTCCCATTTTAAACCCTACTCCCGATCCACTCCTTTGTAGCTGGTTTAGGCCTCATTTTAACTGGGCTTGGGTTAAACCTATGGTCCAATGGACAAACAGTCACAGCCCACGGTCAGGGATTTGGGAAGTGATGTAGTCAGGCGCATTCAAGCAGAACAGAAGCGACTTGAAGTGATATTGCCAGGCCGAAATGTCTGCAAGTGCTGAAACGTGAGAGAAGCTGCGAGAACGAAGAAGAATGGAAAGCTAAAAGGGTGAGCTTCTCTTTTTTTCTCTTCTACCTCTGTAAGATTGGGTGTTTGAGTTTTCATTAATTACGTCATTGAGGTTTCTCTGTTAATTTTTCTCAATTACAAAGCGCAAATGTTAGGGTTCTTGTTTGATTCAATCATCATTTTGGGAAAAATTGAAACTTGGTGGCACAAGTGTTAGGGTTTTTGTTTGAATCAATCAAAATTTTGGGAAAAATTGAAACTTGGTGGCACATATGTTAGGGTTTTTGTTTGAATCAATCAAAATTTTGGGAAAAATTGAAACTTGGTGGCACAAATGTTAGGATTTTTGTTTGAAACTTTGAATCAATTAACATTTTGGGAAAAATTGAAAGTTGGTGGCATAAATGTCAGGGTTTTTGTTTGAATCAATCAACATTTTGGGGGAAAAAATTGAAACTTGGTCGCCTACACATGCTCAATCAAGCTTATTATTGTTCTTGCATCCAAAAAGATCAAACTTGTATAATTGGTGCATATGAAAACCTAGTTTTTTTGCTTGGATTCATCTGTCTGCCCTTTTGTTCAGACAAGTATCCACACTCCCTAAAATGTTTCTAAATCTTCTAGCCAAACACACTTTGAATTTTACTTATTTTTTATTTCCGAATTATTATTCTATCTGATATGAACTTCTATACATTTTTTGGATTTGGGTATTTTTATTTGAAAACTGTTTTTTGGATTTATATGGTTTAAGTTAAAAATGGCAACAACGAAATCGCCAAACGGCATCAACTGCTGGATCCGAAGGCAACAATGCCCGTGTGGAGAGCGCAAATGTTATATTAGATTTGAAGAAGGAAAGAGAGAAGAAGCATTGTTGACAGAATGCACGATTGTTACTTGTGTCGATGCCTCTCCTCCTTACGTAGGACAGACGTTCGAAACCGATGATGAAGCCTTTGAATACTACAGCAACTTTGCTAGGAAGAATGGGTTTGCTATAAGGAGGGAAAGCTCAAGGAGTAACGAGGATCGGGGAGTTTATTCAAGAGTTTTGGTTTGTCATCGTTATGGTCCTGAACGGATTAGAAGAAGACCAGGCAAACCAGAGCGCAAAAGAGATCGAAAAACATCAGTATGTGGATGTGAAGGTAGAATGTACATCCTAAAGAAGTTTGTCGGAGGTGCTATTCGATGGTATGTTAAGCAATTTCATAATGATCATAATCACGAGTTGTTGAAAGACGACCAAGTACGTCTTCTTCCTGCTTATCGTAAGATTCCAGACGCAGACCGAGAACGCATTTTATTACTCTATAAGGCTGGGTGTTCCGTGCGCCATATAATGAAGGTTTTGGAATTAGAGAAGGGAGGCGACCCAGAGCAATTGTCATTTATAGAGAGGGATGTGAGAAACTTTGTTCAGTCTTATAAGAAAGTTGATCGTGAAAATGATGTATCGGAGCTTCTCAACGTTTGCAAGACATTAAAAGAGAGAGACACCGACTTTGTTTATGATTTCACAATGAATGAGAATGCCAAGCTTGAAAACATTGCTTGGTCGTATGGGGACTCTATTCGTGCGTATAAGACTTTTGGTGATGTAGTTTCTTTTGATGCCACATATCGTGAGATCAGTTATGATAGGCTTCTTGGAGTTTGGTTTGGTATAGACAATAAAGGCAAAACCATCTTCTTTGGCTGCGTTCTCTTACGAGATGAAACGTCTCAATCCTTTGCATGGGCTTTACAGGTTGGCGTGCAGTGTCGCATATCTTCATTTTATATGTACACTATTTTTTTTTTTTTGGGGAGGGGCTTATAATATTCTCTTTATACAGGTTTTTCTTCGATTTATGCAAGGAAGAGGTCCGCAGACGATTCTAACTGATCTAGATTTGGGGCTTAGAGATGCTATGACAAGAGTGCTGCCGCATACCAAGCATGTTATTTGTATAGGGCACATTGTTTCGAAACTATCAAGTTGGTTCTCTTTTCCACTTGGATCACGATATGAAGAATTTAGGACCGAGTTCGATAGATTGTATAATTTGGAAACTAGAAAGGATTTCGAGTTTCAGTGGAATCAGATGGTTGCTAGGTTCGGACTTGGTTCAAATAAACACCTCACTTTACTCTTTTCCCACCGTGCATCATGGGCACTACCCTACATAAGAGGTTATTTTCTTGCTCAAATGACGTCAAAAGAATATTTGCAGTCCATAGATGCATTCTTGAAAGGAATCTTGAGTGTGCAAATGAGTTTGGAGAGCTTTTTTGAACAGGTATTTTTAGGTACTTTTTAGGACTTAGATTCTTTTCAGTAAGATTTCCCACATTGTGATTGTAGGATTTGTTTTGGATTCTGTGTAGGTGGGTATTGTTGCCAATTCTAGAAATCAAGCAGGAGATGAAGAAGTGATCAAAGACGTTCATATTAAAACATCCATGCCCATTGAAGAACATGCTTCCAACATTCTTACGCCTTATGCCTTCAATTTGTTACAAAATGAAATTGTGTTATCCGTGCAATGTGCGGCATTTGAAACTGCTGATGGATCATATATTGTGCGACACCACAAGAAGATAGATGGAGGGCATGTTGTGAGTTGGATTCCAAAAGATGAGAAAATATGTTGTTCTTGCAAAGAATTTGAAGTCTCAGGAATATTATGTAGACATTCACTTAGGGTACTTGCTTCGAAGAACTATTTCCACATTCCAGAAAAATATTTGCCTATTCGATGGCGAAGAGAGAGCTCAATGGTTCAAAACAATATTGATGGATGGTCTCAATCATTTCAATCCCTCACTTCAACTTTATTTGCAGAGTCATCAATTACAAAAGAGCGTGTTGATTATGTACATAGAGAACTCACAAGGATCCTTAACCATGTTAGAAACATGGTGGCTAGTGATGGAAATACTTTGAATTTAGAGTCCAGTCCACCAATGGATGCTAGAACGAATGATGTTGCAAATGGTACTGAATGCAACTCCGCATGGAACTCTATTCAATAAAGACTGATGGAAACCCAAAAGAGATGAAGTTTAAAGCTATAATGACGCAGCCCAAAATAAAAAGGTCTTTGGTATCTCTTAGTGACCATCATTTTCTCTTGTACCACATCAAAAGGTTTGTTTAGTGTAGGTGTATATTAATCACTCTTTGCACATTTTCTTTAAGAAGAAGATGGATTTTCTTGTATATTTGGGACTAGCATCTGCTTAAGAGATTGCACGTGGTTGTTGTTTGTCTGTAAATCAGTAAATGTACTCCAAAGATATGCACTGTCAACTAATTTTAGTATGGTCGACACCTAACATGTTAATACTTGATTCCATGAATGAAAGATTCATTACTGATGCTGTTATGCCAATTTTTTCTTAAAACACATATATTTTGGAAACTTGTGAAGACTTGTTTATATCAAATTTGATCGTTGTCAAGGTTTTATCGACACACACACACACACACACACAAAGTCGATCTAATTCTCTAAGACTTGTATTAGATTTTCTGACACATTGATCACTATTTTGAAGTTGGCTTGAATCACAAGACTTTGTCTTTGAATTCTGAAGTTTCAAAAAAAAAACACAAGAAGATAAGAATTAAAGTCGTAACCATTGATCTCCATCTATGAAATTCCTGTCCAGAAAAGGCCTTGCTTCCTCATAGGAGAATGATTTTGCCCATGGTACCCGTTTCGTCGAATCAGCTCCTCTACCCTTACATTGGTATTCCCCAAACCACACAGTCCTGTAGATTCTAAACTTTAAGCTTTATTCCCATTTAATATCCTTCTCAAGAACAACACATGAACAATCTCTTCGAGAACTATGAGAAGAGATTCTTACCTTCTCCTTGACGGGTCTCCCCAATCGCTCCAACCCATAGGATTTATAATACCATCCAAATCACAGTAAGAATAGACCGCTCTTGAATAGTTGCCCCAAGCTCTTCCCAAGTATACCGTCCCAGTCCCATTCACCGTACAGTTTACGAACGAAAACCCAGTATTCTCCCCTGCAGAATTCCTATGTGAAGCCGCAATTGCTCCAGATCTTTTAGCCTTTGAACGAAGAATGCACTCCTGGATCTCATGACACCTTTTAATATCAGAAAATCAAAAAGACTTTAACAAACCAAAGAAAATTTTCTATGTTTCTCTAGATTTATATCTCTTTACCTCATAGAGAGATCTTGCATTACCAAAAATGAAGTCGATAGATCCTTGGATGTAACATTGGTAGAAGTAATGTGTTCCGCTTAGGTCTAAAAGGGTGTCCTGTGAACCGAGAATCTTGACTCTAAAGAACATCGATTTGTCTCCTGCAACTCTCAATGCGACCGCTTGCATCCCTATCCCCCCGGGCACTGCTTCTACTGTGTTCTGCGACCATCACATGAACTTATATAAACAATCTTGACCCAATGACTAATATATTTTAATTTAGCTCTAAATACGAGGAACCCAAACCATCTACGTGTTACCTTAATAGTGATTCCTGCTGCACAGAAGTAATTGGATTCGATGTTGACTGTAGATGTATTGAAGGTCCCTGTCTCCTTCCCATTGGAATCTCTATCAGAAGCTTTGGTATGCCAAGAGATCACTGTTTTGGACTTTTCCTTCAATAAATGAAACATAAGGCTTGGTTATTGGAACAACTACCCTTTCTCTGTCATATAGAGGGACAAAAAAATTATCATTAAAAATGAGAAATATTAGACCAAAAATCATCGAAAACATGAAAGTGGGTGAGAAGTCTTTCTTAATAGTTAACATGAAAATCAGATCGATAGTAAATTAGTTGTCGAATTCAATAATACTGACTTGTAAACACCTGGAAGAATCAAAATCTTAGCCCTCCGTGTGTTATGAAGTGGAACCAAATCGACCCCTCCTTGAACAGTAGTGGAATCTCCCATCCCATCCTTATCTACGATGATAACTCGATTATTACTTTCTGTATCAAACAATATCAACTTCTCGTAGTAGTCCTCCATTCTGATTCCTATATCCTTCCAAGTAATAAAATTCGCCGTCGAAGGTTCTTCTCCTGCATATATGCTCAATTGGGTACTAAGAAAAACAATCAAAATCACCATAAAAAGATGAAACTTTGAAGAATTCATGGCTTTTTTGCTGAATTTCCTTTGTGGGTATTTTGGATTTTGGGGTGTAGATAATAAATGGGGAAGCTTGTTCATCTATTTCAGTTCTCTTGAGGTTTAAAGGGTAGATGAAAGTGTTTTAAAGAGAAGAAGAATTAAAACTGAGAGAGAGAGAGAGAGAGAGAGAGATTGTGTTTGGAGGGGAAAGACCAGTGATGACACGTGTACAAGTTTTATTTGATTTTAATGTGAAGATGGTGGTAGTTATTAAACCACTTAACGGTTATGTTTCAGCTGAAACTGAAGACCCGCCATTTAATTCAAAATGACAAAAAGACCCTTGCCCTTCTCCGAATTAGACAAAACCATACCCCTCTACAATTTGGCGATTATTGATTATTCCCCCCCCTGTATTTTCAAAATGATGATATGCCCCTTGTCCTTGGTCTTAGTTAATAGACTAAGAAAGATTAACGGAAATGCCCTCGCTTCAACTTATAACACTTAAAACCCTTATTTTTCCAATCAAAACAAATCATTTTCAACCTCTTAGGTAAATAAAATTCTTTGTCTGTCCTATTGTTTAACTTAAAGATTTTATCTACTTCACAACCTTCAAAAAAAAATAAAAATATTTACCATCAACATTAACCTTCAAACCTAAAGGGCAAGAAAGGAATTTTGAAGTAAAAGATGATGAAACTTTAGATTAAAAATCAAGGGCTTTTTATGAAGAGTTAGGCCAAGGTTGAAAATGATGTTCAATAGCTCATTCCAAGGATCCAAAATTTTCTTTTTGATGTTAGGACTTGGTTGAAAATTTTGTAAGATTGAAATTGACAAAAATAATGATTATTTTGGTCATTATTTTAAAATTATTTGACATTATTTTTGTAAGAAATATTGAGTTCAAGGGTCATCAATTTTCCATGCGCTAATATCACATATTATTTCATTTATAATGATGGACTTGGAGATCTCTAATTCCATGTTCAGATTGAGAGAAGTAAAAAGGAAAGAAACTCATTAAGAGAAGAGACAAGTAATTCAAATTCTCTCCCTCATGTTTCGATTAACCGGAGAGAAATTGGGATAGCTTGAGAATTTTATAATGTCTTAAAAGAGGTCTAACAGCATAGTTGAAATTATAAAATATTTTAAAAGTATTTCTCTACAATTCTCTCCAAATCTCTCAATTTTTTTTGAGAGAAACAAAACTCACCTCTCCCTCCTTCCCTCCCTCTTTAACAATCCAAAAAAGGGAAATGGAAAGAAACTCATTTATTTTCCTTTCTCTTCTCTCCATTTCTCTCAATCGAAAGGCAGCTTACAAGATCACGATCTAAACTAATCGAATTTTAAACAATTCAATGTCAACTTATGGATGCCTCTGTTATCGTTTATTTTAGAGAGTTGTTATTGCCACACCAACTTTTACTAATGCCGCACCAATTCCTATGTAAATCGCCAAAGAGTTGTACACAATTGGTGTGGTGTTAGTAAAAGTTGGTGTGGCAATAATAACTCTCTTATTTATTTTTATCATCTATTGATTCTGAACTTCTTGTTGTTTTTCATTTCTTTTATTATCCTCAATATCAAATACAATAATCCCATCCTTAATATATTAAAGCTTAGATCACCAAAAACCCAATAAAGAAAATATAAGTTACTTTAAGATTGAAGGAGGCCAATAAGATTCCAAAAACACAAAAAAAAAAAGAAAAAAATACAAATGATCCAAGCTACTGAACTACCATGTCACCATGAGAAATACTCCACATTCAACAGCCGTCCATCCGTCCGATCCTCATCAAAGTGCCCCGCACAGCAAAGAAGCTAAAACAATCTGCAATGGCTTCAACTCAACTCAAGGAGGATCATGGATCAACAACTACTCAAATCTCATGGGTTGCTCTATTTCTTTCCCTACTCTTCTTAATCAAGATTTCTAGATTGAGAAGCAAGAAACAAACATCAGAAAGGATCCCTCCCGGGCCCACTAAACTTCCAATCATTGGAGATATGATCCAGCTGATGGGTCCAGCACCCCATCGCTTGCTCGCTGGTTTAGCACAAAAGCATGGGCCAATCATTCATTTAAAGCTCAGCTCTGTATCAACCATAGTCATCTCCTCTGCTGAACGTGCCAAGGAAATCATGAAGACCCATGATGTCATCTTTGCTAGCCGGCCTAAGGTTGTTGCCGCTAAGCTCTTATGCTATAACTATAACCATTTCACAAGATGAAATTTCTGGCTCCCTTCCTAGTCATTCCAAAGAAAGTCTCTAATTGACTTCTCGAGCCTTGCTTCATGCTTAGAAGCATGAAAAATTGGAATAGGAAGCAAACTGGAATACTTGCTAGGGTACTTTAATCAATGCCAATTTTCCCCCTTTCGATAAACCCTTGGCTTTCCATGAGACCAGTCTCTTCCCGACACTTTCAATGACTGGATCTCATAATTTTACTTTTGTATGTAGCACCAAGAGGAAGGCCTAGGTAAGATGATGGGAATGATCCTACTGACAACAAAAAGACCTCGCAAGTATGTTAAGGTTGGAAACTAGCCTGAATCCAAAGGTTAGAACATGGTGTATCTTACAAACACAAGAACCATGAACTGTGAATCATGAATCATATTCATGCCTTTTGATAGCAAATAATCTTACAATTATAACAACATACGGATTTGAAGAACCATGATGTATGCTTGGTGAAAACACAGACCCCCCATATGTGTATTTTTAGTTCTTTCTAAACCTTAAAGGAAAGATTCTAAGTGCTTTTATCAAGTGTCTAACATCACCGAACAAAAATTACACTATGTCCACCCACTAAAAGACTGCAAAATTGAGAATTAGATTATTAACGAAATATGGGAACTTGATTAATTTCACAATGAAGTAATGCAGCCGAGGCAAGGATCATCCTAAGTTTGCTTCTTAATTGGGAAAAAAAATCCTTTGGTAAGAGAGGGAGGGAGAGACCCCAGTTGGGGAAGGGTGATGTACTCCATTAGTCAACCCATAGCAGAGAGACGGAAAAGAGTCAAACCTTGTGCCAAATTTTTTTTCAAAATATGGGTTAGAAGTTTCGGAATGGGATGATTTTTTGTGAGGATGATCTCTACGGTGAGGAGATCATCATCACAGAAAAGCAGCCCATTCTGAAACTTATATCCCCATCAAAAAATTGGATAACATAGATAAATTTCTTCATCTCAAGGTGTCTAGGTTTTATCCATGACTACTGGTTATACAAAAAATGTATCCATGTTAAATTTCTTGATTGGATAAATCTCTCTCGCTTGATTGGATAACATGGATAAATTTTTTCAGAAAAGAGTAACATAGATAATTTCCTTCATCCAAGGTGTCCAAGGTTTACCTTCTCCACAAGACAAATAATTCACTGAAAGCTAGCCCAGGAGCTAACACAGAGTTTGGAGTCTAATGCACAGGTAAGAACTGGTAATATAGAATGCAAGTGATAAAATTGCTAATAAATTGATGTTTGTAACACTTAACAAAAAAATAATGTGTGAAACAAGTAAACTTCGCAAGCATATGCAACCTTAAAATGCATCATCTCTTTACTTCTCGATTTCTAATTTATTTGTGATAAACTGGCCTTATTGAAACCTTCTGGCAAAAGGCTTCTAGTCTCCATATCCTTGCATAGCTCCGCAGCCAAATCAACTTTTCTGCACCTGCAAAGTCCCTCGAAAAGCTCAACTAAAAGACTTAATTCAGGAGCCATGGATCTCTCCAACATTTCAGTCAAGACTCGGACAGCTCCGTCGAAATCCCCATTCTTGCAAAAAGTAGATATCAACATCTTGAAAGTATCAGCATTTGGATGACACCCACTCTTTTTCATACTTTTGTAGAGCAGAAAGGCACGCTCCGAGTTCTGTCTAACACACTGCCCAGTGATAAGAGCATAATACGTTGAGGAATTTGGGACTAAGTTCTCCTTATCAAGTTCTTTAACCAGATAAGCAGCTTTCTTTGTCTTTCCCTCCTTGCAGAGTCCCAATATCAAGGCATTGTATGTCAAGATATTAGCCTTAACCCCATTAATTAGCATCTCCTCATAAAGCCTACCACCCATCTCACTATTACCAACTTGGCTGTACCCATTTATTAAAGTATTATAAGTTACGGTGTTAGGAGCCACATCTAAGGCTTTCATCTCACTAAAAATTCGATTTGCTTCGTGTAATTTCCCTTCCTTGCAGAGTCCATGTATAAGGGTGTTATAAGTAACAACATCCGGATCACACTGATTCTTCCCCATTGTGTTCTTGAGCTTCATCGCTGAGCTCAGTAGACCTTGATAGCAGTGTCCAGCAATCAATGTGTTGAAAGACGCAACAGTTGGTCTACAACCCACACTCTCCATCTCCCTAAACACTTCCATAGCTTTCTCTAGTTTCCCCGACTTACAAAGAGCACATATAACCATGTTGAGAGTATAAACATTTGGAGAAATCCGACACCGTCTCATTTCCCTATAGAACGCTAAGGCAATATCTGTTCGATGTAAATCAATCAACGAGCTCATATATGCATTGCAAGATTCAACATTGGGGAGGAATCCATAATCCTTCATTCGACAAAAAACATTTGTGGCATTTCTGAACTTCTTCATGTGGGCGTAAGTTTTGAAGAGGCAATCAAAAACACGGGGAGATGAGTTGCAAAGGTGGTACGAGTAAAGTATTGCCTCAAAGAGCATTGAAGAACAATCTAAAGTTTTTGGAATTAGAGAACTCTTTAAAAGAGATTCCGCGCTCTTGAATTTATTTGCCTTGGTGAGAATGTGAAGAATTATGGAATGGGTGTCGAGTGTGTGGGAATTGGGTCTTTGTTGTTCAACCCAATTGGAGAATTCGAGCGAAAGAACATGATCCTTTTGAATCTTCAACAGAATGTGTTTTATTCTAAATGGGGTCAAACCCATTGCCAACCCATTGAGCTTAGTCCAATCTGTGTGCACAAGATGACTATGAGCGATGTTCACGAAGTCGAGATCTTGCCCTTTTGGTTCTGGAATTGTTCGATGGGGTAACGGAAGTAGATTCCAATTCCTTCTTCCCAAAATACCAGAATTTGTGCATTGTGAGGAGTTAGGGTTTTTCTCTGCCAAATGTAGCAAAGTTGAAAATCGGCAAAGTTGCCAATGATTCATACTCCTCTATAGATAACCAATTAGCATTGAAATTTGGGATTTTTGTTCTGTTTTTATTAAAAATTGAAGATTTTTGGAATCATGATCTTCTGCTCCTAAGAACTCAAAGAGATGAATGGGTTTTAATTTATTTTCTCAGACCAATCTATATCATCAAAAGGAGCATCAGAAACATGGATTTGTGAAATGGGTATTAATCAAATCGATCAAATACAAGAATTAACAGATTGGGCATTGTTCATATGGAGATTTGGCAGTAGAAATAGTGAGATTTTGCACCTTTTTTCTACTGGAAGATAAGCAAACACGACACATAAAAGGAAATAAGCTTCACTGACCTTCTTGAAGTGGTTTTGTGATTAAAAAACTAATCTTTTGTTCGATTCTATCCATTTATGTCTTCAGAATTGGAAGATCGTCTCTGAGGAACTAATGGTTCTGTAAATTACGGAAGTGGAGGCAAACTGAAGTCAACTAGTCCTAAAACATCAAAACCAGTTGACTCGGCCGAGTCAATGTGACGGTGGAATCAAGTTCTATTGCCACACCAACGTTTACTTAGAAGACACATTCATTGCTGTGTTATAAGTAAAAGTTGGTGTGTTAATAGCACCTCTCTTTCTCTCTCTCCGGCAAAAATGATAAGTATCATTTAGAATAGAATTAAAAACCTGAATAAACAAAATGAATAGTGATAAACTGACAGTCTTTTTGAGCATTCAGAACCATAAATCTTTGTTCTTATGTATCTCGAAGTAAAAGATCTATAGTTCTGTAAAGAGAGCGTACAAAGAGTGTTAGAATATCACGACTTAAACAGAATATATACAAAAGATTTTTCTTCAAAAGAAAATTATTTCTCACTTATTAATTTTCACTAAAGAATATTTTAGATTTGCCCTTCTCATTCACAAATTTTCACATTCTAAAATGTTCCACACTTGATATCAATGTCGGTGACACTTGTCTCTTTAGACTTTTTCATTGTCGATGCTTTTAGTTTCTCACCACCAATAGAAAAAAAATGAGATCAATATTCTTTCTTAAATTAAAAGAATTGGCTATTCTCACTTTTTTATTTTTATTTTTTTATGATTTAGACCCCCCCCCCCCTTTTTGGTCAATATTAGAGATACGCGCCCGTGTATGCAAATTGATGACATGCCCTCGTTGATCTAGGTCTTCTTCTTTGAGACTAATATGAACGATCTAAATGCTCTCATCTTCAACCTCTACTTGAAATTCCTTTAATTTCTCCCAAAATCAATAATCTTCAACCTACTTCCATCTTTAACTTAAAATTTTTGAAGAAGTGGATTGAAGAAATCAAGAATTTGTACAAGACATTGAAAGACTAAGTTAAATAGGTTAAAAATAATTTACCCTGGAACATATAACAATGAAATTTTGGATAGAAAAATCAAAGGTTTTCTACAAGAAAACAAATATGTTAGTTTGAAGATGGGATCAAATAAGTTAAAATTATTTACATTAGAATTGAAGGGTTTGGTTAGATAGTATTTCTTGGAGAAAAACCTTGGGTTTTTTGGCTAGATATGGAAGACACGGCCGTTTAGATCATTCTATGTGAGTCTCTCAAACAAAATCTAGGTCCATGGGGGCATGCCATCAATTTATCTCTAATTAGGAACTAGGGTGGGTTGTCCTGGGCTCAACCTAGGCTTGATTGTATTGATGGGCGAGCCGAGGCCGAGTAATGTAAAACATGGGGTTAGCCAGAGTTAGAATAATATAACCTGACCTTAATTTGGGTTGAGGGCTTGGGCAGCTCCCATCCCAACCCGAACCAAAGGCTATATAACAATATATAAATATTTAGTGACTCCACTTATGTATAGGGAGTGTTGGTTTAGTGTTTACTTGCAATATAAATATTGTTGGGATCTATTTTTATTTTTTATTTTGTGGGTGTTGTAATCTATTATTAGGGGATGATGGTATTATGCTAGCGATGTTATGTTTCTTGTTTAAGAGTCCAACCTGCCCACAACTACCTAGCTCGGACTAACCCCACATTTTAAAGCACAAGTTCATGCTCAATGCTCTCATTGAGTTGAGCTTGATCTATGGATTCTGCCACTTAAGTTGAACATGGGTCTACCCTCCAACTCGCCGTGGTTGCAACCCTATCTCTAATATAATATTGATCAAAATGTAAAGGGGTATCTCTATTGGAATTAATAAAATATGAGAAACCTAGTGAAGGGGGGATTTTCATTAGTTTTAAAACACACGGGTATATTTGATATTGATCAAATGGTGGAGGGGTATCTGAAAAAAATTCAGGTAGGGCATAACACTAAGTGTAAACTGAAAATTTTGACAAGAAAATTTGACCGATCAAACCCCACAAATTTTAGAAATCAAATTTCGATGGGTCCTGGCTGTTGAAATTTTTTTTGTTCTCCAATTCAATGACTTAGAGTCATCAAATTTCTCCCATCCTCCATTAATTTGATGGTTTTGATCGGTTTAAAAATGAAATTTGACAATAAAAAATTTGATGACTTGCTCAGCCAAGTTTTATGAATTTCGACAGTCCAATGCCATCAAATATAAGTTTATTTCATGTTGCGTATGGCATAAATTGAGTTGTATTTTATCTGAAATTTGAGTGATCCGAATTCAAATTTAGAGGGTGTGGGTCCTTGGAGTAGATCCAAATAAAAAATGGGTTGAATATGATTTGATGTTCTATGATCCGAGCATATATTTCCCTAAATTCGAATTATATATTGCTTTGAAAATTATATTTTTAAGTTTTTCAAAATATCCTTTTCTACTATTTTAATATAACATAATTCTTATAAAATAAAAGATTACAATAGTAAAATAAAATAGTTTAGAAATTAAAAACAAGTATAGAAGAAAAAATGGTGAATGATTCAACGGCCGTTCCGAAATGAATCAAGCAATTCAGCCGTCGGATCCGGATTAAGTAAAATCAAAATGATTAGTATATGTTTTTCTAGTAGGATCCAAGACATATTTGGATCCAATAAAGAAATTCAAATATAAATATGGATATACTCAGAT
Source organism: Akebia trifoliata (assembly GCF_017979445.1). Classification (NCBI taxonomy): domain Eukaryota; kingdom Viridiplantae; phylum Streptophyta; class Magnoliopsida; order Ranunculales; family Lardizabalaceae; genus Akebia; species Akebia trifoliata. The sequence goes on from NC_141387.1 coordinate 735,916, forward strand.
CGGACCCAAATCCGACCCATTTTAAGTCCTAGTGGGGGCACCCTCCCCTCCCTCGACCGAGAGCACTCCATATCTACAAAAGATTCAAACTTGCCTAACTGCCTTCAATTTGCTTTTGTCCTCTTCTGTTTCCAATCTTCTATATGAACTGTTATATTTAAACTTGTTCTTGGTGAGCTTATATATATACAATGGATGATTTGGGGAAGTTTCCACATTAAAACACCAAAGCCCAACAAAACTCTCTCCTTCTCTTACTTCCATACAAGTAAAACGAGACACTTGGCTTGGCTTGGGATGTAGAGACCACTTAAGGGCCAAAGACTCTCTCAAGCAAACACTACAGCCATTTCTAGCTAAATTTTCAAGGAGATTAGACGTATGGATTCCATATGGCCCATCACTCTAAGCTAAGAGAGCAGTTAGGGGGTTGAGGCCCTCCCTTGATGTTAAAAAAAAGTACATTTTATCTACTTGTTTGTTTCTTTGCTTGTTTTGTTGTGTAACTTTATATGATAAGAGAGTAGACTAACAGACCATTCTTCCCTCAGCCTTGGAACATTTTGTTTAATCTCCTTGACTTTTCCCATTGCTTTATTTAACTTTTTCTTTTCTTCTAAGGGGCTGGTTGGTAAGCTTTGAAACTGTTAGTTTTGATTTATAATTGAGAAATATTACACTGTGCTTCAAATGTCGATCGAGATGTATTGCTTGAGTCATCTTGGTATCAGGCATGGATAAGAGGGACGAGATTTAAAACCCCACGAGCATTTTTCTCATTTTTAAACGAGACGTCTCAAATATATCAGAAAACTTGTCCAAGACGACTTGGTTTCTGGCAGGGACAAGATAAGACGTGAAACCAAATTTTAAAACCATGGGTTCATTACACAACATTAATTCCAGACTCAACTTTTGATTGGTCAATCAATTTCTCCATCCTTAAATCCAAGGCAACAAGGCCGATCTTTGACCGTCAAAAATAATAAAATTAAATAATATGATTATTTCTTGGAACAATTTCTTGATAATAATGAAATAATAATGTAAAAGAGTCTGACACCATTGTTTATAACATTGTAAGATTTACAACTACACTCCATTACGGTGGATATATTATCAAGCTTAAGTATTACATCATTAATATTAATAACAAATGAAACATTAGTGAACTACTATTCTCTATTTCTCGTCTTGGAGTTCATTAATCGCGTTAGAGTGACGTGAATACCGAACTATCATTAATATATAAATCCCAAATCATCATTAATGTGTGAGGATTTTCGGAATTCACACCTTGAAATTTGCATCACAAACCATTGGCATCTGCATTTTCTTCCTCATTACTCCAAATCTATTAAAATCTCCTTCCATACCCAATTCTTATTTGTAGGTTTCTCCATCTTTATCTTTTAGCAAATTTTTCTTTCTTTTGGATTCTCGTCAATTAATCTCAATAATGGGTTCACATCGAACTCCATGTTTTTAATATCTTACTCGATTACTTGGTCTCCTTTTATATTAGATTTATTTATGTACTCTGCTAATTGATTTGTCACTTTGGTTCCGATGGGTAAGTGAGAGACCTTTTAGTTGTTATCTTGACCTCTATTAAATTAAAGATGTTTCTATTTTATGATTTTTGGCCATTATTAACTTTCCCTTATCTTGAGATGATACATGTACATTTATTCCCCCCTCCCCCATATATCAAATTTGATTTACTTTTACCGATCTCGATCAATAGGTGTTGGGCTACATCTTTCATCATAGTTCATAGTTTCTTTGGATTAATATCAAATTAGTATAATCGATCTTGATTTTTCAAAAAAATCCGTTTATGTTTCATGTATGTTCTTAAACATTGGGATTGCTCTTTTGAATTTTTAATTTTTTTAGATTTTAAAATCTTTCAAATTAGAAAAATTATAAGTTATTAAATGTTACAAATGATGAAGTACATACCTTACAACTAGAAACTACAAAATAATAGAAATAATAGTGGTGGAGAGAAGTGATTGTAACCTTCCTATTATCAAATTCCTCCATATTGTGGAATCAGGAGCAGTGCATCTTGCATGTGTCCAACACACAAAACAACCTCTCTCCCATAACCTCCTTAGTCCTTACTTCTTACACACACACCCCTCTCTCTCTCTTTTTGCCCAACAACTAACGTCAATTTCAAATCTCTAATATTTTATTGTCGAGGAGGGGTTTTCTTTTCCAAGCCTAAAAATCCAAATCTACAAGACAAAGCTAACTGATCCTACTCATCGTGATCTAGAAGGTCTCTTACTGTCTTGTTGTTTTCTGCATTTTCATAGAAATGTATTTTATTTTATTTCTTTTTAAGATACAAGTAATTTTTTTTTTTTTCAAAAAATTCTTTGATACTCTAATGTTTTGTTTAGTGTTCATCCTTACCCTTTAGGACCAATCACAAGCTTTTTTTTGGATGACTAAGATCATTTAAAGCTCTTCAAAAATAGTGTTTGTCTTGCTTATAGTAATGGGATATTTACGAAAAAGTGATCAACTTTTGACGAATTTACAATTCCGGCTCATTGTTTATTATTTTAATTACCAAAATGTTTACGATAACAAATATGGACGTTTTTAAAGTGACTATTTCCCAAGTTTAAAGGGAACCAATTGGAAATAGTCACTTTAAAACCATCGAATCCTTTATTGTTTTAGAAAAAAAAATTAATGAAAATGTAATCATTTATGTTGGTAATTAAAATGAACAGTTAGCCGGAATCGTAAATAACTCATTTTCAACTCACAAAATGGTAATTCACCCTATAGTAATTAAACATTTTTTAAATCAAACTCTTCTTTCAAGTATGATCGAGCCCTCCTCTAATGGTAGAACCCAATGAACTTAACATACTTCTTTTTTAATAACGGAAGTATCCCAAACCCCTTTTTGGATGAGATTAGTTTCTACAATCAGGTGCCTCAATTTTATATAAGTTTCTCAACCTCTACTAAGTAATTCAAGAGACCACCCAATTTCGAATACACGATTAGATGTAACAAATCATCATTCCTAGTATTACTATTGAAGAACCTCGAGGTAACTTGACATATTTATGAATGTTAATTCTGTTATGAATTTTATTAGTAGGAAACTTAAAAGAATCTTGATAATCTAATGCTTTTTTTTTATATGCTCTCTGATTTGATAATATACAAAATCATAATCTTTGTCTTTGTATATCTTGAAGTAAAGAATTTACGATTCTGTGAAGGGAGTATACAAAGAGTGTCTCAACTTGAAAGTTTTACAAGATTAAGAATTCATTAGAAGGGTTGGTCTCATTTATCCCTAAGGTTTGTTCCCTAACCCCACTATTTCCGACACATGGGATGCTCAAGATCATTTGAAAAATAAGTTGCACTTTGGCTTTATCGAAAATGGAAAATAGACTGAATTTCGGCCATAGGGGGGATCCACTAGGTGTGCGTTCCCATACAATTGCAAGCAAAGTATAAACAGTAGTCCATAGAAGTCTAGAACAACGCTGTCATGACTCATGACTCATGACCATCACACACTTCAAAAATGCCACCTGTCATCCAATCTCAAATGACGTTTGAGACTCTCCTACAAACAAATGGCTGAGATGAAAGATTATTTATAGAGATTTCCATTTTGGAATCCCCAGAAGAGTAGAAGGAAATTAGTGGTCTTTTATCGTGTGAGCCTAGAAAAATGGTTGTTTTATGAATCGTGATAATTTGACTACCTTACGTGACAAACTCAATCGCCTACCCTGCCGTGACAAGTTCGGAGCCATAGATTTGTGCTCCTCATAGTGCATGGCTACACTCCCCCATAGAAAAGTGTATCTCGAGGAATTGTGTATCCTGAGGAGTGCAAAGATATAGTTCCCGAGCTTATTATATCAAATAGTCAATTGAGTTTACCACGTGAGGTTGTGAGATTATCACGACTCTTGTTTTATACTTGATTGTGGTATTGTAGTTCCATATTACAATATTGTAACTACACACTATTATATCGTAGAAACTAATATGAAACGTAATTACACTATTGTGATGATCTATATTAATTTATTTTACACACATGTTCACCCACAATCCCATCATTATGTGAGATCCAATGGTTGAGATTTATCTTAGAGATCTGTAATGTATTATCGAAATACATCTTTTATCCCAACAATTGGGTCTCACATATACACAATCGGCATTGCGTGTGAACATATGAGTTTACTTTTCATGAGCCTATGGATCGATCTTGATATTAATTTAAAAGTTCAAATCTTATATATGTACACACATGACAGAGAGTGGAACCCTCCTCTAACAACTCAAAACATTTTAGAATTTGAGAAATTAATATTCTAAAAACTATCTTATTATTTTCTTATATTCTTAAGTGGCATGTTTTTCTTGTAGCTCCTTGTAACATTTTTTCTATAATCGAAAGAGTCATTTTTTTAAGATCGATAAATCTATTTTTAATAAATTTAGTAACTCAATGCTGAAGGGATTTGGACTGAGGTCTTTGATATCAACACCAAAAGACTTTACCCATTAAACCAGTTGACACCTATTAGAGAGTGTTGCATTTTTTACTTGATCGATAAATCTATTTTTAATAAATTTAATAACTCAATACTAACGAGATTCAGACTCTAATCTATAGTATCAACACTTAAAAGACTTTGCCAATTAAACTAGTTATCACACTGAGTAAATGTGGTCCACTCTCAACAATTAAAAGATACTATAGGACCTCCACACCCTATTTTTTTTTTATTTTAAAAAATTGCTATTGTCACACTAACTTTTGCTACTGCCACCCAAGATATGTGTGTTATTCTTAGGTGGTGTTAGTAAAAGTTGGTGTGGTAATAGAATCTCTCTAAAAAGAAAATTGCCACGTAGAATACAGTCAATCCACTCTCATGAAGATTTTAACTCTGTATATGCGATCTGTACCCATATTTTAAAAATATCACTATGGTACAATTATTTTTGTCTTTTGGCGTTCTTGTACTTCAATGGTCTCTTTATTATATGAATCATTCAAATTTAAATTATTTGATCGAACGGTTAGAGTCATCCTCCTTACATCTTAGATCACAATATCAAAGTGGGTCCCACGTCTCTGTACAATTCAATACCAACGTATCAAAGCCAAATATTTGCTGCTCAAAATATAATAATAACAAAAACATCAAACCATATATCTACTTAACCCAAGAAAACCAAAAATAAATAAATAAAAAATAAAAATAATTAAAAAAAAAAAAAAAAAGCAAAACATCGGTTCCAGTTCTTCTCTTGGACTCTTTTTCTTTGGCTTCTTCTCTCTCTCCATCGATTCCTCTCTCTCTCTCTCAAGTCAAAACCCTTCACTTCTCTCTACAAATATTTGCTTCTCTCCACCCCAAAAAAGAAAAAAAAGAAACTGAACTAAACTATGGTGCAAAATCAAAATGAGAAGAAGTCTAAGTTCTTCATCAATGATCATCAAGATATTCTCCTCGAGATACTTACACGTCTCGACGATCGTTCACTTGGTGTAGCAGCATGTGTGTGTCGTCTATGGTGTTCCATCACCCGACACGACTCACTCTGGGAGAATCTATGTTTTCGCCACGTGTCTCCTCCTCCATCAGATGTTAGACCAGTTGTGGTGGCGTTGGGTGGTTATAGACAACTTTATATGGTTTGTTTACGACCGGTATTGACTCGGCTTTCCAGACGGAATCACGAGTTTGAAGGTGGTGACTCGGAACGAGTCAGAAGAGTGGTTTGGACTCGGAATGAGGTGCAACTATCTCTTTCGTTGTTCTCGATTGATTATTACGAGAGGTTGGGTGGGTCTGGTTCCGGATCCGGGTCTGGGAGGCTCCGAGAAGCAGCGTCCCTCATGTTTCTATGCAGGCCCGTCAATGCAGGATAAGATCGTACTCCCATGCAGCTCATGTTAGACAAGAGTCTACTGGATTGAGTGAGGCGCACGATAGCATCGTTTTTAGTCTTTATTTCAGGAATAATTACACGTGAACTGCACGTGTTCCTTGAATAATGACCATACTTTGTTTTATTTTCATGAAATACGTTTTAATGGATTTTTTTTTTTTTTTTTAAATTAGAGTGTTTGTTTTTTTTTATAAAAGTGATAATAATATAATTTTTATTATAGAGTAAGTGGATATTTGTTCTACTTGTTAATAATCATAAAAGAGTCGTGATAATCTGATGCTCTTTTTTCAGACTCCCCATGTAGGCCCTATCATAGAACCATAGATTTTTTGCTTCGGGATACACAAGAAAAAGGTTTATGGTTTTGTAACTGTCAGGTTAGGGAGCATCTAAAAAAAGAACATCATAGGGTTGATGTGGCACATAGAAAGCTTATGAAATCTTTGATGAAAAAGTCTCTGAGCAAAAAATCTCTCTGTATAAATAAAAAACAAAGAGTCGTGATCCAGAGTGATGTTCTGTTCCTATAACAACATGCAGTGTTTATGTGATACGTTTTGGTCGGAGATTAAACACATCAGACTGCATGCAATGTAGAAAACGGCTTGATTAGGAACACAATACGTTTTAAACTCCTACCAAAACATGCCTTGTAGACACCTTATTATTTTATAGGATCGGGACACCTTACTTGATCCTGATTCATAAACAAAATGCATTTTCGAAACTTAGATTGCTTCATGTATTTGTCCCTTTGGATTAATGAAGGAACTCAAACTTGCATGAATCATGAACTGAGAGAAAAGATTCAAAAAAAGAGGCTATGATCTCTACAACTTCCTACATTGTACTTAGAAGAAAATAAATTATCTAATCATTAAAGGGTAACTTATGTAATAGCCGGGGTGGCTCAATGGCAATTTCAGATCCAATAAATGGTGAGAGTCCGTAGGTTGTGAGTTCGGTACCCAGTATGAGCAGTATTGCCTCGGGGCCTCCCCTTACTTACCAGGTGCGGGTGTTGCATGTGCCCGGGGGAGGGACCCCTATATGTTGGCTCTTCCGGTCCCCCTGTCGGACGTAAGTTCGGACACCCCGTCATAAATAATAATAATAAAGAAATAAATACATGCTGGCCCGGTCCGGTCAGGCTTGGACATTGGCATTTTTATTTAGCCCAGATCCAATCCAGTCATTATATGGGGTGGGTTTGGGTTAGAATTTTGAGGCACTTGACCTTCAACGGCCCAGCCCATTGGCGAACCGAGGAGGGGGTAGGGGTCTGGCGAACCGAGGAGGGGGGTAGGGGTCTTTCGATCAAGGTAAATACCCAATATCAATATCCAAGGTAAGTTTGACAACCGAGATGACTTGGATGATATTTTGAAAATCTTGATCGAAGTCAGTAAAATTCTACCGAGACAACTGAGATTTTATAAGGTTTTATCAAAATAATTAAATTCTTATAATTTAAATGTTTATTATATAAATAAAAATAATTTATCTCACCCGAGACGAGATGACTTGTCCAACTCATTCTATCCCATCAACAAGACCAGAGGTCGAACCGAGATTTAAAACCACTAATACTAATATTTTCATACACCATGAATGGAACATCAGTTCAAGTTTTGAGTATAAATCAGTATTCTATAAGAAGTTCAAGAAATCTGAATTGGGAAAGCTATTATCATATATCAAAAGTTATATATTACAATGTAAGTTTACAAATTGAGCTCAAAATGGTTGTCAAAACTAGACCTTATTAACCTATTACAGACTGATATTCGACAGAAATGCCTTCAAGCTTCCCACTTTACATTCACAGACAACTTGTGTAGATCGGGATGAGCGTCAACTCTTCTACGAAGAAAGATTTCAGAGCCATATATAAACTATACAACATTGAAAGGGTGATAAGAAACCAGTAACCAACTCTTGATTGAGATCCCCAAGCAGCTATGCATTTTTATTTTTTTTTCTTTATGATCATGGAACATGGTATCTGCAAATCAATAACCCAACCACCATAGAATTAAAATATATAAATAATGGGAATGCTAATGTCCAAGCCCTCATGGGGGCATTAGCATTGTCCGACACTTTATTATTATTTTTTTCAATAATACATTTCATCATTTTGTCTTTTAGTAAAAAAAATGAAGTTATGTTAGTCTTTTACACAATAAATACATTTATTATGTCATTAATAAATGTGTTTATCATGTTTTGCTAAAGCATTTACTACAAAAAATAAAAAGATATTTAATTCAAAATACTTAAATACTCGTAGTATTTATCATGTAAACAAGCATTTATTATATAAAAGACCAATACACCCTTGTCTTTTTCACTAAAAGACAAAACATGGAGGAATATTATTGAAAAAAAAAATGTTGGATAACACTAAAGTCCCCATGAAGTATTGGACGTTAACATTCCCATATAAATAAAAAGTAATATGTATATCTGATTCAAAAGGTGAAAGATCGTCTTTATCTTATTACATACTAGAGTTCGTCCGTGCTGAGTTAAAGGGGTAAAAGTGAAAAAAGATAAAGTTAGAGGAGTATTATTCAAAAAAATTGAGGTTAAGGCTATAAAAAATGAAAAATAATAAAATAGGTTAAAGGAGTAAAAAGAGGAAATGTAGTAAAATTAGAGGACGTGAAGAATAAAAACAATAAAGTGAACCCCGCAAAATTATAACTTAATGAGATGTTTGTTTCACACAAAACTATAGCGCCGACACAAGCATCCTCTTTGGGATTAAGAGGGTAAAAGTGGAAAAAAAAATAAAGTTGGGGTATTATTAAAAAAAATTGAGATTAAGGGGTTATATAAAAAAAATAAAAATTATGCAGACGTTTTTTCGCCAAAACGTGAAAAAAAAAAAACTGGAAGTTTAGTCAATGAATGGTGCTACGCCGACGACACATGCAGTTGCATGCACAATGCATGCCATATTCTGACCAACAACAACAGCAGTGGAGAAAATTACCATATCATGAAAGCTCACAAGAACATAACCCAGATTGGGCGATCATGCTGTCCAGTCGCAGATGATACATGCTTGGTTGTTAGACAGATCAGATACCCGACGGCATCAACAACATCCCGACCAATTCATCACTTGGCCCACAAACCCCAACAGAACAGCTTTTAACACTTTTCTTCCCCTCTTATTGGTTAGTCTTGAAGAAATGCATCACTGCTAAGTAAAGTTTCTCTTCTTCAAACGGCTTTGATACGTAACCATCCATCCCACATTTCAAGCATTTCTCATGTGTTGCCAGGATCACATCAGCTGTCATGGCTAGTATTGGAGTGTGCCAGTGTACCACATTCCCAAGCATCTCATTAGATACTTCCCCCAATTTAATCTTCTCATTGATCTCCCTCTCCATGCAGCGGATATGTCTCGTAGCTTCAAACCTGAAAATATATAAAGGAATAGTAAGAATTAAACTTATTCATTAAAGCCCAAAGAGCTGAATAGGGATTAAATAATAAGCAACCCATTGTGAACATGTGTTCGAAGCAATTGAGGAGAGGAAACTTTAGTGGAAAAACCCATCCATCATTATACTTTACAAATTTGAAAAATCATGAAACAGATTTTTACAATTCCTCAAAAATGGGTCACATTTTCAGACAAAAAAAAAAAAAAAAGAAATTCTCAAGCTGGTGGGGAGTTATATAAAACATGGTCACCATTGACAAGGATGGGACCGACCATTTTAAGTGATCACACGACATAGATTTCTTGGGCGAGTGCTTAGAATTTCCCTCAACATTGAAACATAAAAAAGAAATAGAAAGGAAAAATTGGTTAATTTACCCATCCATCTCTGGCATTTGGAGATCCATGAAACAAGCATCGAACTTGTGGGGTGGCCGGAGCAACTCTAAAGAAGCCTTACCACTCTCAACACATGTAACTTTTGCCCCATACTTATTTAATGCACCCGCTGCCACCCTACGGTTGACAACGTTGTCATCCACGACCAAGATTTGCTTTCCATCTAGTAAACTTTGAAGTGCTGAATGTTTTTTTTTGTCTGGGTGCTTCTTGGTCCCAGCACCGAGGGCTTGTTGGAAGAATGTAGTCAACAAACTCAACCGGAGAGGCTTCGTTATTACATCATCTACATAACCAGCTAATTTGAACTCATCGATCTTGCTGAAGCTTATGGAGGTAGCCAAGAGAAATATCTTTGGACAATTTTTGGAATGCTTTCTTCTCCCTATTTGCCGAAGCTCTTTGAGAAAAGAGGGGAGAGCAAGAGTTGTCTCCTCATACCAACCTTCTTTGTCAACAAGCACCATATCTAAACGTGTTGTTGCACTAAACGCATGATGATTAACTATATATTAGCTAAATTAAGCACAAAGTGAAGCATATTAAAATTGAGAAACAATTTTTTCTACCTAAGTTTTTACTTCCACCTTCCCCAAAACTCAGTCAGTAACAAATACTTAAGGCCCTATTTGGATACAAAGTAGAAAGCAATATCCTTTTCACTTTTTAGAAAATTAGATTTTTTTTTACTTTTTGAAGTTAACTCAAACAACCTTTTTAAATTTTAAAAGTAAAAAAAGTTAACCTTTTCAAGTGTACTGAAACGCGCCTTAAACTATCCCTCTTGAATTGAGTATTTTACAACAGATATACAAAGCAACAAGGAAATATTACCTTGTGTTGCAAGCACTTGACACGTAAGAATAAGCAGATTTCAGACTGATAGCGATATCCACTGAAATTCCAAGTCTGTGAAGATGATACCTTGTGACCTCAGCACGAATACTTCTCCCATCAACCACTAACGCTCTTAATCCCGGGAACTCAGAGACTACTGATTCTAACTGTTGCCACTTCATACCGAGAGAACTTGCCCGCCCTTTTGTAAAAGCCGCAGAAAATGTGAAGGTACTACCAATCCTAGGTTCACTCACAAATCCAATTTCCCCACCCATCATGTCCACCAAACACTTACTAATACTCAAACCTATGCCTGTACCACCATATGTTCGTGAAGTGGAACTGTCAGCCTGCATGAAAGGCATAAAGATACGGCCCTGTGCATCTCGAGGTATTCCCACACCAGTATCCTCAATTGTTACAAGCAATCTAATCATTTCAGTTGCTTCTGTCGAATTACAGATGCTTGACATCTTAAAATTCTCCCAACTCTTCCTCCTATCAACTACAGGATACCCACTCAACGTGTTATAAGATGTGTTTGCTCCTTTTGTAACTAATTCAAGCTGTTTCAACACTTCATCCTTAGTTTCCGATGGACTACTCACTTCCTCAGCTAGATGCACTGAGAGAAAAATGTGTCCTTCCTCAGTGAACTACAATAAGGACAAAAATAAAATTAGTGAGCTAAAATCAGAGGCAGGTGATTAAACGGTTGGCAACAAGGAAGAGCAATATGACGGATAAGAGGCATCAAATGATTATAAGATCATCCAAACACATCTTACTTTTCAAGACCATTTACCAAGTTTTTAACACCCAAAAAATGTGTATTGGGATTTCTAGTTCTTAATCAATTCTCCGAGGTGGACCCATATTTCTTTTTGTTTTTCTTTGGAGAGAGAGAGAGAGAGAGAGAGGGGGGGGGGGGGGAGGGTATCCTAAACCCCATACATGCGGCATACAAAGGGAAAACGATAAATAAACTGGTAAAGAAACAAGAAAAGCAAACCAACCTTGATTGAATTTCCCACAAGATTTGTAATTATTTGCCGAAACCGTCCAGGGTCCCCTACGACCACTTCAGGCACCCGATTGGATATATAAACACCAAGCTTCATTCAATGAATAAACAAGTGCAACCAAGTTCTTGTAAGAGAAGATAGCACATAAAAGCAACAACAACAAAAAAGACAAAACCATAAAAGCTATCAAAGAGGTGAAAAATGTGAAAACAAATCTTCTACCTCAATGCCTTTGCCATGCAAATTGCTAGAGAAAAGTGATAACACGTTATCAAGGACCGAGCGCAGATCAAATTGGACAGTCTCGAGTTCAAGCCTGCCTGATTCTATCTTAGCCTGATCAAGGACATCATTTATCAATGATATAAGATCTTTTCCACTAGTAGAAGCAGTCCGTGCATAATCTAGTTGATTTGCATTAAGATCTGTGTCCATCAGCATCTGTAGCATACCTGAAATATAAATATTTCTTTGTTAATTAAGGATTAGGCTTATATACAATAAAAATGCACAAAGTGCAATACATCTTCAAGCAACTCACATACCTAAAACACCGTTCATTGGGGTCCTGATCTCATGCGAAACTGTAGCAAGAAACTAAAAAAGAGAAGAAACAGCCCCATTTAGAGACACCATAACAGAAATGAATAGGAATATGAAGCAGAACCAAAAAAAAAAAACTTAGTGCTTAACTGGTCGATATAAAATATAGAGAACACATTTTTTATATCACAAAAAGATTGGGTGACTATAATTTTTTCACCACTAGATGATATCCAACAAATTAATTTGAACAATTAAATAGAAGCCATATCAATTTTACCATCGAAGTTAGCTAAAAATGTCCATTTGATTGAAAAGAACAAACACCTGGGATTTAGCCACATCGGCAGCTTCAGCTCGGATTTTTAGCTCCATCATCTCGCGATAGTCACCCTCCACTTTTGCAATTCGGTTTATAGCTGCGTGGAAGATATGGCTTACAAGCAACGTTATCACTAAGACCCCTGCTGATGCCATTATTGAGGTCCAAGGTGGGGGAGGTCTCTGCTTAAATCTGCAATGAAAACAAAACTTCAACTATAACAGAAGTTGTGGTCCAAAAATCTAAGTGTCAACGCATACACTCCATGAGTAACAAGAGCTAACCTGCAATGCATCTCATGCCTCCGAATTGGGTCCCCAAAATCGACACTGCTAATGTGCGGCAGACCTGTATCCGTTACATTAGAACCATACATGCTAATGGGTGCAGAACTATTAGTTGTGTCATACACATTCACCATAATAGTTTGTTTGCTGGAAAGTTGGTGCAGAAGCTTCTCCACTAATGATGGGACATCATAGGATGCACCCAGATACCTGTTTGAGAAATAAATCTTGGTAGAGAACTCAAACACTCGATCTTTCTAATGTGAAACATGAAATCAGGTACAAATCAAGAAAAATGAAAACTTTTTAATGCACCAACGTGAATAAATTACCCCTCAGTTGCTTCAATGCGTTGCTCAGGTGTTGCATCTGGGGGAAGGTTGGTGTTATAAACAGCGAATGTGAGTACGACACCCAGATGGTTGGATTTTAATAGCTTGAAAGGAGAGGTTAGGACTCCCTTTCCAGATGATCTTGCTCGCAAGATGTTCTCACGGTCTTCCTACAATGGCAAATGCTGTAAAGAACTTTGAACAGATTTAACCAAACACTCAAACAACAGAACTCAACTGAAAAAGCTATTTTGTCTAGCCTTGTGGCAGAGCACGAAGCGTAGAATTGGAACCTCAATGTAGTACATTGCATAATTTAAGTAGTAGTACCTAATAAGGAACTCCATGAAGCTATCTATGGCTTGGCACCTCTATTATGGATACTCACATACCCCTCACAATGGAAGGCATTTTATGAAAATTAAAAAATATTTAGCTATATGTTGTTAGATCTTTTGAAGACTCTCAATAGGTTGTGAGGCACTATGAAACGTTACACGGATATGTCACCCCTTCATTAATGACAACCCTTCATATATGGAAATGGAACGGATAGTACAACTATGCATACACACACACATGAACACATACTATGTTATTGCATATATGCTCCAGATTTAGATTTCCCCATATATTACCCCTCTTTTAAAATAAGAGTAAAAAAACTAAACAAAACTGCAATGAAAAGAAAGCACACCGTGCCAGACATCATATCAATGGAGACAATATGGGAGACAGTTTCTTGGGAGAATATAACAGGTGCATATTCATATTGGATGGGTGAAGGATCCAACTTCTCAAGAATGTAATCTTGAACTGGGGATTGGTCCCCTGTCTTCATTTTCTTTATCGTCCATCCGTGCTGCTTCTCAAATTGCTCTCTCTCAGAATGCAGAACTTTCAAAGCGTAAGCAACACCACTAGTTAGTGGCCTTTCAAAACCTGTTCTTTCTGTATACGCTGCAAAAGTTTTCTGTGGAAAAGAGAGAAAGTCAAGATCATAATTCCTACAATACAATATTGAAACCAAAGACATGCCAACCTCGATCCCCATCTACGTAACTACATGCAAAGGGCACTACTCGATGCTTCATGACTCTTATCAGTTAATTCTATTGGGTCTCCATGGTTCCTACCTAAAAGATCTGAAAAATGAATGAAACCAAAATTTGGGTTAAAAGATAGAATAACCTGATCCATTGTGGAAGGTTGCTTCCCATGGTGGAAGGTTGAGACGAGAATGGCCAAGGCATGGACATGGTTCATGCTTACATTGAACTGATCTTGCAACATCCGGGCCCTCTCTTCACACATGTTGGCAAGCATCTCTGTCCTCCACAAAATTGTACTCTTGTTCATGAACCAAAATAACCATATAGACCCAATCACCCCAGACAAAAGAAACAGAAATAGTAGTTTTTTCCTCCACTTCCCACTTCCTTTAGAAGAGCTTTGAGACTGTTGTTGCTGCTTCTGCAACGGCTGCAGCTGAGTTTGTGGTTGCTTCTGAACCTGCTTCCATTTTAGATCAATCCACGATCTTTCACGAAAACTAGAGACCTTCCAGCTCACCATCATACCGATTAGGACACACCAACATATCTTCAACAAACAGATTGGGAAACTCACACAATGTTGTTCTTTGCAGTTTCCAAGTGCTCTCATTTGCAAGACATTCTGATAAGAGGAAAAATAACCAAATAGACATTCAAAAAACTGGAATGTTCCACCAAATGTATGCGTGCAAAACACGAAATTATTATAAAAAATTCATAAATTTTAAAGTTTCCCGCGTTAAAGAAAACAAACATGACAGTACACAAAGCAAACCATCCAAAGACAAAGCATAAAAACAAAATACATGGAATAAACACACATTTACCTTTCCACATGTATGCACATCAATTACAGAAGATATGTTATCTTGAGACAAAACAATTGGAAGAAGTTCCTCCATCACGGCTGGTGGGTCAGGTTTCTCGATAATGTTCTCGTCTTGAACCGGACATTGGTCTGAGTCCTCTACGTTTTCTGTTTCCCACCCATGATGCTTTTGAAATTTCTCTCTCTCGGATGACCTTACTTCCAAAGCATAGGCAATTCTATCGTGGTGTGGTATATAGAGTCCTGATCTCTGCATACATTCCAAGGGCACTTTCTGTGAAAAAACGATATGAGATGGTCAGCAAGGATGACAAGAGTACAAAAATAACAACATGATCAATCCAAAACCCTCAAATAATTGATAACAGTGCATCGACACGAGGGATTCGTTAATAATTTGTTTATCTTCTTTCTTGTATGGTGAGTCGAAATTAAACCCATGACCTCAAGGTTCCATTGAAGAGTTTCATCAAGTTGTGTTACAGGTTTAACCCCCACATTTAATAGGTAAGTAAATTTAAACCCTCAACTGTTAACAGAATTTGAACATTTATAATTTTATACAGAAATCTCTTAAATACTACAATAATAGCAAATAACTACAAGAAGACAAATAAAAAATTTGAGCATATAATCTTTTTTTTATAGGTGCACATTTAAGCATGTATGCTACAGTTTCTCTAATCACCCATTTTATTTTAATCTTGGATCAGAGTCAAATTCGACACCATTTAAGTAATTTATTTGGAAAGTCTCTTCCTATGTTTATGCCCGAATGCTCGATGATGGATTGAAACAATCAATTAAAAAAGATCAGAACATTTTAACAAACTCTTAATCAGAACTTGAGATCTACAAGTTGAGGGGGGAAATTTTACTCCTCAAATCTTCAAAGGCCCAAAAGACTTATAGGAAAACAGCTTAAGTTCCTAATTCAAATTCAAGTTGAAAAACCACATTTTCACTCTAAGTTTTTTGTAATTTTCTGCATTTCCGGTTCAACATTGACTCTTATCCAATTTCTTGTCTTTGAAAGCTGATTAATTCACAGAAATAAAATAAAATAAAATCTCAATCACAAACTTGTATTATCATGGAAACCGGGATCAGGAAACTATAAAGAACTACAATCAAAGATCAATAAAGAACAAATGGTAAGAAAATGAACTAAAAAAGACAAGTACCTGATCTGATTTTTCCAAAATAGAGGCCATGGCATGACGTTGGCTCTTGCTGAAATTAAAATGTTCTTGCAAAATTCGAGCTTTCTCTTCCCACAAGTCTGATATCTCCTCCTTCCTCATCAAAACTCCATTATACTTTAAACCTGAGAATACCCACATAGACACAACAACACAACCCAAAACCCACAAAAGAAGAAGTCGTCTCCTCCACTTCCAACCACCACTTGAGCCCTTCAAATGGTCCTTTGGTTTTGAATTAGCTAGTAATCTGCCTTTAGAGCTAGAAAGCTTGCAACTTGAAGCCATCCTAACCAAAACCCACCGACATATCTTCAAAACCCACCTAGGAAGCTTGAGAAAAACCCCAGCAATGACTGAAAAACTCATCAAACCCAGTGTGCTCAAGAAGCCCACTAAAGAACTTTCACCTACAATTAACTTCTTAGCAAACTAGAACCATATTTACTCTTCAAAGAGAAGAAGAGACAAGTTTCTTCAGCCTTTCCTTTCTCTTCCACCTAACTCTGTCAACTCCTAAACCCCATCAAACCCATACCTTTTTGGAAGTTGGATGAAACTCAGACGCTACTTATGCTTTTTTCCCCCTTGTTTTGTAGTTGTTTTCATTTTTCAAATCCTGGGTACCTCAAAAACTCATCAAGATCACACCTTTTTTGTGAGAAAAAAACAACCCACTTGAGAAAACCTTCAAGAACATAAATTGGATGAAACCCAGTTGGTTTTTCTGCAAATCCAACTGGAATCAATGATCAAAGTAAGATAATAAAAGAAAGGAGTTTGTTTTTTTTTTCCTCTTTAGTAACTCTCTCTCTCTCTCTCTCTCTCTCTCTCTCTCTCTAACTAGAGTTTGGTGTCTCGAGCATTTGTCGATGAGGTTGGCTACATCATTATCTCATCATCTCTTTGGGTGAAGGTTAAGGAAAAGAAAACAAAAACGAAGATCAAGATTCAAGAGCACCCAAAAAAAAATCTCATTTTTTTATAAAGTTTCTTATTCTCTCTCTTCGTCTTTTGCTTTTGTGAAGGACGAATGAGACTGCATTCGAGTTTAAATATGGAGGGTTCTTTGGCCTGTCTGTCTCAAAGTGCAGAAATACGGAGAGAGAGAGAGAAGAGAGAGAGTTTTCGGTTCAGGGTTCAGTGAAGCGAAGTGGGTCCCGAACTGTAGAAAAGGATAGCCTAGAGCCTATAACATCGCCAATTAATCGTAAACGGCTTTATGCCAACATGCGCTTTGGGAGTTAAAGAGGCTTAACCGAAGAACTATACTGGTCTTGTTAACGTGCGCCCCTAGGGCACACGTTAAAGTGCAATAAATACACTCTGAGAATAACCAACCACAGGGGGGTATTTTGGTAAGAAAATAATATTTTGAGGGCATTTTTTATATAAAATTCAATTTCCCAAAGTGTGGTTAACGCACTTTAACCTATACCCTTAGGGCACATGTTAACAAAACCCTAGTTTAAAAAGTTTAAACAAAGGGTGATGATGAAGCTTGTTGCTTAACAACCAAATAAAATACTAGAATCAAAAGCATAAGCAATGTGGACTTGGTTTAAAAAAAAATACTAAATTATGTTTTTTTATTGATTAAGGGATTTAATTTTATGATTAGTTGAATATAAATGATGACGACATCATAATCTATAAAATTATTATCTAAATCATGGTTGCCCCAATTTATTATATTTTACATAATTGAAAACAAAAACATATGTTTTCACAATATTTTTATTTGTATTTTGTCAATAAATAAACCAATAATAAAAAGGAGAGAACTCTAGCCTAACTAATTTGTTAGGCTTCTACTCATTGAGTGCCACATGAATTCAATAGTTGGGGATGAACGTTCGGCTCGTATAGTCATTATCAATGTCATCCACGGATTGCTCGCCTAATAAATTTGGAAAAGATAAGAGCATTTTAGGAGGATATATATTATAGTTACTTCACATGATGCATAGAGAAGTATCAATCAAGTTTGGGAGCCTAACTCAATAAGGACGTATGAAAAGGATTGTCATGAATTAGACAGATTGGCTCCACAGCTCGACCAATATAAAAAAAACAAGGGTTAGGATCTTGATCTTGAACTTACAAAGTAAAGTCAAACTCAAAATTCTCCAACTTAGGGGTGGAGCTAATAAGGAGCCGGTAGGGACAATTGTCCCCACAGAATTTTGAGACACCCCTATATTTTCAACTAATTACATGCCCCATTTGTGCCCACTCCCTCACCTTTCTCCAATTTTTGCCCCCACACCCTCACCTCCCTCAAATTGTATTTTTCAGCACAAATAATTTTCCCATCATACAAGTTCTTCAGCTATACAACTAACCATAGATTGCCCCCGCTACAAGAAAATCTTGGCTCTGCCCTTGCTCCAACCTAAAACTTTTGGGTTGGATTGTTGCTAAGTAGGTTGTAGTCAACCTAAACATATATATACACATATGCCTCATTCTTTGCTTCTTCTTTTCCCTTATGAGTAAGTTGGATTTGAATATAAGACCTCAAAGTTGTATCTTGTTTATACGTTCATATCCTTAGTAACTAAAACGTGGAACAGGTGCGAGTGCACGAGCGAGAACAAAAACATGAATGTAGAAAATTCAAGTTCAAAATATGTTTTGGTGTGGAGGCAAAGCTTTATATAAATAAATACTCAAATATCAATCTTATTTTTGTATGCTTCCTTTGCTTACTTATTCCATCACCAATTACTCTCTGTTGCGAAAAAAAATAATTCTTTTACAATTTATGATTGAATTTTTTTAAGAAAAGAAGCAAATTTTTTTCAATAAATTTCATATTGAAAAGTACAATAATGGGTATACCATTGTCTATAGCTATTATTTTTTCACACGCGCCTTCATGTACTGGTTGTATTTTCTTGTACTATTAATAGAACTTGACTAGTATCACTAGTGTTATTATGCTATTTCCTGCCCTAGTTAATTACAATAATAGAATATTGATTTGAGTCATGATTTTATGATGCCCCCTCTAACATACGCGCCCATACACTCATCGATGTGTCATGGGCTAGAATCACAAATCTTTTTCCACACAATACACAACTGCACATCCCCATAAATATATGCAGTTGTGTATCTTGAGGAAAAAGATCCATGGTTCTAGAACATGCCACGTCATGGGGTGTATGAGAGCGTATGTCAGAGGGGGCATTAGAAAATCATTATCCTATTGATTTATGTAATTATTTATTAGTAATTCAATAGTCAATTTATACTTTAATGATTAAAGTTTCTTCTACTTTAAAGGTTTTAGATTAATTTTGTTATTACAGTAATATTTTTTCATAGTTACACTATTGTTATCTTTTAGTTCTAAAACTCATCAATATTTCAGTGCAATTTTTTTTTAGGACATATATGGCTAATAATTACTTAAGAAAAAAAATACTTAAACATAATGGATAGATGTGAATCTTCGTGAAGAGCAACTTTCCAACATTTTAGGAGCGGGTTTCCATATTTTACGAGCAAAGATTGAAGAAGGAATTTCTTCCAAAGCACTAGAGAGAGGATTGAGAGAGAGAATGACAACCCTAACAAAAAGATTAGATCACTAATTAAGTTCATATCTCTTTCATGTTAGATGATCAACCATGCACTAGATTATCCGTATCTTTGAGATTATCCTCATAAAAATTATTTTCATTTAGATGATCAACTATACACTAAAGGTGTATCTCATTTTTAGATAGTTCATATAAATGTTAGTTTTAGGTTTACTTCTATATCTAAATGATAATGTTAGAGACTATTTTTTTTTCTTCTTTTTTGCAATGATAGAAATTCTAAAAAAATGTCTCATTAATTGGATTTCTAATAAGGGGTACGCTACTTGCACCCACCTAATTTCTTGTCTCACCCACTTTACTACTTTCACCCACCATCCCCTACCGAATCTATTTCGATCTCCTCCTCCTCCTTTTTTTTTCTTCTTCTTCTCTCTCTTTCTCACCCATTCGCCTCACTATTCATCTTCTTTGAACCTACATAAGTTTCAACTAAGATATCAATTGTAAAAGAAGCAATACCCATAGAGATTGCAAAATAGGTTAGCATTGATCAAGGAAATTTCAACTCCTAATCTAGTAGTTGTTAGAAAATTTCGGTAGCAAAAAAAAAAAAAATCAAACAAAACTTCATTCGGTAAGTCAATACTGAATTCGCCAACATAGATTCGATAGGAACTTACTAAATCTACATAAACTGATTCCATAGGTTCCTATAATGTTCCAATCGATAAGTCCTTATCGATTCCTTTCAAGTGGATTCTGTAGGATCCAACTAATCAGGTGCTTCCTACTGAACAAAAATTAATATTTTTTTAAGTGGGTGTGACAAGTAATTTCACTATTTATTAGAAAATAACGTTTAAATAGGTGAGACAAACAAAAAAGTGGGTGTAAATAATCCAACCCTTCTTATAATCAGAATTACTTGTCTATCACGGGTTTAGATTTCTCAACATATTCATGTTTCATGTTTCGTAAAAGCTTTATTTAATTTTCTTTGGTAGGTAAAGTAAATACGAATCACAACCTCAAAGTTGCATTGCAATACGTCGACCAATTGACTTAAAAATCTAACCCCCACCAGCTAGGAACATTCCCAATATCCTTACACATGTTTTAAAACATAAGAATTAATTAAGAAGAAAATAAAATTAGTAATTCTTTTATTTGTATTTGTTCTATAATAATAGATAAATTAAATGATCGAATCCGAAAGCAACAACCCTACGTCGTGTGTTCAAGCACACACAATGTTTACTAATCAAAGGGGTCGCTTTTGATTTAAGGATGGTAGGTGGGTTATTGGTGTTGCATGTTGAATTAAAATGATTTTATTCTCAAAAAGTTACATCACATTGCATCAAATATATAACCAATAAGACTAATTTAACAAGTTGCTTAAGCTAGAAACAATGCAATCAGATCTACTAATTTTCCACCGTAGGACTTATGATGTCAAGCATCACACACCATCCATTTTGTGGGCCATCCCACGATGGTTCACATCGCACCATTCAATCGGTTTCAACATATATCCCTTACCATATTTGTCTCCACCTTCAACACCTTAGCTACGAAAAGGACGAGAGGAATCTGGCCAAGTCAAACCTATTAAAAAAGGACAAATATATAAACATTTATGTGCAATTTTTTTTTTTTTTTTTTTTTACCATAGGATCTTTTGGCTTTTTCGTAATTAGTTCAATCAATCAGATGATCATAATCATAAAATTCTCCAATTTTTTTTCCCAAAACATTATAAAATTCTCTGAATAAGAGACTAATCAATTGAATTAATCAATTAATCACAAAATATGATGGTATTTCTACCTTTTACCCTAAAATTTTTTTATTCTTCAACATTCACAAAATATCATTTGTACATTCTTCAAAAAAATTCCCATTTTTCATAAAACTTCTATGAATTTATTTGAGTTAACCGATTTGAAGTCTTATCGAATAATTATTGTAGAGACGATTCTAGGTTACCTCTCTCAACTCTGCTCTGCAGCTCTGGTGGATGCTTGCTCCATTGTCTGATGGCACATATGTAGTACCTGTCACGAATCTTCTGACACCCAAATTAGATTAGAAGAAAAAGATAAGTTAATTATCTAATTTTGCTGAAAGAAAAAAGATCTCATTTTTCGTTCAATCTCTCTCCCTCTTATAGGGTTTCCTCTAGAATGAGAATTTCATTCTACGTCCCTTCAAACTCAAAATCTCATTGTGGGAAGTCCTTTATCCAAAAGGAAATCTCATTGAATTAGAATTACTCCATTTAATGTTCCTGGATTCTTAGGATTTATCCTTTAAATTAGGAAGTCTAAAGATAGATCGAAGATCTGTGTATATTTACCAACTTTTTCTTGCTCTGCTATCAGAGCAAGTGTTTGTCGTTACCTTGACCTGCAACTGAGTAGGACTAGACTATTGATCTGGTACCACTTACTCTAGTCAAGTTCTTCTTACCTGTCCCACTTCATGTTTGGATCAGAACACATGTAGGATTTTGATCAATTATCACTTTTACTCTCTACAATTATCAAATCCGAACTTTGTTACCATGTGTACGATATCTCTTAGTTGGTCCCACAAAATGATTTATAGGATCATTATTGTGTTGTGTATCTCGATGCACAGTAACATTATCATATGCCTCTCCTCTGTGATAGACTGTCCTACCTTTCGTATTTACCCGAGTAGCACCAGATCATTTTAATCATAGAATCCAATTCCTCGTGAAAAACTCGCCTCATAAAAACATTCACTCTACATTCCCTCTATAACCATACAAGTTTATAAGAATGACCAAAATATCCCGAAAAAAGAAAAAGACTAAACTATCCCTCAATTAATATTTATTATTACATAAAGTATCCTTCATCCCTTCAAGACGTCAAATCACAATTCGTCTTTTTTGACTCTCTATAGATGTAAATTTTTGCAACATCGTGCACAAAAGAAATGGGGCCCATGACAGCTCACATCTGACATCTAACACTTGTCTCTTTTCTTCCAACAATTAAAAAAACGGCGAAATCACATAAAGTGCCACGTGTACATCTTCATAAAGGGCCCACATATCCAGTTAGTCATAAAACGATACGGTGCCGAAGCACAACAGACAAAACTCCATTCGGTGACCACAATTGTCAAACCATAACATTACGAGGGTATTTTTGGGAAAAATAAAAATACCAAAGGCATCTCTCTTTGCTTTTAACTGACACGTTTATACTACACTGTACCTAGCACTGGTCTAGCAAAATCCGTAAGTCAAATATAGTGGTAGCCTGTACTCTGATATTCCACCACGTGGCAATACCTAAGAGGTTGTCTATATTTCTCTCGAAAAAACAATATATTGCGAGATAAACTTGTCTATCTCGTACCATGAGAAAATGAGATTTTGCCCGGGAACTTTTTCATTGAGGCCCATGTGACTAAATGGTGAAAGAGAGATTCTTTGTACTCTATTGGATAATAAAAAAATTATTTATTTAATTTTTTAATAAAAAGTAGAATGCAACACCACACTCATAATCACTCTATTATATTAATTACTATTAAAAAAAAAAAGATAAAAAATATTATTTTTAGGGTAAGGGTTCTCTAATTTCAACCCAAGAATTGAGAATTTCTTTCAAAGATTCCAAAGCACATTTCTCCATGTTTGCTTGGAAGGAAGATGGCAACCCATACAAGAACATTCTTGATTTGTGTTCCTTGTAGAGGTAACCATTTGATCGAAGTCGTGCGACAATAAAATTTAGATATGTTGAAATCATGATCATTTGATTAAGTATTTTACCTAACTTTGACTTTTTAATGAAGAATTAGTAATATATAAGTTGGATTTCAACTAATGATTTAAATTTTCTCTTATTTGTTTTTTAGGCAGGCAAGTTAGACCATATACCACGGACCTAACACGCAACGTTGGTACCACATTCAAACTAATTTTCATGATCTAGTTTGATTGAGTCGTCTCGATATGTCATAGGGGTTCCTTCATACACTTATATGTCTAATTCTTGGAAACATAAAGTTTTTTAAGAATTAAATATTAAGTAAGTTGGGGTAACTTTTGGATATTTTGGAAGAAAATTGGTTTTATAAGTAAGATTCTTATGTATCCCAAGGCAAATGATCTACGGTTCTGTGATGGGGGTGTATGTCAGAGACGGGCATTAGATTATCACGACTCTATCGATACTCAGTCCACTAAGAAGTGAGACAAATATTAAAGAGATTAAGGGACTCAACTATTTATACGGATCAATTAACTAAAAAACAATCACTTGTGGAGATGATTTTCACAAAAACTAATAATCAAAAGTTAGATAAATCATCTCTTTTAATATATTACATAGTGATCCAATAGAAAATAATTTTGGATAATTAAAAAAAATATATCTATAAAATAATTATAGCAGGGATGGGATGTTGAAAATAATAATAAAAATAAAAATAATAAGTTGAAATGATAGTCCCTTGATGATAAAAAACTTTTGGACATAGTTCATAAATAATAATAGTAGATTATTGTGATTTATGAGCACAAATTTTTTAGAATGTTGGAAGGGTTGATACGTCTTTGAATAAGTCTATCTTATTTTTCTTCAATTTTTTATTTTTTATATTATTATATTATATTGGATAACTAATCTTACTCTCTATATTGGTCTACAAATAAGTATTTTAAATGTTGATTAGTTTTGCCGGCATAGATTGGACAATATTTTGTTTTCTAGTGCATGATGAGATGCATAAAGTAAACGTGTAGACACGAATTTACTCATTAATTTGTAGAAAAACTAATAAATAAACTCCAAATTTGTCTACCCAAATCAAAGAGGCCAAGTCTACACTCAAAATAAAGTTTTTGACATAGTTTATTTTATTTTATTTATTTATTTTAATGCAGCTTGGATGATATATGTATTGGAAACCCAAGGGGGATCTCCACCTTGGGTGATACTAATCTCCTTAAGGCCGCACTCATCTTCCCACCCAGTCACGTGTTACAATATTTAAGTAGCCATATTTATTATGGAGAGACGCATAAAGATTTGAAGTCACGACCTGGGGAATACATCAAGTTGCTTCTTACCATCTCAACTAACCCCTGGTGGGTCTCGAATGATATATTCCAATAATTGTACAAATGACATAGAGGAAAAATATAAGATTCTATAAATTGAAATTAATTTCCTTCGAATTAATATTGATTTTTGTAAAAAAATTATTATTATTATTTTAATAAATATCCTTTCATAGCTTCAAATGTTGTTAGAGGTCAGTAGTTTTTTTTTTTTGGCTTAACATTTCAAGATAACTAGAGAGAGTTTATTTCAATTTTGGCTAAGTAAGATAACTAGAGAGAGTTGATTTGGAATAGCCCCTCTTATGTTTTCTATTATTATTATTACTATATATATATATATATATATATATTTTTTTTTTTTTGTTGATAACGGGGGCATTTGAACTTACATTCGACTGGGGGGGACCTGACTGAGACTAAGGCATATGGGACCCTCCCCTAGGCACGTGCACCACTTGCACGTCACATGCACCAAGATAGTTAGTGAATGTCCTTATGGGTGGCCCTACAAAAATATTGCTCATACTGGGTATCGAACACACAATCTATGACTTATTGGATTCGAAATTGCCATTGAACCACTCTAGGGTTTATTATTATTATTATTTTAAACCCATTAATCATATTTAAGAATTAAAAATGTCCAAGTTTGAAGGAATTTGGGACACTATTGAATTTTAACATTCAATCACTTAAAAATCATCATCAACTAGTGGATTGAGAGAGGGAGAGATGGATGATTTGTTCATGATGTGACAAGCATAAGAGAGTGAGGGCTCCAAAACCTTTGCGTTGGGGACATGTGATGTACCAGATTCTATCTTTTTTAGGCCCAAATGCATCAAAGATTTATTAAAAAAAGGACTAAATCTTGCCATCACTTCAACAGCTGTGTGTAGGCCATCCAATGTGAGAATACAACTCATAATACATCACTCTCTAATCATTCAATGGACCTTAAAGTCTTAGACACTAATTTACGTTTTGAATCTGAAATTATATATGATATTAAAAATACAGATTTCTCTAATTGTCTGCCACTACAAATTTCATCTGGCCTTTTAGATCAGATCACAGTTATACAGTTCTCAGCCATCACAATTCAGTGGCTTAGATCACCTTGCTGCGTACATATATGCACTGGACGTGTTAGAAATTCAACCTTATAGAATTACCATTTCGTGCATAACTTACATTTTATGTAAGAAAGTAGATATGAGTACATGATTCTAAATAGAGTGGACTGGAGGAACATGATTCGTTTATTCAACCCCAAATCCTTGAGATAAGACTTTGAGGATGATGATGATGATCCTACATTTTGAAAGAATGGATTGGGTTTTAAAATAAATGACAAAATTTATACAACATAACCATCTTACCCATGGTTTTAAAATTCGGTTTCGTGTCGTCTCGTCCAAGCCCGATACCGAGTCATCTCGGATGAGTTTTCCGATACGTTTGAGATGTCTTGTTCAAAAAATCAAAAAATTCAACGTGAGGTAATAAATCTTGGTACAAAAAGTGACTTGTGAGTTGGTCTCGTTCAACTTTGATATCGAGTTAACTCGAGTGATACGTCTCCATCTCGAATGAGTTTTAAAACCATGATCTCACCTAGTATAAAGGTTATGCATTTAGTCTTGTCTCTTTCTCGGTCTAGGGAATCTACTTCTTGAACCGACATGTCGAGGAGAGGAATTTGGTGATGCCCTTATATGATTGGTTTATTAAAATGATGGTTATTTATGCAAGTATTCAACAAAATGGGTAAAGATTCAAACCAAGAATCAAGGTGTCCATTGTGAGCTATCAAGTACCTATGCCAATGTTGCCTATGCCAATGTTGCCTAATAGGATACCAGACAACTGATGCCAATCAGTCTTGTATGTCTCGGAATCAAGTGCTGTCTTGTAAATTATCTTCCAAACATTAGTATACATTGCCAACATTTGTTCACAATCATGGCATTTCAAGAATTCTCGTGAGGTTTTCTAGGCTTATTTTCAGGTCACACCGTAACGAGCAAAACCATGACACTAATAGTTTTTGATCAAAGCTTAGAGCGAATAAAGTAAGGCACAAGATGCAAACAAATTTTAGTTGGTCTATTTCAAGGGATGGGGGAGTAAAATTCACAATTAGGATAGAATAGTTCTAGCAACAGAAGTTCAAAGCCCACATAAAACAACAACAGCATTCTATTTCACACATAAATGAACAGTAAGGAACTGCAACCAGACAGTAAAGGTGGTTTGGAGGCAATCTTGCACACATTCTTGAGCAACATCAGGGAAGGGTCATCCCCACTCCACCATTCTTGGATGCCCTTGAACTCTCTTCAAGTTTTATCTTCTCAAACAGATACTGCTTCTCAAGCTCGGCCTCGTTCAACCGTTGTTTCAAGTACCTGCTAGCATAGTCCTCTTCCGTTGTCTTTTCTGACTTAGCAAGTAAAATCCTCTGGAGTCTCTCAGCCTCTCGCCTTGCCTCACTGGCCTTGAGTTGGAACATGTCAGCTTCAGCCTGCTTAAGCCTCACAATGCTCTCCAGCTCATCAATCTGTTGTTTCCTCCTCTGCCTCTCCATCTTTAGCTCCGCCACTTCCCTGGCTTTGTCCTCAAGCTCCCGATCACAAGCCTCAAGAGCTAAACGTGCTTTCTTGAACATCCACATTTTCTCGTCAGCCACCTTTTCCATTTTTCTTATGGTCTCTTGCACCACTTCTGCAATTCGGTTGCATGCCTCCTGTGGGGCTACCAGATGCCCACTGTCTTCAGTCTCAGGGTTCTTCAGGGGGTCATTCTCAAGCTCTGTGTGTGTAGATGAAAGACAGCTTAGTGAACATCGGAACAACCAAATGAAGGGAACATTGATTCAATACTAATGAGGAAGTTTAAGAAAAACTGTTGACCAATTTTGGATAACAAAATCAGAACATGACATCTAATTACACCCCAATTAAAAAAAAAAAAGGTCAAATGGCTCAAAATAAGTAAAATAAACTTACATTTAGATATCTATTTGTTAGATTTAAGATTTTACAATCCTACTTGTAAACTCCCTTTGAAGTTGTTTGAATGTGTTATAATGCTTTGTAATGTTGAGGTAATAACTTGAACCAAGCTTTTGTAGTATTTGAATGGTGTGATTTGATCTTTAATTAGAATGTAATAAATAATTTAAGAAATTTGGGTGTAGTAAGTTAAAGTTGGGGTGCCAATAACAGCTCTCATTAGCAAAGGCCAAGTAACTAACACAGGTCTTAAAATATGAAGGGGCCCTGGGAATTTGTGACAGCTATAAAGCAGGTTGTGTTACTCAAAATGGGCTTGTTAGCAATGGAAAATTAACTAAATTCCAGTGCATAAGAAACTACAGACCTTGGAAGAATAAAAGCATCACTTTGCAAGTTGTTGACTCTGCAACTCCATTGTTCATCTTTTCAATAAGTTCTTCGCACTTCCAAAACAGCTTCCTTCCTCTGTGATCCTCACTTCCACGGAAGATCCTACTAATAATATTGAGCTCCCTCATTAGAGCTTCTCGATCCCAGCCAGGCGCACAGTTCTGGAACACATCTTTAACCCACCCCAACAACTCAGAAGTCTTATTGCAAGCCCGGCATCTGAAAAGCATCTCACTGGGGCCTCCTGCACCATTCTTAACACACGGGCTCATAATAATTTGTCCCTCACGAGTTGCACAATCTGTATGTGTCCAATGAGAGCACGAATCACAACCAATCCAACGGCAAGTGTTCACCTCGAAGTCAAACGTCTTACAGATCACACACATGCAAAGATTGCAGAAACCATTTCTAGTGGTACATATTTCGCAGGAGCAGTCATCAGCTGGAAGCGGGTTCTGGCACGCAATATTTCTGCATCTCTTGTACAAGAAAACCTCAATAAGGGAAGACTGAGAGAGACAGATACTTGGATGCAAAAATGCCTGAATTCCTGTGTTTATTGATACAAGGATTTCCATCTGTACCCGGTGAGCTCTAATTAGAGTATTAGCTGTCAAATCATCTCTACTCTGAACAAGTTTCTGCAGAATCAAGAACTCTTCTCTATGCTGAGAGCCACCTGTTCCTTCAAGAATAACCCGAAGTTCAGTCTTGAGCTGATCAAGAAGTTCGTCTGGAAGAAGGTGCATCCTTTCAGAGATTATCTCCACTCTTTCTCTAGCTATGTCCCGAAGAGAAATCTTATCAGAGCAAGAAACACGTCGAATAACAGATTGTTCGGGGAAATCATTCTCTCCTCCTTTCTCATTCTCCAGTTTTTTGCCCATCATTGCGTCACTTGCAGGCCAGGTTTCTTGTGAGCTTGCACTCTCTGACGGGGACTCACGAACCTGCTCAGTATTTGAAGCAGGTCCTTGGGGATCAGGAGAACCACAACCGTCTGATGGAACTAAGGATAAGGATGTACGTAGTCCTGCAGGTCGTGGCTGCTGACGTGGAGGCAGCATTCTTTGTGGAGGTTGGTCTTGGAGGTTAGCAATGGACGATGCTCCCATCAGATATATGTCTCACAATTCCATAACTACAACAGAATTCCCTTAACCATTAACAAATACTGCTTAATAAGATCGTTCAAACAAATATAAGAATGGTCTAAAGATGGAAACAGTAACAAAAAAAATTCACCCAAGTCAAATTAAATAGCCCACCAGCAGAAGATGCAATTCAAGGAAAAAAAAAGCTAATATTATGCACACAAAAAAAAAAGAAGGATTTTTAAATATGTTGAGCAAAAAGAAATGTTTATTGGGTGCAAAAAAGAATTACCTAAACACAGCCTAACTTTCCAACATAGCCATCACCCTCCACACCTCATCCTACACATTGGGGTCTGCAACATAAATCATTTTTCGACATTCAAATCATCTAGACCTATACCTTCTTTCAATGCATATACTTTGAAAACAAAACATACAGTACAATTTACAGAAGAGAAGAGTCTGATTACAATATAGGACGGATCAGATTCATATAAGAAGATCAAAGTCCTTACTACATGCAGATTCCAAAGTGTTTCATGTGTAGTTGGGACTTGGTGTTAGTTTTGGCCCTAATCTTAGGTAGGTGGAGGTACGCAAGACTCAGGTTCATCGCAGAGTGTTGGGGGGTTCAGGGTATTTTTGGTAATAGAAAATATGTTGGAAGGCCTAGGAAGTTAGATATTCTGTTATCTAGAAAACCTAAAATTGTATTGTTTTCGTGACTTCATCAATATATTTTCATCACTGCCTGTGGACGTAGGCAATTTTTTCGAACCACGTAAATCCTTGTGTTTTGTGTGCTATTTTACTCTCTTTGATGCTTCGTCTAATTCAACACTTTGATCTCCTTGATGAATCTGAACCATCCAATTTCTTAATCAATCAATCTTCTTCTATACAATTTACATGAAAAATCCACAATACAATGCTTATTCTAGGGGTTTTAAAAAAAAAAAAAAAAAACACTTTTAGGATCAGTTTTGGGAGCTTTTGAGCACAAAAAAAAAAGGTGCAAACATGGGAACCAGACACAACATAAGATTGAAAAATAATAAGCAAAGATGATCTCCAGTCACAAACACATAAAAATTCAAATTTTTTCAACACAAACGCCAAATCGAACTTCATCAAAATCAAAAGTAACAGAAACAAATCAATATGAACATACCCAATACCAAAAACAGTAATTTTATAGTTCAAACTCACTTCCTAATATCCATCACAAGATCTAAAGTAACAATTTAGGGTTCAATCTCGAGATATCTAAAATAAGATAACAATCAGATTAGTAGCTGAGATACAAAAGATCGATAGAATCAAACCCTTTAGATTTCAAAAAAATCGAAGCAAAACTACTCACCATACGACACGAAATCCAGCAAAACTTCACAGAAGAACCATTGAAACTACAACTTTGGAAAGAGAACTAAAAATCAAATTCGATTTAAAGGGGAATTAGGAAATTTTCTTTTTCCCCTCTTTTGTTTGAAAAACCCTAGTCCACCAAAATATGATAACTGTACGTCAAGTCGTCAACTCCATATCTTATACTAGACTACTGGCACAACCGGTTTGTCATACGGTTGACCGGTCACCACCAACACTCGACTCTCATGTCTCTCATGCCGCGTGCTGACCTGGACAATTAAACGTGGAAATGATTTCACGCGTAAAAGACATCAAACGTTGAGACATTTACCCCCCAATGATCATTATTTTATGAAGTTTTGTTACCCACCAAACCTTGGAGTGGGGAATTGATGTTGTAACATATCTTGGAATAGATTCTAATCTCTTCGGGATAAAAAACATGATCTTATGCCATAGGGTTATAAAGGACATAATTCTAAGAACTTCCAAAAACAAAATTAATTATTACAGTTGAATTTTAATTTTAAATTTGGGAGTTCAGTAGCCATTCAATTTTAACATCTTTAATCAAGTTTAAAAAGGATTTTTTTGTTTGTTTTGAATATGAGTTTTTCCACATGGGCCCAATGATCTTAGTAAGATTTTAAATCTTACTAAATTAGTCATGTTAGCCTGATTCATAAAGTAAGGTTTATTCAGCAATAAACTTGATAAAGTAAAGGAGTTTTCATAATAGAATAGCAATAGATAGGTCTGTTCGATAAATCTCTCTTTTTTTCTTTCTTAATACCTTTGACCCCTTTCAATTGATGAGACCTATAATTCAAAATTGTCAAGATCGACAATTTAGATGTTAGATCTACTTGAATTGTCAATCTCGACAAATTGAGTTTGCCTTGGTGTGAGGGGGCATTAAGAAAAAAGATTTTACTAATTGGGTCGTTAAGATACCACTCCAAAGGTACATTTAGAATCATGTCCCTTTGACAGGGTCCATAAAGTAAGGAAAATGTTGGGAGTGACTATGTTTCACATTGTGCTGATGTGAAGGTGTGCTCGGAACCTTAGATATGTTTCCTTAAGATGCAAATGAAAAGCATATATGGTACCGTGCACTGGTGCACACCTCCACAACATCACAATGTGAAATGCATCCACTCTAGCACGATTCATAAAGTAATTTTCCAATTAAATTAGTCTCAAAGTAGGTTTGGGCTTTTCCAATGGTTGAGATGAGAAGATACAAAAGTTGTAAATGAAATAGATGAGTAAGCTGAGTAGCAAACGTTGTTTGAGATTAGAAAAAATTCCAAAAGAAAATGGAAAGCCAAAGATGAGAAGTTAATTCTAGCAATATTTAAGGAGTCGTGATTTCCTAACTCCCCCCTCTACTCTCCCGATGTGGCATGTGACAGAAACATAGATTTTCTTTCCTCGGGATGCACAACCACACATCCCCATAAACACGTGCATTTGTGTATCTCGAGGAATAAAATCTATGGTTCTGTCGCATGCCACGTCAAGAGAGTAAGGAGGAGTATGTCAAGGGGGAGTTAGAAAATCATTGTTCATGTTTAAGATTACACTTGGAAGAATTTCTAAGAGAAGGTACGGCTTACCAAGCTACTACGCTAACGTTATGGAATTTAATCTCAAGTACGGAACTAGATATCGAAAGCAACAAAGGCATAAGCACCGGTTGAAGTTGCTAGCCGATAGATATAGTTTCAAATCCAATACCTCATCAAGGAGAACGAATGATTAAAGGAGAGAATAATTAGTCCAGGAAGAGGGACATAGTGTGACCCCTATGCAATTGGAAGTTCTCATTGAGGTTCCATATCATCTTCAAACTATTATTGTTCCATTAGCATAGATCAATTAAAATAGGATGACTAAGGGTAACTCCAAGAGGTTGGCCTAGTGGCAAGCCGAACTTTGATAAGCTCCTGGTTCAACTCTCCACCGCAAGCCGAACTCTTGAGTGTGATAGAAAATAAGTAGTTGCTCGTGGTTCAACTCTCCACCGCACGCAGATATTGTAACCACATACGCGCGCGCGCACACACACACACAAAAACAACAACAACAACAACAATGCATCTCGACTCGTAAGATCATAAAACAGTCGATCTTATCTTTATTTAATGTAAATCTCATGAGGAATAATACCTCAACCATTCAAAACTTTAATAACTAGAATTCTGGAACTAAATCTTCCAATATATTCTGAAACCTGAAATGTATAACAATGTATAAATAAGTTTCAATAAGTTTGGCACTATTAATATTTATCAGAACTAAATAACAAATGTGCCAAAGCATCCTTACTGGCTAAAATTTTTGGCCACTAATTTTCTTCTCCCCTCACCATATCTTTTATAATATTTGAAGATTTTAGCCCTTAAAACTCTAGATTAATTACAGAGAAAATTACCACTTTCGATAGCTTCAGGCGATCGATATACCTGCAACCCAAATATATTTTCTGATTCAATTGCCCTGCGTGAGAAAATTCACAGATCCTTTGGATGATTAGCCTTTTATGGAATAAGAAAATAGCTTTATATATGTGGTTGTTCTCCATAGAATTAATAGCTTTATTTTTATTTTTTTTTATGTCTTAATGTACAACCTAGAAGATCTTATGTGATTTTATTGTCGGTGCGAAGATCATCGTCCTCGAAGACTTATCCCAAAGATTTGGGTTGGGCTATACAAATTATGTTCCCCATTCCACTATGTTCAAAGCTACATCTTCTGTTATTAAACGATTGTTTATATCTACTTTCACTATCTCCATCAATCCAATTTCTTTTTGAGATCCTCCACTCGCTCTTTTAGAATCTTGAACTTGAATCTCTCTTCTAATTGGGTTCATAAACGTGAGCGCTTATCAATTTGAAGAGATAAACCACAATGATACAAATCAGTAAACATGAAGAAGATAATATTTATAACAATAAAAAGTAGCTACTATGTTCCCCTCTATTCCTCTCTTACAACATCAAAAAAAGAAGTAAAACATAGAGAAAGCAAAATTTAAGGGGGGAGAAACTAAGATGTGAGGCTTATTTATATTGTTTTACAGATGAAGAGATGTATCGACCACATCTTCATCAAAAGTATTTGATGATGCTTGCACGATGTTTTTGTCTTTCGGCCATAGACTCATCAAGAGTGGGGTGTCAACAGGACAGTTATTAGCAAACTTCGTTTGCGATTTGGGTTGGAAGGAAAGTGAACCTTGAAGAGGTGGCCTAGGAGGAATGATCAAATCCGGTTGGACGAACAACCTTGATGGCTCGTAACGAATAGTTGGACCGATCCTTTCGGACTCCGAAAAGAGTCTTAGAAGCTCTCTTTCCTCTCTCATTTCTTTTACTCTTTGTAACTGTTTGAACCTCTCTTGGAGGAGAGCAATGGAGGAGTTGATGATAGTGGGATCACTATTTTGCCTACCCATTTGGAGGGAGAGAGGATTCTAATTGTAGGTGAAACTTATGCATGCGTGTGTGTATATATATAAGAGAGGGTGTTGTCTGTTTCCCTTAATTTATGTAATTAGAGCTCTCTTGATTGATTGTGGATGAAATCTAAAAGAGAGAAGAATCGGCAGAGAAGGTACAAAATCCAAGAAGGAAAAGTTGTGTGTGTAATGTGAAGAGGGTTGGGTTGGTGGATGTGAAGAGAGGCAAAGGACTTTTTAAGGGAGAAAATGGTGAGAGAGAAAGTCCAAAGATGTGTGGAGGGTAGCATTTGGGGTCTTCTTTAAGGGAATAAAAAGTTGGGTGATGCTTTATTGGCTTGTCAACAGCAACACTTTTGGATTTGGAGAAGATGGCACCTTTCTTATTGGGGTTTTGTGGGATTAGATGTTGTGGAAATTCTGTCGTTCATCCGTGGTACCTCGAGATCTTCACCACGATCTACCTAATTGTGGGTTGCTTTTCAGTCTCTGAACTCATTTTTGGTACCTATCAAAGGGTCTCCAATGCTATTATTGGATACAAAGAGTATTGTCGTATGAAATTTCATGAAAATATACAAAGTGAATCCCAATTTTTATTTGGGTTGGGATCTGTTGACTACTAAAAATGACTCGTGAAAAAAACACATGATCCCAACCCTTTAAACACAAAATCTAATGGTTGAGATTTATGAGTATCTTGATAACACAAATCTCGGAGATACTTATCCTGAAGATATATCTCAACCATTGGATTTTGCATTTAAAAGGTTGGGATCATGTGTTTTTTTCGTGAGTCATTCTTAAGAGTTAAGGGATCCTGAACCTTTTTATTTATAGATTCTATCTTAAGACCCACTATTATTTTTGGAGATTATGATTATCTTCTTTCGTGAATCTCACTATCAGTTATACGTCGGTGGAACACTCTTGACATCTTGGATATTGAGACAATTCCACTATGACTTTTCTGATAATAAGTTGAGATCACGTCTTGGGTGAGGGCTAGCCGTCTTGTCACTAATCCTTAAGATTTTGGGTATTAATAACCCAACTTGTTATTAAATGTATACTTGATGTGAATCTCCAGGTGACAAGCGTAAGTCTAAGATCATTTCATATTCGTACCATACATTTTTTTTATTTTTTTATTTTTTTATTTTACATTCCTATTAGTCTAGTCTTCCTCTAAACCAACCATTTGTGGAGTGAACACAAAAGACAAGAAGCTTGAAGAGAGGGAATAATTTTTGGATTTGATGGTTTTTTTGATTGAACCCCACATACAGTGGAGAGAAAGTGAACCCATCAACATGCCTCTCCTTCTCTCCATTTCACTATACATTCTGTTTTGTCTTGAAGTAGTTGGAATAGAATGGCTTGGAGGGTAGAAAGCTATAGATGCTTTTGCTGCTGTCGTTATTGTGGTAGTGCTTCTTTATGCTACACAACACAACATGCTCTCCATTATTTATTTTTGAATTTTGAAAAGGGAGGGGTAGGTTGTGGTGGTGGGGGAGCTCTGAGAGGGGTAGGCTTTGGCCCCGGCCTCGGGCCCCGCCATCGATAGGTCTTAAAGAGTTTCAAGGATTTGTTTGTTGCATTGTTATCCTAACAATCTCAAAATGTAATTGATTGGATGTTTATGATCATTTCAATATGGCGGATTATTGTTGTAGGGACAGGAGCGTCAATGGGAGCGTCTTGTCGGGTTTAATTCAAATTGAGTCCAATTCCATTTAGACCGGACCCTAATTGGGTATAGTAAGAAGGGATCTGAAGCCAAGATTTTCGGTTTCGGTTCCAATTAAATGGATACCCATCGACACCTCTACCTAAGAGGGTAATAAAAATTTTGGTATTAAGTTGTCGAGGATGGATT
This sequence comes from Akebia trifoliata, assembly GCF_017979445.1. NCBI lineage: Eukaryota > Viridiplantae > Streptophyta > Magnoliopsida > Ranunculales > Lardizabalaceae > Akebia > Akebia trifoliata. The sequence continues at coordinate 772,082 of NC_141387.1, forward strand.
GAAGATAAGATCAAATAGATTCAAGAATTTACCCCTAGATAAAAAAGTATTAAAACAATGGGTTTTAAGAAGAAACATCAAGGGCATTTAAGTCATTTTTCATTTGTCTCTCATGGTAATCTGAGGTGAAGAGACATGTCATCAGTTTGAAAAACACAAGTATTCAAATATTCACCAAAACCCATATGGGTTTTTGTCTAAATCACCCTAAACACGAAGTTAGACCTCTCCACCTCTAATATGAAAAAATAAAAAATAATGATAATGGTGGTTGGTTAGTGTAAGCCTGAGAAAAGTCTAGACATGTCGGCTCAACGATCTGGATCAATCGGTAAGTGGACCATTTCCTTAATAGCAATATCACCCAATTTATTTTTGATAAGATGATCCTAACCCTCCGATGTATAGACTTAATCTTCCAATTAATTTTAATCCCCTCCCAAGATCCCAAATTCAATATGTGAATGTTTATCATGGCCACACTTATGGTTTATTTGGATTGAGAGAAATGAAAGAAAAAAAGTGAGTTTCTCTCCATTTCTCTTGTTTGAAATGTTAAGTGAAAGGAGAAAAGAAAAATAATTGAGAGATGAAAATTACAATTCTACCCTTTTTACTCTAGGCTTAAGTTTTATTATTATTAAACCAAATAAGATGGAAAGAAATTGAATTTCTTCTCTCTTTTTTATTTTTTATAATGAGTTTCTTTTCTCTTCATTTTTCCCAACCCAAACAAAACGAAAGAGTCAAAAGAGTGGTAATATGAGTGGTTGGAATAAGGTCCCAACATAAAATTGCACTTTCAAGGGTTGGGGTGTCTTAAAAAGCTGCCAAATGCTCTTAACTCATCAGGATTCCCATGCTACATTATTACAAGCTTTTGTTGGTTAGTCTACTGAGATATCAAGACTGATATTGTTTCCTTTTGATTTTTCAAGAAGAAATATGGGACCCATTGTTGATGGAGAGGTGCTTGCATGGATGGACACCATAGTGGTTTACTGTTCATGTGTGTGCCCTTGTGTTGGGTATCTTATCCTTGCATCAAGACACCCTTGAACTTACCACAACTAAAACTCATAACTTCTTCTCATCGTGGAAATCGTCATCATATCAACCAAACCATATATCTCAAGGATCTGAAGTCCACTAAACAGATCTTGTTCAGCCATTCCACTCTGTCTTGAGCCATATCTCAATCTACCATCTTTTGGGTCTACCTATATGACCTTCAACTTGGGTCTTCATTGAACATGTCAAAACCATTTGATACAACATTCTCTTTGTTTAGTACTTATTAGAACTATTACTATATTTTCTCTAATGCATTCATTCAAGATGGAGACAAGCATGATGCCGTGTATGGTGACGGAACTATTGAACATGTCCCACTAAAGTAATCTCTGGTGCACAATCAACATGATCAGATGACGATAATTAAACACGCAATCCAATCATGTTTGGTTTGAGGAGTGAGTACCTTGGATTGGCCGAAATAGGTCGAAAAATTCGAAAACCCATTTTATTATCAAATTTACCATCATGAAAAAGTAGTTCTTTTTTTAAAAAAATGATGGTCGAAAGCCTCTTCTTCACCTGCTGAGATTTTTTATTTTTAAATTTTTTTTCTAACTTTTTCGGTAAAAATAAGTTGAAAACAAAATTCCTATTTCTAAGTGATTTTCAAAAACCCATTTTGTATCTGTGTTACACTGGCTGGTAGCCAGGAAACCTAAATTACAATAAAACATATTAAAGAAAACATCATCACTAAAACACAAGGTAACCAAACTTGAAAGAGTTGTGATTTTCTGACTCCCCCTCTGACATACGCTCCCTGACATGGCATGGGCTAAAACCACAGATCTTTTTCCTCGGGATACACAACTTCACATCCCCATAAATATTTGCAGTTGTGTATCTCGAGGAAAAAGATCTATGGTTCTAGCACATGCCACGTCAGGGGCATCAGAAAATCATTATTCAACTTGAAATTCTTAAAACTTATTCATCTCATCAATAACTTCTAAAGAAGACAGATAATCATCAAAGCTGCTATTTCTATCATTATTATTAATTTGTTTTCTCAATAAAATTGTCTACACGATTGAGATTTTTGGGACTACTGATTTGTGAAAAAATGAAGTAGCAAAGAGAACAGAAACAATAGCAAAAACACAAGGATTTACGTGGTTCAGCAATGTGCCTACATCCACAGATCAGAACAAAATCCATTTACAATATATTCTTCTAAATTACAGCCCTAGAAATCTCTAGCAAAAAACCTGGAGTAGAGAAAACATCTCTCCCAAAAATAGAAAAACCCTCACTCCAGGTGTCGGCCCTTCAGGCCAAGCCCACTCCGTTTCGGAAAAGGTCCTCTTTGATACTGTTTTGCCTCTTGAAGTCCAAGCCCAAACAGAATACAAGACATTTACACAACAAGATGGACCTCTGACAAACTATCTTGGGCATTCAAGATGTCCTCGAAGTAAGCATCTCCATACCCAAAGCTTCTGCATTTGTAAAGAAAATCAGTTCCGGTTCCTTGACACATTCTGCCATCGTGGGTCTCTCACTGCTCTCTGCATGGACACCGCAAGGCGTGAGGTTGGCAAACATCGTAATCAACTCTGTGGTGTACGATCTCCGACTCATTTCAGGATCTACCACCTTCTACAACTTATTCCAATCATTCATTATACGTCTAACCTGGAAAAAAAAATTCACAAGTGACGTTTATTTTTATTTATTTTTATCATCTATTGCTCTATATCTTCCAATTAAAGAACTACTTAGAGTAGCTTAGATAGGAGGATCTGATTTGTACCTGTAGTACAAGGTTTTGCTCAGTGGTGCCCTGGTTCAAGTCCAATGCTCTGCGTCCAGTCAAGAGATCAAGAAGAACCACTCTAAATGCATAGTCACTTTATAGAGTGAACTTCCCTGTCCAAGGTCAATAAGGAAACTTCCCATGCCCAGATATCAGAGAAGGAAATCCACTTCATATAAAGGACATGGTGAACTTGAACAAAGTCAAGGGTAAAGGACCTAATGAAGAGATTACAGTTCCTAAAAATCAGATTCCAGAAACATAAAAACATTCTCAAATACTTCATTGATAAAAAAGTAATTTGTTCATGAAGAATTTTTACAAAATTAGTCTACAAATAGAAATTTCATACACCATATTTCAGGAGGCCCCTGTGGATTAAACATAGTCACTTCATTCATCATCATCTAATCCTGATCCAAAATATTATAGTATTTCTCCACTCAACTCTATCTCTGCACTAAACTATGTTCTATAAAGTTGACTGTTGACTGTTGACTCTATATATCAAGTATCCATCTAGAAAGTTGAAAATCCAACTCAAACATCCTAATGACACATTTGCAATTCTTGAAAGGCAATATAGATCACGTAATGAATTTATATTCTGAAATAGAAGTTAGTAGAGAATATGACAACCTTTCTGTTTTCATCATTTTGAAGCTCTTCGTGGGTAAGCAAGGATTGAGCCTGTTGGTTACAGACTTGAGAATTGGGATGGCATCGCTAGGGAAAATGTTGAATTCAGGTACTTGTTTTTTTTTTTTTTCTTTTCTTATCGTGGGTATCCCCACCCTTCGGGGGAGACTAATCCCACGGTCACATGCACTGCCCTCCTTGGAAAGTCCTATGTGCAACTGGTTGAATCAAGGGACAACCGGACCCTGAAGGGTGCCCCCAAGAAATTCATTGCTTCGTGGGGTTTCGAACACTTGACCTACAATTCCTGAGGAGCCTATCAAGGCTCAGCTTGCCACTAGCCAACCCCCGGGGTCAGGTACATTGGGTCTGTTAAAGCAGAAAATCATTACAATGCAACAAGAAGAATAAATAAACATGAAGAGGGAAAGTTGCTTATGTATACTTCGGATCAAAGTAACCAAAAGTGCCAAGGACTTTTGTCTTCACATACGTCTCTTGATCACCGCGTATAAGAACTAAAAAGCCCCTGGTTGTGTCACATTGAGCAGAGACAATCAACCGAGTGAGAAATCGGTCAGGTATAGAAGATTCCCTTCATGATAAGGAAACTATTGAAATGTATTCTCTACTGGATCCCCTTGCGTGGTGCAGAAAGAGATGCTTAACATAAACAAAGAAAGAAGAATTTTTTTTTACAAGTGTAAAAGATATTATTAATAAAGAGGAAAAAAGAAGAAAAATATATTTAAGTCATTACACTAAAGAATACATGTTATGAATATGTCTAGAGAAGCTAAGCCTTCAAATGCTACCTGAAAGTGTTCATGTTCAACAAATGTACCAAAGCTTGCTCTCCCTTCTACTTTTAAGCAATTTCACCATCAGACTTCAAAGTAATTCAATGCATCTTGTTTACTGAAATAGTGATCCAAACATAAGAAGATGAAGTTAGGCCATTTTAAGGGTTCTCTGATAGGACTTAGAAAGCTAGAACTAAAACATTATGCAGAAACAAACAAGAATGAAAGGAGAAACCAATATTCTGTGCATGAGGAATGCTTGCTCACCATTTATTTGATAACTAAGCTGCAAACTGATTACAGCTAAAAAATAATTTGAATCTCTCTTGCAGGAAGAATTCAGCCCACAACCACTTGGATACCTGGGACCTGAACAGCTGGGTATCCCTCAATCTCTTTGGAGAGATGCCACGTTTCCTAACCCTCGGCATTAAGAAATCACCATCACAAAATATCCCTCAGATGCTCAATTTATCAGCGACACAATCTGTTTCAATAGATTTCTCTTCCTTGGCCAATTCTCTGGCCAAGATTACATAAGTCTGGAAATTGGGAGTAGAATTCCTGGATTCCATAATGTGAAGAAACTTCATACAAGAATCCGATTCCCCCTCCTTCAGTAACCCATCAATCAGGACTGTCCAAACAATTTCATCAGGATTCCAATGATCCTGAAGCATCTTCTCAAACCAAGCTTGAGCTTCTTCTACCCTCCTTGCTTTGCAGAGAGCACAAACCAATGCTCTATATATAATTAATTGAGGCTCAAAACCTCTAACGACCATCGTGTTTAAGATTTCTAGAGCGGGTTCAACATTCAAATTCTTACAATAAGAAATTAATAAAGATGTATATATTACTTCATTCGGAAGCAAGTCTTTGTGGATCATGTTTCCAACCAACTGATCTGCCTCATATAACTTGCCTTCTCTACACAAACCACTCACAAGAGTGCCATAGGTATCAACGGTAGGCTCGCATCCATTCTCTGACAATCTCGCTAGGAGACCAAATATAATTTCAAAGTTGACATCCTTCTCTTCTGAGTTGAAACTATCAATTGCATCCACACACTTCTCTTTGAACAACAAGCATTCCTTTTGCAACCCTTTCATCAACACGCTATAAGTTCGGTAGTTCGGTTTGCAACCCACACTGACCATTCGCCGCAAAAGTGAGAATGCATGATCTAGCTTACCCAACATTACAAAGCCATCAATTATTGAGGTATATGTAACCAGATCAGGAACAACTCTTTTTTCCTCCATTTCTCTAAGTAATGTTTCCGTATCCTCGGCTTTCCCTTCTTGACATAGCCCATAGATGAGCGAACTATAGGTGTGAAGATTTGGTGGACAATCCTTCATCACCATCTCATCGATGATTTTACATGCGGAATGGATCTCACCATTCCTGCACAGGCCATCAATCAAAGTTGTGTAGGTAACCACATTTGGTGACAACCCTTGCTCTGCCATCTTATCGAGGAGTTTCGTTGCTTCGGGTAATCTATTCTCTTTGCACAGGCCATTGATGATGGCATTGAAGGTCTTCACATTTGGATCGCAACCATTCTCTCTCATCCTCTCCATTAAAGACAATGCAGCATCAACCTTCCCCTCCTTACAATGACCATCAATTAAAGCAGTAAAAGTGAACTCATTCGGACTTAAGCCCTTTTCCACCATTTCGTTAAAAACCCTTGAAGCCAAATCCAATTTGCTTCCCTTGCAAAAGCCAGAAATGAGTTCGGTATAAGTCCATACATCTGGTTCACATCCACTCTCTTTCATTAAATCCACCAGTCGTCTTGCATTGTTTAGATTACCCTTTTTACAATATCCATTAACAAGTGTGTTATACGTAATCACAGTTGGATAAGGACCCACCTTGAGCATTTTGTTGAAAAGAACCATTGCCCTCTCAATCTTACCCTCTAAACAAAACCCATTAATAATCTGATTGTAGGTTTCACTGTTTGGCAAGTTACCACGTCTCTCCATCCAATAAAAAATTTTGAGAGCAGACTCGAATCTTCCTTCCGCACACAACTCTTTTATCAAGGCATTGTATGTAACTGTATTCGGAACTAAACCGTCTCTCAACATATTGTGGTATAATCCGATTGCCACTTCGATTTTACCCGATCGAGGCAACCCACTGATTAGAGCTGTATAGGTTTGCACATTAGGGCGACATCCCCTTTGCTTCATATCCGCCACCAAGTCACAAGCCTCCCTAACACGACCAATCCCACAAAGTGCCATTACCGGGACAGTATAGGTATAAACCGTAGGTTCAATACCTTTCTCTATCATTTCTTCGAGCATATCCAATGCTTCATCTATCCTCCCCTCATTGCAAAGGCCATTGATTAGAGTAGAATACGTCACGGAGTTTGGGTTACAACCCTCGTTAACCATTCGATCAAAAACCATGAAAGCTGAATCTAAATCACGGTTCCTACAGTGCCCGAGAATAAATGATGTGTATGTGAAAACATCTGGGTTCATATCGTATTGGAAAATTCGACTTAGAATCAGCTTCGCCTCTTGAACATTTCCCTTCTTACAAAGTATGTTGATCAGGGTATTAAACGTCAAAAGACTTGGTTCAATCCCATTACTCAGCATCTCTTTATAGACATTTTGAGCTGTTGTAGCCATTTCAAACTTACCCAATTGAATCAAAAGAGTGTTATAACTATATAAACTAAAACCAAATCCTTTTGTGCTGATTTCATTTAAAAAACCAACAACCCTTGTGATCTCACCCTCGTTTCGACAAGCTTTGATCATCAGAATCCTTACGTGATCAGCAGGGGCAAATAATCGATCATGAACAAGGCGGTTTAACAACACAAAGAAACAATCCAAATTGTGTTTGTAAAAAGGTCTCTTAGAAACCCAATAAAAGAATTTCAACGCTGATTCCGATTCTTTGTGGATTTCTAGAATCTTTGCAACGTGATGTGGTGTTAGTTTTGGACTCAATTGATTTAGTTCAGGACTACGTTGCCATTGAAAATGGTGTAAGATGTCGCAGACCTTAGAAACTAAGTTTGGGAAATCAGTTTGATTCAATTCGGGAGAAAAGTTGGGTTGGGATAAAAATCTGAGGAAATGGTGAGAACCCAATAAAGAACATTGCTTTTGAAGATGAGTAAGAGATGGGGTTTTGAGAAGGTTTACCATTTGGGGTTGTTTATGAGAGTTCATGAGTTGTATATGGTGATGGAAGCCATTGGAGAGGAGGTCGAGCTTCTAGTGCAGATCAGGAGATGGTAGAGCTCTGGTTTTGGCGGCCTAATAAACGCGGTCATTTGGAGGCCACGGTAGTGAGAGAGAGAGAGAGAGATTTGGTGTGTTTTTAAAACAAACCAAAGAAAAAGAGGTAATGGTGCAATATGGCTTTAAAACTAGGTATTCGGTCTCGTCACCCTGGATACCTAGTTGACTCTCTCGAGTAATAAAATTAGGTGAATTACAAGATGATGAGTCACGAGAGATCACATTTTTACTCAGATAATAAAATTTAAATTATTAAAATTAATTATAAAAAAAAAAATTATATTTCAATTTTATTGACTCGGCCTATATTTTCGAAATATTGGACAAGTTATACCAACTTGACTTGTTTGAGTCATCTCGTCTCCTATGAGATAAATCATTTAATATTAGGTAGAGTAATGTATTTTCGAAATATTGGACAAGTTATACCAACTGGACTTGTTTGAGTCATCTCGTCTCCTATGAGATAAATCATTTAATATTAGGTAGAGTAATGTTGAAGACGTGGAAGTGTGTAGAATCATAGAAAGTGAGATACCAGGTACAATCTTGAAGCACGACTCTATTTATTATTAATATATTTTTATGAAATAGAATAAATTAAAACATATTCAATAACAAGATTGTAGAAGTCCATTGACCTAATTCATCCTCACAAAATCGACATGTAAGGTGAGGATTACCCTAGGTATATATTTAACACAAGATCTTGATACCTAGGCGATGTGGGACTATTGTTCACACTCCCCCTCACGTATAATGTGTCTCCTGCATCCCTATGGTTACTCGCTCTGATGCCATGTAGAAGTTTATGTGCTTAATTCATCCTCACAAAACCGACTTATAAAGTGAGGATTGCCCCATATTTATATATAGCACAAGGTCTTGATACGTATGCGATGTGAGACTATCGCTTACAAGGGTCATATTTTATTTATTTTTTTAATTTAAATAACATAAATATTTAACTCATAAAAAATTAATTAATTTATATAAAAAATACAAAATCCAATTAACTCAACTAAGATTTTATTAACTTGGTTGAGATTTTTAAAATATTGAGTAAGTCATATTGGATCTCAAATGAGTCAATGTGAACGATGAATCATAAAGGAAATTCTAGTCATTTGTGAACAATATCAAGGTGGCCTTATCATACTCATGGAAGACCTATGTTGTAGTAAATTTCAAAGTGTCATTTGCAAGAATGAAAAAAAGAGAAATATTTCATTTTAAGATTAGTCTATGACAACCAAAGAGTCTTGGGCGTAGTGGCCATGACTTTTCTCAACGATTTTGATTTTTTTTTTTTTTTCCCAAGATCAATGTTAGTGTGTGTTTAGTAACATTTCTGAAGTCTGAATGAAGATGGTCTATTTTTGAAATTCAAATTTCAAAATAAAAAAATTTCATTTGTTTCGTTTCATATTCCAAATTTTAGAATCGAAAACCAGAAGTCTTGAACCAGTGATGGGGGACGTTAGATGAATTCAGAAGTTTTGAATCAGAACTTTGTGTCAGATTTAAGAAGTGTTACCAAACACACCCTTAAACTAATCTTTTTAAATCAGATTTACAACTAAAGCTTTAAATTGTGAATATATCATATTTAATTATTTATTCTATATAAAAAAAGATTGACATTGATAGAAAAGTTACATCTAAATCTTCCAAACTATAAATATTTCATTCTCCATTTATAAGGGTTAGCAAGTTATATAAACCAGGCAGCAATGTGACAGTTCCTTTTGCCTTTATAACTCTCAATGCTGAAACTCTCAGCTTTTAATTCCCTTCAACCAAATCTCTCACACAAAACCCATCTTTCTCTTCTCCAAAGCTGCAAGACCCCTGAACAACTTAAACAAATACATGCTTCAACTATCAAAACAGGTTCCTTTAACCAAATCTCCATATCCTCTCGAATTTTAGCTCTATATTCTGACCCAAAATTTGGAAATCTTGAGTCTGCTAGATCTGTTTTCGACCAAATTGAAGAACCCAATTCTTTTTCTTGGAACACTATTATTAAATGCTATGTGGAGAACTATCGTTCTGAAGAAGCAATCATTCTTTTTTGTGAATTTCTTCATGAATCGACGCTTGTGCCAGATAATTTCACCCTGCCATCGGTTCTCAAGGGCTGTGCCCGTTTATGTGCAATTGAGGAAGGCAAGCAGATTCATGGGTTGATTTTGAAAATTGGGTTTGGGTCTGATATCTATGTGCAGAGCAGTTTGGTTAGTTTATATTCGAAATGCAGAGATATTGTTTCGGCTCGAATTGTGTTTGATAGAATGGTTGATAAAGATTTGGTTTCTTGGAATTCTTTAATTCATGGTTATGTGAAATTTGGATCGATTGAGCTTGCTCAGAGTTTGTTCGATGAAATGCCCGAGAGGGATTCTTTTTCTTGGACTGTTTTGATTGATGGGTACTCAAAATGTGGGAAGGTTAAGATTGCTCGCCAGCTTTTTGATCGGATTCCAAATCGGAGTTTAGTCTCTTGGAATGCCATGATCAATGGGTATATGAAATCGGGGGATTTCGAATCTGCCCATCAGTTGTTTAATACGATGCCGATGAGGAATATCATCACGTGGAATTCAATGATTGCAGGGTATGAATGTAATGGACGATTTATGAAAGCTTTGGAGGTCTTCGAGACGATGTTGAAAGTGGGTCCGACTCCTAATGATGCAACCTTAGTTAGCGCTCTTTCTGCGGTTTCGGGTTTAGCTCTTCTTGACAAGGGAAGATGGATTCATTCATACATGGATAAGAAAAGATTTAAATTTGACGGTGTACTTGGTACGTCGCTTATAGAAATGTACTCGAAGTGTGGGAGCATTGAGAGTGCTTTAACAGTTTTTCGAGCAATACCAAAATGGAAGTTGGGGCATTGGACGGCAATAATTGTAGGGCTAGGGTTGCACGGTATGGCTGTTAAGGCTCTTGAGTTATTCACTGAAATGCAAAGAATCGGACAGAAGCCTCATGCCATAACATTCATTGGGGTGTTGAATGCTTGTAGTCATGCGGGAATGATCGACGAGGGTCGTCGGTATTTTGAACTTATGAAAAATGAATATGGAATAGAACCCATGATTGAACACTATGGTTGCTTGGTGGACATTCTATGTCGAGCTGGGCATATAGGGGAGGCGAAGAATATTATAGAGAAGATGCCTATGAGACCAAATAATGTAATTTGGATGAGTGTACTTAGTGGTTGTAGGAAACATGGAGATATAGAGATTGGTGAATATGCAGCTAAGCGTGCGATCGAGTTAGCTCCGGATGCTATTGGATGTTATGTTCTTGTCTCCAACATGTATGCAGTGTCAGGCGAGTGGGACAAGGTCTCGATGGTAAGAGAAATGATGAAGAAGAGAGGAGTGAGGAAAGACCCGGGTTGCAGTATGATTGAACATAATGGGGTACTTAACAAGTTTATTGTCGGCGATAGGTTGCATCCTCAAACCAAAGAGATATATTCCAAGCTAAATGAAATGGGGGAAAGATTGAAACATGTAGGACACATTCCCGACACAACCCAGGTTTTGTTGTGCATTGAAGGGGAGAAGGAGAAAGAAGTTGAACTAGCTAACCATAGTGAGAGATTGGCGATTGCTTTTGGTCTCATTAATGTGAAACCAGGGAGACCCATCCGTATTGTGAAGAATCTTCGTGTCTGTAATGATTGTCACTCTGTTACTAAGCTACTCTCAGAAATTTATGATCGTGAAATTATTGTGAGGGATAATAGCCGATTTCATCATTTCAAAAATGGGTCTTGTTCATGCATGGATTATTGGTGATTGGCTTGTTTAAACGATGGTTGTTAAGAAATTTAAAATTATATAGAGCTTGAAATAAAAAATTGTACTATTTCATACAAAATTGAATAAATGTTGCAGTTTTGTTATATTTATGTTATTATAAATGGAACATTTTTTTTTTCTGGAAATTGCACGAATTGTTGATTAAACCATGGGGAGGGAAATGGTCTGACTATAAAAGACACAAATGCCAACAGTTTAAGAAACTTAAGGTTTCTGAACTTTAAGCAGCAAAGCAGATCCAAGTTGAAAAGTCTTTGATACTAAATTTACACCTCTATTTCATCAAACTTCAAGTTTTCTAACTGATTTGTAGTAAAACAGTTCGAAATTCAACGGGCTTTTTACTAGTAAATCCAGATAATCACCACAAAGTCTAGTAGCCTTCATAATGGTACAAACCAAAAAGGATGCAAATTCTTATCATGTTCATTTTCCAGGAACAAAGTTTGTGGCATAAGCCCATGCATTGTTGGCAACGGGATCAGCAAGGTGGTCGGAAAGGTTTTCGATCGGCCCCTTTCCTGTGACGATAGCCTGGACGAAGAAACCAAACATAGAGAACATCGCAAGCCGTCCATTCTTTATCTCCTTCACTTTCAACTCTGCAAAAGCCTCCGGGTCATCAGCCAATCCGAGGGGATCAAAGGCACCACCTGGGTAAATTTGATCCAATCCTTCGCCAAGTGGCCCTCCTCCAACTCGGTACCCTTCAACAAAACCCATGAGTACAACTTGGCAAGCCCAGATGGCAAGGATGCTTTGGGCGTGGATGAGGTTTGGGTTGCCAAGATAGTCAAGCCCACCCTCAGAGAAGATCTGGGATCCGGCCTTGAACCATACCGCCTCACCGAATTTGATACCATTCTTTGAAAGGATCTCAGGGAAGACACAACCAAGTGCACCAAGCATAGCCCATCGGCAGTGGATTACTTCAAGCTCGCGATTCTTGGCGAATGTCTCGGGGTCTGCCGACAACCCAGCAGTGTCCCAACCATAGTCTCCGGGGAATTCCCCAGTTAGGTAGGATGGAGTTTGCTCCGAGAATGGGCCCAAGTACTTGGGACGATCTGGACCGTACCTGTTTGTAAGATGCCGATCATGGGTCAGATTCGAAGTAAAATTTTTCTAACTGCCCATGTTCATGTCTTAGCTCTAGATTAGACTATATAATAGATCAATGGGTACCAATTAAACGGTTTCGGATTGTGCCATGTTGTGCGTGTGTGCAGTATGGGTGCATCAAATATATATAGTTTCTTTTAGTAATTCAAGAAGAAATAAATGGACTTAAGAGATTAATTTAGAGACAATTATATACAATTGCATATATTTAGCAATTAATTACCATATGCTTTGTGAAACACTCTTCACAGTCCGCCGCATGAAATGCGTCCCCCGAAGACACCGACCTTGCGGACTAGCTCGTTCTGCGGCTTCAAATGAGTCTGGCCGATGAATGCTGACTGTTGTACTGCAGAGGTTGCCATGGTTCCAAAGGCTTCTCTGTTGGTGTGTTGTTGTTGTTGTTCTCTTTGTTACTGTGAGGCCTAGAGGGAGAGGGAGAGATTTTAATAGAAGAGAAGTGGAGATGTTGTGGATGAGGAAATCTACAAGTCAGCAAAATTCTATTGGTTGTGATCTTGATTGTAGATATCCAAATCTGATTTGTTGTTTTAAGACAATAGGCTATGTTTCTGCCACGTGGTAATTGGAAAATAAAATAAATCTGAGGTCGACATTGCTAGTTAGCATGCGACACCATCTTTGTTAAAATTTAGGACCATTACCAATTGCACTCCATCACTTAAGAGTCCAACTAGCCTTACTAAGTTGGTAAGATTTCAACTCTTACCAATGGTCATCTAGCTCACCTTGTGGCATCCAAAACCATGATCCATTGCCACATGTTGTAGAGGAAAAAATTCTATGAACTCAAAAAATTGTTTTTCAATTTTTTTTTTTTTTTTTTTTTTACAGTTAAATTTTAATTTCAAGTTTGGGAATTCTATGAAAGTTTAGTAACCATCATTTTTCAAAATCTGAGATCCATTCTAAATAAACAGCTTTTTAATTATATATATATTCTAATTTTTCTATGAAATATAGAGAGTTGTCTTGTTGCATTGCCAGTGTGGTAATTCATTTGTTCTTAAGGACTCTTAATAAGAGGTAAAAATCTTACTAAGTTAGTAAGGAAAGTATTTTTCATTTTGAAATAGCATCCTCTCTTTAGTGATCCAATCCTTGTGTTAGGGGTGCTACTCACATTCTCAAACCTTGCTTTGGTGCTTTCGGAGTGAATTCTTCTCCAATCCCCGTTATCAAAATGTTGAAATCCGCTCACATAAAGAATCTCATTTAGTCTATCATATTAAGTTTTTTTTTTTTTTTATTTTTATTTCTTAAATAACTATTAGTTGTGTGCCCTAAAAATAAATATTATAATGAATTATTACCAAGTATTACAATTAGAAACAAAAATATTGTAATGACTAAAGAATTAAAATATTATTGTAATTATAGAATTGATTTGAATCCTTCAAAATAGAAGGAGCTTCAATCATTAAAAGGATTGACTAGTTGCACACCACCCATTACCAATTGCACTCTATCACTTAAAATTTTCCCTTTGCACTCTATTTGGATTACAATATATATATATATAGTTTTTTTTTTTATAACCGGGTATCTCTGTAGATAGCGGACTAGGCTCGTATCTGGGTTTTTGCCAATCCATAAATCATGGTTCAGAGACTACTCTTTTTTTTTTCTTTTCTTTTTCTTCAACCATGCCCACACAAATTATCGTTGGTTCAATAATTTTTATAAGAAATTCTTGGTTGCATAGTGAGCATGTTTACAATTTATAGATTTGAAATGATGAAGTCATGTGAAGGTGAAAAAACCCTAAACCCTAGGTCACATTAATGAAGTGCAACCAATCACTAGTGGTGTGCAACTAGTAGGTCCCATCATTAAAACATATATTAATTATTTAATTGGTAATAATTATATTGATCAAATATTGTTTTATCGTAACTGATTGAAGGTGGTGAGTAGTATAGTAATAATATAATAATATAATTGAACAACACAAATAATACAAAAAAAAAAAAAAATATATATATATATCTATAATATATATATATATATATATATATACAAAAAGCAATAATAAAATTGATATTTGAATATATTATATATAACTCAATACATAACGTTTTGGGGGAGCTCTGCACCTTAAGATATTTTCAATTAGGCGTTTTCGTGTTCCACGCTCTAGTCACTAAGATCATCTCACCTTGTTGCGGACCCCCACAAACTGATTTCATTCGTCCTTTCCATCTCGTGTAGGACGAATCAAACTCTTTAAATCAGTTAAAACTCAAAACTTTACAGTTGGCGGGAATTACAAAAGTGAAGAGATGTGGCCAGCAAGCTTAGAACAGTACCATTGTAAACTTTACTAAGAATCTCTCTCTATCTCTCTCTCTGATTTTCTGTGTTTGGGTTTGGCTTCAATCTTTTCTTGAGGTTTTGTTGCTTTGTGTTTTCCCTTTGTTGCTAAGTTAGCAATCCTGATTTGGGGTCTAAGTTCTTAATTTTATAATTTTCCTGATTTGGTTCAATTCAAGCCAGTGAAGATTTCTTTGAATTTTCTATTTGAATCCAAATATTACAACATTAATTTCACCAATTCAGCTTTCTTACAATGTGTTCCTCTCCCTCTCCCTCTCCGTCTCCCTCTCCCTACCCTCACCCACTCCCACTCCGACAACTCAGCCTGCTCGGCGATTACGTCCTGTTTTATTAATGCTTTATGCACATCAAGTGTTGGTCTCCGCTTACGCCTCTCTTACTCGCCGCAGAGCCATTACATCATCTCAATCTTTCACCGCCATACAAATTGACAATGACACCACCGAATCGTTCCCCACCTCGTCAAAAACCATCGCTGACGTTCATCAGGATGATCTTCGAGAAAGCCTCCCTAGAATTGTCAAGGAGAAGAACTCAATTTTGCTTTCGAATTTGGGAGGGGTAGAAGGGATTGCTTCAGCTCTGCTTACCGATACCAATGTTGGAATCCATGACGAAGCACAAGTCCTCCACCAACGCACCTTGTTCGGTACCAACACTTACTTTTACAATAACACCTCTCGTGCTAAAGGGTTCTTCGAATGTGCTCTTGAGCCACTGAAAGATCACTCAAATATCCTCCTCTTGTTATGTGCAACATTGTCCCTAGTGTTTCAGATCGAGGAACTGGGGCATGTACATCGGTGGTATGGCCGGGTCATTATATTTCTTGCTCTCGTTGTAGTTTTTGTCGTCATTAGTGCAATTGTAAACTGGTATAGAGCTAAGAAGGTACAGAAGTTATCAAACAACACTGCTGACATCACTGTCGAAGCTGTTAGAGGTGGAAGCCCAATGCAAATCTCCATTTCTGATGTTGTCGTGGGGGATATTGTGATTTTAAAGATGGGTGATAAGGTTCCAGCTGATGGGTTGTTGTTTACAGATGATTCCTTGCAAGTAGAGGGTGTGTCGGATTCGGAATCAAGAATTGATTGCAAACACAACCCGTTTATCTTCTCTTGGACAAATGTGATCGATGGGTCCGGCTGCATGCTTGTCACTTCTGTGGGTGTGAAGACAAGATATGGTGAGATGATGAGCTTGTTAACTCGTGACCCCAATGAGGAAACACCCATACAAGCTCAAATCGAAGATGTGAGTTACAGGGTAGAAATTTTATCACTAGTTCTCTCGGTGATTGCCATTGTAGTGTTGTTCCTCCGTTTTTTATTGAGACACAAAATAGATGACGAAAATGGACTCCCTGAGGTCCGACCTGACAGGAATACAATTGCTGAGCTGATGAAAGTGGAGATAACCATTTTCAAACAGGCCTGCAAGGTTTATATTGTTACCACTAGTCTAATACTAGTGGTGATACAAGCAAGTTTTCCTTGGTCTGTTACTCTTTCTCTCCTCTACCAGACCAAGAGGATGATGTTTCACAAGGCAGAGGTTCAGAATCTAACAGCTTGTGAGACGATCGGTTCGGCCACTGTGATCATCTTGACTAACATGTTTGAGAGATCAGCATTAAAGGTTGAAAAATTCTATGTCGGAGAAGAAGTCGTAGATGAAGAGGACTTGGTGACATTACCAAATATTCGTGAAGAACTGCTGGAAGGAGTCGGCCTAAACACAATGACACCAGCTTCAATTCAAAATCCTGGATTCCCTAACAACAATATAGAAAAAGCACTCATTTCATGGGCTGAGATGAAGTTAGGCTTGAATATGGAGGAATTAAAAGGAAGCCACACCATTCTGCGGTCCATCGAGTCAAATTATGAGAGGAAACGATGTGGAGCATTGATTAAGAAGAATTGGGTTGATAATAGTGTCTGTTCTCATTGGAAAGGTGCGGCAGCAACGATATTAGAGATGTGCTCCACGTACTTTGACGTTGATGGGATTGCAAAAGACATCACAGAAAATAAAAGGACAGTGCTTTGGAAAGTTATTGAAGACATGGAGAAAAATGGATTTCTATGCATTGCATTTGCTTGTAAACAACAAACCCACAAAGAAGAAATTCTTTATGAAGGAGATGGAAATCATGACGATGATCCCGAGAATGATGACAATGACAGTGATGGTGGAAATGGTGCTGATGATGATACCTTGAAACTTGAAGAAAAGGGCTTGATCTTGCTAGGACTAGTGGTTCTGAAGTGCGCATGTACCCCTGAAATGGAAGTTTTTGCTGATGTGGGAGTTAAAATTATATTTGTATCTGAGGACAACATTAATGGAACCAAAGCAAAAGCTCTTGAAACTGGAATTATAAACCTCCATGAAGTCTCAAACACAGAGGTGTTTGATGGTGGAGAATTCCAATATTACTCTGAGGAAGAGAGACTTAAAATTGTGGACGACATTCGCATGATGGCATCGTCTCGCCCTTTAGGCAAGCTTTACTTGGTAATTTATAATTTTCTCTTCATAATCAAATAACCATTAGAGACTCTCAAAGTGGGAATTTTTTAATCTCGAAACAATGTTTTAAAAACCAAACCGTTGATCAGACCAAATATTTGTCAAATTGGTCGTGTCATGGCCAGACCCTAGTTCAATTCAGTTGGACAGATATGTGTTTATTAAGAAAACTTAAAAAAGTATGTAAGTTTTTCCAAAAATACAGGTCTTCTTATGGTTCATGTTTTAGAACCCAATTTGATTAAGTTATTTTCTATTCAGATACATTGTTTGAAAAGAAAAGGTCATGTAGTTGCATACACAGGCGTCCACACAAGTGACGCACCAGCACTTAAAGAAGCTGACATAGGGCTTTCAATGGGGAGACGAAGCAGTGAAGCAGCGAAGGATAACTCTGACATTGTCATCTTGGAGGATAAGTTGGCTTACATTCTTGATATCTTCAAGTTGGGGAGGTGGGCATACAACAATATCCAAAAGAACTTCCAACTCCATCTCACAATGAACGTTGCTGCCATCACAATAAGCTTTGTGGCTACAATTGCTTCAGGAGACTCACCATTAAATCCATTTCAATTGTTGTGGACCAATTTGATTGTTGATGCTCTAACCATACTTGCACTAGAGGCTGAGCCATGGACCCAAATCTCACTACTTCCTCGAACCCAACCTCTTATAAATAGGCTTATGTGGTGGAACATAATGCTCCAAGCTTTCTATCAATTTGCCATTTTAATGATTCTACACTTGAAAGGAGATTTCATCTTTGACATACCTCATCAGAAGGTTATGAAGACCTTCATTTTCAACACTTTTGTTCTGTTCCAGATCTTCAACGAGTTAAACTTTACAATGGAGAGCAAGAAAAACACGTTCCATGTGATCAAACACAAGTGTATAGTTCTTCTGAAAGCGGCAATTGCTATTATTATGCAGGTTGTGGTGATAGAATTATTTAACAGATTTATTGATGGATATGAGAGGATGAATTGGGGGCAGTGGTGTACTTGCATTGGAATTGCGTTGTCCATGTGGCCAATCGGTTCGGTTACTCATTTTCTGGTAACTCGATGGTGAATATAGATTTGCTGTTAACGATGGAACTATTACTCTTTAATTCCTTGTTTAATTTAGTATTATATGTCCATGTTTTTCATTTTATATGAGAATTATCGCTTAAATGTTCAAAATGTAAGTACTTTTCTTGCAAATGATGATGTATTAAGTGTCGGAAATGTGCACATGTAAACATTATGATACATTAGACATGAATGCATGCACATTCATATTAACAGCACAAATCAATTTTCACATTGAGGTCTCAATTAATTGAGCATACCTACTTGGACTCAAATATGTTAGTTATCAATCCCTGAACACCGTTTCCCATATTTCTCACGATTGAATGCCCTAACTGTTTCGCATACTGTTTTCAGCAAAATTAGATTCTTGGCATCTCAATCGAGTTTTGGAGATTCTATTTCTGTCGGAAAGGATTTAAGAAGGAAGAAGAAGTCATTTTCATGGGTTTTTTTTTTTTTTATTTCACTTTTTTTTGTTTTGCTTCATTTTTAGATGAAAATCAATCAAGAATGGTTGTTTTGGTTTGAAATCATCTAAACAAGTCATTATCTTAAGTTTTGGGTTGACCTTTCAATGTATTTTAGTCGGAAAAAACTCGAAAAACGAAAATGAGTGAGTTTTACCAGTATCGAGTTCACCACTTTTATTGTAGGGTTCGACGATTTTTAAAAATTGTCAAATTCAACAATAAAAAAATGTATAACTTGACAATAAAAAGTGGTGAACTCGAAAAAAAAAGAAGAAGTGGTGAGTTTGACAATAAATAGAAGTGGTGAGATCGATAATAAACGTAGTGAGTTCAACAATGAATAAAAAGTGGTGAGCTCACAAATAATGAGAGGCTATTAAGGAATAAAAGGTTTACGAAGGTGCAATTTGTTAAACCGAAAAAAAATAAGTATTGAATAGCATTAAGTGCTGAAACTTATAAGTGCTGAATTTAAGTACTGAAAAAGTTGTTTGTTTAGATGCTGAATCATTTTTGTTACACATTACTAAAACTGGTAAATTGTCTTTTTTACTCTTACAATCATTCTTTTTTACCCTTACAATCATAATATACATTATTTGCATGTTTCAAATGCCTATTTCTTATCAAATATGATAAAATATATTATTTTTTATAAAATTAAAATACAATTCATTTTTAAATAATAAGTAATATTCAAAATTTTAATTTATAAATAATAATTTTTATTTCTAAAAGCTCACAAATTTCAAATTAAAAATAATAATGTCATACAAGTCACCAAAATTGGAAATCAACATTAAAAGAATTTAATCTTGGATTAATAATTTTCGATGGAAATGAAGGATGTGTAATTATAAAAGCACCCTATGAATTAATAAGGTTCCAGCTGATGGGTTGTTGTTAACGGACGATTCCTTGCAAGTGAAGGGTGTGTCGGATTTGGAATCAAGAATTGATTGCAAAGACAACTCGTTTATCTTCTCTTGGACAAATGTGATCGATGGGTCCGGTTGCATGCTTGTCACTTCTGTGGGTGTGAAGACAAGATATGGTGAGATGATGAGCTTGTTAAC
Source organism: Akebia trifoliata (assembly GCF_017979445.1). Classification (NCBI taxonomy): domain Eukaryota; kingdom Viridiplantae; phylum Streptophyta; class Magnoliopsida; order Ranunculales; family Lardizabalaceae; genus Akebia; species Akebia trifoliata. The sequence continues at coordinate 792,138 of NC_141387.1, forward strand.
TGGTGACCCTGATGAGGAAACACCCATAAAAGCTCAAATCAAAGACGTGAGTTATTGGGTAGAAATTTTCGCCCTAGTTCTCTTGGTGATTGCCAATGTTGTGTTGTTCCTCCCTTTTTTATTGAGACACAAAATAGATGATGAAAAGGACTCCCCGAGGTCCGACCTGACAAGAATACAATTGCTGAGCTGAGGAAAGAGATCAAGAGAACCATTTTCAAACAGGCCTGCAAGGTTCATATGTTTACCACTAGTCTAATATTTTTACAAGCAAGTTTTCCTTGGTCTGTTACTCTCTCTCCTATACCGGACCAAGTGGATGATGTTTCACGAGGCAGAGGTTCAGAATCTATCGGCTTGTGAGACGATTGGTTCGGCCACTGTGATCATCTTGACTAGCATGTTTGAGAGACCAGCATTAAAGGTTGAAAAATTCTATGTTGGAGAAGAAGTCGTAGAGGAAGAGGGCTTGGCGACATTACCAAATATTTGTGAAGAACTGCTGGAAGGAGTAAGCCTAAACACAATGACACCAGCTTCAATTCAAAATCCTGGATTCCCCAATAGCATACAGAAAAAGCACTCATTTCATGGGCTGAGATGAAATTAGGCTTGAATATGGAGGAATTAAAAGGAAGCCACACCATTCTGCGGTCCATCGAGTCAAGTTATGAGAGGAAACGATGTGGAGCATTGATTAAGAAGAATTGGGTTGATAGTAGTGTCTGTTCTCATTGGAAAGGTGCGGCAGCAACAATATTGGAGATGTGCTCCATGTACTTTGACATTGATGGGATTGCAAAAGACATGACAAACAATAAAAGGATAGTGCTTCAGAAAGTTATTGAAGACATGGAGACCAATGGATTTCTATCCATTGCATTTGCTTGTAAACAACAAACCCACAAAGAATAAATTCTTTATGAAGGAGATGGAAATCATGACGATGATCCCGAGAATGATGACAATGACAGTGATGGTGGAAATGGTGCTGATGATGATACCTTGAAACTTGAAGAAAAGGGCTTGATCTTGCTAGGACTAGTGGGTCTGAAGTGCGCATGTACCCCTGAAATGGAAGTTTTTGCTGCTGTGGGAGTTAAAATTATATTTGTATCTGAAGACAACATAAATGCAACCAAAGCAAAAGCTCTTGAAACTGGAATTATAAGCCTCCATGAAGTCTCAAACACAGTGGTGTTTGATGGTGGAGAATTCCAATATTACTCTGAGGAAGAGAGACTTGAAATTGTGGACAACATACGCATGATGGCAGCGTCTCGCCCTTTAGATAAGCTTTACTTGGTAATTTATAATTTTCTCTTGATAATCAAATAACAATTAGAGACTCTCAAAGTGAGAATTTTTTAATCTCAAAACAATGTTTTAAAAACCAAACCATTGATCAGACCAAATATTTGTCAAATTGGTCAAGTCATGGCCAGACCCTAGCTAGTTCAATTCAGTTGGACTGATATGTGTTTATTAAGAAAACTTTAAAAATATAAGTTTTTCCTAAAATACTGGTCTTCTTATGGTTCATGTTTTAGAATCCAATTTGATTAAGTTATTTTCTATTCAGATACAATGTTTGAAAGAAAAAGGTCACGTAGTTGCATTCACAGGCATCCACACAAGTGACGCACCCGCACTTAAAGAAGCTGACATAGGCCTTTCAATGAGAACGCGAAGCAGTGAATCAGCCAAAGAGAACTCTGACGTTGTCATCTTGGAGGATAAGTTGTCTTACATTCATGACATCTTCAAGTTGGGGAGGTGGGCATACAACAATATCCAAAAGAACTTCCAACTTCATCTCACAATGAACATCGCAGCCATCACAATAAGCTTTGTGGCTACAATTGCTTCAGGAGACTCACCATTAAATCCATTTCAATTGCTGTGGACCAACTTGATTGTTGATGCTCTAACCATACTTGCACTAGAGGCTGAGCCATGGAGCCAAAATCACACTACTGCCTCGAACCCAACCTCTTATAACTAAGCTTATGTGGAGGAACATAATATTCCAAGCTTTCTATCAATTTGCCATTTTAATGTTTCTACATTTGAAAGGAGATGTCATCTTTGACATACCTCATCAGAAGGTCATGAAGACCTTCATTTTCAACACTTTTGTTTTGTTCCAGGTCTTCAATAACTTCAACTTTACGATGGAGAGTAAGAAAAACACGTTCCATGCGATCAAACACAAGTGTTTAGTTCTAGTGAAGGTGGTGATTACCATTATTATACAAGTAGTGGTGATAGAGTTCTTAAACAGATTTATTAGTGGATATGAGAGGATGAATTGGGGGCAGTGGTGTGCTTGCATTGGAATTGCATTATCCATGTGGCCAATTGGTTCGGTTACTCATTTTCTGGTAACTCGATGGTGAATAGAGATTTGCTGTTAATGACGAAACTATTACTCTTTAAATTCCTTGTTTAAATTAGTATTATATGTCCATGTTTTTCATTTTATATGAGAATTATTGCTTAAATGTTCAAAATGTAAGTACTTTTCTTGCAAATGATGATGTATTAAGTGTCGGAAATGTGCAAATGTAAACTTTATGATACATTAGACATGAGTTCATGCACATTCATATTAACAGCACGAATCAATTTTTGCATTGAGGTCTCAATTAATTGAGCATACATCCTTGGACTCAAATATGCTAGTTATCAATCCCACCGTATCCCATATTTCTCACGATTGAATGACCTAACTGTTTGGCATTCTGTTTTCAGCCAAATTGGATTTTTGGCATCTCAATTGAGTTTCGGAGACTCTATTTCCATTGGAAATGATTTAAGAAGGAAGAAGAAGTCATTTTGAAGTCCTTTTTTCACTTTTTTTCCCTTTATTTTTAGTTGAAAATCAATCAAGAACGGTTCTTTTGGTTTGAAATTATCTAAACAAGTTGTTATCTCAAGTTTTGGGTGAATCTTTCAATGTATTTTAGTAATAAAAATAAAACTTGAAAAACAAAAATGGGTGGGTTTTACCTGTATTGAGTTCACCACTTTTATTGTAGGGTTCGACATTTTTTAAAAATTGTCAAATTCAACAAATAAAAATGTAGAACTCGACAATAAAAAGTGGTGAACTTGAAAATAAATAAAAAGTGTTGAATTCAACAATAAATAAAATGTGGTGAACTCACAAATAATGAGAGGCCATTAAAGAATAAAAAGCTTACTAAATGGACTATTAAGTCAAGTTACCACTCAAAATTTAGGAACTATTTAGAAAGAAATCCCTCTTTCAGTGTCGTTTAAGCAATTTTACCTTTTTATTTTTATTTTTTATTATTGAACTCTCTTTTGACTGAATCAATAACTGTTGAAACAAAAGGGCACTCCAAGGTCCCTCTGATGAAATGGATAAAAAAAAAAAAAAAACTCCCTTGAAATTCTAATAACTCAAGAGAACTTTACTTTATGAAGTTTGTAACCCAACAAACTCAACTTTATCAAGTTTGATATTGAGCAAACTTTCGAGTGTGAATCCACATCATAAAATTCAAATTTATGCAGTTAATTTGTTACTTAAGGTGGAGTGGATTCTAACCGCATCAATTACTGGCATCTTAAAACATGATCACAAGATTATAAAGGATAAAATTCTAAGAACTTTAAAAAATATTTATAATATGAAAAAAAAAAAGTTAATTTTCATCATTAAATTTTAATTTTAAATATAAGAGTTTGGTAGCCATTCATTTTCAACATCAATGATCAAGCTTCTTTTTTTTTTAATCTTAGTTTTTCCATGAAACCTAATAGGTAATGTCGTTGAATAATAGAGCGATTGACATATATTCTCTCTATTGGTTTCTGATTTTCTATGTGTGGGGTTGCGACGTAGCTTCGGGCTTGTGGAATGGAAAGATCGCCACAGATAGGGAAATAGGCAGGAAGCTTACAACAGACCTTCCATGAAAATGATGATCTAAGGTTTAGTAAGAAATATTGACTATTTATCTGATTTTCTGTGGTTTGGTTTGTGGTGGACTGGGGTTGCTATGTTGACAATCCTGATTTGGTTTTAGGGTTTTTAATTTTATGTAATTTTATTTTTTATTTGTTTCCGAATCAGTGAAGATTTGAACCCCAAAGGCAGGGGCGGATTTACAGTGGGGGCAGTGGGGGGCAATTGCCCCCACAAGAATTTCTAAAATCCATAGGGAGGTATTAATAATTTTAAAATGTTTTTTAACATTCTACTGTTTTGCCCCCTCACAGAAGTTTTGAAAAATTTTTTATTTGTAATTTGCCCCCACAAATTTTTTTAACATTCTACTGCTTTGGCCCATAGAAAATCAGAAAAAAAATTTATTTGTAATTTGCCCCCACGAAAACAAAATCTTGACTCCGCCGCCAAAGGGATATTTTTCTGTGGTGTGTGGTGGACTGGGGTTGCTAAGTTGACAATCCTGATTTGATTTTAGGGTTTTTAATTTTATATAATTTTTTTTTATTTGATTCCGAATCAGTGAAGATTTGAACCCAAAGGATATTTCACCCTTTCTTCCTGACTAAGATATCATCAATTTCCCTATATTGATCAAGGATATTTCTGATTTGGGGTTCTAAGTTTTTAATTTTATAATTTTCCTGATTTGGTTCAATTCAAACCAGTGAAGATTTCTTCGAATTTTCGATTTGAATCCAAATATTACAACATTAATTTCCCCAATTCAGCTTTCTTACAATGTGTTCCTCTCCCCCTCCCTCTCCCTTACCCTCACCCACTCCCACAACTCGGCCTGCTCGGCGTTTACGTCCTGTTTTATTAATGCTTTATGCACATCAAGTGTTGGTCTCCACTAACGCCTCTCTTGCTCGCCGCAGAGCCATTACATCATCTCATTCTTTCACTGCCATACATATTGACGATGACACCACTGAATCATTCCCCACCTCGTCAGACACCATCGCTGTCGTTCATCAGGATGATCTTCAAGAAAGCCTCCCTAGAATTGTCAAGGAGAAGAACTCAATTTTGCTTTCGAATTTGGGAGAGGTAGAAGGGATTGCTTCAGCTCTGCTTACCGATACCAATGTCGGAATCCGTGACGAAGCACATGTCCTCCACCAACGCACCTTGTTCGGTACCAACACTTACAGTTACAATGACACCTCTCGTGCGAAAGGGTTCTTTGAATGTGCTCTTGAGCCACTGAAAGAATACTCAAATATCCTCCTATTGTTATGTGCAACGTTGTCCCTAGTGTTTCAGGTCGAGGAAGTGGGGCATGTACATCGGTGGCATGATGGGGTCATTATATTTCTTGCTCTGGTTGTAGTTGTTGTCGTTGTTAGTGCAATTGCAAACTGGTGTAGAGCTAAGAAGGTACAGAAGTTATCAAACAACACTGCTAACATCACTGTCGAAGTTGTTAGAGGTGGAAGCCTGACGCAAATCTCCATTTCTGATGTTGTCGTGGGTGATATTGTGATTTTAAAGAGGGGTGATAAGGTTCCAGCTGATGGGTTGTTGTTAACGGACGATTCCTTGCAAGTAGAGGGTGTGTCGGATTCGGAATCAATAATTGATTGCAGACAAAACCCGTTTATCTTCTCTTGGACAAATGTGATCGATGGGTCCGGCCGCATGCTTGTCACTTCTGTGGGTGTGAAGACAAGATATGGTGAGATGATGAGCTTGTTAACTCGTGACCCCAATAAGGAAACACCCATAAAAGCTCAAATCAAAGACGTGAGTAATAGGGTAGAAATTTCCGCACTAGTTCTCTCGGTGATTGCCATTGTAGTGTTGTTCCTCCGTTTTAAATTGAGACACAACATAGACAATGAAAATGGACTCCCCGAGGTCAGACCTGACAAGATTACAATTGCTGAGCTGATGAAAGCGATCGAGAGAACCATTGTCAAACAGGCCTGCAAGGGTCATGTTTTACCACTAGTCTAATATTAGCGTTGATACAAGCAAGTTTTAATTGGTCTGTTACTCTTTCTCTCCTCTACCGGACCAAGAGGATGATGTTTAACGAGGCAGAGGCTCAGAATCTAACAGCTTGTGAGATGATCGGTTCGGCCACTGTGATTATCTTGACTAGCATGTTTGAGAGATCAGCATTAAAGGTTGAAAAATTCTATGTTGGAGAAGAAGTCGTAGATGAAGAGGGCTTGGCGACATTACCAAATATTCGTGAAGAACTGTTGGAAGGAGTGGGCCTAAACACAATGACACCAGCTTCAATTCAAAATCTTGGATTCCCTAACAACAATATAGAAAAAGCACTCATTTCATGGGCTGAGATGAAGTTAGGCTTGAATATGGAGGAATTAAAAGGAAGCCACACCATTCTGCAGTCCATTGAGTCAAGTTATGAGAGGAAACGATGTGGGGCATTGATTAAGAAGAATTGGGTTCATAGTCGTGTCTGTTCTCATTGGAAAGGTGCAGCAGCAACGATATTGGAGATGTGCTCCACGTACTTTGACATTCATGGGATTGCAAAAGACATCTCAGACAATAAAAGGATAGTGCTTCGAAAAGTCATTGAAGACATGGAGACAAATGGATTTCTACCCATTGCATTTGCTTGTAAACAACAAACCCTCAAAGAAGAAATTCTTTATGAAGGAGATGGAAATCATGACGATGATCCTGAGAATCACGACCATGACGGTGATGGTGGAAATTGTGCTGCTGATGATACCTTGAAATTTGAAGAAAAGGGCTTGATCTTATTAGGACTAGTGGGTCTGAATTGCGCATGTACCCCTGAAATGGAAGTTTTCTCTGCTGCAGGAGTTAAAATTTTATTTGTATCTGAAGACAACATTAATGGAACCAAAGCAAAAGCTCTTGAAACTGGAATTATAAGCCTCCATGAAGTCTCAAACACAGTGGTGTTTGATGGTGGAGAATTCCAATGTTACTCTGAGGAAGCGAGACTTGAAATTGTGGACAGCATATGCATGATGGCATCGTCTTGCCCTTTAGACAAGCTTTACTTGGTAATTTATTATTTTCTCTTCATAATCAAATAATCATTAGAGACTCTCAAAGTGGGAATTTTTTAATCTCAAAACAATGTTTGTCAGTTGGATCGTTGATCAGACCAAATATTTTTCAAATTGGTCAAGTCATGGCCAGACCCTAGGTCAATTCAGTTGGACCGATATGTGTTTATTAAGAAAACTTAAAAGATTGTTAGATGGAACTCTTATTGTAATCACTGATGCTGTTATTTTTCTTTTTCTTTTCTTTTTGTTGATCCTTGTGAGGCTTTCTCGGCCTCCTTGTATTTTTACCCTCTCTTCGATATATTATACTCTTAAAAAAAAAAAATGTATAAGTTTTTCCTAAAATACTGGTCTTCTTCTGATTCATGTTTTAGAACCCAATTTGATTAACTTATTTTCTATTCTTTGTCGTGTTGTTTGGGGGCTATCTCAGCCTCCCCCTCAACTTTTCTTCATTTATAGAACTTTATACTTATAAAAAAAAAGTTATTTTCTATTCAGATACAATGTTTGAGAAGAAAAGGTCACGTAGTTGCATTCACAGGCGTCCACACAAGTGATGCACCAGCACTTAAAGAAGCTGACATAGGTCTTTCAATGGGGAGACGAAGCAGTGAAGCAGTGAAGGATAGCTCTGACATTGTCATCTTGGAGGATAAGTTGGCTTACATTCTTGATATCTTCAAGTTGGGGAGGTGGGCATACAACAATATCCAAAAGAACTTCCAACTCCATCTCACAATGAACATTGCCGCCATCACAATAAGCTTTGTGGCTACTATTGCTTCAGGAGACTCACCATTGAATCCATTTCAATTGTTGTGGACCAACTTGATTGTTAATGCTCTAACCATACTTGCACTAGAGGCTGAGCCATGGACCCCAATCACACTACTTCCTCGAACCCAACGTCTTATAAATAGGCTTATGTGGTGGAACATAATACTCCAAGCTTTCTATCAATTTGCCATTTTAATGATTCTACACTTGAAAGGAGATGTCATCTTCGACATACCTCACAAGGTCAAGAAGGCCTTCATCTTCAACACTTTTGTTTTGTTCCAGGTCTTCAACAAGTTCAACTTTACGACGGATAGTAAGAAAAACAAGTTCCATGCGATCAAACACAAGTGTTTAGTTCTAGTGAAGGTGGTGATTACTATTATTATACAAGTAGTGGTGATAGAGTTCTTAAACAGATTTATTAGTGGATATGAGAGGATGAATTGGGGGCAGTGGTGTGCTTGCATTGGAATTGCATTATTCGTGTGGCCAATCGGTTCAGTTACCTATTTCCTTGTAACTCGATGATGAATATAGATTTCCTGTTAAAAACAAAACTATACTCTTTAATTCCCTTGTTTAATTTAGTACTATAGACTTGTATATAAAGTATTATTGTATGTTATATGAGAATTATTGCAAATAATGATGTATTAAGTATCGAAAATGTGCACATGTAGACATTATATTACATTAGACATGAATGGATGCACATTCATTGTAACAGCATAAATCAATTTTTTCATTGAGATCTCAATTAACTGAGCGTGCCGATGTTCATTAGTTATCTATAATTTAGGACAGAAAATGTGACACATTATGTGGGATCAGTTTCGGATCCATATCACAGTCATGAATAATATTTGGCCTAAATCGACCACTTTATTTAATAGCAGTGAATATTGGTTGGAAGTACCATCTATTTATACGGATGCATGTCCACATGCACCCAAACACATGATTGGGTGTCACAGATGTGGAGCACAAAATTTTAAGAATTCTAAAAACATAAAAATTTCATAGTTGATCAACCCATTTTAGATTTGGGATTTCAGTGATTGTTCATTTTCGAAGACTTCGATCATGCAAAAAAAAAACATTTTTTTTATTGGCAGATTTACCAAAACATGCACAACATTTCGAATATTTACCAAAACGGTACACTGTAGCAATTAATTTCGAAAACGGTAAATTTACCATTTTCGGAATTAATATTTTTTACCAAAACGGTAAAAACAGTCAAATGTATTTTTTTTAATACCGAAAACGCCCTTTTTTATTTTTTGACTGAAATTACGAAAATAAAATTGATTTCGGTAAAAAAAAAAAATTATAAATACATATGATTGTTGGATTACCGAAAGAGAGTGAATCTTTTTAGTTGGATTTTCATTTTTTTAAGGTTAAAATTGTAAATATATATGTAAAACAAAAAAAAAGGGTATTTTCGGTATTAAAAAAAAATATTTTACTGTTTTTACTGTTTTGGTAAAAAATATTAATTCCGAAAACGGTAAATTTACCGTTTTCAAAATTAATTGCTACAGTGTACCGTTTTCGGAATTAATTTCGAAAACTCTACCGTTTTGATAAATTATTCTTTTTTATTTTTATTTTTAAATCTAATCTAAATCATGAACCTTAAATGATTGAAGTCATTTGAGTCACGAAGTGACAGTCCACGTGGTTCAAATGAGGATCTCGGTTCAGATACTAAATAGACCTTCGATCTATTAAAAGTTACAAGTGGGCAACATGATAAGCTGACGTGGCTGAGTCCTAAATGGTGCAACAATTTTTCATGCTTACAGGAGGCATCAATGGTGTGGACCTCATATGTTTGTATTTGCACCACATGTTGCCTGAAAAACTAGCAATGAATGGGCGAAAACATTTGCAACAACCAAACAAAAAGACATAGAAATAAGAAAGTCGTTATCATAAAATGTTAAAAAAAATCCTCTCAATCCAGACTCAACCTAAGTGGTAGAACCCTCAACCCAAGCTCAACTCAATTTGACTATCGGGCCTGAGCTCACTAATCCGAACTCAACTCAAGCTTGATCTTCTGAAATCGGTTGAGGTTGGATTTGCCTGAGTTAGGTAATTTTGGGTGGATTGATTAGGTTGACGCGTTGAATATCCCTAATTTCATTTTAATTAATAAATAAATTTTATATCTTAAAAAATATATATAACATAAAAAAACAAACCCACTGGTAAATAAAATCACATACAACCTCCAAATCCATCGTTGAGGGAATACTTAGACAAATCATACTTAATCAAAGCAGCATCGGGTTCAAGTTGAGTCGGATTGCTCGATCCTTGAACCCAAGCTCAACCCAAATTGAGGTTGAGTTGAGATATTCTAATCCAATCTCAACTCATTTTCTGCATAACTCAGCCCAGGCTTGCCTATCAATCAGGTTGAGCCAGGGTTGAATTTGGGCTAGTCCGCCTAGGTTGCAACCCTAACCCTTATATCTCGTCGTGGAACTCCCAATACAAGTTCATATAAATTATACACGAAACATGGTGAATGAAAGTGTTGAATATCGATACATGAGTTTTATCTTTGGTTTTTGTACAACTTGATTGATCATAACCATCCAATCACTGGACCTCCTACTTTGATCATTGACGATCAAATTACAAATCGAACGAATTGTGAGTACCAACAATTGATCATAGAGCACGTCGACTCAGCTATTTGACATGAAAAGATGACCATCAACCAACAAATTAATTAACAAAGAGAAATCATTGATTGGAAGCTCTTGCTGTGGACCCATCAAATCATGGTCATCAAGAGGCATGTCATCGAGCAGATCGTGCAGACATTTTACAAATAGTTTAATTATAAAGTTTAATGCATATTAATATGTATTAATTTTTTTTTAAAACAAGTAGTTATTTCTCTATAATGTATGTATAAATAAAAGTGCTCTACAATTGTATTATATCTTTGAAAGGGAGTTAATAATTTAACCTGTCCAGACATGGAGACCACAACAAATTTTAATTATTTAATTTGGCATTATTGGATGGGAACCAACAAATGTGGATGACATCAGCTTGACTAATATTTTTCTATAGTATTTATAAATTTTAATCCACTTGGGTTTGGGTGGATAATTTAGGAAATACAATATTCACATAAATAAATAAAAATTGAAGTTGGGGCACAATGCACATCGAAGGATGTTAAAGTACGTATTAATGTACAAGATGAGAAAAATAAAAATAAAATATCACGAGATATTACAAAGTAGTATTGTAAGAGCTTCTCCAACAATGGTCCAATGCCACAAGTTTCTAGAGAATGAAATTATAAGAACTTTGATATTTTTCACCGTTGATTTATAATTTTAAGTTTTGGGAGTTAAGTAGCCGCACCTGGGATCAAGCTCAAAAATTAATTTTTTGTTGTTGTTGTGAATATGAGTTTTTCTATAAAATTTAGAAGGATGTTGTAATTGATTGTCAATGTGATAATCCATATGGGCCCAACGACCCTTATTAAGATTTGAAATCTTACTAATTTAGTAAGGAAAGTAATTTTTTATATATATATTTTTATATTATAATTTTAATGATAACGAGCCAAAGCACCTCGCTAGTCTTAATTTTCGTGTTCATAACTTTAACATTTTATGGTAAAGAGTCTGTTGGACCCAATTTTTGTAGTTTGGATCTTTTATAATAAAGAGGATGTCGGGTTTAAAGAGTCCGTTGGAATTGCTCTAATAGCATGCTCTAGTTGATTATATGGCCACACATGTCGATGAAATTAAATATAATTCATCAAATAAAATTTAATAAACCCCAAATATCACTCTTAAATTCTTTTTAAGGTCTTGCTTAAATAGAAAAAATCTTAAGAAAAGACCATGGGTAGAAGAATCTTTATCTCTCTTTAGAGCCGCAATCTTGTTCTCTCCTTTCACATTTTGAAGTCCAACCAACCTGGACTCCAAAATCACTATTGAGTCTCTTTATAACATGTTCTATAAAAAGAAGAAAGTCAAAATTGATATTTATGAAAAATAGGGGATATAATAGATATTTAAAAAAGATAAACAGTGACAGAGACAAACATGTCAAAATTCTCTCCAGACTCTATATATACAGATGTTAATAGTTTTATAAGGCCAAAATCTTCAAAATGAAACTCGGTTGGAGTTTAGTTCAGAGGGCTTCATCTCTAAATATAGAGATTCGTAAATAGAAGTCCTCGTTTATTAGTGAATAATTTAGACAAGTTCTTATGACATTTGTGTATCTTTGAGATAGTCTTAGCGAAAACAAACCATTTGACCACGTTCTTTATGGAAGACTAACAAAAATATCCTAAATGATTCTATTTTCGAACTTTTACCAAAAGAAATCATCTTTAATCCCTAGGGAAAAAACACCTTCTACGTCAAGATTTATTATCTTAGTTCTTCAAACCTCATGAAGAAGATAAGATATTTTTTATTGAGAAAATTGAAGATGATTTAAGGTTTTTTTTTTTTTTCACTATAAAATACAAAATTAGTTCATCAAAAGTTGAAGACAAAATTGAAAATTTTGTATAAATTAAAAAGAAATTACACTATACATTGAATAGGCTAAAGATAATGTGTTTTTAAAAATAAAAATTAATAAGAACTTTTGACAAGAAACTGAAAATGAGGGTATTTCAATTATTTTTATTAGATTAATGTTGGAGTGATCTCAATGGAATACACATGGGGTGGTGTCTTGACGTGATGGTGTGTGCATGTCCATAGATGTATTTTCTCCGAGATACAAGTAAAATGCATTTACGAAAGGTGTCCCTTACTAAGGTCACTTTAGCACGACTCTATTTCCACACCAACTTTTACCAACACCACCATATGTGAATCACCAAAGAATTAGCACATATCTTGGGACGTCATTAGCAAAAGTTGGTGTGGCAATAGAAGCTCTCTTTGAAAAATGGCGGGGGAATCTCAAATATTCAACAAAAATTATCGTCGTCATAATCATCCTAGAAAGAACCCACTTATCGAATGGTTAGAATCTTCTAAACTTTATGATTAATTAGGACTATGGCCCACCAATAAGGAAGCTCATCATTTGGATATTGATAATGTAAATAGATGTACATTACACACTCTAATTAGCAATATTTTCGCACTCTAAAAATCCAATTTATAAACTGGTAATTTCTTTTGATTAATAAAATTACATATCATTCAACCTTAAATATAATTTGATTTACCCATACACATCTCCACATTTTGGTGAATATTTGAGAAACACACTTATGTTTTCAAATTGATGGCATAACCCCCTTCAACAAAATAGAGTTTAAAAAAATGACTTAAATGTCCCCTCTTCAACCTCTACCAAATTCCTCTGATTGTTTTCATTAAATTTAAAGAAAGTTTATCACACTCTTCAACCTTACGATTTTTTCGACGAAGTAGCTTCAAATCTTAAGAGCAATATAATATTTTTAGAGAAGTAGATGATGAAGACTTTTTAAACAAAATAGATGATATAGATAAAATTGAATAGACTAACTTAGAGGTTGAATAGCATGAAAATGGTGGATTTAGAGGTTGAAACTAAGGTCATTTATGTTATAATTAATTAGTCTTTCAGAGTAAACTGAGGTCAAGGGATATTTCAACAATTTCAAAATATAAGGAATTTTTTTGATATTATGGATATACCCACGCTTGACGTTGGACTAGTCCCATGGTCACATACACCACCCCCTCAGAAAGCCCTAAGTGCAACAAGTTGAGTCAAGAGTCAATCAGACTCTGAAGAGTGATCCCAAGACATTCATAATTTCATGAGGTTTTGAACACTTGACCTACTTTTTCTAAAGAGCTTATCATGATTTGAGTTTTCATTAGGCCAACCCTTATGGTTATAATATGCCAATTAACATCTTTGACAATTTCAAAGAGTTGATGTGCTATTAATAAAAGTTGGAGTGCCAATAAAATATCTCTAAATTTAATGTCGAAGCAATCATTGATGGAACAGGACAAGATAAGTTAAAAGAAGCTGAAAATAAATAATTTAATTTTTTAATAAAAAAAAAAAAAAAAAAATATTGTCTGTTTGGATGCATGGATTAAGTAGAGTCAACCCTAAGGAAGTTATCTTAACCGGAAGGCCCGGTTCTAATGGAGATCCAAAAGTCTCTCTCTCCCTCATCGGATCCAAAGTAGATATTCATCATTTAGTCATCAATCTCTCAAGAATCTTGCTGTCATCTATTGATGGCCAATCCCCTCATTTACTGCCGATTGAACTGGTCACCCAATATAAGGAATCTCCATATTTCCTGATTTGCCCTTGTATCCACCTCAATTACCAAACTATCCCCTCATTCCCTAACTTAATTTAGCTTAAAACACTGCCATCACCACCTTAAGAGGGTACCTTATATGTTGTAAACACATACTTGTCCCGGGTGTTTGATCACCACAATATTGCCACATGGCACATTATTTCTCTAGAAAATGTTGAGTTCGACTTTGAAGCAAGTAACCCACTTTAAAATTTCAATAGAGAGAGTGGATCCTTTGTAACCCATTTCTTCTGTAGTTATTATTGTTAGTTGAGTGTGTGCCACATCATTAAGGCGATTTCATCAAGATTGTCCATTTTCAATACTTGATTAAAGAAAAAGAGTTGTTTTTTTTCCTTCAAATTTGATCTAAAGCATGAGTACAAGAGGATTGTGTTGTAAATTTTCATCAATGAGATGTTACATGGACTATAGAACAAGAGACAATAGAAACGGGCTAACCGGATCTGCTTCCTTTGGTAAAACCCTCCTTGTAACATGACATGTGTATTTTTGTATTTATTTCACACCCCTTATGTTTTCGTTAATATTTGGGAGACTTCCTTAGAGATATTATGTGTTGTCTACTTCAAAGTTTTTTCCGAAAATGTTTAGCCCTCACGTAGATAAGTAAACCTACACATTAAATTAAGATCAGTAAGTGATTTTTAGCTATCCAAGTCCAATAAATCGAAAAGTTGCACGTGAATTTGTAAGTGTAGGTACCCTTGACGGAACTATACTATAAATAAGTAGACCAAAGGAGAGGTCGTGTGGCCCCCTCTCACGAAAGGGAAGAGAGCCAGCCGTCATAATGCAATATCTAGTCGAGTACAATGTTTTTCATTATGAGGTCACAAATAGATTCATTTCTTTGAAGGATTATTTAGATCAATTAAATAAAATTCTTAAAATTAAGTATAAGGATTGTCCCACCAAACTTAAGTTTGGGGGAAAGATACTTGTGACCAATATTTTTTTTATAACACCTGCAATCTAGATCAAGCTCTCTGTACATACATCATATAAGACAAAGCAGTACCATTTGAACTCAACATGGACCCCACCAACTACCATAATAAATAAAATTAGAAACATTTTCCTTACAAACTTAGTAAAGATTTTAAATCTTACTAAGGGTCATTTTGATCAAACGAATTACCACATCAACAATCATACACAAACTTGATCCAATATTTTTAAAATGGACGGCTACCAAACTTCCACATAACTTCCAAACTTAAAATTGAAATTCAACATTGAAAAAAAAAAAAACTTTTTTTCCTTCAAAGTTCATAGAATTTTGTCCTTTACAACCATGAAGCACCAGATCATATTTTTGGATGAGCCGAAGGACTCTTAGTAACGGTGAAATCCTTATTAATTTAGTAAGACTAGTTGGACTCATAAATAAAAAAATAAAACTAGTGATCTTGTGGGCCCATAAGGTGCAAGGGAGCCTTGTCATCTTGTAATGATTTACACAACCTAATTGATCCAATGGTGCCCATTTGTTTCCTACCAACAATTTCTGTCTGCAACAGTTGCACCAAATATTCCCTCTCTACTGTCCACCAAAACATAGTTGTCAACACGTGTAATTAAAGTTTTAATTTAAAAAAAAAAAATGAATCAAACTGAACCAAAAAAAAAACAAAAAACTTAAACTACCCACTAACATTGGTATTTCCGATTTGAAACTAAGTGATGGGTACTTTTGAAATTTTACAAGGGTATTATAGTCATTTTAGAGGATGAGTGTTCTTTTCAATTTCGAAAATTATGGAGAATTTTTAATTAGGTCCCGTAAATTTCTGTAACGACTCGTACAACCTGTAATTTCAAAACAAGAAAAATATTTCTGGAAATCTAAAGTTGAAACAGCGTGTAAAAGTGAGTTTTTTTTTTTAATTATAAATAAAAAAAATCGATTTTTTTATTTATAATTATTTATTATTAGTGTGTTTATTTATATATTTATCTCTTGATTTGAAATGAAGACAGAGGGCGCCCTTTATAGCTATTGAAGCTGTCCTTTTCCCAAAGAATTGACGGCTAATAGAGATAAAGAGAAGAGAGAAGAAACTAATCATGGAGTTGGAGGCTTTCGACTGAGTTTTCTGACTTTGTTTCGTCTAAGACGGCTGGAAAATTTGGTGGGTATTGTTTAGATCTATGTTTAAATGTTTAGATATCTGAGTTTAGTGTCTTTTTTTTAATGGTGAATCGATTTGGTCACAAATTTTCGAAAATGGTTACTTGTAGAAAGCATGAATGGGTGTTTAATATGATTTTTAACTATCTTTTATTGAGATTTTAGTGCAAATATGTGATTTTGAACTGGGGTATCTGTGATATATGCCTATATAACTAAAAGACTGATTTTTTTATTTTTTATTTTTTTTAAACTTGGTTTGTTCTAAAATCATTATTTGTAGATGGGTTTCTTCTGAAGTATGTCGTTTCTAATTTTTTTTGGGGTAAAAAAAAAGTTTTTTTTGGTCTCAAAACCATAAAGGTTTTCATTTTTTATTTTTTATGTGAGTTTATTTGAAATAAGTAGAAATCTGGTTCTGCTTCAGTTTTTATTCCATTTCTATAAAAATATTGGAGATGGGTTTCTTCTGAAACCCACCTGAAGTTGTTTTGGTGATATAAAAGAATTTAAATGGGTGTACTGAGGTTGAGACTATGGTTAAGTAAGGTTTCTCCCATTTAGGGTTGGTTTGAGAAAAAAAAAAGGTGTTTTTTTTCCCTATTTGATACATGTAATGGAAATAAAAAGTTTTGTTTAAAAAAAAAAAAATCTCTATTTTGTTTGAGGGAAACTGGCCAATTTGATGTGTCTTGTTTTTGTGTGCCTAAAATGGTTAATATTCCTATTGTGTTCCAACTATGGAAATACATGTCTGTTTTTGGTGCTGATGCTGTTCTGAAACTTGTGATTCTTCCAGCTTTTTCTAGTTTTTCTTGGATTTAGGTCTTTCTCTATGAAGTTTTTGAACTAAAAACAAGTACAAAATCTAGGATTTGGTTAGTAAATTTATTTTTTTCTTTGCTAGATTCAAACAATGTTAGTAAATCTATTTAAATTTTTGTGTTCAGAATCTCCTTATATCGTTCCTCCTTTCTTTTCTCTGGATTTCTGTTATTTCTTTACCAACTTTTTTTTTTTTTTGATTTTTTGATTTTCTCTTAAAAACCCATATCATGGTCTCCCTCTCATTTTCCTATAAATTTCCTTGTTTTGTATGTGTAGGGATTATATGTGAAATGGATTTTCCGGAATCCACGAGGACTGTTTTCAACAGAATTCAAAAATTAGAACCTGAGAATTTTTCTAAGATTATTGGGTATCTATTATTAAATGACATGGATGATGAAGAGATGATTCGATTGGCCTTTGCCCCGGACAATTTGATTCATTTGCTGATTAACAAAGCTAAGGCTGATCTCAGATTATCCCCCAAACCTGTCATCTCAGCCCCAAACCCACCCCCACCCCCTCCCCAACCTACCGCGACCATTTCAGCTCCCAATTCAGATGTCCTCCCACAGTTCATCCCCTTCTCCCCATTTAATGCCCTCCCATTCTCTTCTCCCACAACATTTCGTGTTACCGCTCCCTATTGGGACCCACAAGTCACAATGGGTCAGCAAGCTATTCATAATGCCGATTTCATTCCTCCGTCTTACTCGGATTCAATCTCTAATGATCACTCCCTCCACAACCAAGCTCAGTTCTTGAGCTTAGTGGATCATTCGGAATCCGTTAATTCCATGGGACCCGACTTCTCGAGCAACTACTACTACCCAGAAGCAGCATTTAACAGTCTGAATGCAAGAACCAATCAGAGGTCTCCGAGCTTGCCGGATGTCTCTGTGAAGGTTTGCCATTACTTCAACAAAGGCTTTTGTAAGCATGGAAGCAATTGTAGATACTTCCATGGCCAACCACAACCGGGTAGCTTCTCTCAGATCTTTAGCCCAAGCTCAAAAGAGCTGGCAAACGATGACTATTTCTTCTTGCCCGGATCGCTCGAGAAGCTAGAGTTGGAGCTCTCAGAGCTCTTGAAATCTAGAAGAGGATTCCCTATCTCAATTGCTTCTCTACCAATGTTGTATTATGAGAAGTATGGGAAGAATCTTCAGGCAGAAGGGTACCTCACGGAGAGCCAGAGACATGGGAAGGCTGGTTATAGTCTTACGAAGCTCCTTGCACGATTGAAAAACAGTATTCGTCTTATTGAGAGGTGCAATCATGATCTTTCACAGGGTTGGTTCTCATTACACTGTAGATATATGATCTTAATTTTTGGTTTTTTTTTTTTTTTTGTAATTGAGTTACAGACCTCATGGACAGCATTCAGTAGTTTTGACGGAAGATGCTCCAAAATATATGGAGTACAGGAGTGAGAGGAGTGACCCTGGTGGCATTGTTGCCGGGTCCAGACAGATTTATCTGACTTTTCCTGCCGAGAGCACTTTCACTGAGGACGATGTTTCCAACTATTTTACGTGAGGATATATTAATATTTGATGTTGTAGGAAATTGGTGGCTACTTTGAAAATGGTTTCTCAATGTTCAAGTTTTTTTGTTACAATCATTTTTTTTTGTTTGTAGAAACTTTGGGCCTGTTCAAGATGTTAGGATTCCCTGCCAACAGAAGAGGATGTTTGGGTTTGTAACTTTTGCTTATCCTGATACTGTGAAGATAGTTTTAACAAAGGGGAATCCCCATTTTGTCTGTGGAGCACGTGTGCTGGTGAAACCCTATAGGGAAAAGTCGAGGCTTGTTGACAGGTAAAAGTTTCTGGTTTGTGCAAAATGGTAGTAACTCTTAACTCTGTGCCGAATCCAATTAGTTTTCTCCTTTTTGGAGAGAATACCAATTTTCTTAGTCTTACTTTGTTAGAATATGTTGTGTTGGATGCTTATACTAGGATTAAAATGGCACTTATACCCTTATCTGGTAAATTGGTGGCCACTGTTTCGTTGCATTCTGGATTCATATATAAGCTTCTTATGCAATGTCAACTTCAGTTTTGTTATTGTTTTTTTTTTTTTTTAAATTTTTTTTTTTTCTGTATCAAATTGATGAAAATGTGATTCTGATAGTTCACTCTTCATCTCAGGAAGTATACTGAGAAACTTGAGCATCCAATGTACTACTCCTCTCCCTTTCTTGACATGGACCCTGAGCTTCAATCAAGTGAGTAGGATCACCAGATAAATACTGTAATTCTTTTATTAATTTTTTTTTCCAAGCTGCACAAAAAATGCATCTCTGTTAGATTATAAGAGCTCTACACATTGATATTGTGGCATTCCTTGTGACACACATGCAATATGTAGTACTTAATATCCTTCTGGCCCCACTATGATACGTGTTCTAGAAAAATTCCGATAGGGTGGACTCCTATGGGTGTCCATTTGGGTTGATTTTTTTGTAGGAGATATTGAGATCAATCGTTATTTGGATCCAATAAAGCATACAATCATTTTCAATTTCGTTTTGTTGCTTATGTCTATGTTTTTACAGTGCATAGACTCTGCGACCACTCAAGTTTACTCCGGAAACAGTTGGAAGATCAAGAATTGGCTCTTGAATTTGAGAGGAGACGTTTCTCGGGGTTGCAGTTAGGACCCAAGTCACCGGCCCACCAGCCTTGTATTGGTGGTTATTCCATGGATGACATGAAACTCTTGGAAGGTCTAACATCAAGCAGAATAAATTGATTTTCCAGCTACACTGTTTTCAAATTTTTTTATTTATTGTTCCCTCGTCTTATCTTTTCTTTCTTCCTTAACGTTGAAGCCCGTGCAGATCAGAATGAGTTCCCATCAGCCGACCGCTACAATTATCTACTCAATGTTCTAAACAATGGTTCCACTAGTGATGACAAAGGCAGACATACAAGTACGAATAACAGTGACCGAGAGAGGTAAATCCTTAAAACCACCCAAAAATGGAAATCGTAAAAATATTGTACAATAACTTCTAGTGATCTGATATTTAATAAAAATAGCTACCATTGCCAGACCAACTTTTGCTAACTGCACCCCAAGATTGTGCTAATTATTTTGATGATTTACATATAATTGGGGTGGCGTTAACAAAAGTTGGTGTGACAATAGAAGCGATCTTAATATAAAAAAAGTGTATATTTTGGAAGGTGGAGGTTAGATCCCAACTCCTTGCCTAAAGCAACGGGTAAGGACCGGGAGGAGTACCATTTTTTTTTCCTGAAATGAAGCAATGTATAGGCATTTCCATTGCAATTTTTGTGTGTGCTTATCATGGGTATCCCCATCCTTCGGGTGAGACTAACCCACTGTCACATGCACCACCCCCTCAAGGGTGGCCCCAAGGAATTCATTGCTTCGTGGGGTTTCAAACACTGGACCTACCTTTCCTGAGGAGCTTATCAAGGCTCGCCTTGCCACTAGGCCAATCTATAGGGGTTTCCATTGCAATTTATTATGTATTATGACTCTTATATGTGGTACAATTTTTTTTTTTTGAACCGAGGTATCCAAGCCTCTTAGAGCACTCGACTAATCCCCGGGGCACATATATAGCACAAATTTGGTTGCATCGCAGAGGCTAAAAGTACAAAATATCGTTGGATACGAGCTAACTTTCTGATTCAAACACACATCTCTAAACTTTCTCATTATTCTGATTTTTTGCAGTAGCCAGGGTTTTAATCTCCCGGAGAGCCCATTTGCGCCTCCAATAGCCAGCAACATTTCAACAGTCGTATAGATTCTGAATCAGAGAAGAATTATAGAGTAATGGATTCCAAATCTATTTCTTCCTTTTAATACAAAAAGCTCTTTCTAAAAAATATTTATAGCTTCCAACTAGTCATGCTCGACGCAAGTTTATACCAACTGAAGAAGAGAAAATCAGAAGCATCTTGTCCCTGGTACTTTGGTTGAAAGAAAAGAAATGATACATAAAGCTTACATGAAGCCAGTTTCTATACTTTGTTTTAATGTGATTTCAAGAAGCAGTCTTAGGGGGTTTATGGGCCTTAGAAGATTTGTAATATAGTTTGCCTTGGTAGAGTTCATAGAAAAAGAAAGAAAGTGCAGAATCTCTGTAATAGTTGAAAACAGATGGAAATAATTTTACTTCCAAAAAAAAAAAAGTGGCAGTATCTAATACTAAGTTTAAATGATCTTTGATCTTTCTTAGTAGAAAATATTTTCTGGAATCTCATATGCCTTAGTAGATGGACGGCCTGATTGTGATCATCTAATCTGATTTTGGCCCATGGTGTGACTTTAGAATCTATTGTTCTGTTTTTTTTTTTTTAAATTTCAAAAGCAACATTTTCTTTTTGTTAGTATTTATTTATACTTTCAGAGCTTTATTAAAAGCAACCAAATATTTTTGAATCTAATTCAAAATAGTTGTAAGATATTTCCTCATATTAAGAGGTAAATAACATTTAAAGAAAATTCGACTTCAATCGTCTAACATTAGTTTTCTTCAAATCTTTTCTCTATAGTCAACTTTCCCTCCATAAAATTTGCAAATGTAGCAAATAATAATTGGGTCGGGATCGGTAGACACATGGAAAGGGAACTGATATGTTCATACATGATTGTACTGCACATGTGAAATCCAAGCGTTATGATAAAGACATACCTTGAGAATAAATCACAAATCTCAAAGATAAATCCAAAGAGTTGGATTTAAAATTTATTGGGATTGTTTTTAATCATTTTTGTCACAAACTAAGTTTGTGACACATTACCTTGAAATCAAAAAAGGTGGAGCCTTAGCTCACATCTGAGCGATATCACATAAGAATTTGAAACCAAGTTTGTATCTAACCTGATCCCTATCACATATATAATCCATATCACATATCTAAATTCAAGCATATATTTTCACATTAAATAAGATATAGACAAGATTTTGTCAAATTGATGAGACATCAAATGTCAAAATTCTTCATTTCTCTACTTAGTATTAATGATTTGCAATACTTACCATGATTTTAAATCTCGTCCGAAGATTGATGAGATATCAAATGTCAGAATTTTTCATTTCTCTACTTTGTATTAATGATTTGCAATACTTACTATGGTTTTAAATCTCATCCGAAAGGGAGACGATTCAATCAATGCATCTCGATGTCGTCTACCAACAAGATGAATAGACAAGTCAAATGTATCGAACGAGATTTAAAATCATGGTTCATTTGTCTCATTGTTGAATGAGACAACTCAAACATATCGGAAAACTTGTCTGAGATGACTTGATCTTATTCATGGATGAGATGAGACATCAAAATGAATTTTAAAACCATGACACTTACACATTGGACTCAAATGATGCTTACAAGTGATGAATGCATCTTCAAACATACTTAAGTGCATCTCAACTACCCAGCTTATCACACATCTGGAGGAGTGATGTGATAACACCTATTTCTAAGACTTGCTTATAAGTATATCTTCTAGAAACTAAAAGGTGGGTTGACTTGGCTTGGTTGAGTTCTCACCTTCATATTTGAACACTACTCATCTTCTCCTTCATTCATCTTTTTCTATCTGAGTACTAACTTGACCATCAAAACATACTTAACAGACATCATATCATGGCCTCATCTTTCTCTCATTCTCTCTTTCTAGTCTTCTATTGATTAGGAAGTAGTGAAAGAATGGAGATCAACTAAATCAACACCAACAAACGAAGAAGATCGTTACATCAAGATCAAGCCAACTATCAGAAGAAATCAACAAAATTAGCATCAACAAAGAAGGAAGATTTTTAGATCATGATCAAGTTTACAGTCAAAAAGACAATTCTCATCTCAAATAGTGAAAATCCAAAAAAAACCCCACAATGGCCAAATAAGGTTTAAGAATGAATTCCTCTTAGCCCTAGGTTAATAGAATCAGTTAGGACGTGCAGATGAAATTCTCCATGGGACCTAGAAGAATTAATGAGGGATGTGAAGGCGGAAGTTTTGAAGACTTGTGCTGAGTGGTCTAGAGGTACGATAGCTCTTTCTCATGAGATTAAGGCTATTTTCAATTGGTAAAGTTGTCTCTTTCATTGATTTAGAAGACTAAATGATAGAGAAAGCCCAATAATTAATCAGAGGTTATCGAAAAAAAAAAAAAAAAAAAATTTTTACCCATAGATTGAAGAAAGTTTTCAGCCACCTTGTTTTAATCTCTCATAGACATGGTTTTAAAACTTGTTTAGTCGTCTCGTCGAGGAAAGAGACCGAGTCGCCTAGGATGAATTTTCCAATATATTTGAATCTCGTCGATAAGTTTGACTTGTCCATCCATCTTGTTGGTGGACTATATTGAGACGTATAGGACGAGTCGTTCCGGTTTAGACGAAATTTAAACTACGCTTGTAGAAGACCACCGTGATTATTGACGTGAGCATGTCTAATATTCACAAAAATCTAGAAGGTCATATCTGAATTATCCTAAAATATGTGTACCTTGGGCCCTTCAATCCATGGTTTTTAAACTCGTCCGAGATCGAGATGTATCGCCTAAGTTAATTCGGTATCGAAATTGAACGAGACCAACTCACAAAGTAATCTGAGATGATTGCGTATCGTGAGATAAGGTAGACGTCTCAGATGAGATTTTCCAATGTCTCGTCCGAGACAAACGAGGCTTCACAGAAAATGTATAAATCGTGAGTTAATCGATACGTATTAGATGAGATTTTCAAAATCTCGTCCGAGTTAAAGAGACAAACGAGTTAAAGTCCTCAACCTTATATTCTTTCACCCAAATTGATTTTTCTTCTCTTCGCAACTAAATGAACCTAAAAAAGTAAGATTTTGGGGAAAAAAATTCATATTTAATTTATTTAGTTTGATTGATAAATATTTAATTTATTTATTTTAAAAGGTATATTATGATTTTTTTTAATTTTATGTTTTTTTTTTACTTCATTTTTTTTAATAGGAATCAATTTTAAATTTTTTCAGATTTTTTAAATGGTTAAAAACTAATTTCTCAATGTCAAACGAGACAACTCGAATATGACGAGATGTATTATTCGAGTCAACTCGGTATTAATGTTGAACGAGGCGAGACGAGAAACCGAGTTAAAAAAACCATGCTTCAATCACAACTTTCACCACTTAATCTGGACCATGCAAGTGGGACCCACCTTATATATTGACTTTTTTCCTGACCGTATACCACTGATAAGGATTCGGCGCAGGTTAGTTAATCCCTCAAGCGTTTGCTAAATCGCACCTTAGAAGGGAGTCGAGTTTCGTTGGCGCGAAATCAAACAAAACAAGCTGACGTGGTCACATTGGCGCCAAACCTTAACGGCCTAATTTAGATTCAACAGCTTTACTTCTATCAAACAGTGTAACATGGAATCTTCAATCCCTTCAAATGTTCCCATCTTCAGAATCTCAAAGAATCTTTACAGACCAAGAATTACAGTAAACCCTAACCATAACCCTACTTGTAATCTCATTTTCACAAACAAAAACAAGCTTTTGATTGGATCTCGCCACATTCACCGAAGAATTTCGGCGATTGGCGAAATCGCTTCTACTACTGATCCCACTCAGGTTGAGGTCACCTGGGAAATCTTCATCGGTGCTCTAGGTTTGCTTTTGATTCTTTGAATTTGCTTATATATGTCCGAATTCGACTTAGATGGAAGACTTTGTTGTGTGAATTTTGCAATTATGTTCTGAAATGTTTCAATTTTGGGTTTTATTTTTATTTCTAATTCATTCTGTTTGGAGTTTGTTCAGCTGGAGTGACACCATTTGTGATTGCGGGGATTGAATTTAGCAAGCGAATCGTATGTTGCTGCATACATTTATTTTCATTAAATTTTGGTGCTTTATTTATTTTTTGAATTTTGTATATTTTGGTTATTTAATTGGCTTGTTTGATGTTACAAGAACACTATTAAATTTAGATTTTGATTCTATATGGAACATCTGAGAGAAATCAAAATAATTTGATACAGCAGTATGCTTTGATGAAGAACTAAAAAGAGTCTCAGAATTAGCATGCTTAGAGTAAAAACTGTTACATTTATGGTTACTTTCTTTAGAATAATACAAATGTTTTAGATTCAATTAAACAAAAAATCTTTGATTTTTCATGTTAAATGAGATTTTTGGTAAGTTATTGGGTATTTTTGTCGCAAGAATGCTAAGTGAGAAAACCAAGTCCTAAAAGATAGTCCCACATAGGAAAGGAACAAGAAATTCATTGAGTATATAGGGCTCACTTACTTATCTACTTTTGTTATTCAAATGAGAGAAACTATGCTACGCGGCGTAGCTGTGGTGCACAAACGTAGTTCATGCGGGCACTTTTGTGTTGAGTGTATATTTTCCTCCACTCTTGGGTGCGTCATACCCCACTTAAGCCCCATGACCTTCTTATATTCATAGTTCTCCCCTTTTCCATCAGATCGGTCTTTTGGAGTAGTTTGTTGGTTAACGTGGTATCAGAGCGCTAGATTCGTATAGGTCACAAGTTTGAATCTTTCCATCATTACGGGCGAAGGGGAGTGTTGAGTGTATATTTTCCTCCACTCTCGGGTGTGCCATGCAACAGTTAATCCCCATGACCCTCTTATATTCATAGTTCTCCCCCTCTCCATCAGTTTGGTCTTTTGGAGAAGTTGGTTGGTTAACATTTTGAGATGCACTTTGCACGGATCTGTACGCACAAGACTTAGAATTTTTTTCTGGCACACAGAGATTAAAAATTCCTCCATCTTAATATCGATTTCTGGTACTTGATCAGTTTCAGTTGTCTAAACAATTCTCCTTTTTTGCTAGACGACAAATTATTATCAAGAGATTGGGCTCATTGTATCCTTGAGACACTTCACTGGAGCCCTGTTGCAAACTTGAGTTCACACTCGAGTAGGCAGCGAATAACATTTTAAAGAGTGATTTCGTGCCTCGAGTTTGACGTCTTTGTTTTGTTAGATTTTCAGATTCTGAACCACTTTTTTCTCCCACAAATGCTGCATTCAAAATGTGTAACTAATAAAAACTGAAGTCCAAAGTCTCCTAGAGGGATTTCTCATTTAGGAATTAAAAGAGTCAACAAGTAATGCTCAGTCTGAGATAGAAATCTGATATGAGAGAACTTTCCGAATTACTTACAGGAGCACAGTTTGTTTTTACACTTTCATGACCTACATTTGATTCCCATGAATGCCCGTTACTTGTGATTTGGTAAACCTACATTTGGTTCAAAGTGTTGATCTGTTTCTCAAGAAATTACCTATTCATGCCGTGCCTAGATCAATCATTTCAAATTAAAACCTGAAGTTCACCGATCACTTTTGGAAAATTTCTAGAAAGATTGAGTAACTTGCACACTTTTGGTATCTACCGAGTCATTAAATGGATGATCTGGCCATTCCGTCTGATAGTCATCAAGGGTGTTGGGATATTTGAGGACTGGAATCCATACTACTATGAGTATCATTAAAACAATCCTGTTGTTGCAAACTATGTTGCTTGCAGTGCGCCATTCCCTTTGTACTCACACTTTGTATATAACGGGCATTTAGAAGAATTTGGTGTGGCATATATATTATTGGTCCCTAACAATGTGTATGCTAGAGCAAATGAAGGGACTAGCTTGTGAAGTTTGTAAAGTCTGTGAGTACTGGGTTCAAAACCCACCTTCACACCCACTAATTACTAACCACTGACTAGTTTTCTCATCAAAAGAAAGTTTATGCTAGGCAAACCATATATGCTACTTCAAGCAATTGCTTACTAACCTTGATTATTGTTTGTAATTCTACTTTGATACGAACCATTTAAAGTTTATCTGAAGAGACATACTTTACATCTTATTATTTTACCGTAGGTGGCACAAAGAAAATGCGGGGTTTGTAAAGGCTCAGGACTTGTTCTAAGGGAAAAATACTACTTCCGCTGCCCTCGCTGTGGTATGTTTCAAAAATTCTGCGCTCCTTATGAATTCTTAACAATATGAAGTTGGTTTTCTTATTGTTTTCTAAAGAAATATTTCTCTTAACCAAAATTTGCATTATCAACCAGCCGTGGATTTCTTTTTTATATATTTGTATTTTGTTATGATCTTTTGTACGCAGGTGGATTTCTGCCATGGCAGTCATGGAAAAGATTCTTTTCAGGTTAAATTCTTGTTATCGTTACTGCTAGTTTTCGCAAAAACTCAAATCAGTAACTTTGTAATATTTGCTGTTTGCAAAGTACAATTTGTATATTTTTGACATGCAAATAAATAAGCTCTATTAAAAGTTTACGCTAGCACAACTCTATTGAAGTATAGATCAATGGATATCTAATATCTTAGCTGAAATGGCCACTTCGAAAGTAATATTATGAATACCCATCACTATATGCATTCACCATTATTTTAAGACTAATAATAATTTGACGCTCTTTTACTCGATCATACGGGGTCCCGTACTTGTGGGTAGCCCCTTCTCCCTAATAAAACAAATCCATGACTTTAGGATGGTCAATAAAACTCGATAGAATTATATCTGGAGTAGCCCATTGATCAATCAGATAGGATCATTCAACTTGCATGGTTTATGAACTCAAAGAGACATCTATGGGCTATCCTTCCTTCAGCCATTGCTTGGGGTCTTTGGAGAGAGAGAAACAATAGGGTATTCTAGAGCAAGGAAAGTATGTCCCAATCGGTGATTATGGAGATTTGGGCCTTCTGTATTTTTGGTCTAAGTCGAGCAAGGACTTTGTGTGAGATGGGATTCTTTGTGTGATATATAGTATTTGTGGGTGGGTTGTTCTGCTTATTCTATTGTTTTTTTTTTTTTTCTTTCTTTCTTCTCTTTTCCTTGAATGGGGCCCTCCTCAGTCTCCCTTTATTTCTTTTAATAAAATCTTTTACACTAATAAAAAAAAAAAAAAACTTGCATGGTTGGTGGGTCATGAACAGTCCAAAATGCTGCCTTTGATTGAATGGTCTAGATTTGGTTGATATTTTCATCAATCCAATGATTATTAAAGGATCATTGATCGGACAATTAAGCAGATGATCTACCCCTTGGTATGGTTTATGGGAAGATCATATATTGTAACATAAACAATATTTGTAAAAAAAACATTAACTATCTAAAACACATTTTTCTAGCTTTATATTACATGACCAAATGCTTCTATTTTTCTTGTCTTGTTTTTCTTTTTTGTTCCAATTCTTTTTTATTTTTTCTTTTTTTGACTTTGACTGCTATTCTATTTCTTCAAGGGTTCATCAGGGAACACAAACTTGAAGGTAAGGACCCCAATTTAATTTTAGTTTAAGATTCAAACCTTGCACCAAATAGTTGTCTTGGTTTGGTAGTGAAGGTCATTATTACACATATGACCCTAAAAAATCAATGGTGGACCTATATTCCACTCATAAACAAACAAAAATGAGTCATGAGGGACCCCAAAATTCCAATGTTGGATCCATTTTGGAAAACCTTTTAACTTGAGAAAATCCAGTCCAGACAAAAGCTGAGAATGAAACCTTTGTTATAGTATTTTAATGAACCAGTGCCCCAAAAAGACATGTATGGTCGGTGGAAGCATGAAAGTCAAGCATCATTATGGCTTTTTTTGTCATTTGGTGCCTTTGAAACTTGTGAACTTAATCTTGAAGCTCTACTAATTAGCCTCTTTGATATTATATTGCCACGCTAGATTGATTTTGACTGTTAAGAAGGAGTTGATGGAACTACAATGTTTCATGGTTGGCCCATCAAAGAAGGAGAAAGAATGTTTTTAGGTACAACTTTCTGTTGAAAATCAAACACAAGAATCCTTAATTATGCAAGTTCTTTATTTGGGTCTCATTTTGTTCCTCCTCTGCCATCTTGTGAAAAATACGAAATAATAAAAAACAATACACTCGCACAAAACACAAGGATTTATGTGACTCGGTAACGTGCCTACGTCCACGGAACAGAACAAGAACAATCACTATTTTCTCATAAATTTTACAGTCTTAGAAATTTTTATTTATATAACCAAGAGTTACTAAAATATATAAACTTCCTTCAAAACAGAAATCCCCAAAAATAGAAAATCTCTTAAAAAAATATTATATGATTGCCCTTTTCATACTCTTTAAAATGTGGGTCAACAACATGAATTTTATTTCACCATTCAGTCACTTTAACATCTACTAAGTAAGTCCGCACTATTACCATGCCACCTTCTACTATGACAAATTGTACATTGTTTCGATGCACAAAGTCTTAATTTCAAGCTATTCAAGTAAGAGTCGTGATTTTCTGACTCCCCTCCACCCTGACCTACTCCCTCATACTCTCTTGACGTGGCATGTGTTAAAATCATAGATTTCCTCGGGATACACAACTGCACATCCCCATAAATATGTGCATTTGTGTATCCCGAGAAATTTTTTTATGGTTCTAGCACATGCCACGTCAGGAGAATATGGGGGAGCATGTCAAAGGAGGGGGAATTAGAAAATCATTTTTCTACGAGTAATAGTGGCCTTAGTTGAAGTTTGTAATTCCACTCCCCAATAGAATAAGAGTGCTGCTTTTCTAACTCAATCTAACAAAATAACTCACTTACATGGCATGTACAAGAATCGTAGATTTTTTTCCCTCGGGATACACAACTGCAGCATGTGCAAGAATCGTAGATTTTTTCCCTCAAGAAACACAATTGCACATGTTTATCTGACATAATAACTTAAAAACTCCTTGACGTGGCATGTGGAAGAATCGTAGATTTTTCCCTTGAGATACACAACTGCACATGTTTATGGGGATGTGCAGTTGTGTATCCCGATGGAAAAATCTACGATTCTTCCACATGCCACGTCAATGAGTTTTTGAGTTATTATGTCAGATAAACATGTGCAGTTGTGTATCTCGAGGGAAAAAAATCTACGATTCTTGCACATGCCACATCAATGAGTTTTTGAGTTATTATGTCAGAGTTGAGTTAGAAAATCATTACACGGAGAATAAATACATTAATCTAAAAGTATAATATCAACCACTTGATATCCATCCGGCATGATTTCAAGATGTTTGATTTAATTGGTGGTGTATAAGAACATGAGCTTTGATGCCTTTTTTTTTGTTTCCAATATTTGGGGATCTTATGAGAAGGAAACGTTGTTTAAAGACAAGGAAGGTGGGCCATAAGTTGTTCTTTCTTTATTGTAGACAAAGAAGCAAGAATATATAACCTTTGTCTTCCATTCTTATTTGATTCCAAAACATATTTATTGAGACTCGCCACGAGGCAAAAGAACGATATTGATAGGGAGTCGCAATCCAGATCGGTGTCCCTTTCTTATAGTAACATTCGGTATCTACGTGTGGTAAGTTTTAATTGGAGATTAAATACATTGGAGTCCAATGTGTTTTAAACACCAGTCCTGCATGTAAACACCATTCTCGATCTTGATTCATTGGAAAATTAGTTTGGAACTTAGCAAGGATGCATAATTTTAAAACTCATTTTAACATCTCGTCTCGTCCATGAATTAGACCGAGTCATCTCGGATGAGATATCCAATTTATTTGATGATCTCAGTTGAGATTTAAAAAAAAAAAATACGTTAGAATTAGAACAATCCATGTCTTTGAAATGACTTGCCAACTCATCTCATTGGTGGACAATACTGAGGCAACTCAAATGAAATTTAAACCCATGAGAGTGCTTACCCCTCTCAATGACAAGTAACTATATATATATATATATATAAAAGAAATATTTAAGCAAACTACTAGCCTCAAACGAGTTGCTATGATATGATGCTAATCCTAGAGATTCCCAGATGAAATGGTTCCTTGAGATACATGGCATGGATCCTGTGTTCTTTCTCCCTTATTAGCCGTACATTCGTGTGATGGAGCAAGAGTCACAAACAAAATAACCAAATTACCCTTGTCCCCCACCAAAAAAAGGGTGATCTAAAAATACCCCTCCACATTTTTATAAATATTTGAGATATCCTTTATTTTCAATCCAATGACATGCCCCCTCCTCTTACCTCTTTCTCCAGTAATGAGTAATGGACTAATTGAAAATTACTTAAAGACACTCTTCTTCAATACTTAGTAAAAAAAAAAACCCTTGATTTTTAATCCCAAAACTAATCATCTTTATGTCCTAAATAATTTTTTTTTTTCTTTCATCTTCAACATCAAGATTTTATCTATTCAACCATCAATCCTCAAGAGCAAAATAAAAATTTTAGAGAACAGAAGACGATGGAATTTTTTACACAAAAATCAAGAATTTTCTATAAAGGGTTAAGGTGAGGTTGAAAACAATGGATTAAAAATTAGGTTGAATAGATACAAAGTAATTCACCGTAGAGATTGATGATTCTATCTAAAGACCAGCATTGCAAGCAAAAAAAGAAAGCCCCGCCTATTTGATCTCTTTAATTTTAGGTGGTTGATTGGGTTTTTAATGTAAATGGTGAGAAAAGATTGCCACATCAGTTTTTTTAACACCAACCCCAATTCGTATGTAAATCATCAAAGAATTAACACACATCTTGGAGTTGTGTTAACAAAAGTTGGTGTGACAATAGAAGCTCTCAAAAATCTTTACTTACTTTCCCTTTACTAGCTAATCAAAGATATAATTAAACAAAGAACAATGATTTTCTAATTGCCCTATCATGCATGTGCAAAAACCATAGTTTTATTTCCTTGGTATACACAACTACACATCCATGTCAAGAGAGCTAGTGGGGGAGTTTGTCGGAAGGGAGTTAGAAAATCACGACTCTTAAAAAAAAGAATAGAAATAAGAAAATAAAGGAACAAAAGACCAACGTGCTATGACTTTTACATGAAAAACATTTCAATATTAAAAACATCAATCACGAGACCTATACCTAAACTTCAAGTGTATAGACATAACTCTTAGATTACAAAAAGAATAATGATTTTCTAACGCTTCCCTTTTTGACACAGGCCCTTATACCCCCAACATGACATGTGCTATAACCATAGATCATTTTCTTGGGATACACAATTGCACATATTTATGAGGATGTACATTGTGTATCTCAAGGGAAAAAAACTATGATTCTAACTCACGTCACATTAGGGGGTTTGTGTCAGAAAATCACGGCTCCTACAAATACCATTTGTGTATAAAATGAAATGTGCATCCCTTGAGAGGGAATTGGAGGTGTCCCGAAGATTAGTTAGGTATGCTAAAAGTCTTGTGTGAAAAAAAATAAAAAATGAAGTAAACATTCCTTGAGATTGAGATTGTTGACTCATATTTTTACTTAAATAAATCATAGTTAATTTTAAATATTTTTAAAGATAAAATGTTTTGTTGTTTTTAAGGAATATTTATTTCAATGGTTTGGGAATCTTTTTCTCATATCTAGGATGAAAAGAAGATGAAATTTTACCATTGGTGCAGACTCTAATAGGGTGTACTATACCTATAATAAAGAGAAACTTTATTAGTTAAAATATGAAAGAGAAACATTATAAAGAGATGGGATCTATCAAAACTAAATTTACAGTTGGTAAGGTTGATGAAGGGGTTTCTTGTCATTAACCCAAACATAGATGCCTTGCCCAACTCCCAAGAAGCAGCGATGGGTATTAAATACAGATGTTTCTATTATCAAGGGAGGGAGGGACTCTTCAGTCGCTCTCTCCTAAACAAGTCCTTTGTTTTAGGTCAAGTACTGCAGTAAATCTTGGAGTCCACACAGACAAAGTTCAAGGTTCGTCATCTACTGATTTGATATGGTAATCTATATATATATATATATATTCTTCATTGGATTTTTTATTCTTATGGTTATAGTTATGCATTCTGGGTTTTTTATTTTTTGGTGAGATCTCTGTGTGTTCTTTTCTTTTTATTATTTTTTTACTGCTAAAGCCTAGAGTGGCCAAGTGGGTCTGTTTAATATGAACTTGACAAGGTTTTGGGTTACAGTTCAGTTGTGATTTTTGTATATTTTGGTTGAGTTTCAGTTCGGGGGTTGGTTTGTTTGTTAAGGAATTCATGTATTCTGAGAATGGGTTGGTGAGTAATATTTGAGAAGTGGAGTCTTTGAGCTGAAAAGAAAAGATTTTGAGCTATAGTTTTGATGTGGGGTTACAATGGCCTTGATTGAAATTTGAAGGCTTCTCTGTTTTTTTCTGAGGATTCATGATTTGCAAAACTGTGCTGGTAAGATATTTGTGAAAGGTGGAGTCTTTTTTTATTTATGTCTCTTGTGAAGTATTTTTACTGGTAATCTGAGAAGCTGTTGTTGATGTTTTGGTCTTCTTGTTTTTGGACTTTTTAATGTTCTTAGTTGTTTTATTATGATTATGTGTTTGTATTGGTGATTTAGTTCTTGATTTCAGATGCTTCAGGTTCAAATCAAGGATCTAGATGACTTATTTTCTGTAATATCTTATTGTTTAGTGAACTGGGTTGGTGGTTGTTTGTTGAGCATCTTATTGATTTAAATTTTGAAAATTTTTCTTCTGGAAATGCACATTTTTTCCCCTCTTCAAATGATGGTGCTCATTGGGTAATGGGTTCACTTGTTCCAGTAGAAATTTTGGGTTTAAGGTGGAATTTTTTTAAGAATTTTGAGTTCTTATGAACTTGGTTACTGAAAGGCATTGTTTGTGGCATCTGGGATAGAATTTTCTTCACCAAACACTTTTATTGTCATTTGTAAGACATGTTGTTTGTGGATATACTCAAAGCCAACTCCAAACATTTATCCCAAAACAAAAAAAAGCTTCAAATGCAATGAGCATAACAACAAAATTCAAGAATTAATTTCTATATTTTCTTAGTTATAAGTACATTTATTTTTTTTCCATATTGTTTATATGTATGTTAAATGAATTTCATGAATCTGTTGCTCCCACACCCAAATCCATTCCTACTTAAAGTAATTAATGGTCATAGAACATCATCTATTGATTCAACCTCAGAATTTGCTTGTTATATCCTCTTAAGGTATTTGAATCTGTTTTGCATCTTGGAGATGTATTTCTCTTATATTTCTACAAGATCCATTGCAAAAGCGAGAACAAACATGTGTGCCGCATATTAGACCTAACTAGGGGCCTTGGAGATGAGTTTATAGATCAAATAGTGACACTACCTTGTTGAGTGTTGTGTTATCCGCCCCTGCTCCTAGGGTCATGTGCTCATGTATCTATGCCCCAGTTCAGCCCATGATCCTCTTATATTCAAAGTTGCACCTTTCCCATTAGATCGGTCTTTGGGATTAAATGGTTTGTCAACATGGTATCAAAGTACTAGGTTCGTATTGGTCACGGGTTTGAGTCTCCTCGAGGGAATTTTCCACCCTTATGAGTGAGGGGGAGTGTTGAGTGTTCTGATATCCGCCTCTGCTCCTGGGTCTCCGTATCGTGCCCCAGTTCGACCCGTGACCACCCTCTTATATTCATAGTTGCGCCTTCCCCATTAGATCGGTCTTTTGGGGTAAACATATCTAACTTATGGCTATTAGTAGATCAAAGAGGTGGCTCGAACCAAATGTTTTATCCCTTTTCCCTGTCTAGAATGCACCAAATGTAGGTGACAAATGAGTGAGAAAACCTGAAATTTCATACAATTTTCCTCCATATTTCCTTTTGTTTTCTCTGTGTTTCTGTTCATTCTCTTTGACCAATTTCACTGTCCTAGATATATTGATTCTATTTAATGTTCTTTACGGATTCCATCACCTAATTGAACTATCCTTCCTCCAAAGCAGATGTCGCCTGGAAAAAATAAAGACGGTGATGGATTTGCTGAAGAATTCAGTAAAATGGAGGCCTGTAGCAGTGAACAAACAATTCATTTGGCTGTTATGGATACCTATGTATCAGCCATGAATACCAAAAACCATCCATGAATTGTTAGCTTTCAGAAGATGAGTTCTCAATCAAGGTCTGAGGGTGGTTCTGGCATAGAGGGCTGTCCGTATACCTCTGGAGTTCAAGTGACCTCCCTAAGTCAGCTAGTCGGTAATACTTCAATGAACGCTTCTTGGGACCACGACAATCTGGGTGGGTATCACAGGTTGTACCATCACCCTATGCAAGGGTCTGGGTCCTATTTCTTTCCCCAGATTTTTCAAACTCTAGACCACCTATACTCCGATGACCGCAGCCAAGGAACCCATCAGCCCGTTCAGACTTTTCGTGAACAATACTGCACCTTGGAGTCATCCTCTGCAGCCGGTGGTTATAGTGTTCACCGTTCCCCAGCTACAATCAGTTTTTCACTTAATGGAAGCCCTGTATCATGCCAATCAGATCCGCATCGGTCCACAGATAACACCTATGGGTCTCCAATAAGTGCACCCATTAATACCGACAGTGTCACTGACTTGAGGCACAAACTGAAAGAATTAGAAACTGCAATGCTGGGACCTGACTCAGACATTGTGGACAGCTTCGATAACACTTTTCAAGCCTCATTGGAGCCAGAGAAACAGATACCAGTGACAGGTTTGATCCCTAGAGGGGACTTAAAACAGGTACTTGTTGCGTGTGCCAAAGCTGTGTCAGATAATGATCCGTTGACAGCTGATTGGTTGATGTCTGAGTTAAGGCTGATGGTTTCTGTGTCTGGGACGCCAATCCAGCGTCTTGGTGCCTACATGTTGGAAGGACTTGTTGCGAGGTTGGCCTCATCAGGGAGCTCCATCTACAATGCACTGAGGTGCAAAGAACCCGCGAGCTCTGAACTCCTCTCTTACATGCACATACTCTATGAGGTCTGCCCATACTTCAAGTTTGGATACATGTCCGCAAACGGTGCCATTGCGGATGCCGTGAAGAATGAAAACCGAATTCACATAATTGACTTCCAGATTGCACAAGGAAGCCAATGGATGACCCTGATCCAAGCACTTGCAGCTCGCCCTGGTGGGGCCCCACATGTCCGTATCACAGGTATCGATGATTCCACATCAGCATATGCCCGGGGTGGAGGACTTCATATTGTGGGCCAGAGGCTATCTAGACATGCTAAATCATATAGGGTGCCGTTTGAGTTCCATGTTGGGGCCACATCTGGTTGTGAAGTTGGGCTTGAAAATCTTGGGGTTCAACCCGGGGAGGCTCTGGCTGTGAATTTCACATTCATGTTGCACCGTATGCCTGACGAGAGTGTGAGCACTCAGAATCACCGGGATCGTCTGTTAAGATTGGTCAAGAGCTTGTCACCCAAGGTGGTGACCCTTGTAGAAAAAGAATCTAACACCAATACAGCCCCGTTCTTTCCACGATTCCTCCAGACCCTGAATTATTATACGGCTATTTTTGAGTCGATTGACATGACCCTCCCAAGGGAGCATAATCAAAGAATCAATGTTGAGCAGCATTGCCTGGCACGAGACATGGTCAATATCATAGCATGTGAGGGGGCGGAGAGGGTGGAGCGACATGAGCTTCTTGGGAAGTGGAGATCTCGGTTTAGTATGGCTGGATTTACTCCTTACCCATTGAACTCAATGGTCAATGCCACCATCAAGACTCTGTTGAAGAATTATTGCGAGAAATATAGACTTGAAGAAAGAGATGGAGCTCTTTATCTTGGCTGGATGAACACAGATTTGGTAGCTTCTTGTGCTTGGAGATAACAACATGGCAATTACTAGTGCTTGGTAGCCTCTTGTGCATGGGTGTCATTCATCATTATCAGGATGCAATGTTAAAGAAGAAACATGCTTTGCTTTTCGGTAATTCAGCTGATCATACACAAATGATACAATAGATGTTCGGATTATCCTATTAAGCCATAGGTTATTTATATTAGTAATTTACGTTTTCTTTGTTGTGTAGACTGGGACATACGACCTTATGGTTGTGGTGCAGAACATCAACTAGTTGAGCTATAGACTTGTTTCTAATTGTTGTTGCAAAGAACCTTGGTTTGAACCCAAGATCTTGGGCCAATTTTTTTTGTCTATTGGTGTGGAAAAGAATGATTATCAGTTACGTTGAATATTACATTACATAACATATGAAACAAATTACAATTATTCAAACTTCTACACCTCAGGCACAAACTATGACAAAGCAAGGAAGGACAGCATCTGGATTCCTCACAAACAATTGTTCTACTTTGGAATGTAACCCTTCGATACCAACTGAATCAAACCCTTCTCCAACCATATTCACGACTGCTCCAGCAATTACTCTACATACTACTACCGCCCTTTTCACATTCTCTCCCTTGGCAGTGATGCCAATCCTGTCATCACTCAATGTCTCACTTCTTGAACTCAGCCGAATTCCATTCTTCTTCGTGTCTTCGGTGTTGAAACCGGATTGAATAATCCTACAAACTCCGCATCTGGGGTTTTGACAAAGCTCGGACACCTTGTCCAACTTTTGCAAGCAGCAACTGATGGTTGTCTTGTAGAATTGTAAGAGCTCATTCCCATCTACAATGCTTCGCTGGTGCTTCGTGTATTGGCTATGGGCTTTCTTCTTCACCATCTCTCTGTACACTTCAAACCTTCCAAGAGTCTCTATAGAGTTTTTCACCTTTAAGACCTTTGCAATATTTTCCATGTGCTTTGAAGGGCTCATTGATGCATTTCTAAAGATCATCTCGATGACATCCCTTGATGGGTGGCCAATGTTAAGCTCTGCAAAAATAAGTGTAATTAGAATGAAATTGGTCATGCTTTAGACATACCTTGGTGGACCTTCACATACAAATATAGGCTCATTAGATGTGAGCTAATTAATCCGATCGAGTGTTGAAGCCAATAAAGACTATTGAGAGAAAGTAAAACAACCTCCCCCTAAGCAATTCAGTCTGAGAAATTGAACCAGAATAATAACATCTAAGAAACTATAGTCTAAATGAGTTGTCGTGTGAACTGAGGAGCGATTCTTAGAGAAGACAATTTGAACCACCTCCCCAGTGAGACCAATCTCACCACTGCAACCATTGAGCAGAATTCTCAATTGAGTTCTCTTAACATTATAGCCAAAATCGTTATAAACTACTCATATGTACCAAAATAGAAAGAAAAAGCAATCACCTAATACTTCACTCAACAATACTCAGTAAAGCTAAAAGACTGATTACTATAGATTTAAATAGGAAATCTCATATATTAGCAAGAGATTTACCGGGAAGACTTATCTTTTCATTTTTATTAAAAAAAATCTCTTTATCGCTTTACAATTATTTATTTAAATATATTTATATGAAAATAATTTTAATTTTAAAAAATATAAGTTAAATTAGAAGAAGTTTGGTCATAAAATCATATTTTATTTAGATAATATGAATTTATACTTAGAAAATAATTGTTTTATGTAAAATATACAAAATCCTGATTGACTCGGA
Source organism: Akebia trifoliata (assembly GCF_017979445.1). Taxonomy (NCBI): domain Eukaryota; kingdom Viridiplantae; phylum Streptophyta; class Magnoliopsida; order Ranunculales; family Lardizabalaceae; genus Akebia; species Akebia trifoliata. The sequence goes on from NC_141387.1 coordinate 830,638, forward strand.
CAAAATCTTGTCCGAGTCATCCCATTTATCTCACAAGATATGGCACAATTGAGATGCCATGTCTATTCGTCTAGCTCATAGATGATATCGAGATGACTAGGGCAAGTCATCTTGGTTTCGAACGATATTTGAAACCATGTTTCAAATCTTACTTGGCCCCACATGGATTATCACATGAGTGTTTCAATGACTGTGGCATAAAGCGAGGAAGACTTTGCGGAACTTGAGAAGTTCCATAAGCTCCTGTTAGGAAAGAGCTTTAGCAACTGATGTTCATTCCACGGGTACTGCCGCATAGTCCATTGAAGGAAAAAAAAAAAAAAAAAAAAGGGAAAAAGTAGGAGATGACGACTGAGACAAGAAGGATGAGAGGAGGTGTGAAAAAATAAAATGAAATGAAATAACAAGAAGAACAGACAATCTTACAAACACAAGAATTTACGTGGTTCGACAATGTACTCATGTCCACAGATTAGATCGAGAACAATCACTATCCCCCTCCCCTTTTTTTTTACAAACCTAGAGGTCTCCATTTATAAAGTCGGGAGTTATTAACATGTGTCTATCTCCCCAAAAAATAGAAACTCCAAAAATAGGAAGAAAAAAAAACAAGACAAAAGAAAATATTATGAAATTTCATTTTTTGGCTTGAATTATATCACACTAAAGACCTGGGATAGTAACCTATCACACGTGCTCTCCGTTTCGCTTTGACTTAAATACCACATGTTTCACCCAAGGAACTTTGCATCACTTATGCCCAGGATGCAACTCCACCTCAAACCTGAATCAAACTGACTCAGTTACTTCTCTGCTAATACCACAAACAAACATTGGTCGTTAAGAACCACCAGCTACACAGCATTAAATCATCCTGGTCCAGCCCGACTTGATCACATGGCCAATGCACATGTGTAGCTATCCTGAGCCGATTGCCTAGTCAATTCCAAAGAGAGACTTGGACTTGGCTTCTCGAATTGTAGGAACTTCCTCATAGTCATCTATAACTTGAAAATACAAATCAATCTTTGCACGGCCCATCTATGAAAAAGACTCTATGTAGACGTCTACTACTATGTATAACACATTTTCAACCTTCCGTCAAGGTCTTGGAAATATCATGCACCATGACATTTCCAACCAAACGATACAACTTACCACACTTTTCTCCCCTCATTAGAATAATGAACCACATGTGATTTTTATATTTCCACCTCCCGTTGAATACTTACAATCGATGAAGTCCAACTTACCAAGTGATATTAGATTTTTTCGCATTTTTGGGACAAAAGTCACACCATCCAAAGTGTGTATCACTCCATCAAACATTTTGATATATACCGTACCAACTCTCGTGGTATGACAAATTGATCCGTTACCCAAGGAGACACCATCTATCTTCCTCTCTTAGAATGTATCAAAATATTATCTTTGGAGTATGTATGGATAAATCAACTTAAATCTAACATTCCCTTATCATGAGAAAAAATGTGTATACCTTTAGAGATTGTGAGAATATATCTGTAGTGATCATCACTTTCTACTGCAACAATCATGCTATTAGAACTATTCTTATGAGCCGGACAATTCCTTTTGATGTGACCACATTTTTTTTTTGTAGTAGTTCGATTTGGATAGATTAATATTGTTTTCAAATCCCTTATCCGTTGTTCTTCTCACTGATATATGAACAATCAACCCTTAAGCATTACCTTCAAGATTAGGCCTTCTCATGATATTGTTTGATAGAAGTGCTGTTTTAACCTCTTTTCAAGATTAGGCCAACACATTACAAAACTTGAGATAAACCCTCATGGGGGAGATAGTCACAAAGTCGGAGTACGAGTACAGGTTTAAATTGGCAAGAGAAAACTTCGGGAAAAAAAAACCCATTAAAAATGGGGGGAAAAAAAATGAAGAATATAAAAGATAAAAAAGTATATTAAAAGTTATAAAAAAAAATATGGAATGAAAATTCATAAAATCAAGTTATCATCATCAAATCCCCTATTTTTACATTTATGAATTACCAAATTCTATTATGCATCAAATCCCACATTTAAAAAAAAAAAAAAAAAAGAGAGAAAATATTTAAAATTTTGTGCCTGTGAAAAAAAAAAAATGGGAAAAAATTGTGAAAAAGTCAGACTATTTTTGTTACACATGAAAAATACGTGTTTTGTTTTTTACCATTTCAAATGTTGGGATGTTAGTTGCATTTTAAATGCAACTTTTAAAAAAAAAATCACCGATTTTTATTACTATGGATGGGAGCCTATGAACACAGGTAATGCTCGGGTGACATTGGATTTACTGCGTTTTTTACATTTCTAACGTGGAGGTGTGCACATAACCGTAAATGCTTTGAACTTGTGTCTCAAGGAAACATATCTACGGTTATGTGCATACCCCATGTTAGAAATGTAAAATTCGCAGTAAATCCCAATGTCACCCCAGCACGGCTCATTGATGAATGGTTGGATCATCAAAAAATTATGAGTCGTGATAATCTGACTACCCCACGTGGCAAACTCAATTGACTACCTGACGTGATAAGTTTGGGAACCGTAGATCTGCTCTACTCGGGATAAATGATTCCCTCAAGAGCGCAGATCTACGGTTCCCTAACTAGTCACGTCAGGGTAGTTGATTAAGTTTGCCACATGGAGTAGTCAGTTATCACGATTCAAAAATTATTCATATATATTTGTCCTGTAAGTGAGCTAGAGAAAAAAAAAATTATAGTCAACTTTATTAGGCAGTTCGGGTCGAAATTGGTATGGCTAGTGCTGGGCTAGGTAGCTCGGGCTGGGACTAGGAGTTAGCTTGGGTCAGCCCAAATCCACCAATTAACCATCATTGTTGGTCCAAAACATGCCGCAAAGATATGTTGGGGTCGTTATCTAAGTAGTACATGGAAGAAAGATTTTTTGCTCACAGAAAAAGTCAATGTAACACGAACCCATGTGTAGTGAGCATCCCTAGATTACAAAATTACCCTCGTTAGTCATGGTGTGATTGGTCATCTGGAATTATGTGAAATTTTGCTTGTTTACACCGTAGACAAATGCAAATAGAAATGTTTACGTTTATTTGCAGGATGTGGGTGCTTGGATGCTAAAATTCTAGTGGGTCCTACCGTAAAGCAATACAAAATTTAATTAAAATTACAACGAAATCATCGTAAAGTATTGTGGAGAAAATACTTCCACAAAAATTTACGTTATGTTAAGTTTCCTCTCTCTAACTTCTTAAACCTCTCTCTCTCTCTCTAGCTTTCCCCAATTTCTTAAACATTATCTAAAGTTAATATAATTATTATTTAGACAAAAAATCGTGAGATAGAATCTTACTTGGAACTAGTTTCTATTTATATTTTAAAATTAAAAAACAAAAAAATTAAATATTGACATTTTTTTAAATATAAGAAAAACGAGGGGTAGAATTCTTACCTCGTTAATTTATATTTATTTTTTATAAATTAAAAAATATATATATTTCATTAGATGTAGGGTATTAAAATGAGTTTAGGGCGAGTTACATTAGGCACTATCAGTGCTAATATTGACTTGTTTGGGGCAATGGGATTTCTTTCCAAAATGAAAAATTAACAAGTGGAAGTTGGTATAATGTAGTAGATGTTTAAGGTAAATTATAGGTGATTAAAGAAATTTTGGATTTCTATTGTAATCCTAGTTTAAAGAGAATATCATTGTATGACTTATATGAAAATGCTTTGTCTGTAATTTTTTTATTTGTTTTAAAGTAATATGTAACTATTTATCCTTTTTTTTATTTAAATTTAAGCAAGGTTTTAAAAAGAAAAATAATAATTTTTTTCAATTATTTTTTTTACGTTTACGTGATAATCAAGCAAACGTAAAATTTTCCATTGGACACAACCAAGCACCCTAATCACAAAATTATGTAAATTTCAATAAATACAAAATTCTGCAAATACAAAATTCTGTATTTGTGATAGTTTACGTTGCAAACAAGCAAGGCTAAAATTGACTTTTCTGTGAGAAAAAAAGGGATTGACTAGTTGCACACCAACCTTAAAAAATCCTTTATTTGTATAATCTCTGTTTTTACCTACTATTTGCACTTCAATATATAATATTTATTTTAACTTGTAATTTTGTATTATTTGCTCATGTATTTCTTTTCTCATGTTCTCTTTGGCTCAAATTTAATTTAAGGCACTAATTTTCTAATCTTTGTTTAGAAATTAATATGAACCTGTGTATTTTAAGAGAAGGTAACTTCGTAAACATGATTTCGAATTGACAAAATATTTCTTGCAAAAATTTCTTAACCAACAATAATTTTATTGGTCATAATTAATTAAGGAAAAATAAAAACAATAAAAAAAGAAAAGGAAAATTTTCTTTTAAATTATTTTCTGAGTGAAATCCTCCAAATGGAAATTATAAGTGATGGACTGCAATCAATAATTAGGTGGTGTGCAACTCGGTCCCAGAAAAATCTCTCGTGCGTGGAGAATGCAGAACTACAAAACAAAGAAGAATTTACCGTGAAATCTCTCTCGGGTAGAATTTTTCCAAGAAAGGAGATTTTCGATTGGACTTTCGCTTGGAAGGTAGAGCTCTATCACAGAATTCTCCCTCTCAACTATGTTGCTTCTATCCTGGAAAATTTTCTTTGATTGGTGAACATCAGTCATCGATTTTCCAGTACTACAGCACTTGGATGTGTCTTTGAAAGATACTGCACATATATGGTGTGGTTAGCTTAGCATGAGAGAAGTATATATGTGTGTAGAACTCTATACATGGAGAATGCAGCACTACAAAGAAGAATTTACCATGAAATCTCTTCTCTGGGGTGCGATTTTCTGAGGAAATGAGATTATCTATTGAAAGAAAGAGCTTTCTCATTGAATCCTTCCTCTCAACTATATGGTTCCAATCTTTAAAAAATTTCTTTGGTTGATGAACATTAGTCATTGATTTGCTACTCTTGCAATTAATTGTCTCTTTGAAAGATAACCAAACGTTATACATCTCTCTCTTTGACTTTTGTAAATTAAAAGCTTTCTTCCTCTCTTTATGTCTCCTATCTTCTTCAACCTGCCCAAAAATAACCAAAAACAATATAAAACTATATAATATATTTCAGTATGATTCTAGAAATTAATTAAAATATAAACCATTAAAGCAGCACAAGTACTTACCTTTAAGGGCAAAGTAAAGCAGTGTTGCTTGCTCACACCTCTTTCTATTGCTAGAAAGATTGTGAAATGGAAAATTCCAACAATGCTACGTGGCCACTTTTCTTTGCCTTCCCGAAAGATTGGTGTGAGACGAAACCTTATCATTTTACTGATATGGGTAAGTTTCTGCAGGTAGTTCGTTTGTTTCTCCAGACTGCATTTAAAGACCCAATTGGAGATGTCAGCTAAATAAAAACAGTACAAAACGACAGGTGGCAGCAGCCAGCAGAGACCAAATTAATTGCTAATGTGACTTCTCATGCCACACTGCGCTGACGTGGAGGTGTGTTCAGAACCATTTTCGTCGAGACAACTCTACCTCAGCTCAGTCAGCTGCGCAGTCTCTCTAGGATTGTTCTTCGAAGAACTTATAAACGTTGGAGAGGACTTAGGAGTCATTGTTTGCTCACGAAACAAATAGCAGTTTGACATGTGGCGCAAATGATGAAGGTAATAAGGATTGATTTTTGCCTCAGCCCAACAGCCTTTTGACATGTGGCCCTAATGACATTAATAATAAAGAGAAAATTCCTCTCTCTTGCCCTTCTTCTGTCCAGATTTATTTTTTAAGATTTTAAATCTTAAAAACGATCGTTCAGCCCATATTGATTACATTAACAATTCAACAACACAATCTTCTTGATTTCATAAAAATATTCATATTAAAAATAATAATAAAAATATCTTTCGAGTTTGATCTAAAGTGTTGAAAATGGACGAGTATCGTGCACCCAAATTTAAAAAATAAAATTCAATGATAAAAAATAACTATTTAAAATTTTCTTCTAAAGTTTATTCGATTTTGTCCTTTACAATCCCATTGCAATGGATCATGTTTTTGAATTCACAAGGTGATCAGAAAGTTTTCTTTTTTCCGTTATGAGTGGGAGAGAGAAACTTTATCTCTCATTATTGATGTCATTCCCACCACATGTCAAATAGTTGTTGGGCTATGAGCAAAAAATCACTCTCTAATAAAAAAGAATTTGAAGGAATTTTTTGCTCACAGCCCAACAGTCGTTTGACATGTGGCAACAATGACATTAGAAATAGAGATAAAGTTTATCTTTCTTACTCGCACATTCTTTGCCCATAGATTTATTTTTTAAGATTGCAAATCTAAAAAATGGCAGTTGAGTCCACATTGATTATCACATTGACAATTCAACAACCTAGTCTTTTCTAGATTTCATGAAAATATTCATATTAAAAAATAATTACTTTTTTAGGTTTGATTCAAGGTGATGAAAATTTATAACTACCGACCACTCAAATTTAAAAATAAAATTCAACACTGAAAAATAATTCTTTTTTAAAGTTCATATAATTTTGTCCTCTACAACTATATTGCATTGGATCATGTTTTTGAATGTCACATAGTGATTAAATCAGAAAATTCTTTTTTTTTTTTCACCATGGGCAAGAGAGAGAAACTCTTTCTCATTGATAATGACATGTCAAATAGCTATTAAACTATGAGCAAAAAATCACTCAGAGAATTTCTCTTTGTCCAAAGTGGAAAAAAGGAAAATTCATGATATAATCACTTTGTGGCATTCAAAAGCATGATCCGATGTCATGGGATTGTAGAGGACGGAATTATATGAATTAAAAAAGAAGGTTATCGTTCACAATTGAATTTTAATTTTAAATTGAGTGTTCAGTAACCGTCCTTTCTCAAGATCTCGGATCACATTTGAATATATTTGAAAATTAGAATTTAAGGGTATTTTGATAAAAAAAATAATTTTTCAAGGTCAATTTGAAAATAAAGAATTCATTTTTCTAAGTGTATTTAGTTCACTTTAACGTGGGCCTATCACCTGACAAGAGCCAATTAAAATTTGTGGGCCCGGGGGGTGGGGGTGGTTTGGAATAGGAAAGATAAATTTTCTCTCTCGTGCCATTTGTCCCCACAAACGGATCATTCCAAATTTTAAACGTTGGACAGACCGACACAGAGTGTCGAATGCAAAATGGTCCTACAAAATACGTACGGGACACCGTACTGAACCTTAAACAAAATCTTGTTTGAGAGGTCAATGGCCGTTCATTTTAAAGGTATTTGATAAGTATACTCTATAGACTCGTTATTAAATGACTCGCCAATTGGCATATTCAATCGACTCATTGATGTGACAAGTTCAAGTATCTTTACATTTCGATATACAAAATTGCACTTCTCCATAATAAAGTGTATCCCGAGGGAGCCGTGTATCCCAAGACGGAAAGATCTACGATTTTCAAACTTATCACATCAATGAGTCAATTGAGTATGTCGCCTAGCGAGTCATTTTATCACGACTTTATTTTTTAGGAAAGTAAAACACTTTCCTTAGAATACTGATAATCTGACTTAGCGACGTGACAATTCAATCGACTTACTTGATATGATAGGCTCAAGAATCATAGATGTGCTCTCCTCGGGATGCAAAACTACGATTCCCCATACAAAGATAAAATTTTGTATCCTGAGGAGAGTACATTACGGTTTCCAAGCCTATCATGTCAGATAAGTTGATTGAGTATGACACGTGCCTAAGCCAAATTATCACAACTCCTTTCCTTGATAAATAAGGATATTTCCTTTTAGCAAAACTTTGTGGTACCTAAAATTATAAGAACTTTGAAAAAACTTTAAAAAATAAATAAATTATTTTTTACCAATAAAATTTAATATTAAATTTGGGAGTTTGTGGCTATCATGTAGGATTTTCAATTGAGTAATGATTTTCGACTCCCCCACATGGCATACACAAAATATTCTCTTAATGTAGGATGTGCTAAAATTATAGATATTTTTTGTCTCGGGGTACACAATTGTTACAATGTGAAAAAAGTTCATATTCAACGGCTCAAACCCATCGAATTTCATAAAATTGGACATATCATGATGTCAATTTTTTCATTGTTAAATTTTTTTTCTTTTAACAGGTTGAAACCGTCAAATTAATGGAGGATGGAAGAAATTCAACGACTCCAGGCCGTCAAATCTAGGGAACATCACAAATTACCACAATCATAAGTGGTCGAATTTTCTTATAGAATTTTTTTTTTTTTTTTGAAGATTAAAAAGAGATTAGGCAGACCCCTAACCAAAAAAAGAAGAACTACATTCTGTCATATCTATGCCCGGAGGCGTCCTTACATACAATGTCCCTAAGATGACTTGGGAGATCCCTATACTCAGAGAATTGTGCCTTATAGTCAGAGAATTCTGCTCGTAGTGGAAAGGAAAGAAGTTAAAAAAATCCACTGCTTAGTTGCATTCTCTAAAGCAGAACCTAAAATTAATTTGTTGGAAAAGCGAAGCTCTAGCTGTTATGGTTTTGACCAACTTCTTTTCTCTCCATGGAGTAGCGTACTTTCCCTTAATGCACTCAATAGCCACCTTATAATCTGATCTAACCTACAGGTGTTGGATATTATCTTCTATTGCTATATCCATTCCTTTTAGGACTACTTGAAGCTCATGGAAAAGGACAAACTTTCCTTGTATATACTCAGATAGGACCCTGACTATAATGCCATTGATATCTCTGATAATGGTTCATTCTCCTCCAACATCCACTCTTAGAGAACCATCTGTATTTAGGACATGGAATTCCTCTAGGTTTTGTCCCATTTGCACCTCACAAGGGTTCTAACCTCAAATTTAGGCTAGAGGCTCCACAAGTTTATGAAGTTCCTTGAGTGGGCATTTCTTCGGCGCTAGCTGCCAAGCTTTGGAATCTCATCTAGACATTTCTAATAATGAAGGTATCTAGTAGCTTTAAATGGTTGTAGTTGTTCTGGAATAGTCTTCTACATCTTTTCGCCTACAAATGGTGTATGAATCCGTTGAAAGCAAGATTTTTCATGATGTTATCACAGATTTATCTTTGAAGTTGTTGTTTGCTCATTTTACTTCTTCTCTCTAGTCTCTATTCGAGTGGATTTTCCTATAGGATTTTCCAGTTTCACATAGTGTGCACATTTTTATGAGGATGTGCAGATGTGTATCGCGTGGCGAAAAATTTGTGGTTCTAGCACGTGCTACGTTAGATGAGTATTTTGAGTATACCATGTGGGGGAGTCAAATTATCGCGACTCTTCCCAATTTGGTAATCCATGTTGAGCCAATTTAAAAATAAAATTCAATGATGAGTTCATATAATTTTGTCATCTACAACTACATTGCATTGGATCATGTTTTGAATGTCAAATAGTGATCAAATCAGAAAGTTTTCTTTTTTCCACCATGGCAAGAAAGAGAAACTCTCTCATTAATGATGTCCTTTGCACCACATGCCAAATGGTTGTTAGGCCGTGAGCAAAAAAAGTCATTCAGAGAATTTCTCTATCTTGCCCAAAGTGCAAAAAAGGGAAATTCATTATATGATCACCTTGTAGCATTCAAAAACATGTTCAGATGCCATGGGGTTGTAGAGGAGGAAAATATGAATTAAAAAAAAAAAGTTATATTTTACCATGAAATTTTAATTTTAAATTGATTGTTTAGTAAATGTCCCTTTTCAACATCTTGGATCAAACTTGATTTTTTTATTATTTAGAATATGAGCTTTTTTCATGAAATTTAAAAAGTCTGTGGTGTTAGATTGCCAAAGTTGTAATTCATATGGACCTAAAGACCCTATTTATGATTCAAAATCTAAAATAAATAATATTTTTGGGCATAGGACATGTGGGTTGGTGTGATAATTTTTCTCTCAATACTTACGTCATTTGCGCCACTTACCAAATGATTATTGTGTTGTTAGTAAATTTGCTCACATCATTGTGAGTGAAAAAATCACTTGTTGGAGAGTAGGTACTTTAAGAGTGCTTTTTTGCTCAAAATTCCATAATTGTTGGACATGTGGTGCAAATGACATTAGCAATAAAAAAGTAAAGAGATTTTTTGTCGACAATGAAAATAAAAATTTCCTAATCGTATCACTTTGTGGCAATCAAAAACATCATCCGTTGTCACATGATTGTTGAAGACGAAATTCTACGAACTTAAAATAAAAAATAAAAAAAATAATTCACCGTTGAATTTTAACTTAAAGTTTGGGTACTCGATAATCGGCCATTTTCAATTCCTTGAATCAAGTTCGAATTTTTTTTATTTTTTATTTTTATAATATGAGATTATTCATAAAATTTAGAAGGCGTGGTGTTGGATTGACATTGTGAAAATCCATGAGGACTCCATTACCCTATTTTGATATTTTAGATCTTAAAATTAAAGCGCAATAAATACACTTCGAAAATTAGAATCTAACGGTATTTTTGTAAAAAATAAGTTTTTAAGGTCATTATGGTATAAAAAAAATTCAATTTTCCAAAAGGGTATTTATTTCACTTTAACGCGTTCCTTTTACCCTGATAAGACCCAACTAATATTAGTGGGCCGAGGGGATTCGGAGAGAGATTTTCTGTTGATGCCATTTTAAATCGGTGTACGTGTCGCATGCAAAATGGTCCCATAAAATAGGTACGGAACATCGTACTGATACTGACTCTTAAATAAAATCTTGTTCTCGAAATTTTCAGAGCTCAGAGGCCGTTCATTTTTAAGGTCTTTTGACGAGGATAGTCTTTAGAGTCCTGATAACATGACTCATGAGGTGACACGCTCATTACACCTCGATATACAAGGTTGTACTTCTCCATATTAAAATGTATCCCGAGGGAGCCATGTATTCCAAGGCGGAAAGGTCTATGATTTTCAAATTTGTCACATCAGTGAGTTGATTGAGTATGTCACCTAACGAGTCATTTTATTACAACTCTACTTTTTAGGAAGAGTCGTGTTGGATTGATACAAACAAAAACACAAAGGTGACAAAATGATGGGGTGTCGTGCATATAATCATAAATGCTTTCTCACAAGATACAAGTAAAAAGTATCTACGATTATTTGCGCACCACCACATCATTTTTTCACTTTTGTGTCTTTATTTGTGTCATTCCAGCATTTTCTTTTTAAGAAAGTAAAACACTTTTTTTCGAGTACTGATAATCTGACTTAGTCACATGGCAACTCAATCAATTTATCTGATGTGCTCTCCTCAGGATGTAAAATTGAGGTTTCCCATACAAATATACATTTTTGTATCTTGAGGAGAGTACATTTACGATTTACAAGCCTATCACGTCATATACGTCGATTCAGTATGCCATGGCCTAAGTCAAATGATCATAGCTCCTTTTCTTGATAAGGAAGGATATTTCCTTTCCGCATCACTTTGTGGTATCCAAAATTATAAGTAAGAGCTTTGACAAAAATTTAAAAAATAAATAAGAATAATGTCGAAGTGACCTCAAGATTGTACCTCACATCGCATATCTTGACATGAAAGTGTATGGAAACCATAGATGTTTTTCATCGAGATACGAGTGAAAAGGAATCTATGGTTCCTATTCACTTCCCTGTCAAGATGTGTGATATGAGGTACAATCCTAAGGTCACTCTAGCATGACTCTATAAATAAATAAATAACATAATAAGGAAAATGTTTTTTTTTTCCAAACTAAACGCTTAACCATTAATTATTTGAAAAAATATCTTAAAACATCCATCCTATATATTTTTATAGAATTTGAAAAAAAAAATGTATTATGAAAAGTTCTAACAAAAAAGATGGGTAATTTAAAAAAAAATAAAAATCTTAAATTATTGTTGATATATTTAAAACTTCACTTTAATGAGAAAATAACTAAACAGGTTAAGCTAGTTGAGGTTAGGGGTGTAACTTAATTCAATTCAAACCGAGACCCGAACCAATTCGTGACTTTTGGATTGGATTGGTTCGGTTTTAACAAAATAACAGTTCGGTTTCAGGTTAAAAAATTAAAAATTGATAGGATCGGTTCGATTTTCGGTTCAGGATCTGTAAATAATCAAACCAAACCGAGAACCGAACTAAAATTCTATAAATATTTTAAATTCTAACCCTCTCTACTCTCTCTCCTCTCTAGTTCTCTCCGGTCGCAGCTGCGACCTTCGACGGTGTGATCGGTCAGTCCCTCCCCCCCCCTCTCTCTCTCTCTCTCTCTCTCTCTCTCCTGCTGCAACCCTTCGACGACACGATCAGTCGGTCCCTCCCCCTATCTCTCTCTCTCTCTCTCTTTGGTTCTCTCCGGTTGTGACTGCGGTTGCAACCTTGACCTTCGACAATGCGAGTTCCGACTGTGCAACTGGTCGGTCCCTCCCCCCCCCCCCGCTCTCTCTCTCTCTCTAACATACAGCTGCAGACTGTGCTTCTCTTTCTCTCATTCATTTTTTCGACCTACGACTGCCGACCGGTGTGTGTGTGTGTGTCTTTCTCTTCTTTATCGTCTTTGCGACCTACGATTGTCGATCGTGCCTCTCTTTCTCTCTCTCTCTCTCTGTTAAGCTGCAAAACAAATTCAAAGAGGTGAGGGTTCTCTTCGATCAAAAAAACGAGTGAATCTCTTGACAACCCGTGGAATCGAACCGAATCAAACCGAGTTAAGATCAGTTTGGGCTGGTTTGGTTCTAGATCAATTTGGTTCGGTTTTGGTTATTATATAATAGAATCGATGTTGGTCGGTTCGGTTCTAATTTTGCTTTAAACCGAACCAACCCGAATCAAGTTGCACTCCTAGTTGACGCCCCTAATCCAAGCCTAGCCCATTTAATAATCGTGTTAGATGGGCACTATTATGACCCAAACCCATTAATTTCGTGTCATTTTGGAGTCTTGTTTGTGGGTGGTCATTCATTTTCAAAACATTGGATCAATCTCGAAAAAGAAGTCGTTTTTGGAAAAAAAAAATTATTTGATATGAGTTTTTAGAGTGCGATTTTGGCGATCCCACTTTAGAGACCCCCCCGCATACCCATTGGGCCACGTGGCATAGAGAATTTAACAAATTTTCTCTCACACGGTGTGATTTTGTTCTTCCAAAAATTACTTCAATCATTAATACTAATTTAAGTATAACAAATAAGATTGCAAAATATTTAACAGAATTACAAACTTCACATTCATTACTTTAAAAAATGTGCATATGAATAAAAAAATGTATACTAAAAATACATTTGGAAATGATTTAGAGTTCCAACTCATGTAAGAAAAAAAGACTATCAAGAAGATTGTGAATAACGAAGAGAGATGTGAGAATAACGATCCAATTATTTCTTTTTAGTTTTAAATTGGGTCGTGAAGAACTAAGAAAACCCAAAATTTTATTAGTATTAATCAATTGAAAACGTGGGAACTTGGACTCTTTTTTAAGATGCAAGAAAGTAAAATTTTCTTTAGTATTAATTTGTTTAAAGAAAGAAATTATTATTTTTAATAGTAATTATTTTACACTTTGAGGTTAGTGTTTTACAATTTTTCTAATCAAATTTATTGATCTAAATTAGTATTAATAATTGAGGTTATTTTTGAAAAAACATAAAAGCAATGTTTGCTTATTACACCTCAATTTCTTAATAATTTATCACACTTCAATTAAATATTAAAACACATTCTTTAAACATTACAAAAGTTTAGCTAAAATTATAATCTCAACATTACAAAATATATAACACTCATTCAAACAATTTCAGTAGATGTCTATAATTAGGATTAATTTCATATATGATCATTTAATAAAAAAAAAATAGAAAGAGAGAGAATATTTACACCCCAACTTTTACTTATTCTTAACCAATAGCTTTTTTTTAATTGGAGTGTAATAAGTAAAGTTGGAGTGCCAATAGCAGCTCTCTTTACAAGGATGCAAGAGATTTTTTTTTTTTTTTTTAATTTATAAATTAATTATTTAAAGAAAGAAATGATTTTTTCTATGATAATAACTGATTTAACACGTTTGGAGTCCTAAAGATTTTGTTTATTCTCATCCGAGATTTGCGAAATCTTGGACGAGATATAGACAATATGATTATTGAGTCGCACGAGACAATGAATTATTAGGTTTCTGTCTATTTTATTTATTACTAAGTTATTGTATTTTGAGAAATCTTTGTCTGTTTTTTTTATAGATCTACTACAAGAAGAAGAAGTAGAGATGAATGGTGATGATGATGGGATCAGCAAACTTCCTGATCATCTCTCTCATCCCTACTACACAAATACTTTCATCGTCTCCAAAAGATGGAGAATCTCTACAAGTCTCTCTGTATTTTGAAATTCAATACCAATTGTTTTAGAAGAGGTGCACGAAAGCAGTAGCCAAGACATTCATTCATGTGCTCTTTGATGTTACACAATTATCATACAAGCATAAAAAAATTCTGGATTCGTCTTAAAACTATGATTATGATTAGATGAAGGTGATGGGTGGATAAATTGGGCAATAATGCATGTGTCCGAGAACTTAATCTCCTTATAAGAATGAATTTCACATGGTGGTGATGTAAAAATGGTATCTCTCGAGAAGTTAATTATAATTATGCATCATGTCATGTGCATGTTACAAGTCAACGACGTGCAAAGAATTGGCAACTCTTGAGGGTCAGTAGTATCCACATCTCAAAGCAGTTGAGATTATGTGTTGTTGGAACTACAACATTTTTGACCTACAGCGGCGTTTTATAACGGCGGATCATTTTATCCGCCTCTATATATCTATATTTTGCAGCGGATAATTGTATCCGCCGCGATAGGTACCCCCGCAAACGCCAATCGTATATATTCAATTCCTATAGCAGCGGATAATTATATCCGCCACTATAAAATCCAATTTTCTTTTGTATAAAAAATTCGGTTTAGTGAGTTTTGCTTATAAAATTTTTTTATTATAGAATATAGCAGCGGATTGGAAAATCCGCCAGTAAAAAATAAAAAAAAATTTAATATAAAAAAGTTTAGTTAATGTATTGCTCTTTATCAATTTATTTTAAATTGAATATAGCGGCGGATTACCATATCCGCCACAATAAAATGAATTTTTTAAATATTTTGTGAAAATTGAATATAACAGCGGATTAGTTTATCCGCCACTAAAAAAATCAATTTTTATTTTTTATTTTTTTTAGTATAAAAAGTTATGTTAATGAGTTGTTCTTCGTCAATTTATTTTAAATTAAAGATTGAATATAGCAGCGGATTAATTTATCCGCCGCTATAGAATGCAATCTAACAATTGTTTGCAGCAGATCTTTTTATCAGCCCCTATAGGACTTAGGAATTGGGGAAATTTATCCAATTTATTTGCAGCGGATTGTTTTTTCCGCCCCCATAGGACGTGAGCATTGGAAAAAAAAAATTCGATCCAATTTAGTTGCAGCGGATCCTTTTATCCGCCCGCATAGGATGCATGTATTGGGAAAAAAAACTTTCTATCAAATTTATATGCAGCGGATAAAAACATGCCGCCAGTAAAAAAATAGTTAAAATAAAAATTGACGAAGAAAAAGCCCGCGATTTTTCTTCCCTCTCATTTTCCCCCTCATCCTTCGTTTATTTCACACACACACTCTCTCTCTCTCTCACTGCAAAAATCTAGGGCTTGTAGAGGTATTTATTTGGGCGATTTTCATGGGGCGGTGTTCTATCTGACCAGTTCATTCTATGAGATCGAGAGTTCTTGAACGTGAGTTCTCTTAGTTTATTACTCAACCATTCAATGTCTCCTGCAATCGATCGTCCTTGTTTGTTTAACCTAAAGAAAGGAAGATCTTTTGTTCGAATTAATGGTGTTGGGAGAATTTCTGCGTGCCTTAATTTGGAGGAGCAAGCACCGGTTTCTACGAATTCGGGGAAATTACCGTTTGAGGACAGTAAAGAGGTTATAGCGATGGAGGTTAGTGTTATAGTTGGAACTTATGCTAGAAATCCAATTGTTCTTTCGAGTGGCAAATGATGTATATTGTATGATATTGAAGGGCGAGAGTATTTCGTATAGCAGTTAATGTTCTCGGCCATGGTGATCTAGACTGGGTGAAGGCTGTCACAGAGCAGGGGAACACTCTCATTCATCTCATAAATCTCTTCTACTCGATCCCTCAGGTGAAGTTTTTTTCAAAGTTCCATTGTTTTGTTTTTGTTTTAATTTGTTGGTTTTTTTTAGTGTTTCATTGGGTTTTATTTTTGTTTTTGTTTGTTTCTTTGTATTTGTTGGTAATTTGTTACAAGACAAGACAGGAAGTCCAACTTTTGCTTATCCATTGTTCAAAGCTTTGCTCAACTTCGGAATGTTTTGGTGGAACATTCCGAAATGTTGACATACCAATATATTATGAAAATATGTGTAGTATGATTATACTTTCAATTGATATGTTGGATTAAAACAATTAGAATCGGATTCTTCAAGGTTGTGCCTCTCTGCCTCAGCCTTGGATTGACCATGATCCAATGTTTTTTATGATTATATATGAATTATGGACTCGCTTGGTGCTCTCTCTGATTTTTTGAAACCATGTGCTGGAGTCTTACTTGTGAGTTTATTTGTCGTTTGATAGCATTTCTCCTATTTGTAGTTATCTTTAAAGCCCACTTTTCCATTTGTTTTTTTCTTATTAGAAGCACCTTGCTGGAGAAAAGGGGTATATTAGGCTTTAAGGCTTCTATGGTCCAAAGAAACTATCATATGCAAACCTTACTTATTTCAGGATTCAGTTTGATTTCTCTGTTTTACTGTTACTCTCTATATCAATAACATTGTCTATTAACTTCAAATTAAAGGAAGCTTGTGTTATGGAGGTGGAGACGTACAGTACAGGATGGAAATGGACTGTGATAAACACTAGTGTGGACCAATGTTATTTTCAAATAATTTGAAAATAGATCCAGCTAATGTTGGCAATAGTGGTCCTACCCATTTCCCTTTCTAGTACGTAGATGATCGAGTGACTCCACTGTAATTGGGATAAGATGAAAACAATGATGTGTGCATAGATGGTTTGGTGGTCTGTAGTTGAGTCTCTCAGCAACTGTTTCTGTCCTAAGTAGGCTGCTATTTGTTTGATTATTCTTGTGTTGAAGTAAGGGAGAAGGCAATGGGTAGTTTACCTTGTGTGCTTGTGATGGAGGTTGTTGTGGAGACTTTAGAGGCCTCAATTGGCTCTCATAGAGTTGCCATGTGCAGTATGCACAATGCCTTGTGTGCTTGTAATGAATCCTATTTCTCCAATTAATTGTTTAAAAATTTTATTTTATTTCAGCTGATGTGGTCTAATGCATTAGCACATTGGTAAGTGCTAAAAAGGTCTGAGTGTGTTGTTTAGTATCTTAATCCATCTGAAATATTAGTAATTTATAATAGTCTGTTTCTTTTATAATTCTTTCTCTATAGGCATTAGAGAAAAGTATAGTTCTGGGCAATAGCAATTGCTGATATCATGGCCTGGTTGGCTTTTTTTCATGAATGCCTTCAGTTCTCCCTTGGCCTACACATGAATATTAAATTGGTATCTAATATGGCTGTTAGGAGTAATAAGTTATTGGTAGTAACAATGGAAAGAGATTGATCAGCCGTCTCTTGGTTTTTCAAGTAAAAGGTGTGACAGTGAGGAGAAATGAAGCCTCTCTTTATTGGTCGATCCATTGTGGTTAACCTCCCCAATGTAGCCTGCCACGCGAAAACAGAGACTTTGGAGGGGACCTTGGCACCCCAAATGACTGATGCTAGAAAAACAGAGGTACTATTGGTAGGCAAACCAGATACATAGACCGCATTAACATTGAAGAAGCTTTTCAATGCATAGCAAAGAATGCCCTGAAGAGTGGGGAGGATGAAGAAATGTGAGTAAAATATTTACATATATGTTTATATCATCATCAAATCCTTGCTATAACTAATTCTATACTAATAGGTATTTGATTAAGTTGTCAATTTCTGCTGTTATAATCCAACCATTGAAATAAGGCCACCAATATAAGACTCTGATTATGCTTGGATCTAACCAGATAACTTATATATATGGGTTTTGTTAACGTGTGCTCTTAAGGGCACACCATGGCTCAAGTTTATGAATGTTCTTTCCATCATTAGACATTAAGAAAAATTTTCAAGATAGGAGATCTTAACATACTGTAGCTCTAGAATGAGCTGAATAGTGGAATGGAATCTTGCAAACCAGAGTATTTCTTACTTAACATAAATGAATTGCTGCGAGCATTGGACTTGAGACTCACGGCATTGGAAGAAGAGTTTGTTGCTGCTTTCAAGTAATCTTGACACAATGTGGCAGCACTTCATCGTGCAGCATGCCAACTTCGAGATAACAGTCCACAATGTGGTAGCACTTGGGTGTGCAGCAGAGTATCTAGAAATGACGGATATGTATTGTGAAGTAACCCTGGCTGGACGAACCAAAGAATTCCTAACACGTGGGCTCCACAAGCTTTTCAGGTGTCTTGGTTGTGTTGAAACCTTGTGAAGATCTACTCCCAATGGCTGAAGATCTCTAGATTGTGCAAAGATGTGTGGATGTTCTCAGCTCTAAGGTATATGCATATACCACCCATGACAGCCACATGTGCATCTTTAAATTTATTTCTCTACAGAAAACTCAGGTTGAAAATTTTGGTATCCATTTTTTCACATTATATGTACACTGCTCAACTCTTGCATAAGTTTGCCATTGTTTTGAAACAAATGAAGTCTCTAAGACCCCATTCTTATTTCAAGAAGTAATTAAGTGTTAGGCATAGTTAATATTGCATTCTTATTTCAAGTAGTGATTAAGTGTTAGGCATAGTTTCTTATCAAAAAGTAGTTAAAAATAAATAAAATTAATTGTGTGCTTGTGATCTATGTCGGAGTAGGACCTATATCAAATCATGGGTTGATAGCTACCCACATTTTATATGTATAATATACCACTAATTAAGTTGGATATAGAGACTTAGACAGAGAGACAAACTCATCTCTGAAATTCTATCATTTTTTAATTTTTTTTTAATTTTTTGTTCTTTTGTTTGTAGAAACAAAAACATGTCGAAAATAGCTGGAAGTATGTTTTCGGTGGGAAAATCTTGATATTAACAAGTATGTGTTGAAGAACAGCGTTACAACACATAGCAGAGACCAACTTTAGGTCTCTGCTGGCTCTCATGTTTAATTTTTTTTTCCAATGGGTTGAAAAATCCAGGCCTGTCTAGCCGCTCTCATGTTCCAACTTTTGGCTGTAATGGCAGAGAGCAACATTGGGGATGGTACATGGTATCATTGTTGTCTCTAGTTCTTCATCAATTATATGCATTAAACTTCAAATATGGTTTGTTTGTAGTTCATTCACACACTAATGAGAGGGAGTTAAATCTTGTCTTGAAATTTGAACACATTTGACACAAAGAAAAACTCACTAATTCGATGAAAGTCCTTGTTATTATGATGTAGGTGCTGCTCTAATGTCCTTCAAGAATCTATGGCAGAACGTTCCACCAAATTGGCAGGGATCAGATCCTTGTGGTGATGGTTGGGAGGGAATCCGTTGCACCAATTCACATGTCATCTTCATGTAGGTCTTTGTTATAATTTCTTTTCTATCACTTAAGTTGGTTCTTCAATCTTTTTGTTTTGGAATACTTGAGATACTTACCCAACTGATTTCATCTCAGACAATGATCGAGTATGGGATTGAAAGGTCAGCTGTCCGGAGATATTCAGACTTTGTCCAAGTTACAAGTCCTTTATGTCTTCTCTTTGTAGTTCACTTTCTTCCCTTGTAATAGAAGACTAATTCTATTTTAATTTTTCCGAATAAATTCATATCTGATTACCGATTGATCTATGTAGGGATCTATCTTACAACAAGGATCTGACCTATTCCACAAACAATTGGGAACCATTCTAGTCTTCGATGGGAACAATACTGGTCTGGATTTGCTAATTCATACCAAGCACTTGTAAGTCCCAAGTCTTCTTAGTTTGCAATTAATTATTTATGTTATTAATGTTTCTTACTTGCATTGCCAAGGATAAAGAGGTTGGGTAATGTCAGGTTAGGAGGCGGTGTACATATTTGAAGGGCATTGGTTTACATGTGAAAGGATATTAAACATATATAGTTTGGACTTTGATGTGGCACCACCAGTGATCTTGGGTCCTCAATTTAACACTAACAAACTAGTGCTACATGGTTATCAGTTACAAACTCAATTCTTCTATCTATATTGTTTTCTTGTGCCTTGAATATATCAGTTAGGATCTAACTTGACTAGTACTGCAGGTCGCAAAATTTGGGTCTGTGAAGGTGGAGAAACTCACGGCGATAGAACGATACTCCCATGTCATGCACATCAACTCCATGGTGAGAGTAATGTCTGCTTCCAATTTTTAATGTTGGTTCAATTTGTAACTATTAACTAATTTGAACTCTGTGAATCTTAGCTACTTAACAAGAGATATTATAAAATTTTGTATAAATGTGAACGTGAATCGAGTCTCTAACCACTCATTTACATAAATAGTGATGATAAGGAGAAGAGAAGTTTGAATAATAGTTTCAAATGGATGCACTTGTACCGTTTTTGTACCCATGAAAATCATTGCCCATGAGGCAATATTTTAGAATATCACAAGCACATAATTCTATTCTATCCATGCTTTCTTTCTGTGTTTATTTCAAATTGTAGTAGTATAATAGTGGTTTATGTCCGTTGACATTGCTTTCTCTTTTGCATTACCATATTTATTTTGCATTTCTCAATCTTCAGAGGTGTTTATGGTATGCAAAAGGTGTTTCTATGTAGATAGGCTCAAAGTCCTTAAGGGAAAATTCTATGCCTTTTGTAGGTTACAAGAGGCATTTAAGTAAGCTTATTGAATATTTTGAGGTAAGCCCACATTTTTTTACATGAAAAATCTATAGCTATCATATCATACATAATATTAAACAAGTAAACTTTTAATGATATTGACACAACCAATGCTCTCTATGTTTATCAATTCTTCCATTCATCCAATCAACCACATTAGAAGAGGTCCAGTCCAGTGGAAACCTCATCAATATAAGAATCAAGTGAATACCCCAAAGAACTTCCCACAGTTTCACCAAGGAGGGTATACCCGTAGTGTAGAATATGAACTGTCAGAAAAATTCATGAACTTTCTATTAGACAAAGTTCACAAAAAATCTCATGAACTTTCAGAAAATTCATGCAGAATATTGCTTTTTAGTTTTAGCATTCTGTGCAGAATTAATTAACTTGTTACTATGGAAACTACCATTCCTTTTTGTCAATATAGTCTTGATTCTTGAATAAAGATGTTAGTTTAAACTATAAACATGTGCCGTTTTTTGGTGATTTACTTATGTATTAGTACGGGATTAATAAAAGTTAGTGTGGCAATAGCAGCTTTCTTATATTATTTATTTTAAAGTTTTCAATCTGTACAGGTTGGAGAACACAGGTTAAATGTGTGTATATATATATATATATATATATATATGAAAAAAAATTATAGCAGTGGATACAAATTCCGTTTTTATATATTGTTTTTGAAGGATATATAATAATTTAAAAAAAAAAAAAAAAAAGCGTATAGCAGCGGATTTTCATATCCGCCGCTATATGTGTTATATTTTTTTTTAAAAAAAATTTACCTATTGCAGCGGATATTAATATCCGCCTCTATATGTGTTATATTTTTTTTAAAAAAAATTGACCTATTGCAGCGGATTTTAATATTTGCCGCTATATGTATTATATTCTGTTTATAAAAAAATTGACCTATTGCAGCGGATATTAATATCCGCTGCTATATGTATTATATTGTATTTGTTAAAAATTCGACCTATTGCAGCGGATATTAATATCCGCCGCTAAAGGTACTACCTGCAACAGCGGAATACATTATCCGCTGCTATAGTTAGCGACGGAGGAAACTACGACGGATCTTTGGTTCCGCTGCTCATCGCCGCAATAGCTTTTACCGGCGGAAAAATTACCTTTTAGCGGCGGAAAAATCCGCCGCTGTGATTTGAGATGGATGCTCCAAATCTGAAATGGTTCCGTTGTTCTAGGAACAGTACAAGAATCAAAATCATGCAATCTGGTGCCACCGAGCTTGAGCTTTGTCAAAAATATGTTAATATGTTTTTGGAAGATGTTAGAAGTCGCCGGGCTAGAAAGAATTTCATTTCACTTGGATGTTCACCTCTTCTAGTGTGATTGTTTTCAGAAGGCTCAAGACTCAATCACTAGATAACCTCTATATTAATTACAGAAGATTTATTTCAGTCCCTGATGTCAAAATGTTACCTCCTTGAGAATTTGGCAATAAGCGGTAGCCAAAATTTGAAACATCTTAAGATTTATAGTCATAAACTCAAGAACTTGAGGGTCTTTGATTGTTGGAAGCTTGAGAAGGTTGAAGTAGATGTTCCAAACCTTCATTTCTTGAGTTATAGCGGGTGGACGACAGAATTACTTCTAACGAAATCAACTTGTAGACTTGAAGCCTGTATTAACTTCACTATTAGAAGACTATTCAGGCTTCTCAATCTCTCCAGTAATTGAATAATCTTGAGAGATTCAATCGTGCAAAAACTCTAACATTGGTTGGTAATTGGGTTGAGGTATGTTTATCTATATATATATTATGATAGAGAACTAAGGAATGGTGTTTCACTTACATCCCTTATTATTATAGCATGCTAGATTCAAATTGAAAATAAAAAGGGTCCCCTTCATTCTTTTTTATTTATTTATCAATAAGTCTGTTTTTAATTAATTCAGTAAATTAGGGCTGGCAAGATTTGAACCCGAGCCTTTGGTATCATCACCCAAAGACTTTAACAAATAAGCTAGCTGCACAACGTGAAAAAAAGCCCATATTTGACAGGTCAAGGATGTTGAATTTTTCAATGTAGAAAAAAAAATTCGATGGGCCGAAAGCATCAAATTGATGGAGGACGGAAGAAATTTGATGACTCTAAGCCGTTGAATTTGGGGAATATAAACAATTTCAATCGTCCTAGACCGTTGAAATTTGATTTCTGAATTTCATCGGTCTTAGCCTATCAAATTTTCTTGTTAAAATTTCCAATTTTCATGTAGTTCTGACACTTGCAAAAATTATTCCTTTATCTTCGGACTTAGAAAAATTGTGACCGATATTGAAGAAATTGATCTCATGTTCTTTGTTTCCTCATTTATGGCAAAATAAGTTCCTACATTTTTTTTGTTTTAGGAGTCTCAATCTCATCATATGTGCTTAGAGAGATGTGGTAGGATTCTCATAAGCATAGGTCGACATCTATGCTCTTATGCCCCTTTAAAAGCTTTAAAATAAAAATCTACAAAGTAAAATCATTTTATGGAGACGATTTTTCTTTATATAATTAACATTTAGTGATTGCTTGTGATGTGAGAAGAGAATTCTTATGCCGGAGGAATTACAGCAAAACAAGCTTCCTCCATTGTATCATCTCAAGCATTTGAAGTTTGAAGGAAAACCTATACCAATGAGTAATATAGTACTTTTGGTTGGATTGCTCAATCTTTCAGCTCCCTTGGAGTCTCTTACTATAGTTTTGGGTGATCTCAATATCAATCTCAAGGTACTAATGATCTTGCAAAGTTTCCACATTGTGCACCATTGTATGGGTACGTAATTTATCATTTATAGTATTATACTTATTTTCTATCATATCTTGTTCTAGTTTCAACTTCAGGGCCTTAAAAAGCCAGAAGACTTTCTGAGGTTGAAATGGACTCATCTTCCTAATGATTATTTGCGACTTCGTCTCAAGGAAGTTGTGATAAGAAACCTTAAAAGTACCAATGAGAAGGAAATGCAGCTAGTAAAGTTTATCGGTGGAGATGCAATGCTCTTGGATGCTATGTCGATCTCTCCACCAAGATGCTTGATCTCGAGAGCTTAATTATGGTAAGAACAATGAGGCACATTAGAGTGATAGAACAGAAAAATGGTTGCGGGAAACTTTACAAAATTTTAGGTGCTAAAGTTAAAAATTAAAGTCGTTGTAATTATAATTAGCTTGACAGAAATGAGGATGTTGAAATGAGTGAGTTGTAAAGACAAAATCAAAATCAGGAATGAAAACATACATACAATAGAGGGATCTTGGAATATTCTCAATAGAGAGAAAATAAAAGAAAGTTGATTGGATTTGGTACTTAAGACGTAAACCAATAACTCATGGTATTCAGGATGTTGCACTAAGTGTTTCTACATTAGTGTGATGGACCTTACCCTATCAGGAAGGGTTGCTACAGTTACCATCCAAGTTGAAATTTATCCATTAACGCCTCCCAATCCCACAGAAACAAAGGTGGCTAGATGCTAGGAATATTGGAAATGGCATTGATGATGATGCATGTCTCCTTCAACATAGAAGCCAATTTTTTTTTTTTTTTGTTGCTTATTGTGGGTATCCTCACCCTTCGGGTGTGACTAGTCCCATGGTCACACGCACCGCCCCCTTGGAAAGTCCTACGTGCAACTGATTGAGTCAAGCGTCAACCTCATCCAGGAGGGTGGCCCCAAGGAATTCACTGCTTCGTGGTGTGGGGTTTCGAACTCTTAACCTACTCTTCCTGAGGACTCTAACAAGGCTCGGCTTGCCACTAGGCCAACCCCTTGGGGTTGCATAGAAGCCAAATATGTATTGGCCGATTGGACGATAAGTAGACATCGCATCCCATACCACACAAAGGTGTGGTGACATGGAAAGAATTGCCAAAAAGTGCTGCAAGGTGGAAATGAGCTGAAATGCTGTTATAATTTGAAGAAAAAAATGATTTAATGCACTGCGGGAACTTAACTCTTAAAGGCAGGTTGTATTGTCAAACTAACAAAACTCCTAACCTATACAAAAGAAGTGGAAGATTTTCAATAAGAATAATGATTTTCTGACACCCCGCTCTGACATACGCCCCCATAGATCATTTGCCTCGGGATACACATAATCATAAATCTTTTCCTTGTGTATCCAGGGGCAAATGATCTACGGTTCTGTGATGGGGGCGTACGTCAGTGGGGGGAGTCATTATCACGATTCTTTCAATAAATTTATAGAGGGTAGTAAATTATCTCTGTGACTCTGTCATAAAAATGTACAGATACAAGGGCATGAACCTTGTATCTATCTAGATAAAAGTCATGAGTGTTGGCGAGATCTCCTTAGAATCTGAGAAGTTACCACATCTACAAGGGGGCTAGTGTTTATAAATTGGGGATGGAGCCTTATATATACGAGCACCATCCTGAAAGTGTAATACACTAATACTTGCTATTTGTACTTGTTATGTTGTTAATTAGTAGGGTGTGTATGCAGTGGAGGTCTTAACAACATTAGTGTGCACCCTCCCTTAATCCGATTGGGACCATTAAAAGGTTGATTGGTTTGGCTGTTCTTAGCTGCACAATAAGTGATAATTTGTGACCCTAGTCCATGAGAATAAGGATTAGCTATCCTGCTTACTTCACTTACGGCTGATGGTTTCTGTGTCTGGGACGCCAATCCAGCATCTTAGTGCCTACATGTTGGAAGGACTTGTTGCAAGGTTAGCCTCATCAGGGAGCTCCATCTACAATGCACTGAGGTGCAAAGAACCCGTGAGCTCCGAACTCCTCTCTTACATGCAGATACTCTATGAGGTCTGCCCGTACTTCAAGTTTGGATACACGTCCGCAAACGTGCCATTGCGGATGCTGTGAAGAATGAAAACCGAATTCACATAATTGACTTCCAGATTGCACAAGGAAGCCAATGGATGACCCTGATCCAAGCACTTGGGGCTCACCCTGGTGGGGCCCCACATGTCCGTATCACGGGTATCAATGATTCCACATCAGAGGCTATCTAGACATGCTAAATCATATAGGGTGCCGTTTGAGTTCCATGTTGGGGCCATGTCAGGTTGTGAGGTTGGGCTTGAAAATCTTGGGGTTCGACCCGGGGAGGCTCTGGCTGTGAATTTCACATTCATGTTGCACCGTATGCCTGACAAGAGTGTGAGCACTCAGAATCACCAGGATCGTCTGTTAAGATTGGTCAAGAGCTTGTCACCCAAGGTGGTGACCCTTGTAGAAAAAGAATCTAACACCAATACAGCCCCGTTCTTTCCACGATTCCTTGAGACCCTGAATTATTATATGGCTATTTTTGAGTCGATTGACGTGACCCTCCCAAGGGAGCATAATCAAAGAATCAATGTTGAGCAGCATTGCCTGGCACGAGACATGGTCAATATCATAGCATGCGAGGGGGCGGAGAGGGTGGAGTGACATGAGCTTCTTGGGAAGTGGAGATCTCGGTTTAGTATGGCTGGATTTACTCCTTACCCATTGAACTCAATGGTCAATGCCACCATCAAGACTCTGTTGAAGAATTATTGCGAGAAATATAGACTTGAAGAAAGAGATGGAGCTCTTTATCTTGGCTGGATGAACACAGATTTGGTAGCCTCTTGTGCTTGGAGATAACAACACGGCAATTACTAGTGCTTGGTAGCCTCTTGTGCATGGGTGTCATTCATCGTTATCAAGATGCAATGTTAAAGGAGAAACATGCTTTGCTTTCCGGTAATTGGGTCGCCCGCTTTCAGCTGATCATACACAAATGATACAATAGATATTAGGATTATCCTATTAAGCCATAGGTTATTTATATTAGTAATTTATGTTTTTCTTTGTTGTGTAGACTGGGACATATGACCTCTATGGATGTGGTGCAGAACATCAACTACTTGAGCTATAGACTTGTTTCTAATTGTTGTTGCTAAGAACCTTGGCTTGAACCCAAGATCTTGGGCCAATTTTTTAAACTATGAGTGGAAAAGAATGATTATCGGTTATGTTGAATATTACATTACATAACATATGGAACAAAGTACAATTATTCAAACTTTTACACCTCAAGCACAAACTATGACAAAGCAAGGAAGGACAGCATCTGGATTCCTCACAAACAATTGTTCTACTTCGAAATGTAACCCTTCGATACCAACTGAATCAAACCCTGCTCCAACCTAATTCACGACTGCTCCAGCAATTACTCTACATACTAGTACTGCCCTTTGCGCATTCTTTCCCTTGGCAGTGATGCCAATCCTGTCATCACTCAATGTCTCACTTCTTGCACTCAGCCGAATTCCATTCTTCTTCATGTCTTCGGTGTTGAAACCGGATTGAATAATCCTACAAACTCCGCATCTGGGGTTTTGACAAAGCTCGGACACCTTGTCCAACTTTTGCGAGCATCAACTGATGGTTGTCTTATAGAATTGTAAGAGCTCGTTCCCATCTACAATGCTTCGCGGGTGCTTCGTGTATTGGCTATGGGCTCTCTTCTTCACCATCTCTCTGTACACTTCAAACCTTCCAAGAGTCTCTATAGAGTTTTTCACCCTTAAGACCTTTGCAATATTTTCCATGTGCTTCGAAGGGCTCATTGATGCATTTCTAAAGATCATCTCGATGACATCCCTTGATGGGTGGCCAATGTTAAGCTCTGCAAAAATAAGTGTAATTAGAGTGAAATTGGTCATGCTTTAGCCATTCCTTGGTGGACCTTCACATACAAAAACAGGCTCATTAGATGTGAGCTAATTAATCTGATCGAGTGTTGAAGCCATTATAGCCAAAATCGTTATAAACTACTCATATTTATCTAAATAGAAAGAAAAAAAAAACGATCACCTAATACTTCACTCAACAATACTCAATCAAGCTAAAAGACTGATTAATATAGATTTAAATAGGAAATCTCATATATTAGCGAGAGATTTACCTGGAAGACTTATCTTTTCATTTTTATTGAAAAACAAATCTCTTTTTCGGTTTATAATTTTTTATTTAAATATATTTATATGAAAATAATTTTAATTTTTAAAAATATAAGTTAAATTAGAAGAAGTTTGGTCATAAAATCATATTTTACTTAGATAATATGAATTTATACTTAGAAAATGATTATTTTAAGTAAAATATACAAAATCCTGATTGACTTGGACAAAATCTTGTCCGACTCATCCCATTTATCTCACGAGATATGGCACAATTGAGATGCCATGTCTATCCATCTCGTTCATAGATGATACTGAGATAACTCGGGCAAGTCATCTTGGTTTCGAACGAGTTTTGAAACCATATTTTTGTTACTATGGATGGGAACAATGTACACTTCAACTTATCTTCCCCCCTCATGCATGCCACAAGTTGCTCTCTAAAGTGTATGAGAGGTGTTCGACGGTCTTGAGTCCTATTAAATGAAGTGAACTTTGGCAGAGAACTTTTGCAGCGCGGCTCCATCCTAAAGATATCCTTTGAGAATGGAGTGCTTCTAACAACTCGAATCGCCATCATAGCTAACGGTCTAAACCTTTTACTCCTCCTGAGTCTCCCATATGCTCAATCTCCTATTGTAGCGAGGCACAAATTTCTTTTGAGGTTCAAGGTGTCCCCTCTTTGGGAATTTTAGTTTTGGGATTCCTTGCATACGATATATTGGCGTGTGTATACACAGAATTTTATATCTTGTCCTTAAAATTATATTATTAATATTATTTTTATGGATCACCTTGGTGAGAGTGACTTGATGAACACCGCTAATGCTTGGGTGAATTGGATTTACAGCGATTTTTACATTTCTAACGTGGAGGTGCGCACATAACCATAACCGTAGATTCTTTTTACTTGTGTCTCGAGGAAACATATCTACAGTTATGTGCGTACCACATGTTAGAAATGTAAAATTCGCAGTAAATCCTAATGTCACCTCAGCACGACTCATTGATGAATGGTTGGATCATCAAAAAATTATGAATCATGATAATCTAACTACCCCACGTGGCAAACTCAATCGACTACCTGATGTGACATGTTCGGGAACCGTAGATCTGCACTCCTCGGGGTACATGATTCCCTCGAGATACACTTTTTTTATGGGGAAGTGCAGCCGTGTATCCTAGGAAGCTCAGATCTATGGTTCCCTAACTTGTCACATTAGCGTAGTCGAATGAGTTTGCCACGTGGGGTAGTCAGATTATCACTATTCAAAAATTATTCATATATATTGTCCTGTTAGTGAGTTAGAGCAAAAAAAAAATTATAGTCAACTTTATGAGGTAGTTCGGGTCGAAATTGGTATGGGCTAATGCTGGGCTATGTAATTCGGGCCGGGACTAGGAGTAAGCTGGGGCCCAAATCCACCCATTAACCACCATTGTTGGTCCAAAACAAGTTCGTGTCGTTATCACATGGGACAGAAAAAGTCAATGTAACATGAAACCATGTGTAGTGAGCATCTCAAGAGTACAAAACTATCCTTGTTAGGCATGGTGTGATGGGTCATCTGGAATTCTGTGAAATTCAAATTAACTTTTCTATGAGAAAAAAGGGTTTAACTAGTTGACACCAACCTTAAAAAATGTTTTATTTGTATAATCTCTATTTTAACTTATTACTTGCGCTTCAATACATAACATTTATTTTAACTTGTAGTTCTGTATTATTTGCTCTTTTTTTGTTTTTCTCGTGTTCTCTTTGGCTCAAATTTAATTTAAGGCACTAATTTTCTAATCTTTGTTTTGAAATTAATATGAACCTGTGTATTTTAAGAGTAACTTTGTAAACATGGTTCCGAATCGACAAAATATTTCTTGCAAAAATTATTTAACCAACAATAATTTTTGTGGACAAAAATTTTCATGAGCATAATTAATTTTTGGTAGGTAGAGCTCTCTCACAGAATTCTCCCTCTCAACTATGTTTTTTCTATCCTCGAAAATTTTCTTTGATCGGTGAACATCAGTCATCGATTTTCCAGTATTATGGCGCTTGGACGTGTCTTTGAAAGATGCTGCACATATATGGTGTGGTTAGCTTAACATGAGAGGAGTATATATATGTGTAGTACTCACTCTATACATGGAGAATGCAGCACTACAAAGAAGAATTTACCATGAAATCTCTTCTCTGGGGTGCGATTTTCCAAGGAAATGAGATTATCTATTGAAAGAAAGAGCTTTCTCATTGAATCCTTCCTCTCAACTATGTGGTTCCAATCTTTAAAAAATTTCTTTGGTTGATGAACATTAGGCATTGATTTGCTACTCTTGCAATTAATTGTCTCTTTGAAAGATAACCAAATGTGATGATTCTCTCTCTCTCTCTCTTTGAATTTTGTAAATTAAAAGCTTTCTTCCTCTCTTTATGTCTCCTATCTTCTTCAAGCTGCCCAAAAATAACCCAAAACAAAATAAAACTATATATATATATAACAGTGGACAGTGGTACTAAGTAATCTCGGATTACATATTTCGGTATGATTCTACAAATTAATTAAAATATAAACCATTAAAGTAGCACAAGTACTTACCTTTATGAGACAAAGTAAAGCAGTGTTACTAGCCCTTCAAGTGTTCCAAGGAACAATGGAAGTTTGGCTTTCCTTTAGATTAGATTTAAGGATTTCAAGATAGGTCTAGACTCGAAGGTGTACGCGAGTCTTGGTAATGTTATAGGGAAGTGAACAAACTAAAGAAATTCCAACAACTTTCCCGTTCTTTCCACGTTTCCTCGAGACCCTGAACTATTATTCTTGCTATTTTTGAGTCGATCAATGTGACCCTCCCAAGGGAGCATTATCAAAGAATCAATGTCGAGCAGCATTGTCTAGCATGAGACATGGTTAATATCATAGCATGTGAGGGGACCAAGAAGGTGGAGCGACACGAGCTTCTTGGGAAGTGGATATCACAATTTAGTATGGCTGGATTTACTCCTTCTCGATTGAAATTCGATGGTCAATCAATGCCACCTTCAAGACTCTGTTGAAGAATTATTGCGAGAACTATAGACTTGAAGAAAGAGATGGAGCTCTTTATCTTGGCTGGATGAACACGGATTTGGTAGCCTCTTCTGCATCAGTGTCGTTCATTAGTACCAAGATGCAACGTAAGTAGTCGTAAGTTGTATTCTTTGCTAAATAGAGTACTAAAGAAGAAGAAAAACCTGCTTTTCTTTCAATAATTGGGTTGCCCGCCATAGATTAATAATGTTAGTAAGTTACGATTTTGTTTAGTGCAAAACATTAACTAAGTTGAGCTATGGACTTGATTCATAATGTGTTGCAAAGAACCTTGGCTTGAACCCAAGTTCTTGGGCAAATTTTTTTATCTTTTGGTGTGGAAAAGAATGATTGTCAGTTATGATGAATATAACAAAAAAAATGAAAGAAATTATAATTATTCAAACTTATAAACATCTTAAGCACAAACTATGACAAAGCAAGGAAGGACAGCATCTGGATTCTTCACAAACAATTGATCTACTTCGATATGTGACCCTTCGATACCAATCGAATCAAACCCTTGTTCGTGCCCTTCTCCTACTGTATTAACGACTACTCCAGCAATTACTCTGCATACTACTACTGCCCTTTTCACATTCTTTCCCTTGGCAGTGATGGCAACCTTGTCATCACTCAGAGTCTCACTTCTTGCACTCAACTGAATTCCATTCTTCTTCGTGTCTTCAGTGTCAAAACCAAATTGAATAATTCTACAGACTCCACATTTGGGGTTTAGACAAAGCTCCGATACTTTAATTAACTTTTGGGAGCAACAACTGACGGTTGTCATGTAGAATTGTAACAGCTCATTTCCATCCACCATGCTTCGCGGGTGCTTCATGTATTGGTTGTGGGCTCTCTTCTTCACCATCTCTCTATATTCTTCAAACCTTACAAGTGTCTCTATAGAGTTTTTCACCCTTAAGACTCTTGTAATCTTCTTCATGTGCTTCAAAGGTTTCATGGATGCTGTTCTGAATATCATCTCAATGATATTCCTTGATGGGTCACCTTTGTTGAGCTCTGCAAAAATAAGTGTAATTAGAGTGAAATAGGTCATGCGTTGCCCATAGACATTCACGTAAAAAAAAATCAGCCTTAAATCAAGGGTTGAAGACACAATGTTTTTCCCTATAGTTCCAGTTCATGATGAAACACCACAAAGGGATGGATCATGGGTTGATGGACTGAAAGAGTGCCGTCTTAGCACAATGTGTGTGTGCATATGAACTGGTATATAGTTATTGCATATATGCCCTACTAATGAGAGTAAAAAAATTATAATCAACTTTATCATGTGTGAGACATGATCGAAATCGGTGATGGTCCATCTTCAGGCTAGGACTTGGCTAGTTCAGGTTGGATGTAGGGGCTTAGTACTGGGCTAGAACTTAGCTTGGCTCACCCCAAAACCATCCATTTACCATTGGGTTGTACATATTACTCAAAACTCAAAAATCGACACGAATTTAACCTTAAAAAACAAAGTTGAAGCCCAAAAATACTCAAACCAGACCGAACCCATATGGGTTCGGTTCTATCCTCCTCCCCCCCTCACACCCCCAAAATTAATATATTTATAATTTTAAAATCAACTTCCTTAGTTTTTGGTTCTATCCAAAAATTTGAGGCCATTGGAACAAGGTAAAGGGGCATGTCAACAATTTGAAAACAGTATCTAAAACATACAAGAGTGTTTAATCACCCAAAAATTTGATGAGGAGGGGAGGGGGGGTTAAAAGTGAGAAGGGGAGGGGGCAACACTTTCAAAGGTTCTCATTAATTTGAAAACATAGGGTCTTCTCAAATATTTATCAAAATGTAGATGGATGTCTAAAATCCAAAATGTTGAACACTGTCACATGAGGGTATCTAAAATATTCACCAAAACATATAAGGGTGCCTAAAATCAATCAAAAGAATTTTTGGGGGAGGGGCAAAAAGTGGAAAAGCGGGGAGTGAGAGGGGGCAATCCATTGAAAACAGAGGGCATCTCAAATATTAACCAAAATGTAGAGCCCACATGCTGCAAATAGTACTTTTTTTTAAAAGATAAAAATATATATGGTGTGATTAGAATAAGAGAAGTATTTATGACTGATAATTAAGTACATGGAGGATACAGCACTACAAAGAAGATGAGTTGTGAATTTACCATGAAATCTCTGTTGGATGAAATTTTTCCGGAAAATATTTTCACTTGGAAAGCGGTAGAGCTTTCTCACTGAATTCTCCCCCTCAAGTACTATGTGGTTTCTACTATCCTTCAAAAGTTTCTTTGGTTGGTGAACATCTATCCATTTTCCACTACACTTAGCTGTTTCTTTCAAAGATAATAACCAATTGTAATACATCTCTTTCTCTTTAAATTCTCTAAACAAAAGCTTCCTTCTTCTCTTTAACCCTCCAATCTTCTTCTCCAAACCTGCCTAAAAAAAACCCCAAAAAAAAAAAAAAAAAATTTAAAACTTATCAGTGATGAGTCTTGGGTTACAGATTGTAGTCTGATTCTTCAAAATTAAAATGAACCCATTAAAGCTACACAATTCCTTACCTTAGAGAACAAAGTAAATCAATTTTTCTTAATCAAATTGTCTCTATTCTTAGATTTTTTTTTTTTTTTTTTGAGAAATATATAGAGATACAAAGGGTGGGATATATAGAGAATGAGGTTTGCAATCTTTAGTCCCTGTGGAGCATTCTATACCTTTAGTGAAAGAAGATTGTGGAAAGAAAAAATATTATTATAATAAAAAGGGCAAATTAAGGTAGTTTGTATGTTTCTTCACAGTGCATTTAAAGACCATATTGGAGATGTCAGTCCACAGCAGTGGAAAGGGAAATGTGGTAGAAGCAACCAAAATAAAATCAATTTTCAAGAATAAAATCAATTTTCAAGAATCCCATTTTTGTACTTTTTAGAATTGGAACTACCAAATTTATTGGGTCCCACTTGAGTGATTTTTTTAACTGATTGAATTACCTTACCATTGGTCCTTTAGACATTTCTTTACTTTTACTGTTTTCTTGAAGGGATATGATGAACTGGCTTCATTGGGCACTGTGTTCAATATTGGGCTGATGTGATAGTGCACAAACAATCATAAATTCGTTTACTTGTATTTCAAGAAAAAAAAATTGTAATTTGTACACTGTCATGTCAGTATAGAGTGACTCTCACTCACTAGGAGTTATCCCGACTTACATAATATGTGTGGATCCGTTCAATGACTAACTTTTTGACAAGATATTTTTCAAAACATGAGTTAAAATTTTTGGAATGGACTGATTTTTGATGAGAATGATCTCTACGGTGAGGAGATCATCATCACCAAAAATCAGCCCATTCCCAAACTTCTAACCCCATCAAAAATAATTTATAAAAAATGGACAGTCCACAATTTTTCAACTTGTAAACATGGGTTAGAAGTTTTGGAATGGGCTGATTTTTGGTGATGATGATCTCCTCATCGTAGAGATCATCCTCACCAAAAATCAGCCTATTCCAAAACTTCTAACTCATGTTTTGAAAAATGTTTTGCCAAAAGTTAGCCATTGAACGCTACCCATATGTGTGATTTGTTGGATATTACAGAATTTGGATGAGATATTGCACCGTAAGAAATAGAGGATTGTCGACACTCTTTTTAAGGGGGATGTTAAAGTGATTATGCAAGACATTGTGTTCGACACTAAAAGGCATCTACAAGTTTGTGGACATCTTCTTGTCAGCTCAATGTCGATGGCAATATCTTGTAGAATCACTCAAGTATTATTCTTTTTTTTTTTTTCTAAACAAAAAAAATGCCTTCACACTACACATAAACTTATTATTTATTATTAGATTATTTGTGGTCAAAATGGATAAAATGGCATGACTTTCATAATCATATTAGTTAATTTGTCAAAATTACAAAATGTTCTTTTTAATCTTTAATCTTACAATAAGGTAAGGATTTGATGCACATTAATTTATTGAAATATAAACATACTTATGTTACGGCACAGGCATCCTCTCTTGTGTTAAAGGGGTAAAATAGAAAAAAAAAAATTGATAAATTAGAGGGATATAATTTAAAAAAAAAAAAACTTTGGGGTTGAACGGGTAAATACCAATTTTTTCTTTTAAAATTGCCTTCACAATACAATTAATTTATTAATTATTGGGGTCTTTTAATCAAATGAATAAAATCACTTGACTCTCGTAACCATGTTGGTTAATTTGTTGAAATTACAAAAATTCTCTTTTACCCTTGAATATCATAATGAGATAAGGGTTCGATTCAAAATCTAAAATCACCTAGTCAATATTTTAAATAAAAAAATACCTATGTAATGTATTAAATAATTAATTATATATAAAATTAGATTATTTATTTAAAATAACTTCAATCGTGCATGCATTCTAATTTCACTTTTGTAAGAGTCATGATAAACTGATGTGGGCTATATACACGGTTGAGTGCATAGAACTATAGATCTTTTTCTTCGGGATACACATGGAAAAAGATGTATGATTTTGTGTATGCTTGCCAAGTTAATCGCATATAGACCACATCATTTTATCACTAGTCTTTCTATAATACATGTAATGTTTTCACATGCCACACCTACTAGTTAAAAGACATATCAAACAATAAGGTAAATTCATTTGAAAAACACTTCAAAGTTCCACACCTCAATGTGATATCCTAAAACATGATGGGACGTCACGGCAATGCAAATAACAAAATCTCCAGACCTTTCAAAACAATATAAATTTAAGAAAAGCAAAAAAAAAAAAAAAAAGATAATTTTTCATAATTGAATTTTAATTTTGAGAGTTTCATCGCAATCTATTTTCGCCAGCTTTTATTTTTTTGGTGACAGCGTGTCTGGACCCATTGGCCCAATTAGCAGGTGTGAGGCAAGTGACCTCTTAAAACATCATATCTCGCCCAAATCCTCTTTGCACATGCAATATCCCACAAACTACACATATTAAGTAAGTTGGGATAAGTCTTTATGAGTGGCCAACAAGGGGCTCGAACTCAAATTCACACAATTAGAATCACGTTGTATGAATCATCCAATTGTTGAGTACAAACTATCCTTCACTCACACATTAATCCATGCGCACACTCACCAAGCCTTCAGATTCACACACTAATTGGTTCATTCTCAAATCTTTGATCATACCAATAAAAAAAAATAAAAATAAAAAATTATCATTATTAAAAAACTTTTTTAGTTTTGGGATTTAAAAAAAAAAAAAAAAGAGAAAATTGATCCACCCAACGTACCCATGAAGTCAAGGAGGCAGTGGTCATGTGGGCCCAACGCCCTTAGTCAGGACTGCCATACGAGGACATCAAATCAGATCATGTATTAAAGAGAACTTCTATTGGCACCCCAACAGTTATTTACTGCATCCACAAAGAAAGGAAAAAAAAACATAAACGAGTGTGAACGGGTGAGAATTGAGATTCAATTTCAATAACCATTTTTTCACATTTGGACAGAGAAAACGTTTTGTCTCAAATTTTTCCTCTTTCGGTGGAAGAGAAATCGAATACGAATAGCCCAACATCCACATCGAAGAGGTTCAAGGAGACGAGCGTCGATATCAGGTTC
Source organism: Akebia trifoliata (assembly GCF_017979445.1). Taxonomy (NCBI): domain Eukaryota; kingdom Viridiplantae; phylum Streptophyta; class Magnoliopsida; order Ranunculales; family Lardizabalaceae; genus Akebia; species Akebia trifoliata. The sequence continues at coordinate 867,222 of NC_141387.1, forward strand.
ACCATATTTCTCTAAACCCTAATTTTAAATCAAAGACTATCGAATTTTTGTTAGATTTCTGGTTTTCTAGGTTTAGAGTTCTTAAGGTTTGATCTTTATAGGGTTTTCATCAACATTTGATTAAAATACAGCTAGGGCTTTTAGATCATTTGGTTGATTCATGGTTGTTCTTGTTTCTTGGAAATTTTGATATTTTTCTAATCTCAGAATCGTTGAGCTTGTGAAACAGATTATTTTGAGAAAAAATGGTTGTCCTTCAACTTCCCAATATTCAAAATTGGGATATAAGTAGCTGGTTTGATCCCATTTGGGGCCAATCAGTTTATATTTGCATTTGATGTGTTTCTCCACATTGACCATTTGATTAACAATGGCTTGACATGTCAATTAAATACCCACTCCATTTAGAAATTGTGGATTGTACCACGCCATCTTCTTTATAGTCTAATTCGGTATAATTCTGTTTCTTTTTTATATATGTCAACACACCTAAACACATCATTAACAAGAAGTATTACCTAAAGTATCCAACTATTCCGAAGTCCCCACTTTGCCAACTCTCGGGAATAATCAAACACGGAATAGTCGAAATGGTTATGTTTTAGTTATATCTTGTTACTATATATTATTCCACACAAGACTTTGATTTCTCAAATTCACCATTTGGGGTTCGAAAGTTCCACCCAAGGTGGCTTTTATGGTTTGGACAGTTTCTCTGCACAAATTGCTGACAATGTATCATCTTCATAGCACTTGATCGCATCATAATTGACTTTTTCTCTTTGCATAAAGCTAGTGGAGAATCTGATATGTACTTTTTCATTTATTGTTATTTTGCCAATGCAAGTCGGACCCGCCTTTTTTAGTCTTTTTGGCATTAATTGGATAATTCTTTTTTCCATCCTATCCCCTTTACAAAGTTAGCATGTTTCATGTTTAGTTTACAATTCTAGAGAGAGGAAGGGGGTATTTGGGTTCCCTTAGTAATTTGTTGGGGCCTTTGGAAGAAATAGATTGGTAAGATCTTTTAGGAAATAAACTATCAGTCTTTTAAGTCATTCTCAGCACAAAAGCCCTGTTGTATTTATGAAATTCAGTTGTTTTTTTCCTTTGAAGATTTTGTCTGTATGTAGGAGCTAGCATTTCTTGGATTAGTGGATTTCACTAGTATCTTAAATGCCTTTGCACAATTTAAATCTCTATTTATTATAAATTACATGCTGCTTAGCTTCTGCTGTGCTGGTGGGTTTTTGATAGTCAACCGACAATCACACGCACTTTCACGTCCAACAGGTTTCTCTTTCTTTGCTCACCTAAATTACAATGAGCATTCACTATTAGATGATTATAGGCCACTCCATTACAGTTGTCCCTTTTTTTTTATCTTCTATTGATGCTTTTTCTTGCATTATTTTCCTTTCCTGGAGAGAGAGTTTCTGTGAACAATTTTAATCTGGTACTGTAAAAAAAATTTCCCTGTGATATGTATCTTTCTTTCTGAACCTTCTCAGTTATATAATTATATTTAATACTCTCCACATTTTGAAACTCTCTCAATTCTGCTTTATAAACTAATAGTTCATATGGACTTACTAATTTATTCTTTTAGATTAAATAAAAGTCTAAACTCTAAAGGACATAATTTTACACCTAGAAAGAATGTTAGTGTAAGAAATACAAGATAAATCTAAATTATAAACTTATTAAATGCTACTCTCTTTTTACAGTTGTGCAACGCCCTTGTGCTTCGAGTATCACTTTTTGAAATCTGGAATAGAGTTTGACATGAAATTCGAGAGAGATTTTCATGAGTAGGCTGGAATTGGTGGAGTCGTGGAAAGTTCTGGCTTGAGTTACACCCAACCTTTGTAAACTCCAACCTAAATAGGTATTCTCTAAAATTCCTTTCTGCTACATGTAGCTAATTACTTAAATGAAGCTTATGTACCTTTAATATTCCTCTTTTTACTACCATCTTGGCTTTCATGTCTTCTTTTTTATTTCTACGAGTTATCTTCCTGACTTTTTGGCTTTAGTGTTTACTGTCTATATTCTAAACTCTGAAGAGGCCACAAACAAGGAGTCTATTGGCAGTGACAGCTATGCTTCTATAGAGATTGGCATTACAAAGAGAAGGTCGAAGATGGCATTTTTCACAGAAGAGGAACAGACTGAGGATTACCTCTTCAAGATTGTTTTGATTGGTGATTCAGCTGTTGGGAAGTCAAACTTGCTTGCTAGATTTGCCAGAGATGAGTTCTACCCAAACTCCAAATCAACCATTGGGGTAGAGTTCCAAACCCAGAAGATGGATATAGACGGGAAAGAAATTAAAGCACAGATCTGGGACACAGCAGGTCAGGAACGGTTCAGGGCCGTGACATCTGCGTATTACAGAGGTGCTGTTGGAGCTCTTCTAGTTTACGACATCAGTAGACACCAAACATTTGATAGTATTGGTCGTTGGCTTAACGAACTCCACAGTAAGCACCATTCTTTTTTCCTTTTTTCCAATGCAACTATCTAAAGTTTACTAATTTATGGATATTTTTTCAATGCAATTATCAAGTGTTGAATCATTCTTTAAAAAAAAAAATACCCTTTATTTACAGCTCACTCTGATATGAATGTGGTTACGATACTTGTTGGTAATAAATCCGATCTCAAGGATGCGAGGGAGGTAGCTACTGACGAAGGCAAGGCTCTAGCAGAAACTCAGGGTTTATTTTTCATGGAAACATCAGCTCTTGATTCATCCAATGTGACTGCTGCATTCCAAACAGTTGTTAAAGAGATATATAACATTTTAAGCAGGAAAGTTATCCTCTCTCAAGAACACAAGAAACAGGACACGACATGGATGGAGAATGGGAAGACTGTTGTTTTACAGGGAGATGTGAATCATGAGGCAGATTCACAGACTCGGAAAGGTAGGTGTTGTTCGTCATCCTAGAGCTATGAAACACATGTTATCTTTAATCATCATCTATGTACATCTAGTTGGTTCCCTGTAACATGTGAAATTGTTGTTTCTCGGATAATTTTCAGTGCTGTTTCTCCATGTGAAGGAACATGTGCAATTTTGTGTTAATGGTGAAGAATTGGTTTAAGATTACATTGGGTGTTTTTTTTTAATTATTGGGTTAGTAGTGGTTCAAGAGGAACTCTGAGTGGATAATGTAAATGAGCCGAGGCCGATCAGAAAATGCTAGTATCTCAAATTGGTATTTTTCGCTGGCTCAATGTATATGATGCCATGGGCTTTAATCCTTCAATCCCTCTCTTGTTTATTCCAAAGTAGTGGCAAATAATTTTCAAGGTAAAAGGTCTTGTTTCAACTTCTGATTCACTGTTAGAATTTGTGCTGACTTTTTTTAATTTTTATTTAAACAGAAATTATCACCACCTAACTTCAACACAATTGTGTTCCCTGTTCATGTTGGGTACTACAATAAAGACAATGTTAAACAAGAACATTCCATCTTATCTGCAGACATATCTTTAGATATCATATTTTAGGTAGATTTTTAATTTAATGGGGAAAAAATATAACCAATATACTTTTAATTTCAAGACTGATCACCCATTAAAATAAAAGATCACATTACCAAACCCATTAAGATGTGTCACCAAGTCGTTTCCAAATATTAGCAAGTGAACAAAATAAAAGTGCTTAAGAGATTCACATCTTTGTGTGCATAGAAGAAAATTATTTGCAAAAAGAGTGCCCACTTGATCTAATCTCAGGTACATAATTGACTTTGGAGAACACAATACCATCTATATATTATTTTTGAGCAATATTCTACATAAGTATCCACCATTCATCAACAGTAGGAAATTGCTTTTGTGAAGATCGAGAGTTCCATTGGAACAATTTTAAGGACCCATTAACTTTCTATGTTTGAGTCACAGATGATTGGTCCAAAGGTGGAGTGTTGAAGTAAAAGCTCGCACCCTGATCCCTTGATCTGTCTCCATCTGCGCTTCCGTTTAAATCATCATTATGTGCTGAAACTGGGGCTGCTTCAATCAACTCGACACGATCAGGATCGGCAATGTGAGATTGACTTTGGATGGGTTCGGTGTCTAGTATATTTTCAGGACTCGAGCACAGCCCAGCCCCAACTTCAAGGATAATTGTATCAAGTTCTGATCTAGTTTCTAAGGTGCCATCTGAAGCTGTAATTATGGGCCCAGCTGTGTCCTGGTTAGGAATCCTTGGAGGAGGTTGATCGTGGTTATGATTTCCCTCATATGTGGTTATTAGTGCTTTCGGATTATGTAATGCCCTCCCCACGTGCTTCTTAACTGAGCATCCCGTATTTGAGCATCTGAAGTAGTTCCTACATACATAACACAGGTGCACTGTAAGTATCATAATATCAGAGATCTCAAATACAATCATAAAGTATAGAAACCATAAAATTTTAGCATTCAATACATATTCCTGAATAATTTCATTATTCATCGATTCAACTCTTTTATTTTACAAAGTCTTAATGAAATTATAACCATGTATACCTAAACCACTATATTTGGGTCAATAATACGAATCTTAGTTCACCATTCAGATCGAGAACCATATATTCTGCCAAGGCATGCTTACTACCTCAACCACGCCTTTTTCAATCTTCTGCCTTTCTAGATGACATGGCCAAAATAAGTAAAGATAATCTCTCTATAACTATATGCCTCGTAAAAAATACCTCGGATAAGGATTCCCTTTAACCATTTTCCGCCCATATTTGCACCAGCGGTATCCATCATCCACTACATCAGATTCACTTATAGTTTCAACAACAACACGTGTTTCCTTGATTGCCCTACCAAATTGAGCAAAATCTACATCACCCGTGTCTTTCCTCCTGTTTCCAAAATTTTCAACATTTCAACTGAAGTTAGCACATGGATGGCACCCGGAAAATTCTATTAGTATCAGAATTGAAAAGGCACCACACCTGCGCTTAGACTCTGGACCATTATCATCTTCAACCTCGTTGCCAATCCTGTTCAATTCCCCACCTGCACCTTCGCCATCATCATCACTGACTGTGACGAGAGAAAGATCAGGGGTACCATTTCGCTTCTCATGGAGAGATGTTTGGCCACGTCCATTTGCTGATTTATCTGCAAACATGAATGTCAAAACAAAAGAAAGAGAAGGGGGGGGGGGGTTGTGGATAAAAATAAAAATCAATTTTATCCATAGAAAATTTCAACAAATTATTAAGTGGCGCGCTAGTTTACTACCTTCAGTGTTGCTTAGAGAAGAAATTTCATTAAATGTTTCTTCATGGATAGACAAGATAGCACCAATTGCCAATCGACTACAAGGTTGAGGTTTAGGATGATTGTGCCTTCCCCGACAAATAATCTCTATAACCCGCCCATCATGGGATCGTACAAATTGCATTTTCATTTGGCAGTTAGGATGTGTGCATCTGTAATAGCTTCGCGGAAATTCACTTCCTTTAATATTCTTCTGTCCATATTTTCGCCAGTAATACGCATTTTCCAACAATCTCTCAAGTGATATTGATGGACTAGTTTCCTTATGATTTAAGGGCACTGGTTGAACCACACCGTCTGAGCCCTCTCCTTGCCCCAACTCATCGGAGTCAACTTCAATAGGTACAATACCACTTGTGGTAACCATGTAAACTGGTGGGTTTGGAACCATTAGAGTCATCTCATGGGAGGATATGGGCATAGTCTCATTAACTGAAGGTAAGGATAGAAATATCTGAGACTCGCTTTGATCTTCGACTTGCACAGATGACTTGCATTGTTGCTGGTTCAACCCTGCGTCAGCATTGCTGGTGGTCTCCTCATTGAACTTAAGGGAGCTGCGGTTAGACTCCGGATTATCATCCGCAGCCTCATCATCAATCCTGTTTGATTGCGAAGCATCATGTCCATTTGATGACTTATCTGCAAATATTGACCAGTCACAAAAAATAATTCATAAACAGCACCAAAAATAATTTATATGATTGTGTTGTTTTAATTTACCGTCTGTGCCGTTTAAAGAAGACAACACGTCAGATCTTTCTTCTTGGAATAGAATTCTACCAACTGCCATAGGCTGAGGTTTTGGATGATCATGCTTTCCCTTATAGATAATCTCTGTAATCTGCCCATCATGAGATTGTTCCAGTTTCTTTTTCACCGGACAGTCAGGATGTGTGCATCTGAAATAGCTCCGAAGAAATTCACTTCCTTTGATATGTTTCTGCCCGTATTTTCGCCAGTTGTACCCATCTCCACAAAATCTCTCAGTTACTAATGAAAGACTACCTTTATGATTGTATCGAGTTGCTTTAACCCGACTGTCTGAGTCCTGTCTTTGCTGCAACTCATCACAGTCAACTTCAACAGACCCTGTAACCTTGTAAACTGGTGGGGTTTGGAACAGTTACAGATTGAGTCAATTCATGTAAGTAGTCTAAAGCATTATCAATTTTTTTTAAAGATTTGCAGATACAAATGTTTGAGTTACAGACTGACCTTGTTCTTTCGTAGAAGCATTGCTGGGGGTCTCGGTATTCAACTGAAGTAATCTACGTTTAGAATCTGGATCATCGTGATACGCAACCTCATCGCGAATCCTTTTCAACTGTGAACTTGCACCTTCGACATCATCTCCACTTGCTGCAACAGGAGAAAGTTCAGGGGTACCATTTGGCTTGGTATGATTAGATGTATCAATTGCCATTTGACTGCTAAGCTGAGGTCTAGCATGATCATGCTTTCCCTTGTAGATAATCTCTGTGACATGCCCATCGTGAGATCTTTCTACTTGCATTTTAACTTGGCAGTTCGGAAATGAGCATTTATAATAACTCTTTGGACACTCAATTCCTTTAATATCTTTCTTCCCATATTTTAGCCAGTTATATCCATCTTCCAAAGATCTCTGAGCTGCTATAGAAGGAATAGTTTCCTTATGGTCGGATGGTGTTGCTTGAATGCCACTGTCCAAGGACTTTCTCTGCTGCAACTCATCAGAAGCAGTATCAACATGTACACTAGATACTGAATTAATGTCGTCAATAGGTTTATTTGGATCAGTCACAGATGGAGTTACTTCATGTGAAGCGGCTTCAATATTCTCATTTTCAACTGTAGGTGAGGGTACGAATGTCTGAGACTGGCATTGACCTTGGGCTTGCACAGATGGCTCACATTGCTGGTGGTTAGACCCAGCAGAAGCAGCTTTGACATGTACACTAGAAATTGAGGTAAAAACGTCAACAGGTGTGATTGGATCAGACACAGATGGAGTTAATTTATGTGAAGTAGCTTCAAAATTATCATTTTCAACTGTAGGTGAGGGCACACAAGTCTGAGACTGGCATTGACCTTGGTCTTGCCCAGAAGCAACTTCAACAGGTACACTAGGTGTTGAGTTAATAACATCAACGGGAGTGCTTGGATCAGTTACAGATGGAGTTAATTCATGTGAAGCGTCTTCGACATTCTCATTTTCAACAGTAGGTGAGGGTACAATTTCCAGAGACTGGCATTCACCTTGGGCTTGCACCAATGGCTCACATTGCTGGGGGTTAGATCCTCCAGAAGCAGCTTCAACAGGTACACTAGATATTGAATTAATAATTTGAACGCTTGTGTTTGGATCAGTTGCTGATGGAGTTAATTCTTGTGAAACTGCATCGATATTCTCATTTTCAACTTTAGGTGAGGGTACAATTTCCTGAGACTGGCATTGACCTTGGGCTTGCTCAGATGGCTCACACTGCTTGTGGTTGGACCCTGGAGAAGCAACTTCAACAGCTACAGTGGATACTGAATTAATAATGTCAAATGGTGTGTTTGGATCAGATGGAGTTAATTCATGTGAAGTGGTATTGATATTCTCATTTTCAACTGTAGGCGAGGATGCAAATGTCTGAGATTGGCATTGACCTTGCGTTAGCCTGGATGGCTCACATTGCTGGTGGTTAGACCCTGCAGCAGCCTGAAACAATAAAAGAATGTCATGCATAAAATACGTAAAACACATTCCACGCATCTTCATCTTTTTTTTATAAATATAAATTTTATTAAAGAAAGAAAAAGGATAAGAGGAGGCTGAGATAGCCCCCAAACAACAGAACCATAAAAACAAGAAAGAAAAAATACAAAACATACAACACGCCCGACAGGAGGCTATGGTTCACAAACCATATCCCAATTAAAAATAAAATCTTGGAAGCTCAATCCCTCAAAATCTTTACTCATCTTTGACCAGAAGAAAAGAAATCCCAGAATCTCTAAAATCACCGTATGAGGCAAGCTCTCCTTGCTATGGAACACCCTGTTGTTACACTCTTTCCAAAGACCCCAAGCAATGGCGAATGGAAGGATAGTCCAAAGATGCCTCTTTCTAGCAGAGAAGATATTGAAACTCCAACCCTCTAAAAGCCCAAAGATAGAAAAAGGAAGAACCCAATCCACCTGGAAACGAGTTAAGAAGAACATCCAAATAATACGGGCGAAAGAACAATGAATAAGAATGTGGTTGGTTGACTCCCCATCCCTCAAACAAAGATGGCAGAAGTTTGGGGTAATCCACCCCCGATAGATCAAATTATCCAAAGTTAAAATTCTACCCAAAGAGGCAAGCCATAAAAAGAAAGACACCTTAGAAGGAACAAGAGTTGACCAAATGATAGATGGAGAAAAAGATACCTCATGCAACGGAAGCAAACAATCATAGAAAGACTTAATAGAAAATTTTTTATCCTTAGCCTTGAACCATTCTCTTCTGTCCTGCTCGTTCTCTCTGAATTGAATCGAATTAAGGAGATCTAGAAGTGATGTGACCACCGTCAATTCTCAATCATTGAAATTCCTCCTAAATCCCAGATCCCAAGAATTCGTGTTCCCGTCTCGAATCAGACACTGCTGTACTGAGTTATTTTTTTTCAAAGAGCAAGCGTACAAGGATGGAAATTGGGTAGACAGAGATGAAGTTCCACACCAAAGATCCTCCCAAAATCTAACCTTGTCTCCCAACCTAACTTTGAATCTAATCTCCCTATCAAACTTATCAACACCCTTCATAATACCTCTCCACATACTACACCCATAAGTTCCTCTAGCCTCCTTACTATACCAACCAAACATCTTCTCTCCATATTTAGCCCAAACCACCTTCCTCCACAAGTTGTCTCTTTCTTCCCCGAACCGCCAAAGCCACTTGCCCAAAAGAGCTTTATTTGTTAGTCTTAGTCCTCTAATCCCCAAGCCTCAATTCTTCTTTGGGGTGCAAATCATTTTCCAATTCACCAAATGATACTTTCTACTACTGTTATTATCATTCCATAGAAAATTCTTCATGAGTCTTTCAATCTTAACTTCCACGCATCTTCATGCACTAAGTATTTTACATAGACACGGATTTGACATTAAAAGGCTGAGAGAATACAGAATTAGATATGTGTGTGTGCGCGCGTATGAACTGCATGTTCCAGAGTTAAATGGATTAGTATTAGTTTTTTCTTTTTCAATTTCTGGTTATGCTGTTATATGTTGTTTGCATGCTTTGAAGGTGTGACTCATTTGATTGATTGTGGCAACATAGGTAAACCCAAAAATCAAGATTTCAGGTGACTCCATAAATCTCATCTCCCAACCAAACTCGTCCCAAACTTCAATTACTCTTCACCATACATTGTTATGGTTTGATCCAAACCTCTTGTCCAATAGTGCCAAGCTCATCAAACACAACCTCCGATTCCTTCAGGAATTAAGGGAACTCATTTGATGATTACTATTCGGAGGAGTGGAATACGTATGGGATGATGCTTGTCAATAGCATTTGATGGAATCAAGTTTTCTATCCTAAACCCAACAACACTCTCATCCCCTATCAAGGGACGACTCCTCCATATATAGATTTCTACCAAATAGTGCAATGGGCACACAACATGATGGAGGAAAGAAAGAGAAAACCCTTTACTGCAAGAGAAAATCCCTCTTGGAATACAAAAAATTAGCATACTGCTATGGAGAAAACATGTGTGGACCACTTAGAAGCTAAAAAAATGTGCATCTGCTCAATTCCATCCTTCTGGAGATTGAAATTAATGAGAGAAAATAAACAGAGATGTTGGCTAGAATTCTCTAAATAATAGTCAAATTTACTACCGTTAAATAAATACCTCAATTTTCAAGAGGTGAACCTCCTACACACTCTTTCTATCAAAGGATCCCAAATCGCCTCACTGTTATAAGCCATGCCAAACAGTAATCAGAGGTAGGGCGTTGAGAAAATGCCAACCTAACAACCCAATGATCAAGTGATAAGATGTCAAGAAAACACCCACCTGACTACGCAATCATGTAACTAGAAGTTCTACATTTGGAACGCTCCAACCACATAAACTTCGCTCTTCTGGACTCACTAGGAACCCCAACACAAACTCAAAACTATACAGGATCTACTAAGAAACCTCAACTACCTATAGATGCATCAACAAAAATGAGTGTATCATCTGCAATCTGAATGGTGTGAAACCAATGAGCCACCCGTGCCTATTGAGAATGCAGAAATACCATCATTTGTTACCATTTTCACAAAAGCTTCCACAATAATGATGAAAAAAATTGAGACAAAGGATTCCTTGCCTCAAACCCCAAGAGCTCCTAAAGAACTAAGGCAGGAACTCATTCACCAAGATTGATAAGGGAGCAATACACACTTCATAGTCCACCGATTTCAACATTTTTCCAAAGCTCATATGTTCCATCAAATACCTCAAAAAATTTCAACCAGCATGATCATAAGCTTTCTCCAAATCTATCTTAATTTTTTGGCTCCAAGGACCTCATTCTACAACACACGAGAATTTAGAAGAAAATACAAGCATAAGTCGATCTAAAGGTGTTCGAGGTGAAACCTTGTAGGCCCTAACGTTTGATAGAATCTTTATATATATTCATGTATGTGTGTGTGAAAACATGCACACCGCCAGTTGCATAATTCCTCAGCTATTTCATCTCCCTATATCTCCTCCCAAGAAAAATGAAAAACTAGTCAACAAGGGTACCTAGCAAACCTTTCATCAGCCTTCCAACCGACAAGGCCAACGTAAATCAAACTAAACTACCAATCTAAAAAAATACCCTCCAAGACCTGAAATATTTTTTTATAATTATAAATTAAAAACCGCAATATAACGAGACTAAACCAAAGACCCATATAACGCTAGCTAAAGTAATACCAATACACTCGTGCCCTTCTCCAATTCACAATCTAACTTTCCGACTCAGCCAAAATACAAATACAGCAACAGTTTTCAATTCACACTAAGCAAATCACAGCTTATTCTTATATGGTGATTACAATTGAGAGAAGGGTGATCCTGATCCAAACGAGAGATCTCAAACTTTCGTAAAGTAATAATCGAAAAATAAATTTTGAGTCCCAAAATATTCAACTACAACAACTACATAATTAAAGAAAATTAGAGAAAAACAATAAGAAAATTAGAGACATAGATTGACGGCAATTTTTTTTTTTTTTTTTGATAAATACGGCAAATTGAACTCTATGTTTAAAGAATTAATCCAAAATAAATAAATAATGCGTTGGTTTGGATTCGAACTGAGTTCAGATACAAGAACTACAAAATTAGGCAAAATTTTAATAGATCTAAACCAAGAACTAACCTCCATGATCGAGACAGGAATTAAGAGGATCAAACAAATTCGTTGTGCCTACTAAATAAGCAACCTTGAATCCTCAAACACTGGACATCGATCTCAGATGTCTCTCTGGAACCACCGATTTGTAATTCGAAGCGTTCGATCTAACACCAAACAAAACCCTAGAATCCGAATTGTAAGATAAAACTGCTATTTCTCTGGCTTTCCATCGATTAAAGTGTCCCCAGAACTAGCTCTGGTTTTGAGCTTTCGAACCGATTAGCTGCTTCAGAAACCCTAGAGAGAGAGAGAGAGACAGAGACAGAGACAGAGATTAAAGAAAGTATCTTAAATGGCTATAGGGGTATCTTCGGTATTTCGCATTTGATGTCGTGTATTTGTAGGGCATCGTTGGCGTCGCCTCAGTAGAAATCGTTGACTTGTTCATCCTCAGGACCATTGATTAAGATTGTTACTTGACGAAAATACCCTTCACTTTGAAAGTTGACTACAATTACCCTAACTTGCTTTCTTCTTTATAGGTAAAATTAGTCGGATGGGTTATGTATTTCTAGGGGTAATTCCGTCTAACTGATAATCCAGTCTAACTCTAATTAGAATATTAGATGGAGTTTTTTATTGAAATAAATTCTCGGATAATTCACGAATAATTTCTATATGTATAAACTAATAGGTGAGAAAATGTCCCATGTGACCATTTAATTCATGGTAAAATTACTTAAAAGGCCTTGATAGATAGAGGGATTTTTTTCTAAATAATCATTTAAATTTTAGGGCTTCTCTAAATAATCCATTTAGTAAAACTTTCTTTTTTAATCAGTTTTTGAACCTCATTCACCACATTTTTCACTATTGAAAGTCCTAACCGTTCGATCTCACCTTTTTCATTTTTTTTTTTTTTTAAATTGATTTTCGACTTTTCAATTGAGTTTCGAGGACTCCATTCCGTCGGAAAGGATTTAAGAAGGAAGAATAATGATTTTTTTCTAGTTTTTGAAAATATATATAACAAATTAGGATTTTTTTTCTTCGTTTTTGGATGAAAATCAATCAAGGATGGTTCTTGTGATTTGAAATCATCTAGGGAAGTCATTATCTCAAGTTTTTAGTCAATATTTTTCATGTATTTTAATTGAAAAAACTCGAAAAACAAATATGGGTGGATTTTAATATGAGCCATCGTATTCTCTAACAAATTGTGTTAGTCGTTGTCCATCAATCATAATCCTTCATCTTCCCTATGTCCACTAACACTAGAATTGGCAATGGTGAATCACACTACAATTTGCCTATCAATCCTTTAGAAGCATGTACCAATCAATTTATGTCTCTTTATGTCAATGGCCTTCAAATTATACACGTCGGATCATAAGCCATCTAATGGGATGAAAGAGTGTTTTAAAAATAGGACGGAGCAAGTGATTCAGCCAGCTTGAAGACATACATTCGATCGCTTGCCTACCAAAAACACAAAAACAAGAAACTATGCTTTACTGACTAGAATGTAAGGCCCATCAAGGACATATAGAGTAGCACATAACGATGTGGAGATGGATGAATAATAAGACTATGAAATACAAAATCATAACGAGTATATCAAAGACTCAAGATACTGATGCATTCTACTTTACATCCAACCATCATGTATAAGTTCACGGATCATTCGGCTTTCTTATTCAAAAACCATGATTTTTTTTCTTTTTTCATGCGTTATATGTAAACAGCCCTAATGCATGAGTTCCTTCTTGCAATTTAGGATCTGCAACAAAGAACAAGAATAGATAAAATGTTTAATTTCCTTAGAGATAATCTGGAGAGGCACATATTTGTCTTTGGTGATCGGCAAAGGTTCTCTCTATATTAATTTGATATCTATACACAAGCCTTTGGGTTACAAGGTAAATGAAACATACAGCAAGGAACGGGTTTTTCAGTTTGGCAAGACAAAAACAGTTCTGATGGCATTATATTTTCAACAAGTAATTTGCGCCTTCGTGTTGAAACCCACATGCTTTATCTTTTGCCGAAACCATTGGAACAATCTTATGGACCTGTTATTAATCTTCCCACGCTCTGCAGGTATGGGTTATAGTTATGATTTAATGGTAGAGTCTCAAATCTAAAACTTTCAACCCGGCCCTCCCTTTTCGCATACTGATCTGTGCCATCTTTCAAACTACCACAATATGCCAAAACTGGGGCTCGTTGGTTCATATTACTACAATTAGAATCAGCGATGTGGGATTGGCTATGAGCAGGTTCCACCACCAGTGTTTGCTGCTTCTCATTTGATCTATTTTCAGGAATCGAGCTAATCCCGACCCCAAGATCAAGGCTAATGGTGTCAATTTCTTCAGATCTAATCATTAACATGTCATTTGAAGCTGTATTATTAACTTTTGACACTGATGCATCATGGGCGCTAGTCCTTGCAGCTGGTACATCATGGTTATGTTTTCCCTCATATGTGGTTATAACTGCTTTTGGATCATGTGATGCCCTCTCCACATGTTTTCTAACTGGGCATCCAACATTTGTGCATTTGTAGTAACTCCTGCATAACAAGAGGAGGATAAATATCATCATATATCAATCTTACCCAAAAGATTGTAGGCAAATATCTTGCAACAATAAACCTGTGGTCTAGATATTCATGAGGTGATTGTTGTCTATATGAAATATTGCGAGTTTTTCCCAAGTATTGGGAGGACTTGAATATAACTCCTTCAGCTGAGAAATCCCCTTATGTATTATTTGGTATCAAAAGTATAGGTTCTACAACCATGTGCAAGAAATAATTGAATGTCTATCATAGATCTTTCTACAACATGAACAAATTTCTTTAAACCTACTGGCATAAGGAAACACCTGAAGCACATGCTAACACATAAGGCAATACCATCTTTAACTTAATGATTTTCTTTATAACAAAAAAAAAAAAAACAGGCTTCTGAAATAGTGTGGACATGATCGATCCCCCATGCACTAAGTAAGTTATTAAACACAATTACACAACCATGGTTTGATATTAGAAATTCTATTACATTATGATGTATACAATTTTATTTTATTTTTTACATTCATATTTTCTTCCTTGCTTTTATTTAAATTTGTTTAAGTTAAATATAGCTAAATATAAAATAACAACATATGTGCAGCTGCATGTCGGTGTTTCAAGCTTCTCAAAGGTGTCGTGCCTAACACCCACCCGTATTAGATACCCATACAAAGGTCTGTTCCCTTGTTACACAGAGAAACTAAAGGTGGGATTTTATGTTATTTTTCTACCATCATATCTTCTATCGACAACATTACATACCTTGGATTAGGATTCCCTCTCACCACTTTCTGCCCATATTTGCGCCAGCGGTACCCATCATCCAGTATATCAATTTCACTTAGAGTTTGAACAACAAGGCGTGATTCCCCGGTTATTTTACCCACTGTTGTAACATCTACGCCGCCAATGTCTTTCTTCCTGTTCAAAATCATTTTAGCAATTCAATCATGGTTAGCACATGGATGCAAATGCAAATTTTGTGCACTTTTTATTATTAAACTTACGGTACCTGCGCTTAGACTCTGGATCATAATCATCATCCTGAACACCTTCTACATTATCACCACTGGCCATAACAGGAGAAAGATCAGGGGTAACATTTTGCTCAATTTGATGATTTGTCTGGGTATTCGCATTTGATGACTTGTCTGCAAATATGAGTAAGTATATAAAAGGTGAAATAATTAAACAATTTATTCAAATAAGTGCTAAATTATACAATTAATAGGAATGCTTCTTTGCTTGCCTCTAGCAGATCCTTCTTCTTGGGTTGACACAATTGTTCCAACTGTCATCCGACGGCTAGGCTGAGGTTTAGGATGATCGTGATTTCCTTTGTAGATTATATCTGTAATCTGCCCATCGTGAGACCGTTCCAACTGCTTTTTCACTTGGCAGTAAGGATGAGTACATTTATAATAGCTCCGTGGAAACTCACATCCTTTAACATGTTTCTGCCCATATTTTCGCCAACTATATCCATCTTCCGATGATTTCTCAGTCGTTATCAAAGAATTAGTTCCTCTATGATCAGATTGCATTGCTTGGATCCCATTTTGAGAACCCTGTCTCTGGGACAACTCATCAGAAGCAACTTCACTGGGTGCACTAGCTTTTGAAGTCACCATGTGAACTGATGGGTTTGGAGCAGTTACAGATAAAGTTAATTCATGTGAGGAAGCTAACATCTTCTCATTTCTAATAGAAGGTGAGGATGCAAATGTATGAGTCTCGTGTTGAGCTTCGACTCGAACAAATGACTCACAGTGCTGGTGGTTCAACCCTGTAGAAGCCTTGAAACAATAAAAGAATGTTAGGCAACCATTGCCCTGTAACAACAAAAATCAGGGTATAATTTTATGACGGTAGTAGCTTCAGCAATCTCCATGAATGAATATATGATTAACAAAATCTTTTATACACTGAAAACATCTTTACAAGAAGAGATCTACCAATGAAAGTAGAGTCAGTTTCATAAGTCATTGTGAAACTATATGAAGAAATGATAACGTTGGACCTATTGGTCCGTTGGGTGGCCCATTAAGCCTATGACCCACGTTTTCAAAGTTTCTAAATTATTGGGTTTCCTTGTTCATGAAGTCAATAACAGAAGGATAATTGACAGTTTCAATTGATTTGGGAAACCTCTACTCCTATCTATAAAAGTTATGGATCAGCACTCTTATTATGAGTAGATTTCAAACAAGAAAATCAAGAGCAACTTCAAGAACTTTTTAACGGTTTTGCACTCAAAATCAGCAAGGTTAGGGAGGTCTTTGAGGATCCAAATTCCATCAAGAAAGTAATCAATCCATAGAAGGTAGATCAAGGAGGAGAAGGTGAGTCTAGAGATTAAAGTTATATCACCAAAGGGGAATCATTGATTTCAGGTTTTTGGATTAATGGCGATGGCTTCAATTCCAGGTATGTAACGACACACCCTAATACCTTATGGATATATGTTTGTTAATGGTAATCAATCGTAAAATTGATCCTGTATTCATTCTTTAATAGTTAGACGATTTTAATTCAGTGAATGGTTGTATAAATCATTATTTAGATATATGAGCAAAGAATGAATAACTGAAATAATGCTAACAGATAAAACGCTCATCCATAATTTTCACATTATTAAGTCATCCTGATTAAGAGAAATACACTAGCAATAGAAAAAAAATTAAAGGTCGGCATTAACAAGAAAGTTACCAAAGGTCCCAATGATAGGCTTGAACCTGGGCTCAATCTAGTGTGAGATTTAAACTTAAAGTCGTTATAGTTTCTTTCATCATAAGTACAGCTATTGGATGTGTCCCTCGGAGAAGAGAACTCATCAGAAACGAGTGTGTCATGCATGATTTGGGGTTTGCTGAAGGCACCAGTGGTCGGTGAAGGTTCTGCCTGCAAAACCAAATGGAAAGCTTATTGAAATTAGTGATTAAGAAGGGTTTTTTTTCTCAGCAAGTGATGCCTATTGCCTTCTACAATAGAAGGAAATAATAGATATTTTGCAAAACAACAAAGAAAATCAGCAAAATTGTTCTTGCAGTCTTAACAGCTATGCAATATAAATAGTAAAAAATGACAATCATCGGCATTACTCAGTTATTTATGAAAAATTGTTTGCTTACGGGATCTGAGATAAACCAATCACATGAGCCCGCAAGTATTGAATGGCATCCCCAATTTACAAAACTACCCTCATTAAGCTCGACGTGGCAATAGGGATCATCTGACAATCCTCTCAATGACCCTTCCAAGTGTTAGAAATTGAAGAAATAGAGCTAGACCAACATTCGAAAGACAAATCACCCTCCAAGACAAGCAATTAAAAACAACAATATAAAAGGTATAAGCAACACCAACAAAAGATAAGCCGGGAACAGTAGGCGTTCACTCACTTCTTTCTCAATCAATGCAAACACCTCTCTTCCTAAAATATGTTTCCTATATAACTCAACATTTTAATAAATAAAAACCCAACTCCCCATCTATATATAAAGAAGAAAAAAAATGGTTTCCTAGGGATCAGTACATGTTACAGGGATCCATTCATTTGAGCATTCCTATGGAATATCCACTCATCTCAGCCGTACATTCGTTCGATGCTAGTATTTTCCTAAGAAAAATTGATACATATAAAGAGAAAGAAAGATTCTTAAAACAAGTCAATTTCAAAGATAGATACTTAAACAAGCATAAAGGAACCAAGATAATATAAAGTGGGCATCAGAACCAAATTAACGGCCTCAGCTTCAATTTCACCAACTTTTTCAATCCACACTGACCTAAAGAAACCAAATTTGTGACCAAATGAATCAACCCAAACTTTATTCTTTCTTACATGATGATTCGGATTGAAAGAAACAGATGATTTCGAGAACTCAAAGATTCATACATTAATAATCAGAATTTCAACCAAAACTACTATAAAATTAGGCATATTTAAAAAAATAAAATTAAATAAAAACAATTAAATAAGACCTTTAATTAGATTTGAACCAAAATCCCTAACCTTCATGTTCGAGAGAAGAACAGGAGTATCAAGCAACGTAGTAGGGCTCAGACCTGAAGAGATCGTCAAACATGGAGACCTTGAGATTGGAAGTCTAGCTGGAGTCATCAATTTATACCTAGCAGCATTCGATCTGGAACTAGAGAAATCGCTAGAATCCGATTTTACAGAAAAATCGTTCCTTTTTGGATTTTCTCCCATTAAAGCATTATTATTAGAACTCGAATTCAGAACGTTTCCACCATTAAAGCTCTCAAATTGAAGCTCGTAAGCTCTGGTTTCAGCTTCAAGAGATCTTCTTTCATGATTTGTAAGGCTCGATTTCACATTTACTTCCATTACCGATATGCAGAGAGAAAGTAACAGTAAGAGTGAAGAAGAGGTGAGAAGAAAGGTAGAATTATGCCCGAATTTTAGGGGTATTTTCGGTATTTAAGTGCCTGATTGAGTGTTTTTTTAGGTTGTCAGATACTCATCAGCCTGAAGAAGTTGACTTTTTTAGTTTTAAAATCATGATTCAGTTTTGTTAGTTTTGGTAGGCATATGTGGTCCGGAGTCTGGACTCTGGAAACCCGATTAACCAATTACCCGTATCCGCTTCCATGTTTTGGTCCTTGTTAGCCATCCCCCGTTTAATTCTTGAAAAATTCGCGAATTTTTCGTTTTTTTTTTTAATGAAATTATTATTCTTTTGATTATTGAAGTATTTTAAATATTTCATGAATTTTATTTTTTTAAAAAGAATAAAACACGTTTTTTACGGATTTTTAAAAACTAGATCGAAAAAAATGTGTTATTGTAACTTGTTGTATGTTGCAAAGTGTAAACTTGCAACACAAGTCGACTTTGAAATGACCATTTGAGAGGAATTCACCTATTTAGGTTACTAATTTCTCTTTTATCTTTAAAAAAAATAATAATAACAATGGCCCTCTAAATTTATTTGAGATTACATCTTATTTTTTCAAATTGATAATTTGTCTCTTGATTTTGGTCTTTTTATATAAACCAATGAAAGAATAACCTTAATGCCCTCATTATCACCATCATCATTATTATTATCACCATTATATCATCACCAATTTTGTCATTACCATCAACTATCATATTATCGCATTTTTGGTTTCTGAATTTTTTAACTGAGATGGATAATACATGTATAAAGCATATGTTGCATATTTTTCGTTTATCAAATTTCAAATCGAATTTTTACAATCTGAAATCTAATAGAACTCGAATTTTGTCCCATTCAAAATTGCTAACAAAGGTTTTGGTATGGAATTTTGTTAGCAATCTCTCGTTTAATTCGCGAAAAATTCATGAATTTTTCGATATATTTTCTGTCAAAGTATTATAGTCGGGATTATTTGATTATTCTAAATAATTCACATATTTTAAATTATAAAAAGAATAAAACATGTTTTTTTAACAAATTTTTTGACTTTTACAAAATTTTCTATATCTTGATTGGGAAAAAATGCTATTGTAATTTCTTGTATGTTGTAACGTGTAACACAAATTCGACTTTGAAGTGGTCATGTTCCGTAATTTTGGAGGAATTCACATTTTTGACATGATAAATATTATTTTCATCATTTAAAAAATTATGAAATGCCTCTCTATATTTATTTGACATGTCACGTTAATTTTCTAAACTAATGATTTATATTTTGATTTTTTTCTTCTTATATAAATCAATAGAACAACAACTTCAATGCCCCCATTATCATCACATTCACCGTCACTAATTTCATCATCACTGTAATATTATCGAATTTTTTATTTTCAATCTTTTGAAATTAGATGGAAATCAGAGTTGATCGATCTTGACCCATTCAGAGTGTCATTGGATCGGATTTGAATCCTAATGTTATGATCCAATATAAAAATCCAATCCAATCCTTATTGGATTGGTCTCGGATCTTCATCCTGACCTGATCTGATCCGATCCGATCCAGACCTACAACTGATCAAACAATGGGGTCTCAAAATAAATAAATAAATAATTTAATTTTATAAAAATGATTGCATGTGCTTTGTATGCAAATCAATAAATCTGAATAAAGTTCATTTGGTGGAGAAGAAACACACTTTTTAACGGTCATATTGCAATGATTATTTATGAGATTTTACAATATTATATTAAAATTAATCTATAAAAACAATTAAAAAAATCTTACTTTGTAAATAATTATTTAGCCAAAGTTGGTGGGCATGGCATCTTGGATATAAGTCAAGGACATCATAATCATATGGGTATCTACACCTTATCCTAATTATTGAGGTTCACAATAATAATATTTTATTTTTAAAAAAATTACTTAAAAAGGACCTTGATGGATGGATTTATTTATAAATAATCCTAAAATTTTGTGCAGTAATTTGATAGGACATTTAGTAAAAAAAAATTATTTTTTAATAATTCTTCATTATTGAAGAAGTCATCATTTTTTTATTTACCGTCGAGTTCACCACTTTTTACTTATTGCGAGCTCGACACTTTTATTTGGTATTGAATTTGCAATTTTTACAAATAAACTCACCAATTTTAAAAAGTGGTGAACTTGACATTGGTAAAAAAAAGTCTACCCATTTTCAATTTTCAAGTTTTTTCGACTAAAATACATAGAAAGATCAACTAACAACTTGAGATAATGACATGTTTAAATCATTTTTACCGAAAAGAACCATTCTTGATTGATTTTCACATAAAAGAAAAAAAAAAGTATTAAAAAAAATCTTTAAAATGATTATTTCTTCTTTCTTAAATCCTCTATGATGGAATGGAGTCTCCGAAATTCAATTGAGATGTCAAAAAATCAATATTTTAATGAAAACAATAAATTCAAACGGTTAGGATATTCAATCGTGAAAATTGTGGGAGATGAGGTATAGGGACCACTAAGAAAGACAGTTTATTAAATGGATTATTAAGAGACTGTCCAAAATTTAGAGACTATTTAGAAATAAATCCCTTTGTCAGGGTTCTTTAAGTAATTTTCTCTTTTATTTAACTCTACCTTCAATGTATGACCTAAAAGTTTCAAATTAAATTGATTTTTTGTGAGGATACAAAGAATCAATAAAATCGAAAACTTCAAATTCCATCAAAAGTGATTTACAAATTAACAGTAAAAAATCCCAGAAAAGTGGTTAGTTGCAGTGTTCGTATTCCCCTTATCCTGGGGAGGGTAGTCGGCCTTTCCGCTGTTTTTTCATGTTTTTCCGAGTGTTTTTGTTCAAAAGAGCATCTGATTCGACGCAAAATGTCTCATCTTTTATTAGGCGAACATCGTTTTTTCCGGGCCAAAACAGCGTCTTTGGCGCTAGTCGCTCCATCCTAAGCTTGTTCCGTAGGCTGCAGTTTCCAAGCTCCTCTTGCTGCATCCTCTCTCTCTTCCCTATGAGTTACCGAAAAGTTTCACCTACGTAGCCCCTGTAGACCTCCCTTAAAAGGTACTTTTTGGCGATGGTTTCTTAACAATTCTTTATGTAATTAGCAAGGAAGTGACAGTCACCATATTCTTTTTCTACTAGCAATGATTTTCCTTATTGAGTCCACCTAACCTTACTAAGTTAATAAGGATTTCACCCTCACTAAGGGTCCTTGGATGCACCTTGTGGCATTCAAAAACTCAATCCAATGTTTCATGATTGTAGAGGATGAAATTCTATGAACTTTAAAAAAAATTTCAACATTGAATTTCATTTTTAAGCTTGGGGGTTATGTGCAAGTTCCACAACCGTCCATTTTCAAATCTGAGTTTTTTCGAAGAAATTTATAGGGATGTGGTGTTGGATAACTAATGTGAAAATCCATTCGAACAAAACAATCCTTAGTAAGGTTGAAAATCTTACTAAACAAATAACAAAAAGGTTTCTCTTTCTTTAATTTAATGACTCTTTACCATATAAAACACATAGATATCTATAGTAACAAAATTCTTTTTTTTTTTTTTTTTGTTGAAAAAGTCTCAATGATGATTAATTTATAATTCTTTCAATCACCATTTAATCCAAACTTACTTACAATATATTGAAAAATACATTTTTATATTACGTTCAATATGAACAATACACATCCATAATGTCCAACTTGGTTCGATTAAAGGTCAAATCAAAATCAAAATCAAACTGACGTAAGCCGGTTCCATTAAATAAGAATCAGAACCAAACCAAACTGAGCTTACTAGGATTCCAATATCCTACAACGTGAAATTTCATATGCCAAGTCATTAATCTACCCATTAAAAAAATATCATTAATCCAGAATCATTAAGAGTTCGGGTTCTCGCGATTCGGATTGACACCTTGAACCAGACCAGTTGATTGGTTCTCCATTGTTTTAACCCAAAATCAAATAACGTGTTGCAAACGGGCCCAAACTATCAATTTGGTTCAGTTCTGAACCAAGTTTATTGCTTATTCTTCTCCAGTAAGCTTCTGTATCAGGTGGAGACATTTTAATTAGATTTGCTTATGGTGCAACCTTTAGATACTTTTATTTTTATTAGTTAAGAGCGAATCCTATACTACTGCTAGACCTAATAGACGTTGCCTTAGTAGAATAATGCACAATTTAGGGGCTCAGGACAAATTTATGTTGTGCATATGCAAGAAACATTAGCTTCTCTTACAGATGATTTTGCATTCTAATCAGTTACATTGGATGAGTTTTCAAGTGTGACCAAATAACTCAGTTCACCCAAACCCATGGTTATATAATAAAATATTTTATTAATATTTAATTTTTATTTTAAATATAAAAATTTATTATATTAATTGTACTTTGTTGTTAATGACAATTCTTTGTTAAATTAACACAAAATTGGGCTTGTTCAACGTCCAACAGTACTTACAACTCGGACCAGTCCGAACTCATCCCTGATTTAAAAGCTCAAGTTCAAGTTGAATTGTGCTTGGGTTGAGAATTGAGCCAAGGTTTCACTCCAACCAACCAAATTTGGTTGGAGCCCAAGTGCTCATCCATTTGCTTCCACTTCACCAAACAATTCTTAGGTTTAGATTCTGTTGAGATTCTAGATTATGTTCAAAAATATATGAATCAACAACCATTGGATTGTTTCTGAAATGTTGCTCAGGAGAAAGCAATGGTATAGCTATCATAAGACCCACGATTACAAGCCTAACTTAAGCCTCCGTAAGCAAAGCAACCATTTATGTCTTGCCGACCACAAACTGACTACCAATGCATCCAAGAGGATCAAAGCCTCTTCTCTACTATAGTCTGTCTATAGTTTGAATGGAACTCCAAAAACTCCCAAGACTCTAGAAATATTGAAACACTGAGAGAAAGATCTAAACCAACCCCAGCAAATGCCCAAAAAAAAAAAAAAAACTCGTTGCTCAGCCACAATGAATGTGGCTTTCATGGTGAACCTGAGAGTATGAATGGGTTCTGAAGGAGATGATCAGAGTGATAATTGCATCACCAGAAGATTTAAAATAAAAATGAGAGATGTGCCATAGGGCAGCCAGCGGCCAGGGCCCAGGGCCATCAACTTTAGATGCCTGCAACGAGGGAGGAGTAATATGAGTTGAAGATTGAGACAAACAGATAATTGTAGTATTTTCATCCAAGAAAGAAAAGTGGCATGGCCACTAGGGGGTCTGAGACAGAAAGACAATCTAAAGACGAAATTTCTTTAGAGGAAAATGGTCAGATAAACAAACCTAGAAAACATTAAAAAAAAAAACATATATACATAATTTCTGTTCATGAACTCCATGCTATCATACCAAGTAAGACAGAGCTAACTAGGAAGAGTCTAGGGATAGAAAGATGATCGGTGTGAAGTTGGCAAACCATGAGTGGTACCATAACCCATTGACCTGTCATACAGACCAGAAGTCATGAGAGACTCTGAAGAGTACAGGTGTGACCTAGATGGGCTTGGATCCACACCGTAACTCAAACGATTACTAGTAGCACCAAGGCCATACGACCCAGCTGCTGAATTCAAGTAGTGAGAACCAGCAGGAGCAGGAGCAGGAGCACTGCCAACCAGTTGATACTGGGACGATGATGATGAGCTCATCATGTATGGAGGCATGACTACACCATCCTGTAAGAAGCCCTCAGGCTGCAAATGACCATAAGAAAATGGAGCAACAGAAGAAGTAGTAGTAGTAGTAGCAGCAGCTACGGGCATGGACACAGATGCCCTGTGACGCTTGTTTCCAGAATGCTGCTGCTGCTTCTTGGGAACGGGTCCTGGGCCAGAAGCAGGACGTTTTCTATCCGCCTTCTGCTTCTCCAACTGTCCAACACGTTTCTCGAGGCCATCTCGTGGGTATTGTGATTCAAGATCATGCTCTTCGATGCATTTGATTATGGCTCTTAATGAAGCAAGCTCCTTAGCTGTAGCCTCATTCTGTTTGGCAAGTGTATAGCACAATGTATGCAATGAATGCCGACTGTGAATTAATATGAATTCAAAATGATGCATCTAACACAAGGAATGTATCTGAACGTACCTGTGACTGTACTGAATGATTTCCCTTACTGCGGATTTCAACAGCAACCTTCTTGGATTGCTTCAAGTGGGCTTTTAAAAGGGGTACTGGGGGGAACTTGTCAACAAGATCAAATGCATAGGCAAACTTAACAGCCTCTAGTTGCTTCCCTTTATTACTGAGTTTTTCAATAAGATCTGCAACATAACAGAGTGACAAGCACTCATCAGACTGCCCTGCCTCTAAAGGCTGGACGGGTTGAGAAGACAAAACTAATATGTAGCATTTGACAACTCAGTCTAAAAACTAATTAGATAGAACATCAACAAAAGATTTGACAAATCACTACAATATTGTATAATGAAATTTAATTCCCTAAATACACCCCAAAAAACAAGTCAGACAACAATGTGCTCCAACCCATTTGGGACAGATAATCTGGGGCTGTAATACCAACTTGGATTACAAAGGACACCAAAAAAGATTAATGCCCAATGGGCATCTTAGTAGCTATATTTTCATAAGAGTATGCTGCTGTAGGACTTTTAACCCAAGCCTATGGTTATTGCCACCCAACGGTCTTACCTCCTGGACAGTCAAAAGAAGATAAGGGTGCAATACTGTTCAAGATATTTAGGAGAACCACCGGGGAAAACAAAAAGGAGCATTCAATGTCTGATAAAAAAGAGGAATTTTTCTAAATGAAATAATACACTTTTTGTTTAGTGGAAAATTTAGAGTGCAACTATAGCCTCAGAATTGCAGAATTGACAACAAGGCATAATAACCATTCAGTCCCGAAAGATGGTATGAAAATTATTGATATCATCATAGGCCCTCCATGCAAAAAAACATGATAAGTGGAGCAATGACATTGGTATACTAAAAAAGTGGAGCAATCACTTGCTTCGTAAGGAAGCAATCAGACAAACATTTCAAAACTACAAGCAGCACATTACCACAAAAAATTAAAGGGAAGCAAAGAATGGGTCATTTTAGAAAAAGACATTCAATGCCTGATAAAAAAGAGGAATTTTTCTAAATGAAATAATACACTTTTTGTTTAGTGGAAAATTTAGAATGCAACTATAGGCCTCAGAATTGCAGAATTGACAACAAGGCATAATAGCCATTCAGTCCCGAAAGATGGTATGAAAATTATTGATATCATCATAGGCCCTCCATGCAAAAAAAACATGATAAGTGGAAAAAATGCTGCAGATAATAACTACACAGCACAGGTTTAAAACAAGTAGTTTATCAAACAGGTCCAAGCTGTACGGAAATTCATGCAAGAAAGACACTAGGAAGGGAAAAAAAAGATTCCCTCAAGCAGGGGCGGATTTACAGTGGGGGCAATTGCCCCCACAAGAATTTCTAAAATCAATAGGGAGGTACTAATAATTTTAAAAAAAAAAAATTTAAATTCTACTGCTTTGCCCCCACAGGAGTTTTGAAAATTTTTCTATTTGTAATTTGCCCCCACAAAAATTTTTAACATTCTACTGCTTTGCCCCCATAGAAAATCAGAAAATTTTTCTATTTGTAATTTGCCCCCACGACAACAAAAACCTGGCTCCGCCCCTACCCTCAAGAGGCATATATAATTATAATTATAAATAAAAAGGCCATTGGTACAACTGAACATGTAAAAAACAAAGCAACTCAACTAAAATGAAAACGAAAAAAAAAATGTAAACAAATACAAGGTTTACCGATAGGTTTTTTACAGGATTGCAGGTAATGGGTTTTGACAAGAAACCCAAAAACATCAGTACTATATTTACTCAAATGTTCCCAAATTTTCCAAATTTTTACAACATTTTCCCAAAATTATCCAAATTAACTGAACTGAATCCTGGAAGAATAATTGTCAAAAAGGTCAAGGGCATCAGAAGTGAGATGACATAGAAACCTTCTTGGATTTTCCTCACAATATAACATTCATTTACATGAGAAGCTGAGATGACAACCAAAACAGTATTTTGATAAGAAATTAAACCTCAAGTGAGCAGGGGACAGGAAATAGGAAACATATTAGAATTGGAAGAAATTGTTCACAAAAAGAACAGGAACAGTGTAGAATGGATAGCAAGATAGATGGAACGAGAAATATACATTTCAAGGCCAAGGGCAGAAATATTGCAGAATATCTGCTGTGCACTAAGAACCCACAACCAACCAATTTTTGTGAGACCTGTGCTAGAATACTGGAATCTACTAATAAGAAATTATATCTTCAGGAACTTGAAAGACATGCTTTATGTAATTAATTCATAAAGAGAGAATGATGCACAAATTATGGAATGAGTTTCAAACAAATGTGTGTCTCATGGCCAATCCCAGGAGGTAATGGCAGCAACGCTGCTTCACAAGGCAATGGAATATGAGACCGTACATACGGTAGTCTAGCTCCAACAAGGGAGGACCATCAACGCAAATGAACTTTATCTGTGACGTTTACTATGAGGAATTTACGAACATAAACGGTTCGCTCCATCAAGTTGGGAACTTTTCAATAAGAAAAACTTCCCCGTCAACATGAAATCAATTGAATTCAAGAACCAAACAAATAAAATTAAAATATGTATAATAATAATTAAAAGGGAACAAAAGAACTACAAAACATGAATTCTAATACAGAACAGACCACAAATATCAGAAATTTACCAGGAATTTTATCGGTGAAACCAAGAGCTCGACAAAGATCTATCGCCTGTTTCCGCCTAGCAATAAAGACAGCAAGATCAAGAATCTCATCTGCATCAAATGCAGATGCCAAGTTATATGTAACTAAGAGCTGCAAAAAAGCTAAGGGTTCCAAAGGATTTTCATCTCCAATGGTAACCTTCCCTTTCCACTCAACCGCAAGTTTGGTTGCCTTTTCCTTAATCTGAGGCTTAATCTGTGGGGAGATATCCATCAATTGTTCTAAAAGAAGAATACAAGTTCTTCTAATAGCAGCCAATTCCCCATCCTTATCTCCCTTAGAATTATTAGGGTAAAACCCTATCATTGCATCTAAAACAAGCTTCGCTGGATCCGAAGCGAATCGAAGTGCAATCGCAACCTCGTTTCGGATCGTTTGAAGTTCTTTACGATGTTTCATGATGTAAGATCTTAAACCCATCCCATCCATCTTGATACAGATGGATTTCATCTCAGGATGAGAGATCAATTCTGACTCAACTGGTTTCTTCGCTGGTTCTTCAACCAACGGAGTTTTTTTCTCTAGAGATTCAGATCCTTTGATGGATTGTTGTTTCTCTTTCGATTCAAGTTCCTTGAATCGTTCTTCGATCGATTTCTTGATAGAATCGAAGTGATCCTCCAGATCCTTCCATCGAAGGGTGAAAGATGAAAGAAAAGACGAGTGCGATTGGAGATCTTCGAATGTCTTTCGAAGATCCTCCTTCTTCGCATCTGTAGACTCAATTGCAATAGAAATCGTCTTCAGTAAAGCCATCTCTGCAAATAAAAACCCTAGAAACTAATAGATCTAGAACATTAAAGTCCAGATATCTAACCCTAAAGAGTAAATAAGATCTAAAACTTAATCTACAGCGAATACAACGAGAAGAAAACTTCTTCTGCAACGAAACCCTAATTCTTAAACGCCGAGCAACTAAAAAGGCGGGGAAATGAGTTACATTTATGGAAGGATATGTGCATCATTTCGATCGTAATTAGGGTTTTGCACTTTCACTCGTTGAGTTAATACATGGAAACGAGGCGAGTAGACAATGTGAATCGTCCGTCACAATAATTCATCCTAGTTGACTAATTTAGGGTGATGCAGCCTACGGGTGCAACTTGGTCTGTTTCGAACCAAACAAATAGCTTTGGGAGGGTTTGGTTCGGTTTGGAACAAATTGCAGTTCGATTCCGAGTAACGAAAATAGAGAATCGATCAATTTAATTTGGTTATTGGATCAAGTTTGTAAAGAATCAAATCAGACTAAGAATCGAACCCCTATGCAATAAATATATATAATAATAATTATTATAAATTATTTTAGGAATTAAAACATAGATTATTGATCTTTTATGAATAGATTTGTGATTTATCGTATGAAATTTTATATTTGTTTTTTTATTAAAAAAAATAATTTATAATTTATAGAATATTGAAATTCCGTAGAACCGAACTGAACCAAACCAACTTTAATTCGATTATGATTCTTATTTAGTGGAACCAACCTATGTCGATTTGATTCCAATTTGACCTCAAATCGAAACAAGTTGCACCTTTAATTTAGACTATACGCTCTATGTTTTGGTGAATATTAGAGATATCTTGTGTTTTTAAACTAATAACATGTCCATAGATTAATGTAAATGCCCTCATCTTCAACCTCTTACCAGAAACCCTAGTTTTTTCTTTTGAAAACTAGTTTAATGTCAATGAGACAAATTTCTAATCTTCAATCTTAATTTTATCTACTCCAACCTTAAGCAAGATAGGAATGATGAAATTTTGAGTAGAAAATCTAGGTAAAATAACTTTCATCTACTATGTTGAATGATGAAAATCATGAACAATTCCCACTCCTTGAGTAAAACATCATCAACAAGATAAACTTATAAACATATAACTACCCGGTCTATCAAACATGTCAATTGCCAAGCAATCGTTAACAAAATATAAACAATGGATTTAAGATTAGGTCAAAAAGAAGAAAGAAAATTTACCATAAAGGTTGAAAATGACTGGTTTGGAGAAGTTGTTGAACAATCCAATGTTTTAATAACTCGTTAAACTGTCCAACATTTTAAATGGAAACTAAATTATTGGGGGTGTTAAAGCAAGTTATTAAAATGTTGGACAATCCAATGTTTTAATCATTTGAAGAGCATTTTTGGTAAAGTAATGTATTTTAACACATTAAAATGTTGCACAGTCCAATGAGTTATTAAAACGTTACACAATCCAACAAGTTACTAATATGTTGGATTATTTAGTTACTTAATTAATTTTTGAAAAAATAAGTTCTTTTTATAAAGATTAAAACATTTAACCCTCTTTTAGTAATTTTCCCTATTAAAAGAAAACAAAATAAACCAATTCCAGCTTCTAGTAGAACCTAACGATTCTAATTCCTATCGATTCGATTTCATTTTAGACCCGAGTCTAATCAAAATTAATAAAAAGGAACTAGAACAGGGGTTTTCGATTATGGTTAAATAGGTACCCATTGACTCCCCTAGTCCGGACCTCAATCATTTTAATTTATACAACTCTAATTTGAAAGTGAAAGGAGAGTCTCAAGCACCTTACAAGCCAAAATGTATCATTCCACTCTTTGCCCAATAAGAATCAAACAGGTCAATTCCAATGGACTACTGAGGTCGCACGTCATATCATACCACATTCTAGTAAATCGCAATTGCAACATAATGAATAAATGGTCACACGTGTCGAAAATAAACGTACTACTCATTGATGTGCCGCAATGAGCTCCTATAACAAAATACCCTTCCCCTAAAATAACCAATTATCCATTTACATGACAAAAATAACCCTCATGAATCCTTAAAACATAAGAAATTTTTGATAATTTACTCGTATAAATATTTGACAAGTGTAAGCATACAAGAAAATCAATTAAATTAGGAAAATTTTCATAATGAACCATCACAACGAGACTCCTTTTTAGATACCCCTTAGTTTTTTTTTTTGTTGCTATAACTTGATAGGGTAATTAGTAGAAAAAAATTATTTCTTAATGCCCTCTCACTCCCTTTTCAATCTTCGAGGTTGATGATAGATATTTGATATTCAAATTAGTAAATAAATTAAAACTCATAAATGATTTATCTAAATCTTGAAGAGTGCGGGGCAAAGGGATTGATCGAGGAAGATCTCTTGTCCTTATTGTAACTTATAAGATTCAGATCATGATTGGATCCACATATATTTGGTAAAAAGGAAGAATTTTTTTATCTGAGAATAATAAAAATTGAAGTTACTCAATTGGGGCATGAAAACGTGGTTGAGTTGATCTTAATTGCTTTTTGGGATAGAATTAAAGAAGGAGAAGATTTTGGAATGAGGAAATTATTCGCTAATGAGGTGAAAATCTCATGTATTATTCTCTAGTGTGACAATATTATTTGTCAACTTTTCAAATATCAATCTCAAAAAATCAAACTTTGTTATATGAAAATTACCAAAATATGATTAACCTATAGATTTGAAATCATTGCTTAATACTTATATACATGGTATTGCAGACGCCATTTTAAATGGTGACTTCCCAATGGTCCGACTCACATAATTTTTACAAGTAAACTCTGAAGTTTGAAACATTGAGACCAACAACAATATTATAAATTATCAAGATAAAAGATTTGAATGATTGACTTCTACGATTTGAGTTTGACGTTTTATAAGATTCTTGATTGTTAAAAGAGTCCAACTAGCCTTATTAAGCCTCATCTATCGTAAAAAAAAACTTGAGATTTATAAAATAAGTCCAAAAGATACTTTATAAATCTCAAGATATTGTTTTACACATCTCGAGGTCTTTTTGACGATGGATGAGTCTTAGTAAGGAAAGGGTTTCTCTTGATAAAGCAAAATATGGTCCCAAAAGTTGGGATGGATTAGGAAGAAGTCCCAACCTCGGACCTATAAAGTAATTTTACCATTGAATTGATGTTTAACTTGATTACACTTTCCTATTCCTAATCGAAATGCAAAGAGTTGTACTAAACTAACCCTAGTTAACTCCGCGCCTATAAATAGTCCTCTCCATGAACCTCGTCTATTTCGTGCTTCGTTTCTTCCATATTTTTCTCTGCGAGAGCCAAGGAGGAGTGCTTTTGTTCTCTCTTCTACACTACTTTTCTCTGCGTTTTCTTCTCAAATAGAGAGAGAGAGAGAGAGAGAGAGAGAGAGAGAGAGAGAGAGAGAGACGTAAAGATGTTTCAGATTAGTTCCTATTCGTATCTTAGAGAAGCTCGAACATCGTTTTTCATGGTAATCTGTTCAGCCTCTGTCTTCGTTTTATCTACTGCGTTTTCTCTGGTTTGTTCGATTGAGTCATGGAACTCCTAGGGTTTTCTGATTTGAAATCTGTGATCGGTGCTTCGATTTGAGGTTTTTTCGAGTTTTTCTTCCCCGATCTGAACTTGTTGGAGTTTTTTCTACGTTTTCGGAACGTTCGTTGATGTTTTAGGGTTTTTAGGATCTAGATATCATCGATTGTGTAGTTTTGAAACTCGAAGATGCCGTTTGTGAAACCTGATCCATCTGATAAAGATGCGGAGCCGTTCGTTGAGGTTGATCCGACGGAACGGTACGGCCGTTACAAAGATCTGCTTGGTGCCGGGGCAGTGAAGAAGGTTTATCGCGCTTTTGATCAAGAAGAAGGGAGAGAAGTGGCTTGGAATCAGGTTCGGTTGGGGAGTTACATGGATGATGAGGAGATGATGGAGAGGATTTATTCGGAGGTTCGCTTACTTCGATCATTGAAGAACGATAACATAATCGTTCTGTACAATGTATGGACCGACGAAGAGCAGAACACGTTGAATTTTATTACTGAGGTCTGTACGTCTGGAAATCTGAGGGAGTACCGTAAGAAGCATCGCCATGTTTCCATCAAAGCCTTGAAGAAGTGGTCGAGGCAGATTCTGAAGGGTTTAGAATATCTCCATACACATGAACCGTGCATCATTCACAGAGATCTCAATTGCAGTAACGTCTTCGTCAATGGGAATATTGGACAGGTAAATCCATCTTTTTTGCCCCCCTTTTTAACGTCAATTAGGGATTTTTTTTCTTCAGATTCTTATTGTAAATGTGTTCTTATTTCTGCTTCGTTTTGGCAACGTGTTGATTAAGTTCTGCCAGATGTTACTTATATCAGATTTATATTTTTTTAAAGGACAAAAAAATGTTTTATTTTCGTTTCAAAGTTTTCAAATTTTAAGCAAAGTGATTCTTACAAAGGGGTAAAAGAGAAAAAAAATTAGAGGGGTAGAGATTATTATCTAATTCACAAGCATTCCGTATGGATCTGGAATTAGCAACCACTTAATAAGAAAAATTCTTAAATTAGTAACAAAGGTCATGAATTACCAAAGTAGCCCTAGTGATTTGACCTTGTTTTAGTATATTTCGGCGTTGACCGGATTTTTAGGATCCATTTTGAATTAGGAAACCTCATTGGAATATTCTTGTAGATCACTCTTATCCGGGAATCCCAAGAGAATCTTACCAGAAAATTTATTTCCCAAAATAACCCTTCAAAAAAGGAAAATCTTATCAACAACGAACATCTCTTAAGAGTCAAATTTAGAAGGTACCCTCTTCGTTACAAGACACGTGGTATTTATTTTAGGCACTACATTTTGATAATATTTAGAACACCTCCTTACGTTTTGACAATATGTAGAATAGCTCTTTGGAAATGCCATGTGTAATCTAAAGAAGGGGGTTTCTTCGAAATTTTGAAGCTGGATGGCCACGTCAAAGTTTTTTCTAAGTCTCTTAGTAACTAAGAAGACGATCTGGGGAATTGTGGATCCAAGGATGAGGAAAATAATTGTCTTTACTGGTCTTTTTTTATTTGTTGTTCTCTACATTTAGAAGTGCTCCCATTGTATTGTTTTTGTGGGCTATAATTAATCTTCTCCTTTGTGTTGATATATATGTAGGTTAAGATTGGTGATTTGGGTTTGGCGGCAGTAGTGGGGAAGAGTCATTCTGCCCATTCGATGCTTGGAACCCCCGAGTTCATGGCACCAGAGCTATACGACGAGGATTACACAGAGATGGTGGACATATACTCATTCGGGTTGTGCGTGCTAGAGATGGTGACGCTGGAGTTACCTTACAGTGAGTGCAACAGCCCAGTCAAGATATACATGAAGGTGGTAGCTGGTGTTAGGCCTCAGGCCATGAACAAGGTTAAGGACCCTGAGGTCAAGGCCTTTATCGAGAAGTGCCTTGCACAGCCGAGGGCAAGACCTTCTGCATCTGACTTACTCAATGATCCATTCTTTCATGGAATTGACGATGATGATGACGACGAAAATTAACATCATTCTTTCATGTAGGAAAGGAAGATACGTACATACAGTCTGTTTTTTTTTCTTTCTTTTATTCTTTTTTTTTTTCTTTATATTGATCTGGAGAGTTATATGGGTGAGGTCTATAGATGTAGTGCTTTTGTTTTGTTTTGCTTAGGGGGTTGTAGAAGTGGGGAAAGCGTTATGTGGGTCTTGAAGTGGCTGGTTTCAAGAGTTTTAGATGAGAGTTTGATTGGGGAAGTTGATATATGTTCATAGAGTTTTAATAATACAAGTGGTTTGATTGTTTTTTTAAGCATATTTAAGACTTACGACTTGTGAGTTTAACATGAATGTTGTCCTATTCTCACCTTATAATTCGAATTGACCCAACCATATAAAATTGAACAACCATGTGTTCATCACGTCATGGACCACTCGATCCTCTTCATCTCTCTATTGTTTATGTGTTTTTTTTATAGATAAGTGTAATATATTAAATGAAAGAAAATTAAGTACAAAGAGGCTAAGGAAGCCTCTAAGAGAGCAACAAACCAAAAAGAGAATAAAGCATCAAAGAGTACATAAAAAATTCCATCTAAAAACGAAATCATCAAAAGTGATCCCTTGAAGTCGATGTTCTGCTTCGCTCAAAGATATAATAAGCCCAAGATCTTCAAGAATATGTTGTGAGAACTTTTCATTCTATTATTAAACACCCTATTATTTCTCTCATTCCACACCCTCCAAGCAATAGTCGAGAGAAGAATAGCCCACAAAAATATTTTCCTGAAAGAGAAGACATTACTGGCCCACTCTTCTAATAACAGGGAATACTTATAAGGAAGGACCCAATGAATACGGAAAAGACCAAGGAATATTGACCAAATTTGGTTAGAGAATGTGCAATGAATTAAAAAATGCAAAGAGAACAACAATTTGGAGTGATCCACCCTCGAACAATTAAATTGTCCAATGTAAGAATCTTCCTAAGGGAAGCCAACCAAGCAAAAAAAGATATTTTAGTTGGGATGGAATTTGATCAAATGATAGATCTCAAGGGGGATTGCTCGGCATAAGGATTGAGGCACTTAAAAAATGAGCTGACAGAAAACCTCAAGTCTTTAGCCCTCATCCATTCCCATTTGTCCTGTTCACTGTCGTTGAGAGGACACAAGTGCAAAAGATTAAGGAAAGATATCACATCTGTTAGCTCCCAATCATTAAAGTTTCTCCTGAACCCTAAATCCCAAGTGGAATTGCAATCGTTGCGAATCACACTGTTGAATCGAGCAATTCTTTTTTATAAAACAGGCGTACAAGGACGGAAATTGAACTGCTAGAGGTGATGTGCCACACCAACTGTCCTTCCAAAATCTGATCTTATTACCTGTACCCGCTTTGAACCTAATCCCTTTCTCGAACTCCTCACTCATTTTCAAAATACTCTTCCAAACACTACACTCATATGAACCTTTAGCCTCACCGCTATACCAACCCAGCCTCTTTTCCCCGTACTTCGATACAATGACCCTCCTCCACAATCTACCCCTTTCCTCCTCAAACCTCCAGAGCCATTTCCCTAAAAGCGCTCTGTTGTTTATGTGGTTGTCACTATCAAGAAAATAAAGAAAATAGAACATCAAGATCAATCTTGTTAACTAACATTGAAAATAAATAAGATATTGGAATATAATTGAATTTTAACAAACATCATCAAAAACCTAATCCAAAGTATCTGTGGTCAGCTGAATGAATATGCTTCTTCCGTTCAATTCTCTAATTTGCGTGTCATCGTATCCTCATTCATTACTTTTGGTCTTTCGCTTACTCTTTCATGACCAACAACCCACACATTCCTTCTCATTGATCTTTGTTGTATTAATCCCAATTGACTTTCCTTTAGCTTATCACCAACTGGGGCTAGATCTACATTTTCATGAATACGCCCATTTTTTGTTGTTCACAAATTTCCCTCGCATCCATCTAGACATCTTCATCTCTGCAATAGTCTTTTAAAATGTTTCTTGGGGCCAAACTTATTTCTGTAGTAAAAAATGAATTATTTCAGGATAAGATTGCCATCTTCAGCTTTTAACTAGATATATGGCTTCCACAAATTGAGACTTGTAAACCAAGTTCTGAAATATGTTCTCTCTCTATTGATCAACAACTATTTCCTTCATGGTCACCTCTTTTGATCAACAACTACTTAAATCAGGAACATAACCCGAATCCTTTAAGATGCAAGTAAGTTCTTTGACTATCTCATATATTTTTTCATTGTGTTTGTGAGATTTATCTCCAACAAGGAAGGTATGGACCTCGTTTTGTATCTCAATCCAACTGCAACCAGGCTCCTTTTTCACCCCAGATTCTCTCATTACCTCCCTAATCTCATCAACATTTTTCCACAACCCAAAAGAGGCATATGTGTTGGCCAAAGAAACATATTTTCTAGCATTTTCGGGTTCCAATTCAAAGAACCTCTTTGCTACAAGCTTCATCAAATCCAGGTCTCCATGAATCCTACAAGCCGCAAGCAATCCACCCCAAACAATACTATATTCCTCACAAGGCGAGTTTAGAACAAACTCATAAGCCTCACGTAACCTCCCTGCACGCCCTAAGAGATCAACCATGACAGCATAGTGTTTCCCTCTTGGCTTTATTCTGTAATCTCTCGTCATCAATGTGAAATACGTCCAACCTTCACTAACCAAACCTCCATGGCTACAAGCAGAAAGAACGGCAAGAAAAGTAACTTGGTCTGGTCTAAACCCTTCATCTATCATTCTCGGAAAAAGCTCCAAAACCTCTCGTACTCGTCCGTTCTGGCCATACCCATAAATCAAAGCGGTCCACATAACAACATTCCTCCCTAAAGCCTTATCAAACACTCGATGACCATCAATGGGACTACTACATTTAAAGTACATATCCATGAGAGCGCTATTAACTACAACATTATCCCTAATTTGGTTCTTGATCATGACACAATGGGCTCGCTTCCCCTGCTCTAACGTAGCCAGAGTAGCACAAGCATGGAAGACCGACGCAAATGTGAATTGGTCCGGCATTAAACTGTTCCATCTCATCTTGTAATAAAGATTCAAACCCAATTCTTCAAGACCCTTTTGAACATAACCCGAGATCATCGCGTTCCATGAAACTAAACTTCGGTCAGGAATTTTGTCGAAGATGATATGGGCAGTTTCTAAATCTCCAGTTTTTGCATATAAAATCACTAATTTGGTATTCAAATATTCATTAGGGTTGAATCCCACAGTTACCATTTGTGCATGAATTCTTCTTCCTTTCTTAAATTCTTTCCTGAAAATGCATTCTTGCAATAGAAGAGAGTAGGTCTGTGGATCCAATTGTGATCCAGAACTGCACAATATGTCTACAGCTTCGATTATTTTTCCAGAAAAACATAAACTTTTCAATTTTTCATCCAATT
The DNA here is from genome assembly GCF_017979445.1 of Akebia trifoliata. Lineage (NCBI taxonomy): Eukaryota > Viridiplantae > Streptophyta > Magnoliopsida > Ranunculales > Lardizabalaceae > Akebia > Akebia trifoliata. Next base: position 904,428 of record NC_141387.1, read on the forward strand.
CGAACATATTCTTGTGGAAACCACGCGAAGAATGGAAATATCTGAACGTTGCAAAGCGCATGTTGTGCGATTGAATGGGTGATGAAGTTCATGTGAAACGGATTTTTGAATTTGAGGGACCAAACAGGTTTTGCTTAATCCTGTACTCTCACCAGTCTTGACTTTGGAATGCAACCCCTCCTCTTTGTATAACACGTGGCACATCATTTGTTGCTATATGAACAAGACACCATTCTAAATCATGACTCTTAATCTTGTTTATCACTAATTTATATCGTAGAAGAAAATGTTAAAGTGATTTCAAGGATTCTGCATTAGACATTGAGCTGATGTGGACCTTTGCTCAGAAACTTAGATGCTTCGACTAGAAAGCATCTATGATTATGAACACATATCCACGTCAACTCAATGTTCAAAACAATGTGTATGAAGTCATTTTAATTATTAAGTGGAAGGTGGCACGTGCAAGCGCAAATATATCAGAAAAGTAGATTTGTGATTTAAAATATTAATTACAAGTGATTTTGAAGATTACATAGTTAATGGGCTTTTTTTTCTTTTTTGTAATTTTGAAAACTAACCAACATTATTTTAGAGACATGGGATGACAGATTTCTTGGGTTTTTTTTATTTTTATTACCAAAATTATTTTAATTATATTAAATTTAAATTAAAAACAATGGGAGCAACTTTGGAATCCAAATTTTGGTGTTGAACCACTTTCACTCCTCCTTCTCTCATTATAATAGTAAACATTATTAAAATAAAGATATTATCTTCTAATAAATTATAACTTTACATTATGTTTGAAGGATTGAGAGAAAATAAACTCATTAAGAGAGGAGAAGAGAAACTTAGGGTCTGTTCTTTACAGAAGCTAGCTCCAGCTCCAGAAGCTGGCTTCTGGAAGAAGTAGAAGCCCAGAGCCTAAAAAGCCATATCTAACAGAACCTTGTTTGTTAAAGAAGCACAGAAGCCAGAAATTGATGTTCGTTTGACAGCTTTTTATTACTGGATTATGGTAAAATGACCAGAATACCCTTAATGTTGATAATGCTCCCAGAATACACAAAAAATGACTACAATACCTTTATATATATATATATATATATATATATATATAATTATTTTCAATTTAAATAAATTTATAAATTTTATAATTATATTAAAATTTTAATAGTATCTTCTCTTAAAAATGGACATATGAAAAATGACATTAACGCACTGCCATCATTATTATTGTCTCATCATCATTTGTATTATTTTATCTAAGAGATTAAAAATGACTAATTTTCGAAAGAAAATTCAAATTTTTCTAAAGAAAATCTAAGATTTCATTTGGTGATTTTTCATTAATCTATGGTAGAAAACAAAGACCAAATCCATGTCATAAATTTGAAAAGATAAGGTATCTCAAATATTTATCAAAACTTGGAGGGCCTCATGTCAAAGACATAGACGCACATTCATTTATATTCAACCATTACGAGAAGAATCAAAATCTTTTGATTTCCATTAAGAATGTCAGATTGGGATCAGTGATACAAGATATTATAATAGTATAAGATAAACTATTTCGAATGCATTTCAAGTTTAAAACTATATTCTAATCGAATGCATTTTACTTTTACGAGCGAAATGCATTTCACATGTTAGTTTTTTTGTGATCGGGTAATTATAAAAGCACCTCACGAATTAAAAGCACGCCACGAAATAAAAGCACCCACGAATTATAAAAGCAATCCATACCATAGCCAATTTCTTTTTTGTCTTATATGAGTTAAAAATTTCATAATGAGCTGATTTTTGGTGATGATGATCTTTATGACGAGGAGATTATCCTCACCAAAAATCAGCCCATTTCGAAGCTTCTAATCCAGCTATTGTCCGAGCAAATAATGCTAATATCTTTTCATAAAATAATGATGTTTAGCTATGCTTTTTTGTTGTTCATAACAGCTATTGTCCGGGCAAATAATGGTCATTATAGCCTTAAGTAAACAATTATCTAAATACATCTCATTTTAGTCAATTTTTCAGATTCCATTATCAAAAAATCCGATCTCAAGCTATAAAATTAAAAAAAAAAAAAAAAAAAAAAAAAAAAATCCCCAAAAAAATTAGATCAAATCAGAAGTACCTTGAAGGAGAAGCAAACGAAGAAGGGTAGAGAGGGTTCCAACCCATCAGAGAAGAGATTCTCTAACTTATAAAGAACAAAACTAAGAGAAACATAGAGAAAGAAGTAGTTTGATCTTCGAAATCTTGAGAATTTGTCTGATTCTACGAAGCAGAAGTGAAGATCAGTTACTGTACACTCTAACTCTCGCAGCTTTCTCCTTAGCCGGAGAACAAAGACTGTTACTAACGCCACTGATGGTTACCATGGCCCACTTCCATCAATTGGACAGTCAAGATCTGATCACAGGTGATCGTGTAATTTAGCTTGTATACAGAGGTGATTCGTTGGAATAGTTCCTTGTTTTCCTATGTTTGGTCTTGGATTCGTTGGTGGTGGACGATATGGTTGTTGGCTGATTTGTTAAAGGAAAATAGAATGACTGCAAATGCTCATTGGTGGAATATCATTTAAAGAAGAAGGGTATTTTAGTCATTTTAGGTGGAACCGTTTTCGGTCTTTGCTTCACGCAAAAGCAAATTTGCGGAGCACCTTTAAGGCGGCTTCGATTTCGGGCTTCCATTCGAAGCCCCATCAGCTCCAAAAGCCCAAACGAACGTAATCCAACTAGCTTTTTTAGCTTAAAAGCAATAAGAGCAAAAAGAGCCCGGCTCAAAAGCCCAAACGAACAGGGCCTTAGTTTCTCTCCATCATGTTTGGATTGATAGGAGAGAAATTATGATAATTTTTGAATTTTAAAATATCTTAAAAGAGATTTAGGGGCAGATTTGAAATTATAAAATATTTTAAAAGGGTTTTTCTCCGCTTCCATCCAAATCTCTCCACTTTTATATTGTGTTTGGATTGAGAGAAATGGAGAGAAGTGAAGAGAAGAGAGGAGGAAATAAATGAGTTTCTCTCAATTTCGTTTGTTTGGATTGTTAAGTGAGGAGAGAAGGGAAAATAATTTTAGAGAAGAGGAGAGAAAAAAAATGTGAGTTTTCTTTCTCCTTAAAAGTGGAGAGAAATCCTTTTAAAGTATTTTATAATTTCAATTTTGCCCATAGATCTCTTTTAAGATATTTTAAAATTTCAAAATTGTCCCAAGTTCTCTCTTGTCAATCCAAACATAATGGAGAGAAATTGAGTTTCTCTTCTCTTAGGTTGTGTTTGAATTAGGAGAAGTGGAGAGAAGAGAAAATAAATGAGTTTATTTCCATTTCTCCTGTTTGGATTGTTTAGTAAGAGAGAGAGAAGAGAAAAGAATTGGAGAAAAAAGAGAGGAAAGCACTACATTTTTCCTTTCTCTTCTCCCCTTCCCCCTTCCCCCCAACTAAACAATCCAAAAAAGAGAAATGGAAAGAAACTCACTTATTTTCTCTTCTCTTCTCTCCATTTCTCTCAATCCAAATACAACGCTAGTGTTCCTTAGATTTTTGCAAATGTTGAAAATCATCGACGGAGAACTTCTAGAAATAAAAAAATAAAAAAAATCAAATGTGTAGAAGTTTGTGACAACCTCTTATGTGCTTTTTAAATAAGTTTATAATTCCATAAGAAATTGAAAGCCTGTAACCAAATGCTTCGAAGATAGCTACTAACTTCTTATTGAAATTTGGAGCTCTCTTCAGAACAATCCGAACTAAGGGTTCTACCACATTTAGTGGAATCGCTTCTAAAGTTGGTTAACAACAAAAAAAATTCAAACCTTGAAAAACAATTTTGAAAATTGAAAGCAGTTTTCAAATGTGTCCCCAAACGCTTCTCAAGTTGTGTGCATCACTCTCAGTGGGCCTACAATGCATCATACAGCTTCTCAAGATAAGATTATGGGGTCCACAGATTTTCAACTAGCACTTTATTTAAAATAAAGTTCCAGACCAGAGTCCCTTCCAAATAGCTGGCCTTGAGCTTGACAACAAAAGCAAATTGCACCAAAAATAAAATAATAAGCATAACAACTTGGTGTTTATACTTCACCATCAGAATTGTTGTTGCTAAATCAAAATCATGACCGTCCAATCGCAATGATGATGATCATATATTGATAAGTACCAACCGTTCGATCAAGATCGGACATTGTTAATCAAAACTTCACCTATTTGAATTGCTCCTATATGGCTACATGGGATCATTTCTCAGAAATATCACTATATTTTGTTAAAGGGTCCTACCATTACCTTCCTAGCATATCTTCTTATGCCTTCTATGACTTTATTATATCTTTACATGTATAGGCCCCACTCTTATAAAACCATTGACTAAGACCTTGGAAAGCTATCCTATCCTTTAAGGAATGAAGTTAGTAGAAACCATATTTTGGCTTTTCTAATGCATTTTATAAGTAAGAAATTTAGGTTTTTCTTCAACCCAATATAAAAAGCAAGACATTGCTATCAACTAAATTCTTACCGACCTCAAGATTTTACAAATTTTGACCAAATTTAATTGGAATCGTCGTCTTATTTTTAGATTTTAATTTCCCTTGTCTAGTATTTTTATTTTTAATCACCTTGAGTGTCGAACTTACGTCCAACTAGGGGGACTGAAAGAGTAAGGACCAGAGCCAAGGCATATGGGTCCCTCCCTCGGGCACATGCAACGTCTGCACATCACATGCATCGGGTAAGTGGAGGTGTACCCTTGTGAGTGGTCATGAGAAAATACTACTCATACTAGGTATCGAACTCACAACTTATAGACTCTCATTGAGCCACCCCCTCAGGGTTCCTTGTCTAGTATTTTATTTACATTACATTACCGATCCCAAACCCATATAAAAGAAGAGGATTACATTAATATAGTTCATGATAGAGCATTGACTTGATTTTGTACAAAATTGAACGAAAGAGCAAGATTCATTGATAATAATCTTATTTCTTGATTTTACGACATAGTATTTGTCTTTGGAGAAAGGGTTGAAGGATTTGAAGTTGAACTCTTTAGAATTGATACTAGAAGTTAAAATTAATCCAACTTTTAGAACCTAACACGAAATATCACTATCGATAGCTACATGATGGCCTAGAAGTTGAGTCACAAGATTTATAACAACTCCAACTTCCAAACAGGCTTTTAGCATATTTTGTTGACATTCATGAGTTTTAGTATTTTAGTTTTGGTAGGTAAGATCAGTTAGTTGTTTGGGTAGGATTGAAATTTTATTTCCATATATTCTTGCTCTTGTCATTGACAGGTGACCAGAATTTTGGATAATTTTGAAGCTTTCAACCAAACCAATAAAACAATTTATCAAACAAGGGATTAACAAATCCAACATCTAAATCTCACAACAAGTGCACCATGTTGTAGGACCCCTGTGTAGTCTTGATCCACTACTATCACAATAATTATTAATGACCTTTAATATTCCTCGCACATAATGTTCTACTTGGCATACCCAACAAGTTACTATGTGTTATTCGATTGATTCAATTGTTCCAAACTAGGTCTTGAGTTGTCGAAGTCCTTGTTTATACCATGGCTTTGATTTCCTTGTTAAAAGATTGAGTCGTGATTTTCTGAATCCCCCTCTACTCTCCAGACGTGGCATGTGCATAGAATCATATATTTTTTCCTTAAGATACAGAATTACACATATTTGTGGGGATGTGTAATTGTGTGTCTTGAGAAAATCTATGATTATATGCAATGCCATGTCATAAAAGTAGAGGGGGAGTTAGTTTATTATTATTCTAAAAGATTTTCTTATTGATTTCATTCTGACGTTCAAGTCAGAAATATTTTTTTTCTGAAAATCTAAAAAATAGATTCTTAATCAATCAAACTTTTCTATTTCTCTGGTCTTAACCTTTAAGGTTCTTTAATATTTATTTTTAATTGATTTCTCTCGTGAATCAGCTCTTAATCTCTAGGATTACATCTTAATTCAAATCATTGGAAATTATATTCATAATTTTAGTATTTGATGTATTCCAATTCATTAAAATTCACATATACCTCTTGTTCATTAGTATTAGATCTCGGGCTCATGGTTCGTCTAAGTGGTTGGAAATGGGGACATGAGAATCTCGAATTGACATGTTTAGTTCAAGAGATCATATTTAGATAATTCTTTTCCTTATAATTATCGTAAGAAGTAGGTGTCGGGATAATCAAAATCACTTATTTTAGTTTTGCTAATCATGTTCCATCGAAAACAAAGAAAGAATTAGCAAAGCTACGACTAAGGACATGTTTGGTTGCACAAATTGAATTATTTTCGACACATAAAAATAGATTTTATTTCTAGGGATTGGCTCTTTGGAATGGACGTGTATTATAAGTTTTGATTATTGAAGATGAATCACTGCTGACGGGCATTTTAATTTACTACTATTCAAAATGTTATTGCAATTTATTTAACTGTTTATATCCTAAATTAATTAATAAAAATGCAGCTTTATTTTCTTATAACCTCCAGTCCAGTGGCCGACCATATACCCTTAGCCAGTTCATACAAAATTAAATTACAAAAATACCCACCCTTCCTAAAAAACTAAATGGAGTCCCCCCTAAGTTGGCAGGCTTTAAACTAAGTTATTTTCAATGCAAAATTATTCCCTGATATAATAGTAGTGTGAGAATATCCCATGATACAAGCCACATCATACTACCATGTGAGATTTCTCATGAGCCGTTCGATTTTTTTCAAATAGTTTTAGGATCATTATAGCTTTGTAATATAAATTTTTTTAAATTATCACTATAGATGTGAGAATAGCCTTAATATTTTTTGCAAAACAACTAATTTTTAAGGTAATAATTTAGTGGTAATATATTCGTTTTTTATTATTTTATTATGACAAGGGTGTTTAAACTCTGAACTTACGTTCGACTAAGGGGACCGAAAGAACCAGAGCTGGAGCCAAGGCATATGGGTCCTTCCCCCAAGCACGTGCAACACCTGCACATCACACGCATTGGGTAAGTGAAGGTATGCCCTCACGGGTGGCCCCAAGGAAATACTACTCATACTAGGTATCGAACTCACAACCTATTGACTCTCACCACTTATTGGATTCGAAATTGCCATTGAGCCACACCCTCGGGGTTTCCTCTAGTTCATCTTATTCCCTAAAATACTTCCTAAACACTCGCAGGACCAATTTTGCAATAGTGATTCATATAGAAGTCATTAAAAGATAAGTGCTTCCATAGAAATACTTCCACTAAATAGACTGCGTCACCAAACGAGGCCTTGGGATAGATCAGGTGGGCCACAGCCATGTGACACGTGTACAGTACATAGCTCTCATATGGTATGTAGGAATATATATGTACATGATGAGTATGTTAAATATCTCCAACACTCAACTATAATAATAAGAGGATTTACATTTGAAAATGAGACTAATTTATCTCTCTCTCTCTCCATTACTTCTCTATTATCTTTTTTTTTTCTTCTTGTTTTTTGTTTGAAAATCCAACCAAAATAATCATCACTCCTTTTTGATCTCCATCCTTTTTTCTCTCTTTCTTTATGTTGTTGTTCTACAGTTCTGGCAATCTCAGATTCAAAAACCCATTTCTATAATCTCTCTCTCTCACCATTTTATATGAGTTTCTAATATATTCTAATTGAATCAAAGTGATTGAAGGATCAAAGAAATAAAGGAAAGTGGGAGGAGGATGAACACACCTTTTGCTCTTCTTAGGCCTCTTCTCAATCTCAGATCTTAGAGATTGTCTCAATTACTCCTCTGGGTATCTCTCAAATATGTAAGTTCCATGTATGTTTTGGATAGAATCTATGTTTGCTTGTCCACTTCTACCAAACTGTTCTAATTTCTCATCTGACATAGATTTTATTCATAATTTGATTCATTGGGTTCCAGGAATCTTGGATTGTGGGATGATTTATCCATGACAGATTCAGTGTTATTGGATTGACTCATTTAGTATCTGTTTAGAAATCTGCCAGTTTCTTGGATAAGATATGATCTGTTAGTTTCATTGGCTCTGTATCAGCATTTGATCTGTTGAATTGGATTTCTTTGGTTGATAAGTAATTTAAAATTTTATGGTTAGTTGTTTTCTCTTCCAGTTTATATATTGTTTGTTAAATCTGGTATAGAAAGTCTTATGGGGACCCTTTTTTGCATTTTTATTTTGGAGTGGGTATTGGTAAATTTATTATATAGTTGAGTTTTGAGATGTAAAATTTTGGTTGATGAGATGGTTGAACATGGGGAGTTGCAGAAAAATGGAATCGGATTATTGTAAGCTCTTCATTGGCGGAATTTCATGGGACACTAATGAAGATCATTTGAAGGAATACTTCAAAAGTTATGGAGAAGTGGTAGAAGCTGTGATTATGAAGGATCGAATGACGGGTCGTACCCGTGGATTCGGATTCGTCGTCTTTGCAGACCCTTCTGTTGCAGAGATAGTAGTTATGGGCAAACACATGATAGATGGCAGAATGGTAAGCAGATTGCTCGTGAATTGATTCTTCTTTGAAATAAATCATTTCGAGGTTGTCGTGAGTAAATTTTTTGTATTGTTGTGCTTTGTGAACCATAAATTCTTTTTTGAAGCTTCAGTTTTAAAAATCTGAAAAGTTACTTAAAGAGAATTGGAAACTAAACCTGTGCTAGAGTTGGGTTTTCATTATTGAATTTTCAGGTCGAAGCAAAGAAGGCCGTTCCGAGGGAGAATCAACACATTTTGAATAGAAGCAAAAGCAGCATTCATGGGTCATCCGGTCCTGCTCACACTAGAAAGATATTTGTAGGAGGTTTAGCGTCAACTGTAACAGAAAGTGACTTTAAGAATTACTTCCATCAGTTTGGGATGATCGTCGATGTGGTGGTGATGTATGACCACAATACTCAAAGACCAAGAGGTTTCGGATTCATCACTTATGATTCGGAGGATGCAGTGGAGAAAGTTTTGCTCAAAACCTTTCATGAGTTGAATGGTAAATTGGTTGAGGTCAAGCGAGCTGTCCCCAAAGTGTTATCCCCCAGACCCATCCAAAGCCTACTCGGTGGATATAACTATGATCTGAATAGGCTCAATAGCTTCCTTAATGGCTACACTCAGAATTATAATCCAAACTCGGTTGGAGGCCACATAGTTAGGATGGATGATAGATTCAGTCCCATTGTTGGTAGCCGAAGCAGGTCTCCTTCATTTGGTCTTCATGGTTGTGAAATGGGCATGAATTTTGAGGTGGGGTTGAACCCTTATTACAATGTGAATTCAAATAGATATGATAATGGAGGAAGTGTTTCTGTCTTAAGCTCACCTACTCGGAATGTTTGGGGCGATGGTGGTTACTTTGGCCTCGAAAGTGGACTTATCGGAGGAAAGGCGTTTGGTAATAGTAGAACAAATTTGGGTTCCCCTCCTATTTCAGTTCAAGGTGGAGGGGGTGGTTCTGGGTCTGTCGGTAGGAATCTTGGGTATGAAAGTGGGGATAACATATATGGGTTGGGAATGGGAGGTTATGTTAGAAACAATGGATTTGAAGTGACCTCAACACCATCGTACGCAGCATCAAATGATGGTTATAATGGAGTCTATGGCAACTTTTATGGTGGTGGTTCAGTTTATGGGGCACCCACTCGGCTGTCTAGAACATCTGTTCTTGATGGGTCTGATTCATTTGGCTATGGGCTTCGTGATTCAATTTCAGATATTACGGATGAAAGTTATTCTGGTTATGTTGGCTACAATCTCACTGATAGACAATCAAATAGAGGTGAGAGCTTCCTTTTGCTTCATAGAAGTTTTGTTACAATATGCATCTGTTTTATAACACTAAAAACTACATCTAAATAGATGATATTTTTATAGTTCCAGATCATTATTACATAAATAACGACTCTCAATTCCTTAAATGACATTGGTTGCTTTGATCTTAGGAGTTAGTATTTCTCATTAACTACAAGCTTCTCATGGTATTTCCATGCTTTTGGTCATGACTTGCTTCAGGGATTGCTGCCTAGGAGGATAATTATTTGGATCTCAGAAGGTCGTAGATGAAGAAATTCTTGTGAATCAGGTGAAAAACAGTGAATTTCAAACATCTCCCTCGTTAATATATCGAAAATTGATCATCTAGAGCTAACTTGGAGTGCCTTGTTTTGAAGAATTCAAATACATAGAAGGCAGTTTCAAGGAATTTTGTGTAAGGTTTGAGATTTGAGTTTGTAATTTAGGTTTTCTTTCTCAGGGTTTGATAGATATGTAAAAATCATATTGCAGAGTATATTCAGATAGAGTGATTATGATTAATGTGCCCCTTTAGCAAGGCAGTGATAGCCCCCACCAAAAAAAAACATGTTTTGTTCTTTTTCCTTTTTCTGCTATAATGCCTTATCAAGTATGTTTGCTGCTGCTGCTTTATTTGTGGGTTTTGTTTTTCTCAGATTGTAACAAAGGTTCTAGTTGATTTGCTAGTGTGAAACTTTTGAAGGATGCCCAGCTGTGATATGTGATGTGTTTAATAATTGCAGCCATTTTAATGTTTTCCTTCATAACTCACCTTTTTTTTTATCTCCTAAATTCAATCCAATTCTCGAAGAACGAGCAAGATAGGCGGGAATGGTTCCAGGCTAAGGATAAGAGATTTTCAGTTTGTTCTTTTTATAAATGCTTGTTCCCATTGTTTGAACTCTCTTTCTCGACTTCCATCATTTGGTCCACCCTTGTTCCTTCCAAGGTGTCATTTTTTGTGTGGCTTGCTTTCTTAAGGAGGATCCTCACCTTAGATAACTTGATAACCCGGGAGTGGATTACCCCAAATTTTTTGCTTCTTGTGTTTGAGGAATGGGGAATCTGCTAACCACATTTTAATTCATTGCTCTTTTGCTCGGGAAATTTGGATGTTGTTTTTTACCCATTTTCAGGTAGAGTGGGACTTCCCTCATTCTTTCTTTTCGCTCTTGGAAGGTGGAGTTTTAATATATTTTCTCTTAAAAAAAGACATCTATGGGCTATCCTCCCTTCAATTATTGCTTGGGATCTTTGGACCAGAGCAAGGAAAATACGTCCCAATTGGTGATTATGGAGATTTTGGGCCTTCTGTATTTTTTATCAAAGTTGAGCAAGGACTTTGTGGAAGTTTCATTCTAAGACTTTGTTTTCAGTTGAGATTCCCTGGGTGATACTAAGTATTTGTGGGGTGGTGTTCTGCTTTCTATTATTTATTTTTTCTTTCTTTTCCTTTGTTTGGGGCCTCCTTTTTCCTTGTTATTAATAATATCTTTTACACTTATCAAAAAAAAAAAAAAAAGAAGATAAAAGAGAATGTGACTAAAGAATCGTTGGGTTTGATCTCTCAAAGACTTCTGCAAACAATGATAATGAAAAGATCCCAAAAAACATTCATAAATAGTGTGCCAGCATAATAGATGGTGTTACCATGTTAGTGAATAAGTGTGAATCTTGTCTAATTTAACATAGATGTATAAAACCAATTTAAATCCTACAAGTATCCAATAATAATACTTATAATTGGAAGGAAGGATTCGACCATAATTTTTTGATACAAGGCTTTGATGACGATGAAGTATTCCAACTATGATAAAGTAAGAACTCGTCCATATGAGAAGTAGAAGTGACGGGCCAAACAAAGGTAACCAACACACACTGAAACAAAAGATGAAGAAGATAGCATAAGCACATACATACTAACTGCATTTGTAATAGAAAAAAAAAGGCTTGAAACACATACAAGTCATGTTTCTTAGACATCTAGTGTATCCCAACATACATAAGGAAACACCTGACTACTTATTATATATAGCTCACAACTACTATATGAGTGTTGATGCTATAAGATCCAAAGTCACCTGTTTATCCTCCAAAACCATTCAAAGAGAAGTTCAGAAGAAAGCTCTACTGCCATAAAACACCTTCGAACTAGTTGCCTTCGGTGCCCGTAATTTCTCATCAGTACCTGAATCAACATTTCCCAAATCGGTAGTTTCGTTTTCCATATCCATTGGAAGCTTCATTTTGGCCAATGATTCTGTAAATTGTTGCATACTTTTCATGTACATGTCCACTATCTCTTGTTGTAGAATCGTTTGCTCTGGCTCGATTTCTACACTTAAAACAGATTGGGCACACAAGTTACTCGGTTTTCCATTTGAGGAATCGCTCGTAACTTCTTCAACTACTTCATTTTTATCTTTCCTAGGTGAAGCCAAGGGAGACCCATTTGTTGAAACACTACTCGCTGAAGTATCGTTCTTCGGGACTTCGATGGTGTCCCCAACATGAACACCTATATCTGAATTAAGTCGATTATTGGTGTCTGAAGTACCCAAATGCTCAGAACTTTGAGAATCCAAATCGGCACATGGGATGGTCGCAAACATAAAAAAGAAGCAACAAAACACATAAAACTTTATCACAGACTGAACAGAAATACATAATCTGATCAAAGTTACTGCTTTTCTTTACAGAAACATCTCCAGAGTACAGAGTTCAATCCAGGAAAGTGAAACATGAAAAAAGAGAGAAATCAAAGTAACCAGGTTTGTCTCACTAAATTAAATTTTCGGAAAAACCCATGAATTTAAAAACAGCAAAATGAAGGGGTATTTAATAGAGAGATGAGGTGATGGGTTTGATTGCTATTTTCTTTTTCTTGCCTCAATTGGCACAAAAGTCAAAAACTAATTTCTAATTTTCTATAGAACCCGTGGCAGCTTAACAAGAAATTTCGACGACCCAATCCGTGAATTGATGTCTTTAAGCGAGAATGTGAAGTTCTTCTCGAATTACATCAGCCTCGTTGAACCCTGTCTAACTGATTTTGTCTCATATATTTTTTGTCCAAAATTCTAGAAAGTACGGATGATTTTCTAAAATGCATGAGTTTATACATGAGTGGCTAAGATTAGTCTGATTCTTATGATGGTTGGAGAGCTGAACTCTTTTTATTTTATTTTATTGGTACATAAGAGCTAAGGTTCATCAATCCAAATTTCTATTGGTAATTCTCACTTAAGGGATTTAATTAAGGGTGTTGGGGGCATATTCGTATCATGTGTAGAGAAATGGATCCAAGAACAATAAATAAAGAATAATGCTGAGTGACCTCAAGATTGTATCTTATATTGTATATCATGACATGAAATTGTGTAGGAATCATAGAAGTTTTTCATCAAGATTCAAGTCAAAAAGTATTTATGGTTCCTACACACTCTTTCACACCAAGATGTGCGATATGAGGTATAATCTTGAGGTTACTTCAACACGATTTATAAATAAATAAAGATACAAACACACACAAATATAGATATTTTATGTGATTCCCTCAAGATTAAAGTACATTAAGAGATCACATCGATCCCATTATGAAGAGAAAACTTGCAGTTAAAGATTATGAGTAGCTTACCTTGTTAACTAGTACCATCAGACACCAAAAACAAATAAAATCATGTTGAGGTAGGAGTATTATGAAAATTTATCTAACTTGAACTAGTTAATAATTGTGTCAAAACCTTTTATCCAAACTTGACATGTTTATTAAATAAATAACACGACATGACTTGTTTAACCCGTTTGAAAAACAAGTTGGGTTGTTTCAAGTTTAGGTTGACACGCATAACTAGGATTACGACACGAATAAAGTTAAAAAAACCCTTAAAGGGGGTAATTTAAAAAATGATCAAATGCCATTGACTTCAGAAATATGGCTAAAGAAATAACACATGATTCCAACCCGTGTTATTGATTTGTGGGTTTGCTTAGTTTGAATTCGGGTTCACAGTTTGTGGTTTGCCACTCGAGAATGAACCCGATTCATAGGGGTGGATAAAGCTGAAAGCATTTGATGGTTGAAAGAATGAGCAAGATTAAAAACAAATTGAAAATGACAAATATTGATCTTTTTTTTATCAATCTATTGGTAAAGACCAATGTCAAAGGGGCATGTCATCAATTTGAAATTGAAGGGGGTTAAAAGAAACTAAATTAGAATGGAATTTGCTAGATTTGTTATATCAGGAATCCACTGTGAATCGTACAACAAACTAGTTCGGTTCGAATCGATTCGTGGTTTGGCACTTTTCTAACGAATTGGGTAACCCTGATTCCAGCTATATAAGCACACCATCCATTGATTGGAATTTTATAACTGAAGGATAACTCCCAATTGATGGATTTTATGTTTTATACACATTGTGTTATTTTTAATCATATTTCAAAATCATAGTTATTGATATTTGAGATACCTCCTATATTTCATTATTTTAATGGCATTAATGACATGATACTTTTTTTTTATACTGGGTATCCCTGCAGAGCAGACCTAGCTTGTATTTGGGTTTTGCCTAGTCAATAGACCATGGCCTTGTCCAAGGACTAATCTCGAGGCACGTGCAACGCTCGCATATCACACACACACACAAGCACACACACGGTAAGTGAGAGTGCATCCTCATGGGCGGCCCTTGAGAAATTAATGCTCATATTAGGTATTGAACTCATGACCTATAGGCATTGACCGCTTATCAGTCAGAAATTGCCATTGAGTCAATCCCTTGGGGTTTACTGACACAATAATTGAATGGGTTAAACATGTTGATGTCCCTAATCCAAGCGCAACTCGTTCAATAATCAGGTTAGACGAATCAACACGACTATAAACCTACTAATTTTATATCGTTTTTGAGTTTGTAAGTCGATCATGTTGAAATTCGACACTTAGGCATCGACACTTAGGCTAGAAAAAAGAACTACCCTAAAATATTTTTCTTTAAACAGTAATTTATAAAACTTGAAAGAAGTTTCTTTTTCTAGGTATATTTTGGTAAAAGTAACATAACATGGGGTACCACCAACAAGACGTTGATCTCCTTAACCATCATATAGAGATGGAATGAACTTTGTACAGTCCTAATGACGATTAAAATGACCGTCACAGATTACGCTTAACTCCAACTACAACTATTACTAACAAAATGAATCTTTTATGATCATTCAATTCTATCTAACACTTCATTTTCCAACCGTTTATAAAGTCACATTGACTCCTTTTCTAATAGGTTTGGTTCCATTTAAAGTTGTAAAATGTTTGGCACATGTTTGATGTTATTGCCACTATAGAAATTGCACCACCATTTCTTCAATTCTAATTTTCCAAATATGACCTTTATAACATCATAAACAACTATCTATTATTCTATTATTAAATTATGAGTTTTTTTTTTCCATTGTAAATATTAAAAAATATTAATAAAAATGCAATAAATAATTGGATTCGCGAAAGATCTTTACTATAGACAACCCCCTCCCCGAGAACGGATTCTCAGTAGCTCCTTTTTCTTATAGTCTTCTATAACTCTTCTTCTACAATCCACAAAAAATCACACTTAAAAAAAATAATAATTTAGATCTCTTGTACCCATGGTTGACATCAGATTTGAAAAAAAATTAAAAATAAAAATTAACAAGATCCAAGACTTTTAAAATGAACTGTCACTAAATCTTTAATTTTCAAACAATTGCAATCGTGTAATTTGAGTGTATGGTTGCTGTGACATTGTCTTAACCATCTAAAAGTAGAAAAAAGTGCTATAGAGGATTTTTTATTTATTTTTATTTTTTATTAGAAGGGTATTTGGGCCAGTTTGCGCGCACCAACCATCCCCTCCTTCCCAAACAAGGTTTGCGAAACATGATTTTAATTCTGCAATCCGTGGCCACTGATGTTAGTAGTCGATGGGAATCGAACTGGAGACCACAGGGAGAGCACACCCCTTGATCCCGAAGTGCTACCACTTGGCCACCCATCTGGAGATTTGTTATAATGGTTGATGGGAGCTTAAAAATTTGATCCCCCTTTCCCCCTTGGTGGAGCCAAGATTTTGTCTATGTGGCGGCAGCTTAAAAATTTTTAATTTTTTTTTGTAGGGGTAATAGCCGTGAATTTTATTTTCTACAATCCATCTCTATAGCATATAAATGCTTTAATTTCTAAAACTATACACACATAGGCTCCATAGATACATTTGCCACCCTCAAGGAGCATGTTTTACCGGCTAGTGGCACGCTTCATATATGAACATAAAATAATGGTTTTTAGTGGAAGCCACGTGTGATGCACATATGATAAAATAATGGTTTAAACTTAGAATAATGATTTTTCTAATGCTCTCCTCCGCCACACACTCCTATCACAAAATCGTAAATCATTCTCGGGATATGTATAATCATAAATCTTTATATATATATATAGATATCCCGAGACAAATGACCTACGATTCTGTGATGGGGGTGCAGGGGACGTCATATTATCACGACTCTTATACTTATTGACAAAAAAACCTTTGTAGTTTGGCATAGGCCACATTAAGAGAAAAATAGAGTAAATTTGAATTTTAATTAAAAATGCATTTAAATGTGTATAAAAATAACACCATCGATAAGATATTTTTCCAAAACATTAGGTTTGGTTGAACCAATCGTGTGCTCACAATCACATTCAATTCTACGAGAAGTGATGTTATTTATTTATTTAAACTAAAAATAAATTTCATTTGAAGATATTTGCTTAACTGATACATTTTTATTATATATAATAGATAAAGGATATCTAAGAATATCAAAATATTTGGGTGTGCAATATATTCATCCAAAGTAGACTTTTATGAAAATAGCCTTTTTGGACCACCAAGTGTCCTATTCAATATTCTTAAGGTCACAATTGACCACAACTGGTTCTCCTTGATAGAGATGGCTATGACATATTTAGAGAAAATTCATTAATTTTTATTTATTTATTTATTTGAATCATTAGGGCTTGGTAGGACTTCTAGTAAGTAGAAACCACACACATGTATTATGAGAAAGTTACTTACCTGTTTACTGTAGGATGGTCAATGGGCTGGCTTCGATTCCGCTTCGATTCCTAAGGAACTTAAGAATCATAATCACTTTATTTTTTCTGATTTTGATTATAATATAAATAGAACCGGAATTAGAATCACCAAGAAACATGGGTATCCATCGGTTCAGGTTCCAAGGAATAGAATGAGAAAATATTATTTCAAATCATTATTAAAAAAAAAAATTCTTTTAAAAAATAATGTATTATCTATCAAATTATCAATTTAATTGTAATTTGTTCTTCTAAAGACATAAATTAATGATTTTTAAAACAAAATTTAATAGAAGAAATTGCCCATATTATGAAAAATTGAAGAGTTTTATATAACATATATTATTAATTTTAAAATGCAAGAAAACCTTAAATCATCTATAATATTAAAAAAACGATAAAATAAATTGATTATAGATACCCCGTAGGCACCGATCGTATATAACCTAACAGTTTTAGTTCCTATCAATTTGATTCCATTTTAGACCCGACTCAAATTGATTCTAATAAAAAGGGAATCAGAATCGGTATTTTCAATTTTGGTTAAATTGGTGCCAATTGACACCCCTAATTTATGGGCATATAGGTATGTAGTTAATACCTTAGGACTATTTTATTACCAATCCAATAATCTATAATTATTCACCACTTAGGCTAAAAAGGAGGGTGATTAAAGGATATTTTTCAGAGAGGGCATTTCGATCATTTTATTTCTCTTAAGGAAGACCAAAGTTAAGGGTAACCCTCTAGCAAAAATTTAGCAGTTTTCTTGTACCATCTTTTTTTCATTTATCACAAAGATTAATCTTTCCATGATGATCTTAGTTATTTTGTCTAAGATGGGATTGTCTAGAATGGGGCACACACATGCACTACCGATGGCCTATTGTCTTGTCCTACAATTCTCCACGGTTTTCTCTAATATGAGATCAGGTAAATTTGATGTCAAGGTCTGTCGAATTTAGTCAAGTTTAACTAAATTCGACAGACTTTGGTGTCGAATTTACCCCTTTTTCACGTTGTAACTCTTTTTCTATGTAATTTCATACGGATAAACGTATGGTCTAGATCCTTACCATATTATTTTACCCTATACAATATACATAGCTAATTACTTCATATTGATAAATTGAAAAAGTAATCATTTGCCACTTCTTGAAGGTGTGTTTTTTTTTGTTGGTCAAAGCAATAGTGGAAATTGTGTCATCAATAGGAAATGAATGAATCAAAAAAAACTAAAATAACATTATTTCAATGCTTAATTTTGAAGAGTAGTCATCAAATCTTGACTTCTTTGAACTCAAATTGGAGATAAATCTAACCCATAAAGTAATTTAACTTTGTATCTTAGAAGAAAAGGAAGAAAATATGGGAGTGGTGCTCCCACATGGTGAGCTCTTTGAAAGAAATAAGATTTATTATTGGAAAAATAAAGTGGTGTGGTGGTTAGCAAGTTAGACCTTTTAATTTCACATACATCAGGTAAAAAACCTAGAAGCTTGATAGCCACTTGACTCAACAAATTAAATAGACCGTTTGACAATAATCTTTATATTTTCAAACTTATGAATGCCTCTCTAAATATTTCGTTGAATATTAAGATGTTTTCGAATTGATTATACACCCCTTGACCTTGATCTTCTCTTATAGATTAATGAAAATGATTTCAATGCTTACGACTTCACCTTATGATAAAAAAGTGTCTTTGTTACTTTATAAAAAAACCTCACCTTAATAATCCCTTGTAATTTTTTTGTTTTGATTTTTCTTTCTAAAATTTTGTCATCGTTTTCTTTAAAAAATTCTTTCATTATAGTGATATAGTTACAAATCATCAAAAATCATTTCTAATTGCAAAAATATTAGGAAATTTGCTCGCCGTAGCTCTGTAATGCGGGTCTGCATGTAAAATCAATATAAAGTATTGTTAAAAGCTAGAAAAAAAGCCACAATTTTTAAAGGGAAAAATTTCCATAAAAATTTCTTGTTAAAAATCGAATTCTCTTATTCATTCCCTCATAGATTTAACTCAATGCACTTTCTACGTGTGTACAAAGTTGTAACTCTTTTTCTATGTAATTTCATACGGATAAACGTATGGTCTAGATCCTTACCATATTATTTTACCCTATACAATATACATAGCTAATTACTTCATATTGATAAATTGAAAAAGTAATCATTTGCCACTTACTTGAAAGTGTGTGTTTTTTTTTGTTGGTCAAAGCAATAGTGGAAATTGTGTCATCAATAGGAAATGAATGAATCAAATAAAACTAAAATAACATTATTTCAATGCTTAATTTTGAAGAGTAGTCATCAAATCTTGACTTCTTTGAACTCAAATTGGAGATAAATAATCAACCCATAAAGTAATTTAACTTTGTATCTTAGAAGAAAAGGAAAGAAAATATGGGAGTGGTGCTCACACATGGTGAGCTCTTTGAAAGAAATAAGATTTATTATTGGAAAAATAAAGTGGTGTGGTGGTTAAAACCTAGAAGCTTTGATAGCCACTTGACTCAACAAATTAAATAGACCGTTTGACAATAATCTTTATATTTTCAAACTTATGACATGCCTCTCTAAATATTTCGTTGAATATTTAAGATGTTTTCGAATTGATTATACACCCCTTGACCTTGATCTTCTCTTATAGATTAATGAAAAGTGATTTCAATGCTTACGACTTCACCTTATGATAAAAAAGTGTCTTTGTTACTTTATAAAATCAACCTCACCTTAATAATCCCTTGTAATTTTTTGTTTTGATTTTTCTTTCTAAAATTTTGTCATCGTTTTCTTTAAAAATTCTTTCATTATAGTGATATAGTTACAAATCATCAAAAATCATTTCTAATTGCAAAAATATTAGGAAATTTGCTCGCCGTAGCTCTGTAATGCGGGTCTGCATGTAAATCAATATAAAGTATTGTAAAAAAGATAAGGAAAAAAGCCACAATTTTTAAAGGGAAAAATTCCCATAAAAATTTCTTGTAAAAATCAAATTCTCTTATTCATTCCCTCATAGATTTAACTCAATGCACTTTCTACGTGTGTACAAAAGATTTTAGCGTTGATGAATTGCACATAAGACTTATTTTTCAACATGGGTTCTCCTCTGAGGTGAAATTGGGCAAGGATTTTAGGGTTAGGACAAAGGAAAGACATAACATGTTGTACGTTGGAGAGAAAATAAAGTTGAACGTTGGTGGGAAGGATTTAGAGAAAAGGGTCGTTGGGACTGCTCCCAACCACTCACAAGTACTTGAATTTGACAACAGATCACATATTTAACACCCGAAGGGTTGGAGAGATGGCCAAGACCAAGCCTCAAGAAGTCGAGGTTTTGATTTTGAATCTCTCCTTCAAGGATTTATCCTATAAATTACTTAGTGGATGTGGGCGAAGGGGATTGCACATACCTGAGAATTAGTTGGGTGATCTAAGAGGCCCGGACACCTCAATTATTATAAAAAAAAGACAGTGGAGGATAGATTTTTCTATAAGGATCCAGGGTGTTTGAGTGATATGAAGTTGACATTCTCATTAACTAACACTAATTTTAAAAAGACATTAGACATCGATATTCAATTATGTCTAGAACTATAGACATCAGTTAAAAAACAATGTCTATGCTAGTGATCTCTAAAATCTAAGGATTTTTGATATCAGATTTTTAGTGATGTTTAAAGTAAAAAATTCAATGTCCAAAAAGAGATTTTGGAAATCGATGTCTTGTTACTTTAGACATCAATTAAAACCGATGTCTAAAGTTGACTTCTTCTTTGTATATATATATATATATATATATATATATGGGTCCCGTTCGGCACCCTAAGTTTTACCACACACTTTAACAAACGCGTTTTGTCTTACATGGGTTAGAAGTTTCGGAATGAGCTGATTTTTGGTGAGGATGATCTCTATGGTGAGGAGATCATCCTCACCAAAAATCAGCTCATTCCAAAACTTCTAACCCCATCAAAATTGATTTACAAAAAATGGACGGTCCACGATTTTTCAACGTGTAAACATGGGGCTAAACATTTCGGAATGGGCTGATTTTTGGGGAGGATGATCTTCTAATCATAGAGATCATCCTCACCAAAAATCAGCTCATTCCAAAACTTCTAACCACTGTAGGACAAAAAACGTTTGTTAAAGTGTGTGGTAAAACTTAGGGTGCTGAACATTTCCCTATATATATATATATATATATATATATATATATATATATATATATATATATATATATATATATATGGGTCGGGTTCCTGCGACACACATTGCGACACACATATAGACAACGTGTTTGTCTTATATGGGCAAAAATGTTTGGAATGGGCTGATTTTTTGTGAGGATGATCTCTGTGATGAGGGGATCATCCTGACAAAAAATCATCCCATTCCAAAACTTGTAACCCCATCAAAATTGATTTACAAAAATTGGACGATCTATAATTTTTCAACAAAAATTGGACGGTCTAGAAGTTTCATAATGAGCTGATTTTTGGCAATGATGATCTCCTCACCACAGAGATCATCCTCACAAAAAATCAGCCCATTCCAAACATTTTTGCCCATATAAGACAAAACACGTTGTCTATATGTGTGTTGAAATGGTTGTCGTTTGAACCTGACCCTATATATATATATATATATAGGGGAAATGTTCAGCACCCTAAGTTTTACCACACACTTTAACAAACGTTTTTTGTCCTACATGGGTTAGAAGTTTTGGAATGGGCTGATTTTTGGTGAGAATGATCTCTATGATTAGAAGATCATCCTCCCCAAAAATCTGCCCATTCCGAAATGTTTAGCCCTATGTTTACACGTTGAAAAATTGTGGACCGTCCATTTTTTGTAAACCATTTTTGATGGGGTTAGAAGTTTTGGAATGAGCTGATTTTTGGTGAGGATGATCTCCTCACCATAGAGATCATCCTCACCAAAAATCAGCTCATTCCGAAACTTCTAACCCATGTAAGACAAAACGCGTTTGTTAAAGTGTGTGGTAAAACTTAGGGTGCCGAACGGGACCCTATATATATATATATATATAATTTTGCATTTTTAGCCTCCCTTCCCATACTACATATTTCTTTTTGCTACAATCAATGTTGAACAAGTAATTTTTTTTTGCTAAACAATTAGATGTTGCATATGTCACACAATATAGGAGCAGGCTGCAATTAGTAGCATAACAAAATATAGGAATGCATTATATGTAATAGGCACATCTTTAGATTAAAGCTTAAACTATGTCTAAGATTGAGATTAGGTTTTCAACTTTTAGGGTTTGAGAAAGTAGACAATTATCAAGACGAATGATGTATTTTTTCATCTTGCGTTTAAGGGTATCTAGTTCGGTGATTATATGCTTCAAGATCTTGATCTTGTGCAAAATGATTCGAGCTTCTATGATTTTGGATCAAGCTTCTCCAAAGGATTTGACAAGATCTAAAAACTCTTTGGATAATCTCCAGCCTCTTCTTGGGGAAGCCCATTGTGAGTTCCCTTCCAATTATTTTCAATTGTTCCATATTGAAGACCAATTAAGGTTTTGGTGTCAAAAAAATAAAATAAAAATCAAAGGTTCGAGAAGACGAAATTCCTTCAAGAAGATCGAGTGATTAAAGAGGCGGACCTAACAATGAAGATGAAAAATCAATCAATCAAGATAGAGAGAATGAGGAGATTGGTTTCTATTTCAATATATTATGATCGTGAATGGGATGTGTGCCTGTTTTTAATATGGGGGAAATAGTTTAGACATCAATTTATTAATAATTGATGTCTAAAGTTTACTAACGAGATGCTGATTTTTTTTATAAACTGTTGTCTAAAGTACTTTTAATTAGATGTTATACAAGGATTTTTAAAAGACTTGATGTCTAAAGTCCCACACTAATTTTTTTTGCACTTGTGAACAATTACTTTAGACATCACTCTTTTAATAATTGTTGTCTAAAATCATTTTTTTTTAGTAGTGTTAGTAAACAAGTCCCCCCTAGCCTTACTAAGGGCTCTTGGCACCTAAAAACATGATTCGATGTTTCAAGTTTGTAGAGGACAAAATTCTACGAATTTTGAAAAAAACAATAACAATTAAAAAAAAAAAAAGATGTTTTTCACCGATGAATTTCATTTTTAAGTTTGGGAGTTATGCGGAAGTTCTGTAGCCGTCCATTTTCAAAACCTTGGATCTTGTTCAAAAGATGAAATTTAAAAGGATGTGGTGTTGGATTTATGATGTAGCAATCCATTTGAGCAAAATGACCCTTACTAAGGCTCAAAATTGGACTATGTTAGTAAGAAAAGGGTTTCACTAAGTAATTTTAGAAAAACGAAAAAAGTATTTTGAAAAAAAGATATATTACATAAATATTTTTTCCAAGAAAATTGAGAAATATTTTATAATGTCTTTTTAAATAAAAAAATAAAAATTTAACATAAAATAGTAATTTATTTATTTTAAGTAAAATGAACACTTGAATTAAACATTTTAAAATTTGTATATAATAATTCATCATTTAAAAATATAAATAGCACTATAGTTGTCAATTTGGTGGCAATCCCTTTGATTGTGTTGAATTGTCACCCCTCACCCTCCCCTTCTCCTTATTTTTTTTTGGCCCGCCTTCTCCTCAATAATTTTTGCCCTCTTAAAGCTTTTGCGTGGTATAGGCACCCGTCCAAGTTTTATGAAAAGTTGAGATTATCCCATGTTAGTTTTGTGGGTGATTTAGATACCCCTCTCATTTTTCTTAAATATTTGAGAGATTTTTTGTTTTAATTTTTTTAAATGGACAACAAATACCTTTAACTTTATTCTTCCTTTCTAGAATAACAAAAGTAACCTAAATACCACCATTTCAGCACTTAATAAAAAATCCTCATCTAATAAAAAATCCTTAATTTTTCTTCGTAGAATCATTGATCTTCCACCATTTCAGCACCTAATAAAAAATCCTCATTTAAGCAAAAATCCTTAATTTTTCTTCGTATAATCATTGATTTTCTTCGTATAATCATTGATTTTCAAGCCATTCAACCTTTACAATAAATTAATTTTAATCTATTTAACCCTATCTTCAATCCATTTTTTTGAACCTTTTGTTAATCCCTACAAGAAAAAATCTTAGATTTATTTTTAATCAAAAAATCATATTATCTTCTGCTTCAACATACTTATCTTGTTGTATAGGTTTTGTAGAGAGTAAAATCGGTATTAGACACATGGAGTAAATAAGGCAAATATTGATTGCACGACAATTAATACATTATCTTGAGGCATTAATTGATATATCTTGAATTAGATTTTATTTGGTTAATATTGTAATCTTATCTAAAAATAGAAAGTCTCCTAATTAAATACTGAATATCTATTTCTAGATAAAGATAAATTTTGTAAAGAATTCTAAATGATTTTATTTTTTCTTTTAGGATTTGACTTTCTATCTATATAATGAAAGCTATTATGTAGAAGAGAGAAAGCTTCAGGTAGGAATAAAATAAAATAAAAAGGAGATTAGATTTTGTAAATCTTGTATTTTCTTAAAAAATAGTGGAATGGCGAGCTTGGAAACGTAGTTTAGATTTGAGACGAACGCCATGAAATTTTTTTGCTCCTTGTCTTCTCACTTGTTTTTTTTTATTTTCTTTTATGATTTTGTGTGATATCGTTCGTGTGCATCAATAACAGTGAAAATCAATTGTTAGGAGTAAATCTCAAGAAATTAACAACATTCACGATTTTTCCTCTACAGATTTTTTTAAGGTTAAAAGTAAATTAATTTTATCATTGAAAACTAGGGTAAGGAGTTATACCCAAGATTTTGAAGATGACTAAATTTGAGAAAGAGAAATGAAAGGCTTCAAGTAGAAGATGGGGTTTTGAGGTCATTAGGCACCAATTTATTAGAGAAGATATAGGTCAAAGGGCATGTAAGCATTTTAGTGAATATTTGAAAGAGTCGTGATTTTATGACTCCCCCTCTATTCACCCGACGTGGCATGTGCATAGAATCATATATATTTTTCTTTGGATACACAACTACACATATTTTTGGGGAGTAGAGGGAGGAGTCAATTTATTATTATTCTATTTGAAATAATGAGAAATGATCTGAGGCTAATGCTAAATCGACTTGTGAAAATAATACATGGCTTATACGGATGATGTTGCAAGGGCACAAAATCGTGAATCTTTTTCCTCGTGTATCCCAAAGAAAAATACACGACCTATCATTCTTTGTCCTTGCCATGCCATCAAACCACATATCTTTAGCGCATTGATTTATCATGATACATGATCTAAATGCCTTTTCTCCAACTTCTAACAAAAAACCTTTCAATTTTCTCTCCACAACCAGTCATCTTCAAGTTTTTTAACTTTATCAATTTTCAACTAAGCTAAAGCTGTTACATGGGGATGTAACATTGTTCGACACTATTTTTCAATAATATCCCTCATTGTTTTGTCTTTTAGTGAAAAAAATAAATGTGTATTAAATTAAAAATATATATATTTATAATAAATACTTTGACATAAATGCATTTATTAATAACATAATAAATATATTTATTGTGTAAAAGACTAACATGCCCTTATTTTTTTTACTAAAAGACAAAAGTAGGAGATATATTATTGAAAAAAAAAAAGTTAGAAAATGCTAACATCCCCATGAGGCCTTCAAAGTAATCATTCCCCTATATATTTTCACATCTCTTGAATTATTTTCAAAAAAAAACAATTAATGTAAATTATCCTTTTGAAGGATTTTATTTAGAAACATATTAGTTTTTGAGATGAGAAGATATCCAGATTTTTTTGCATTTAATTTATTTAAAATATAATCCAAAAATCAAATCGTTAGAATGAGGGCAGTGAATTCGAAGTGGGCCTAATCAACTAACAATACTGATTTTGCGCCAAAAGATCTAGTGGATATCTAACCCTCGATCTGCAATTTAATTTGGTAGCTCTCATTGAAGTGGGCCCAGTCAACAAATGAGATTGATTTTGTGCCTAAAGATCCAATGGATACTGAACCCTTTGCAATTTAATTTCGTAGATCACAAACTATAATAGCATTACTTACTTACGTTTATGTTCTTAGTTTTGAGAAGAGTTTTAATTAGAAAGAAACAATGAAACGGATTATGAGTCAGTCTTATCCAAACTAAAGCAATTATACAGTGTATCTGATTGCATTAATCTAATCTTACTTCACCTGATTAACCTTTTATCACCGTCCATCAGTTCGGTGGCCCACGTTCACGCTCTCTTTCTTTTCCAACGCACCATTTTCAATAATAGAAACCTTTTTATTCCTCCAAAACTAGAATTGGTTACTCAATTACTTATATAAGGAAAATCCTACTCTGTCAAAAAAAAAAAAAATTTGCTGTTTTTTTTAATATAAAAATTTGATACAAACTGTCTAAAAAAATATTTTAACAAAATGGATCGGGTCAAATAACTTATGATATAAATCAGTTATTAAAAAAAATGACCAAAGTCAATGGCCATTAATCAATCATGAAAACTTACCAAATCTATTAAAGTACCTTTATGATTAGTGGGCCCAATTAGTATCTTACATGGCAATTTTAAGGGGAAGAACATCAAACTATTTATATGAAGAAAGATAGCAAATTGAAACATGTTATTACGTGTTGGTCTTGGCGGAGTTGGCATAACTTCACACAAGTTTAAGGGGGCGAAGAGGTTGCATCAAAGTCGGATAAACATTCAGACTCCGAGAGAATGCAATCTTCTATATAAGGATACCTTTGTGATCGTAAGAGAGACTATATCTACATACAGATCGAGAGAGAGAGAGAGAGAGAGAGAGATACAGAGAGAGTCGTTTTCGGTAAGAGATTCTACAATGTAGTTTGTTTGTTTTTTGTTTTGTTTTGTTTTTTTTTTTTTTTTCTTTCTAGTTTTTTAGGTTTTTATTTATATATTTTTGGGTTTGGGTTTGGAATTTTTTATGTTTAAGAGCATTGTTTTGTTTTTTTTGGATTTGGGTTTGGATTATTTGATGTTTAAGAGCATTGGTTTGTTAGATGAAGTTGATGTTCTTGTTGTTTATGTTGATGGGTATGAAGGAAGTAATAATGTGTTCAAGGGAAACAAAGGGTTCTATTTTATTTTATTTATATAATTTTAACTTGATTTTATATATATATATATAAAATAGAGAGTAAACATTGGTTGTTTTATTTTTTATTTTTATTTATATTGTTTTGTTTTATCTTTTTTAAGGTTAAAATTTTGATAAATTATTTATATATATAAAATAAGGATTTATGGAATTAATATAATATAGTTTTATAAGAAAGAAATAGTGAGAAATAATATATATTTTTTCATTTTTGGGTTTGACTTGTGTGGGTTGTTTAATACTTTAATTCTATTATTTGTTTTTCTCATTGTTATTTTTGTTTCTTTGGAGTTTGGTATTTGGATTCAATTTTCTTGTTCTTTTCCCCATTTCTTTTTTCTTGTATTAATTAATCAGAGGGCACACGTTATGAGGCATTAAATACACCTTGAAAATAAGCATTTGAGGGTATTTTTGTTAGGAGATTTTTTTTAGGGCACTTTTTGTTGGAAAATAAATTTTTGGAGGTGTATTTAATGCATTTTAACGTGTGTCCTTAGGGCACATGTTAACAAATCCCTATAATATGATATTTTTTACCTATTTGACTGTTAAAATTTAAATTTGATTTTCAATAAATACCAATAAAATTTTATTTGGTAGATAAGGATCTGAATTTATTTGGAATGCTTAACTTAGGGCTGGTAAGATTGAAGCATGCATGTATGGAAATGTGCATAATTTAATTAATCAGATTTTATTTTGATAGAAATATATTTAATTATGTTAAGAGTTTAATTTTCATTGGAATTAGGAATATTATTGTTTTAATTTGAAGTTATTTTGTATAAATCTATTTTAAAAGTATTTAGAAGATAGGGTCCCCTATATGGTAATGAAATTTTTTCAAACAAGGTAACTCTTTTACTTACATTTATTTAAATTACTTTTATGGCGTTTTCATGATCATTTTTTAAGTTTGGTAAGGGTATAAAAGTACATTTAAGTAAATGCAGGTACAATGGGTACCTTGTTTGGTAATAAAATTCCATTACCATATATGAGATATCCCATATATGTTAAATATTACAAAAATGAGTTTGACATGGTCACTTTGGTTTCCCATAGATATAGTTTTAGAAGAAAACTTCTATATTTGTTTAATGGTTGTGTTCTTGAGATATCCCCAAAGCTTTGATGTTAAATATTAGGTGGTCTTAAGCAATATTCTTTATGTTTGTCAAGCTTAAGTTTATTTTATTTTTTGCTTAGATTGTTAATTTATGTAGATTTTGCCGAATCTTTGAATGTTTTATCAACAAAACAAACTTTTTGCAAACTAGCTAACTAGGCTTCATTCCTGCAATCAAGTAGGTGTGTGTCATCAACTGTAATTGGCATTTTATTAGTCCAATTCTCTAAAAAAATTTTTGTTCCCGTTCATCTACGCAGATTGTATTTAGTTCGATCCTAAATTGCACACGATGGCGGAGGGTGCCATCGAAAAAGCAAGCAAAACAGAATTCAAAGAATGCTTTCATATGACATGGACACGGCCTTATATTTTGAAACTCGCGTTCTCAGCTGGCATTGGAGGGCTCCTCTTTGGCTATGATACAGGTAACAAACTAATTTCATGTATTGGATTTCTTAGTTTTAGTTGAATGAGAACAATATAAAAGTCTCCAAATGCCAACTTTGATTGATTAAATCTTTTTTCGATTTTTTAGGTGTCATCTCTGGTGCCCTTCTTTACATTCGAGATGATTTTCGAAGTGTTGATAGGAGCACAGTTATGCAGGTAAGCTGAACATATAACCACTGATTACTTCTCTCCCCATCTATCGTAAAAATCTAGATGAAAAAATAAATTAACCCTTCTGAATTCTTACTATATGTTTTTTTTGGGGGGTAGGAAACCATCGTTAGTATGGCAGTAGCAGGAGCTATAGTTGGTGCAGCGATTGGTGGATGGATGAACGACAGTATGGGGAGAAGATTTTCGATTTTGATTGCTGATGTTTTGTTCTTCATTGGAGCAATTATCATGGCTGTATCTCCGACCCCAGCATTGATTATTGTTGGAAGAATATTTGTAGGACTCGGAGTTGGAATGGCTTCCATGACTGCACCTCTATATATATCGGAAGCTTCCCCTGCTAAAATTAGAGGTGCCCTTGTTAGCACCAATGGTTTGCTTATTACGGGTGGGCAATTTATTGCCTATCTTATCAATCTTGCCTTCACTAGGGTACGTATACGGCCACTAATACCACATTCATGTTATCGTTTCTATTATAATTTAAATTAATAATAATTTCTAATGGGATTTGATACAGGTACCCGGAACATGGCGTTGGATGCTTGGAATAGCGGCGGTCCCGGCTGCAGTTCAATTTGTTTGCATGTGGTTTCTTCCAGAGTCTCCTAGGTGGCTCTACAGAAAGGTTATTATTAAGTATTTTTATGTTTATTTTTTCTTTTAAATTAAATTTGGAGGTTTAAGTTCCATGTATAAATTTAGAATTTCGTAATGGTTCATAGTGCATGCACGAAAGATTATTACTAAGTATTTTTATTTTTATTTTTTAAATTAAACTTGGAGGTTTAAGTTCCACGTAGAATTTTAAAAATTCGTAAAGCCGACGATTTTTTCTCTTTTAACACAAAATGGTTCATAGTGCATATGTGTGGAGACTGAACCTACCATTTGTTCTGTCCCAAATAGGTGATCCAACTAAAGAAAAAAAATACAATTGAGTTAATGTTCCTGTCCATTTTTGTTGCACTTTAAAATATATTTATTTCCGAACTTCCATCATGGCTTTGCAAATTGACTAGGTGGGACAATACGTTTTGGATTACGTGTTCCTTTTCAATCGTTGTGCTCGTTCTCCCAATCATAAATGTATATTTATGCCAATTCGAGGGTGACTATCAATTACTTATTACTAAATATTTTTTTAATAATGTTTTGTGTTTAATATGAACAGAACAGGAAAGAGGAAGCTATTGAAATTTTGAAGAAAATATACCCTCCTAGTGAAGCTGATGAGGAGGTTGAAGCTTTAAGATTGTCGGTTGAAGCTGAAATAGCTCTAGAAGGTTCAGTTGGTGCTGGTAACATCTTTACTAAGGTATCTGATGCATGGAGTGATCCCATAGTCCGTAAAGGTCTCATTGCTGGTATCGGTTGCCAAGTAGCTCAGCAGTTTGTGGGTATCAACACAATCATGTATTACAGCCCAACAATAGTCCAATTAGCTGGAATTGCTTCTAATCGTGCGGCCTTGGCACTTTCTCTCATAACATCCGGTTTCAACGCTCTTGGTACCATCGTTAGTATGTTTTTCGTTGATAGATTTGGGAGGAGAAAGTTGATGCTTATCAGTATGGTTGGAATCATTGTTTGTCTTTTTGGATTAACGGCTGTGTTTAGAACAGCTTCTTCTCATGCTCCACTCGTTAATGGGTTTGAGACCGCTCATTTTGGGAACAATACATGTTCGTCTTACTTGACAGCGCCCGATGCTGGAAATTGGAACTGTATGACATGCTTGTCTGCCTCATCTGAGTGCGGTTTTTGTACTAATGCTGGGAAAAAGGTATGATCCAGAATAATTAGCTTTACGATTTGTGCACAAAATGTCATGTTTTAAGAAACATTGCTTCAACACAAAAATGCAAGAAACAAAATCACAAAAATATACCCCAATTCTGATTTTAACCAATTTCTCAGTTTTATAGGATTATGAAATCTGATTATGTGTTGCACGATACAATTTGTTTGTAAGCAGCTTCGACCCGGTGCATGTCTAGCTTCAAATCCAAGTTCGAAAAGTGCATGTAATGGGGAGCATCGTCAATGGTACACCAGGGATGTCCGAGCAATTTTGGATTGGTGGCAGTGATCGTACTTGGAGTATATATCATCGCTTATGCGCCCGGGATGGGAACAGTCCCATGGATTGTGAACTCTGAGATATATCCGTTGAGACTTAGAGGACTTTGTGGAGGGATGGCTGCAGTGGCTAACTGGGTTTCGAATCTCATAGTGAGCGAAACCTTTTTAAGTTTGACAAAGGCTCTTGGTGCTGCCTACACATTTCTTCTATTTGGGTGTGTTTCGTGCGTTGCTTTATTGTTCATCTTTTTGTTTGTACCCGAAACAAAAGGATTATCGTTTGAGGAGGTGGAGAAGATGCTGGAGAAAAGAAGCTGGAAGAATCGGAAGACTTCGAAGAACAATCCAGACAAACAATCAAGTCGATAAGCCATAATCATCTCTTCATTTGCTTGTTTTATTTTGTTTATCAGAACCCTAGACACTTGATTTGGCTTGTTCTAGATAATGTTTTTTTGTGTGTGTGTGCTTATTTAGACAATACTTCTGGGCAGTGTTAATGCAATGAATTCGCATGAATGAAATTATATTTTGAAACTTGGTTAAAATAGTAAAAATACCATAAATATCATCTGAGTGTGATTTATTTTCCCAAAACTAGTAATCTTTAACATCTTGGGTAAATTTTTTTTACCTAGTTTTCAACCTTTTCAACCTTAATTCGAACGTCTTACATCTTCAACAACCATCACTTGCACCAAATCTCTTAGAAAAAACCAATTTTGGCACAATAGGTGATTTGATTACAAGAGAATTTTTTTTGGTTTTTTGTTTTTGCTTCAAACAATCATCATAAAATGCAAAATTCCTCTCTTTCATTTCTCATCATTGGCTGTCATCACTGATTGAACGTGAAATTATTAATCGTTCATATCAGTTTAATAAGAGCAAACCATACCCTACATGATACAATATATTATTATATCTTCAAAGTGATTTGTTCTCCGAATAAATCGGACTTACTATATGTCTCATGGGGTTCTGGAAACAAATGGTTTTAAAACTAAATTTCAAGTCCTGATTTTAAAATTTTAATTTTACAATATCTCATCAAAGTTGTCTCAATGTAGGAGGTTATGGTCCTCGAGATTTGTATCATAAATCTTGAAGACCATCCAACGATCTCAACCTTGGGATGATGTTAGTACACAATTCAAAGATTATACAGGTTGGTCCCCACCATCAAAAAGTGACATCCCATGGACCAATCAAATTGATTGGAGCACTGAAGATCAGAGCTCCCTAGGAGCATGTAATGAAATACCCACCCCTTCAAAGTTTAAATATTATTACTAGGGTCAACATCGTCACGTTGTTATAATCAGGCCAATTTGAGTGACCCGCTCCGACCTTCAGAGCTCCACCTAACGGCTATATTTTGGGCATTATGGTCATTATATTGTTAGTTCTGATATTATTTAGGATAATTTAAAATACCCCTCCACTATGTGATTCAAATGATGACATACCCTCCTTGACCATGTCCTTTTACGGTAGACTAACAAATGAAATGACAAAAATACCCTTATTTTCAATCACTTACAAAATATCCCTTCCTCAAGCTTGGGTTTTGAATCAATGTCACCACTTGTCCTCCATAAGATTAAATTAGTTATCCAAATTTCTATACTATTTATCCTTCTAAATCAAAGAGAAAAAACAAACTTAATCATTTGGAGTTTTTTTTTTTTTTTGGCTTATCGGTATCTCCACTCTTTGGGTGAGACTACTCCCATGGTCATACACACACCGCCCCCTTGGAAAGACCTACTTCAATTGGTTGAGTTGAGAGTCAATCGGGCTCTGGAGGGTAGCCCCTAAGAATTCATTACTTTGGGGGTTTCGAGTATTTACTCTTCCTGGGGAGCTTATCAAGCTCGACTTGCCACTAAGCTAATCCCTTGGAGTTAATGTTTTGAGTATAATACAACTCTAGTTTGTACGAACTAACGTTTGTAACATAATGCAATTCTAATTTATATGAGATTACATTTAGAAAGTATTATATGATTTTGTCAAATAAATCAAGTTTAAAGATTCGAGGAAAAACTTAAAAGATAAGAATTACCAAATAAAATAATTTTTTATCCTAAAGATTTATTTATTCTTTGGCGGGTCGTACATACCAATCACCATGCTTAGGTACAATAATTAAATATAACTATTTTATATGGAGGGACATATAGAGATTCGAAGGTGTGACCTAAGAAGAAAACCTAATCGCCTTTATCATCTCAATTAATTACATCTTACCTTCAAACTCTTCTTAAACCTTTTGTAGGAAATAAGTGAATTTGAATAATGATTTTCTGACTCCTCCACCCATACTCCCTTGGCATGGTAATGCATAGAACCAAAGGTTTTTTCGTTGGGATATAGAATTGCACATAACCATCCAAAGATTCATTGATCACAAGGGGAGTATGTCATTGATTTTTTCATCTTCAACTTATTCATTGTATTTCGACTCCTCCTCTGAGATTTTTTCCAGAGAGGAGTCAGATTATCACGTCTGATTGATTTCTTTACCCAAAGATTCATCAACTTGTACTTACCACTAACCCAATAAGTTGAAGATCAAGTGTTTAAAATCACGGGTTTTTTTGTCTAGAGATTATAAAATAAGGGTGTTTAGGTCATTTTCTTATTAGTCTTTTGAAGTAGAACAATTTCATCAAGGGTATGTCAATAGTTTGGAAAAACAGGGGTATCTCATCTATTCAGCAAAAAGTAAAGGGGTATGTCTAAATCACCCAATCTTTTATTTTAATTTCAAAAATGTTCAAACTTCAAACTCAAAGAGCACATCAATCTCATTTCTGACCACTACTACAACAATAAAAACATTCCTTTTCTTCCCCCCTTTATACATTTGAACTGAACCAAAGATCTCTCTCTCTCTCTCTGTTTCAGATCTCCAAAAGCCATGAAATCAAACACAGAGATCTCCGAAAATCGATTCTTGGGAGCCATTTCTACCCAAAAGATTCGAAATCTTCTTCCCAGATCCATCTCTAACAACAGTCTGAAGATGAACTCGATCCGTCAAAAATCCAAATCCAGCAAAGAAAATTCTCCCCCCATCGATCCAAACATTCAGATCGATACAAACATGGTCTCATCTTCTGTTCCTGAGAAATCACCAACGAAAACTGTATATTTTCAGAAAGAAAGCACCAGATCAGACGACCATCTACAAGATCTATTATCTCTTCCTTCTGATCCACCAGTTAAGGTATCTTGATTTCAAAACCCTAATCTTTTTATTATGTTTTTCAAGTTTGGATTTTGATTCTACGTTTGTGTTTAACTGTTTATGCTGGATTTGTTGATAGGTTGTAGCGAGAGTCAGACCGGCTAATTGGCGTGAGAGAGGAGAAGATCGAACTGTTCGGAAGATTTCACCCAACTCTTTATCAGTTGGAGACAGAACGTTTACATTCGACTCAGTTGTCGATTCAAGTTCTACTCAGGTAATCATGGTTGCTTATAGGTACACGTTTTCATCTTTATCTAAATTGGGGCAGTTTTTGATGAAATTATGCTCTGTGTTGTTATATTTTTCACAGGAAGATATCTTCCAATTGGTCGGTGTTCCGTTGGTCAAGAACTCCTTAGTTGGTTTTAACACTTCAATCCTTTCTTATGGGCAGGTACATTGAACTTTTAGTTGTTTTACGTTAATTTTTTTGTAAACTTCTATCTCAATATTCCGATTTTAGTGAAAATTTACGACTAAATAACTTGATCAAATATTCAAAAAGACGGGAAGCGGGAAGACTTACACGATGTGGGGTCCTCCGAGTGCAATGGTTGAAGGTCCCTCTCCAAGTAGCAACCAAGGCATTGTTCCTCGAATCTTCCAGATGTTATTTTCAGAGATTCAGAGAGTGGGTTTCTAGTCCTCAATTTCATCTTTAAAAAAAAAAAAAAAACACTGAATTGTGGAAATGGGATCATGACCTTTTGTTCTGATTCTTGATCAGGAACAGGAGAATTCTGAAAAGAGGCAGATAAATTACCAGTGTCGATGTTCTTTTCTAGAGGTGAACTTTTTTTATTTCTCGTTGCGAAATAGGTTTTAATTTCACATAATACTTTGTTATTTATCACTTGTTGCTTGTTACAGATATATAATGAGCGGATTGGTGATTTACTGGACCCCGTTCAACGGAACCTTGAGGTATAGTTTTTCCTATCTCCATTATTCTTGATTTGGTTTTCATCACTTTCTGTATTATTTTTAGTTTATGGTATCCAAAGGTTTATTTTTTTTTCACAGATAAGAGATGATGCCAAGAATGGCATCTATGTTGAAAATCTGACAGAGGAGTATGTGACTACTTATGATGATGTAACACAAATTTTAATTAAGGTGAGAGATCGGCATATGAAGCCAATTATTCTTCTGAGACAACTTTTAATATGCATTGATAAATGGGGAATTGTTCAATTTTGTTCTGTTTTTCATCAGCATTTTCTTACCTTTGAAAGATAATTGAACTTGATACAATTTGGAAAATGTGGATCCTACGTAATTTATTCCATGATTTATTCGATTAATTTCAATTATGATGCAGGGGCTTTCAAATAGAAAGGTGGGTGCAACAAGCATAAACTCCAAGAGCTCTCGGTCTCATATAGTTTTTACTTGTGTCATCGAATCCTGGTGCAAGGTATACTATTACACATTGGAATTCTTGATTTTTTATTTATTATTCAAAAATAACCTTGAATTTTCCCACTCTTTGCATCTATCTATGTAACTCATTGAAACGCTTATCCTAATATACTTGTGCTATGCTCATGACCCCAATTATTTTCACAGGGTACATCTTCGAAATGCTTTAATAGTTCAAAAACCAGCAGAATCTGCCTTGTTGATCTTGCTGGATCAGAACGAAATAAACTTGTTGATGCAGGTAGACAGTGTATAAAGGAAGGCAGAAATGTAAAGAGATCTCTATCACATCTCGGGTATGATTTCATGACCATTATTTTGTTATTGATCTTCAATTAAAGCTGATGTATCTAATCTAGAACTAGTTCTCATTGTATGAGAATGCTTAGTTCAAGTATATGATCATGAGTACCACATGAATGGTCCAGATGCTATGGGTGCCATGTATTTGTAAATGCAATGGTAGTAACCAAACTGGATGCTCTATATTAAAATTACAATGAAATTGTATCAAGTTATTCACTCACAGTGCCTAATTATAAATTGTTTTATATAAAGAAATGATTTATTCAACAGCCATTGTAGTAACATAGAGTGAGTTCAGCTCTGGACTTCTTTAACTTTAACTTTCTGCTTGGATGGTTGCAGGCATTTGGTGCATCTTCTTTCTGGAGGTGCCCAATCTGGAAGAAGACCTCAAAATATCCCATATCGAAGTTCTTGTTTAACTCATCTACTACAGGAGTCACTTGGTGGCAATGCGAAACTAACAGTCATTTGCGCAATTTCTCCAGATGACAAGTAATTCATCGTTTAAACTTAATTGCTTTTGGTATCCCTTTAACAAGTAATTCAGTATGGCATTCATGCATGGAACAATAATTTGGTAAGGTTTCGGTGAGATGATTTATGCATGGAATTAGAGGTGGGGATGTTAGAACCATATTCATGATATTCAATTTTATCTTTGTTCTTGTCAATGCCATTAGATCTACAAAAATGTCCACTAATTAATGGTGTCCCTGTTGAATACAGATGCAAAGGTGAAACTCTTAGCACACTCAGGTTTGGGCTGCAAGCAAAATCCATACAAAATGAACCAGCAATAAATGAAATAACAGAGGAGGATGTTAATGATCTGAGTGACCAAATTCGTCAATTAAAGGTATTATTTGCCATCTGAGTGTCAATTTCCAGTACATTGTTTATTGTTGTGCTCAAGCCAACATTGACTAGAACTATATATTGTTGTCTACAGGAAGAGCTTATAAAAACGAAGTCAACTGGTTACAACTCAGTTTGCAGTAACAGTGGATATTTCAAAGGTCGAAATGCCCGTGAAAGCCTGAACCAATTGAGATTAAGTCTCAATCGTTCCTTGATCTTACCCCACATAGATAGTGATTCTGAGGAAGATATAAACGTTGATGAGAAGAATGTACAAGAGCTATTCACCCAGCTAGACAATGTGCAAAGTTCATGTGATGAGGTGAATTTGACAGGCCCCTCTGATGACAAAGAGTGCCTCCAGTTTTCTTCCTTTGAAGAAAGTTCAGATATAGACATTACCAGTGAACATAGCTGTATCACAAATACATGCCCAGAAGACAGTAGAATCAAAGAAACCCATTTGAACGATGACCCTGAGATGGAGGAGCTACATTACAAGGACCATGATAGTTCTGTAGATTGCCAAGATACTTCAAGTACTTTTGATGGCCTTTCAATCTTGCCATGCCGACAGTCTTCAGTCCTCCAAGATCCACCCTTATCTGAATCTCCTAAAATTGAAAACATGCAAAAGAAAAGTATATCCACCTCGTCAAATCTTTCATCTGAGAACCATGTGCTTGAGAGTTCGAGGTTCAATCCAGAAGTTTTAAGACAGTCAGTTAAAAGAAGTGATCAAATCCGTGAGTCCTTGCGGTCAAGCAAGATATTTCAAGACCCTACTGAGTCTTTGGCAGCTAGCCTTCACAGAGGCTTGCAGATTATCGACTATCATCAGAGGAATTCGGCATCAAATAAATCCTCAGTTGC
Organism: Akebia trifoliata; assembly: GCF_017979445.1. Taxonomy (NCBI): domain Eukaryota; kingdom Viridiplantae; phylum Streptophyta; class Magnoliopsida; order Ranunculales; family Lardizabalaceae; genus Akebia; species Akebia trifoliata. Next base: position 942,138 of record NC_141387.1, read on the forward strand.
CTTTTCATTCGAACATTTGGCATTGAAACCATGTCAAGAAACCAACAAAGCTGATGCTAGTGTTCAAACATTAGCAGAAGAGGGAACCAATTCTTTCATTTGTGCATCTTGCAAGCAGGCAAAAGTTAATGGCGCTGATCAAGTCCAAGATAGCTTAAATATGTGGATTGTACCAGTTGATGAAGCAGGGGCTCCCAAGGGATTGACAGATCAAGTGCAGAAAGTAAGTCTAGGATCAAGTAACTTTTATAGAAAGAAACACTTGGCATGAAAAAAAATCCTCTTAAAGAAAGTTGGAAACATTATCTTTTCATTTGTTGGATTTCAGACTTTGTGTTTTGTGTCTCTTTTTTTTGGGGTTAACTAGGATGGAGAAAAAGTCTTGGCTGAAGCCCTCAAGAGAGAGAAGGAGCTTGAAAATATGTGTGCAGAACAAGCAGCTAAAATTGAGCACCTAAATCAACTGGTAATAAACTTGTTTCCTTCGTAACCATGGGAAGACTATGTATATAGGTTTTGTTAAGTTTTTGACAATTTGAAATTATGTAGGTTGAGCAATATAAACAAGAGAAAGAACACAACTCAGTCTTAGAACGGGGTCAGGATGCAAGAACTCTTCATACCGAGGCCTTAACAGATGTAGTATCAAATGAAGATCTCAAGAATGAGAAACATTTGTCATTAGAAGAAAACAAGGTAAGTCACTCCCATGGATTGGTTCCCACCTTTTATTCTCACAGTTCAAATTATGGTTTCTTTGGTTGATGTTGTTTGTAACGTCTTATATTTGCAGCTTCTGAGTCTCAATGGTGAGAATCATCAAGAAGAGATAGATTCTGAGTGCGAGAATACACATTTCAATTTGAGTGAGAGGCATGAGCTTCTAAAGGAAATTGAAAATTTAAGAAAAAAGCTGCAGTCCTATATTGATGTTTCTTCTAACGTGTCACAATCGATCCAATTGAGGAGAAGTTATGTAGATTCTCATTCTTCAGAGAAGAGCAGGGAAGAACTTGAGAAGGAAAGGGAGAGGTGGACAGAGATTGAGAGTGAGTGGATTTCTTTAACAGATGAGTTGAGAATCGATATTGAATCACACCGCCGGCATGCAGAGAAGGTGGAGATGGAATTAAGACTTGAGAAGAAAGTTACAGAAGAGTTGGATGATGCACTGGACAGGTCCGTCCTTGGGCATGCTAAATTTGTCGAACACTACGCTGACTTGCAAGACAAGTATGATGAGTTGCTCGGAAGACACCGGAAGATCATGCAAGGGGTTGCAGAAGTGAAGAAGGCAGCTGCAAAGGCAGGAGCGAAGGGTAATGGTTCTCGTTTTATTAAGTCTCTCGCTGCAGAGCTTTCAGACTTACGAGTACAAAGGGAGAAGGAGAGGGAACACTTGAAAAAGGAGAATAAGAGTCTCAGAATTCAGCTTAGAGACACTACAGAAGCTGTTCAGGCTGCTGGAGAACTCCTCGTGAGGTTGAGAGAAGCTGAGCAAGCTGTTACAGTTGCAGAGGTATGTCAGTTATATAACTGCTGGAGAACTCCCTGTGGTGTCTGTGTGGCACATTTTAGTTGGAGATTAAACTCTCTGAACTGCATGCACTTCATGGTGTCTTGAGGCCTGTGATACTTGATTAGGATGCCCAATTCCTTACTGAAGAGGGATATATCTCCAATTACAAAACCATTACATTTTGTGGAGATGGTCTCCACATTGACACCTCTTAGATAGTCCTAAAAATCACAGAACTAAAGTGGTCCTAATGATCTGATCTGTCTTAAATTTTCGATGCTCGATATATTGGCAGTAGTCCACAAAAGGTCCATTTATCTGATGATTAGGACCAAGTAAGATGAACATGGTTTGTGTCATGAGCCATTTGAGAGGAGGTCCATTGATTATATATAGACCTTTAACTAAGCATAGTTGCCGTATTTTTTACTATCTAAACAAAGTCTATCACATTATTTTGGACTTTGGAGTGATAATATTGGAAGCACACGATCTTCCTACTTCAATATAGGGAGATTTTTAATTATGTGGCTCATCCCCTATGTGTGCGCCAAATGTTTTGTTTGCTTAAATATGATTTCTAAAGTCATAAGATCACTCTGTCGAGTTTAGTCCCACATTGGACACTCATTGCCTTGCCTCTCTCCTTATAAGCTCCGGGGCCTCTCCACTCATTGCCAATTGGTTTTGAGTTGGACCCCCAAATTTACCATGGTATCATAGCGGGCCTTTCTCTCCTCCACGTTACCCAGTTCATATCTTGACGTGCTTTGGCCCAGTCCAGCCCACACATGTGGGGGGGCATGTTGAGTTTAGTCCCACACAGACACTTATTGCCTTGTTTCTCTCCTTATAAGCTCCTAGGCCTCTCCCTCCACTCATTGCCAATTGGTTTTGTGTTGGAAGCCCAAATTTATCAACAAATAAATAGACATGATCTATGGTAGCTTTAGAAATAATATGTAAGTAAATGACGATTGAACAGATGAAAAAGAAATGAAGTAATATTTTGCCCTCATATTTAGAGGTGACTAAGTAGATATTTTGATTCGATGGTGTTTTGGCTTATGTTTTTTATATTTATGTAGGAAAACTATATGAGTGCTCAGAAAGAAACCGAGAAAGTAAGGAAGCAAATGGAGAAACAGAAGAGAAAACATGCAATGGAGATGGTGACTATGAAGCAGTATCTTGCAGAGAGTCGATTACCAAAATCTGCATTGCAACCGTTATACTGGCAGGAGGATGATAGAGCAGACAGTAACACAACCACGTTGCCCGACAACGATCAAGCATGGAGAGCTGAATTTGGACCCATATACCAAGAGCATTTCTAAGTAGACAATTGAGTTGAATCCCAATTGCATTGGTGGAATTGCTCCAGACCCTACTTGGGTCAGGGAAATTAAATTGGTACAAATAGACACCTTGAGTTTAGCTTGATTTGGTTTTCTACTATAGTCGGTTTCTTTTAGTACTGTATTTTTAATTGGTTTGACTTGAATCCATTGAGTTTGTTCCCTTAATGCTTTCCTTGTGTATTAGATAAGTTGAGACACCCCACTTCACCATTTTTGGTTTCTTTTTCATCCCAAAATCTCCTAATTTGTTGCAGATCAAGCTTGAAATTCTTAGGTCTCTATAAGAGTACTTTTAACTGCATATGATCAACTCTATGTTTATCGTCAATTATTCCTTGGACATCAAGTCAAATGCCTCGACTGATGATAAGATTAAATATAGGATTGATAGGCAGAATAAGGGGCTTGTACACAATTATAGTAAAGTTAAGGGGAGGTTTACAATTTGGAGACAGTTTAGGGGGGAGGTTTACAACAATATTGTTGCAAACATCCATTAAACTAATCTTCAAAAAATGAGATAATTTATCACTGAATTAGTGTGTAAAGGTTCTCTATATATATATATATCAATAATTGTTCCTATTGTTTACAATACAGGGTACATGAAGCTATTAAATACTTCCAAACATGCAATATTGATCATAAGCTGACCTCATTAATATTGTCATGACCCTTGAAGTAAACTGTCGTAGCAATAACAAATTAAATACGACGAGTGGTGGTGTCCTAAGCTATAATAAGCCTAGGCTAAACTTTGGAAATCTTAACGTCAAAAGGTCTTCCTTTCAAATCCGCTTTGGCGTTTATCCTACTGCAGTAATTTCTTGCTAAGAAGAATGCCATAATATGAAATTTCCACCCGACATGTAATGGCCCCTCAAGTAAAGGTTTCCACGATTGATTGACCAAAATGAGGATTCCAAATGCATGAACAATTGGTCTTACATGTAAAAGTTCTGTACCTACATGACTCAAAATTTCCTTTCCATGTTACACGAGAAACTTGTTAATTTCATATAGAGTCGTGATAATATGATGGTCCCTTTGACACATGCCTCCATCATAGAATAATAGATTAGTTGCCTCGGGATACACAAAAGATTTATGATTATGCATATCCTGAAGTAAATGATCAACGGTTCTGTGATGAGGGCATAGGGGGTGTGTGTCAGAGTGGGACGTCAAAAAATCATTACATTTTCATATATATAAATCCATATCTTATAGTATTGTAAATGTGGAAAATTGTGTATTAGGATGATAGATAGTGGTTGATCTTTTTTTTTTTTTTCTTGGGTTGGAGGGGGTAGGTCTCTACTACCTATCTATGTTTCTATTTTTTCATGATTTTAACAAATTTTAGACACAAAAAAATATAACATGGTACGTGTTTCATGATTGTGTGGAATTAGGTATGGTTGGAAAGGAGGATAGGTGGTCAGACTCAAGAAACGACTAATGAGGTCATGATCTTCTTTCTATAACATTGGGCAACAAAAAGATATTAAAGGTGAAGGATGGGGGAGAGATGTGGAACAAAAAGATATTAAAGGTGAAGAATGGGGGAGAGATGTGGAAGAAACAAGGAAGGTTAGGTGAGTGTTTGATCTTGTTAGATTTAGAAAGTGATGGCTAAAGACTTAGTTTAATTAAAGCTATAGATTTTGAAAAACATAAACAAAAACTAAAGGACAATGAACACTGAGTACCAACAGGAAGACCCTTCCAGCCTCTTTAACTTCTTAACAATGAACATATGGTGGGTATTAAAGTATGCTTAATAGATGTGATCGAGATTTGAGTTTTGGGTCAATTTCCTTACCTACTACATAATTTTAGGAAGAAAGAAAAATAAAGCAACGTCAATGGGTTCCTATCATTCAGGTTGGGCACTCATATCAATGGATCCGTTCTTGGTCCAATTCTTTATTTTAAACATTGTGACAAAAGTCAGGGTTCGGCAATAATTCGGTTAGAGAAAACTTCAGAAAAAGTCAGGAAAACATTGGATAAATTAAATCATAAAAATAATTTTTTAGTCACTAAATTTTAAAAATTTTAAAGTTTTTTTTGAAGATATTGTGAATTTTTCAAAAAAAAAAAAAAATCATAGGTTTTTGTCACAATGATTTTAAGCGTAATTGTTGATGGGTTGAGATTTGGCAACCCATGAAAAAACATGGAGATCCTAATCGTCTATATAATAAAACATGACGGTCTTCTTCGTCCAAGGTTTATCCCCGATAAAGAGTGGTTCATATTCAATCTCGTATGAACACATGTTGGGAGGAATAATTTCAACTTTATTCATTTTTCTCTACTCCCTTTTTGATATTACCCCTTCAAATTTATTGTCATTTCTCATCTACTCCTGTCCAATGATTCCCCTCTAACTTTATCATCTTTCGTCTTCTCTCATTTTTTTAATAATGCACCTCTAGCTTTATTAATATCTTTACCCTTCTACCCATTTTTTTAATAAAACCCTTATAATTTTTTTTTCTTTTACCCCCTTAGCCCCAAAGATAATGATGGTGTGGTAGACACAAAATGTATGAAATTTAGTGGTCAAGATAAAATATGTACCTTGAGGATATGTCATTGTAGGAATTTTGTAGAAAATAAAGAACTTTTGGCTAGAGATTGAATATGTGGTCATTTACATCACTTTTGAGATTGGGATTGAATATGTGGTCATGTAGGTCACTTTTCATTAGCCTATAGGAGACGGCCAAGGTTCAAGGCATGTCATCGGTGTGAAAATATAGGGGAGTGGATTCTCTGTAGCCCATTTGTCTTATAGCTCTCTGTAGCTCTTTTTCTACCGTTCATAGAATGCCACATTCAAGAAAAATAATAACGCAACCCTCTTGGATTCATGATTTAGATCATATTTGAAAAAAAAAAAAAACTTTTTTTAACCCTAACCAAGTGTTTGAAAATGGACGGTCACCGCACTCTTATATTTAAACGATTAGATGCAATCATCTTGATGATATGGCACATCCACAAATCTTGATATGAGCTACAAGAGATTTGTGCTACAGAGGATCTGCTCCCGAAACAGAGAGGGTAACACAAGAATGTGTATGTCTAAATTGCCTCAAAATTTTGAAATCAGAATTATTTGATAATAAAATAGAGTTTTTTTGCTATACGTGTCCAGTGGAGGGTCTAGGGAGCAACTTTGTTCCCAGCATTTACATGTAAAAGTTTTATTCTCCTTGAAGTACAAGTTTTGACCAAACTAGTTGTGGTAAAAGTACAAGTTTTCAATACCAGTCTCAATTTTCTTGAGCGCAAACAGGACTTTTTCTCTTATGTAATTGAAGCATTCATGGAAGGAAGTTTCTAACCTCAAATGAGGTCTGATTCCTACACGTTTTCCTTGGAATCCATCTCTTTTGGAACCCCACTACACTTATCATCCCATCATTTGATGGAGAACTTCAAACGCAATTTGTGACTTCAAAAGCACATGGTGACATATGGTGGTGCTCATCAAATATTAGGGGACCCCATTGTCCTGATTTACTTAATAGAAAATTTCATACACCCCTTGTATATTGTAAATCAACAAATCCTCAAAATCATAAATGGACTCCACACATTTAAATTTGGGTCCATCGTCATGAAATGGGTATTTCACGGTTCAAAAATCATTATCAAAATAATAAAATTACAATTCAAATATAAGTTATCCATGTCAAGAACTAGGTCTACTCACCCTAAAAAGGGGTCACACTTGAAACTAGAAGTATCAAAGCAATTACTTCAGAGATTAGGGAGATTATAAACATTTGACCGAATAACATGGACACCTGTAAGGGTGCATCTTCATTTACTCGGTTGCATGTGATGTGTAGGTGTTTGCACATGCTCGGGAGATAGGACCCACATGCCTAGGCCTAACTTCTGACCTTGGCTCTTTCAATCCCAATAGTTAGGACGTAAGTTTAGATATCCCCATAATAATAAAAAAATAAAAAAATAAAAAAAAAGGAGAGAACATCTATCTCAATTCATGATCCTTTTGACATGACTTAGACCCCAATTCTAAAAAGAAAAACCCACGCAAGAAATTTTTTGTCCTCGAAAAGAAATGCGATCTACCTAATAATAAGGTCGAACATATATAAATCCATCTCTTAGAGAGGAAACATTCTTCCCAAACAATAAGAAAGCCACATCAAGTGGTCTGAGAAGGTGAAACACACAAATCACTCTCCAAATAATACTCATGATTTACCAATAAACATGTAGTTTTAAATATATATATATATGTATATATATATATATAAACAAAATAATACTTTTCAAAATTAGACTACAGATGAGAAGATTTAACTGAGATTTATAATATTATTTTTGAAAAATAATTTGTCAACTTATTCAAAGAATAGTCGGTGTGAAAACATGTGAATTAAACCTATAAAAGACATAATCTTCCATACTCTTTCATATTAGATCTGTACGGTGTAATTGACTAGAGTCAACGAATTATTTTAATTAGTTTCAACAATTGAACACGCCTCCTATAATAATTATTAATAAATTAATAAAAGATTTGTCGTCTTTTAATAACATTTTCACACCAATATTAATATATTTTAGATTACATTATTGTATATAAAATGAAGAATCGGACGAATAATTGTGGGGTTTTGTTGATTTGTAGTTTTATTTCCAACTTCACATTATGAATAAATGGACTTTTTTTTTCTAGGGTCCAATGGTGTTGAATGCCAAGTGTCCAAAAAACAACGGCTGAGATGTTTCTATGATTCCTATCCATGGAAATATCTATGATCGCATCAGTTGGTTTGTATCTTGGAATATTTAGCTAATAAATAAACATCAATTCCTAATCAATCGGTGATTTGACTTTAATATACATACAAGGAAGTTTGATTTATAAAACACTAAAATGGGACCCATATGTGGTGGATCTCGACGATTCACCACTCTTGGCATGTGCACTCAATGACGCATGTATACATCATGCGTATGTGTGGATGATAGCACATGTCAAACTTCAAACACGAGCGCCTACAATTCGGCCCAATCTCATAGAAGTGTAAGTGTCACTCAGGACCTTGATATTGAACCTGCAAAAATAATGTAGGAAAAATCACCAAAATAGGATGAAGATGAAATCCTACTCTTTATTTCAAATTATGGTAAAATGTAGAATTTACCAACAGATTTGAGAATGGGTAAAATATCTAAAGCACTCCCCTAATGACCCTAATGAAATCACGAAGTTATCTTTCAAGTGAAATATTATAAAAACCCTGTGGGTTGGCTTAATAATGGCAATTTTGGATTGATAAATTGTTAATGCCTGTAGGTCATGAGTTCAATACCTAATATGAACTAATTCCTTAGGGGTCACCTGTGATGGGGCATCTTCACTTGGTGCATATGATGTGTGGGCATTGCACGTGCTCTGAGACTATCCTTGGACAAGACCATGGTTTATGGATTGGGCAAAGCCTATATACTAATAATATTGAACTAGCTAATTTGATTGTTGAAGTATTTTATTATGAAAGTGTTTGAATTGCAAAGGAGGATCATTAGGAGTCGATTTATTCATGGCATGAGTCTCCAAACCCATGGATTACAAACAATCTACATACTTAAATATCTACAATATCTCAGCCGGATCTCAATTTGGGTTGAGCTTGGGTTGAGGAGTCGGGTAACCCAACTCAACCCAAACCCGATGATATATACTAATATATAAATATTTACATCTTTGTTATAGATTTTTTATTAGGTTATTTTTTTTTTTTCAACTTATTATTATGACTTGTGAAAATTTGAATTTTATTAGTACGGGCTTTTGCATTAGTATGGCTTGCTTAAAAATTCTCTTAATGATGGATTTGAAGATTGTATGTGATTGTATTTACTAGTGCTTTTGTTTTTGGTGTTGTATTTATTTTCTAAAATATAAATTTATTTGATAGTCAAAGTGATATTAGGGTTATATAATGAGCCCAACCTACTCTAATCCCCCAAAATTATCTAACTTGGACAAATCCAAACTCAACCAGATTTTTGAAAATCAAGTTTGCGTTAGTGAGTTTAGGCTCAATGATTGGGTTGAGTTGAGTTCGCGTTGAGGGTTTTGTTACTTGGGTTGAGCCTGATTTTACCCTCCAACCTACTCAGATTGCAGCCCTATTTTTTTTCTTTTATCTTCTCTCTCAACTTTCTTGCTACCTACTTCTAACTAGGAAGATATTTATTATTTTTGGATTTTTTTTTTAAGTCATGATAAATCGATACGACAAAACATACACGATCTGTACACGACTGACGTGGGAAGGGCACAAAACCATAGATCTTTTTCTTTGATATACACAAGGAAAAAGATCAATGGTTATATGCCTTTGCTATGCCAACTACGTACAAACCACGTGTGTTTTGCTATGTTGATTTATCATTAGACTTTTTTTTTTTTTGGTACAAGTTTAATGCAAATTGATGCACATGTAGCGAGTGTAAATGCAAGTCCTGTAAGCCTAAATTTGAATTGTATGACCAAGAATTATAAAAAGCCAAACTTGAGCCTAACTCATCATCAACTTTATTATATGTGGATGAATTTATATTGTCTTTTCTAGAATACTTGAGCAAAAATATATTGTCTTTCTTCCATGATGAAATATTGTAAAAATATCCTTATATTATAAATTCATATTGATATTCTTTAAAAGGTAAAGAAATGACCCACAATTCTCTCAATCCCATCATTTGCTCATTTTTTAGATAATCGCCTACGATAATAGCTCAAGATTACAATTATATCTATATTTATTGTAACAAAGTTAATTGGGTAAAGATCACATTGATTATGTGGGGGTATTTATCTTGAGAACCTTCTACCTTGTCTTTATACAATACTATCAAACTGTTTTAATCTTTCTTTTATTTCTCTTCTAAGTAATTGTATTTTTGTTCGCACATTCCAATCTATAAGTTGGTAAAAATACTTAAGTTAAAATCTTTACAATGATTTACGTATTAAATAGTTTTAATTTAAAAAGATTATCTTAATACTTTCAATTTTATAAGGGAAAATTACTAAAAGAGGATTTAATATTTACAAAAAAAAAAAAAAAAACTATTTTTTTTACGAATTTAGAAAAAACGAATTAAGTTGTTGGACAATCCAGCATTGTAGTAACTAGTTGAACTGTCCAACGTTTTAAGTGGAGGTCAAAATTCTATGGGTTTTAAAGCAAACTATTAAAACGCTAGACAATCCAATGTTTTAATCATTCAGTGGGTATTTTTGATAAAACAATGTTATTTTTTAACACATTAAAATGCTAGATAATCCCGCGAGTTACTAAAATATTGGATTGTCCAAAGACTTAATTTGTTTTTGATAATTTATATAAAAATAAAAAATAAAAAAAAATTAGACTCCTTGCAAATGTTAAATATTTAACTCTCTTTTGGTAATTTTCCCATTTTATAATTTACAATCGACTCATACAGATATAATACTAACAAATGTTATTAATTATTTTACCTAGTTAGTCCCAAAAGAAAATAAACTTAATTATAATGTTGAACTTAATTTATATGTAAATTTCTAAAAAAATAATAATAATAAGTGATTCCCTCAAAATAGTTTTTTTATTTTGTGGCCAAACAAGCAATGGGATTCATAAATATAGAAAATTATACTCAAACCATAAGGCATAACTCAAAATCACAAATGTTGGAATCAAAAGAAAACACATTCAATAATTTCGAATTAGACTTCTAAGGGATTTAGAATTGCAATTTAAACTTTCTAAATCAAAGTGATGACCAATAGATAAATGTAACCCCTAATCGTACATAATAATAATACTCAGAGTATGAATGTCTTCAAATTTATCATTTAATTCGCACAAATGAGATGAAGATCTTTTTCTCGTTGATCTATCCTTTTTATACCTACTTATTGGATATCGAAGACTTGTTCTAGTTTAAATGTTCTATCCCATTCAATTATTTCTTCAAAGAATAATGATTTTCTGACACCTCCCCTCTGACATATATCTCTTAACATGGCATGGGTTAGAACCATACATCTTTTTTTTCGAGATACATAATTACACAAATTTATGGGGATGTGCAATTGTGTTTTATGAGGAAAAATATATGTGGTTCTAGCCCATGCCACATCAGGGTGTGTTAGAGGGGGAGTCAGAAAATCACGACTCTTCTTCAAGATAGGTCACTCTCATTTTTTTTTAACCACCGAATTTGATTCAACCATCTTTAAAAAAAACAAAAATAAAAAACAAAAAAAACAAAGAAACAAAATTGAAATTTAAGTACTTTGGGTTTTCTTCAATGAGGGAAGGAGCATTGTTTCCCACTCTTTAAGTTGATAATTAAAAATAATATTATTGATGAAATTAAACGACAAGATACACCAACCTTTACCTTGTCAAATGGGGTTCAAGCGCGTATTTATCCGTCTTGGACGGCATTTGGGATCCACCAACCAAGAACTGAACCCGGTTCGGTTCGATTGAGTTTGGTTTGCTTTTGATTGGGTTCGGTTCGAGTGTTTGACCTTGAACACGTCTTCCTCCCACCCACCCACCCACCCCCGCCGTCTTGTACCAGTTGAAAAGGTTCATATTTCTCTTGCACGTTTGGAACCTATATGGCTTCTTTTTTGACTCGGTCGAGTCAAAGACGTTTTTTAATAGTTTTGACCCGTCCGAGTACGTACCTTGGTACAAAATTAAAATGTTTAAACGTACCCCCTTCATGTTCTGCTAATTATTTTGAGATCCTTATGTTCTAAAACTGCTAACATTCATCCCTTGACTTAGATCTACATTAGAAGACTAAAAAAATATTTGATTTTCTCCACAAAATCTATAATCTATAACTTTATTGCTTTAATGTATATGATCTCGTTTTCAACTTCTAATATAAAAACCATCATTTTCTATTTTTCCCAAAAAGTCCTTTTATTATGGTGCATGAGATGGAATTTTAGAATAAAGTTTCGAGAGAGAGAAAAAATAAAAAATAATTGATTTTGGAGAGAAAATCAAGTACTTTTAACTAACGATTGAAGACAATGGTATTTAGGTCATTTCATCTTTAGCCTCACAGAATATAAAGTGGTCAAGGGAGGTGTATCCATCAATTTAAAAACATAGTGGACTATCTTAAATATTCACCAAACCCAAGGCACACGACGCGTGAGTTACAGATGGCACTCTATGATTGACATGGCCCACCAACTCTTCATCAGAGTCGTTGATCAAACTATTGGGTCACCTAATATACATATAATATGTAAAGTTGGTGAGGCTTCGGAGTTGTTGAACACTTGAACTAACTGACTGAAATACCCTTACATTCTTTCCAAAATAACAGAAAAAAAAGTCAAATATTCTGATCTTACGAGGCTAAACGCCTAAACCTTCTTATACCAACGTAACCCAAAATAGAAAAGCTTCCACGTGGCACTATTATTTTAAGATTGATACACCAATTCAAAATTGGCATGTGGTAGTCTGGTACTGTCTTTGGGCCCACTGTCACATAAAAAATTATCTGATTGGTGATCTTTCACCATTGGATTTGAAATTAAGATGATTTTGTGTCAAACTTCACCAAACAGTGGACCCAGTATCAGTCGAAAAGCGACAGAGACTAGGATAATAATTTATAATTAATTAACGTTCTTGTTAACGTGTGATTAGGGCACATGTTAAAGGGCAATAGATACAATTTAGAAATTAGATTTTGTATCGAAAATAACCTTCCAAAATTTAACAAAAGGATCGATTAGTTGCACACCAATCTTAAAAAATTCATTTTTTTATACGCTCTATGTTAACCTACTGTTTGCATTCCAATACCTAACATTTTAACATTTAAGTTTTAGTTTAACTTATAGTTTTGTATTTTTTACTCGTATTCTACTTTGATCGTGTTTTATAATCATGATTTTTAAACTCGTCCGAGATCGAGACGTATCGCCCGAATTAACTCGATATCAGAACTGAACGAGATCAACTCACAAAGTCATTTTTTGATCGAGATTTGTGAGTCACAGTTCAATTTATTGATTTGTCTCACGAGACGTCTTAAACGTATAAAAAAACTCGTCTAAGACGACTTGGTATCGGAATTGAACGAGACAAGACGAAATACCGAGTTAAAAAACCATGTTTGTAGTTGATTTTTTTTCGTGTTATTTTGACTCTAACTTAATTAGGTACTGAAAAGAAAAAAATATATTTTTTACAAAAATTATCGAGTGAAATCATCCAAAGGGAGTGCAAAGGGGAATTTTAAAGTGATGGAGTGCAATTAGTAATGGGTGGTGTGCAATTAATCGATTCCTTTACCAAAATACCCTCAGATTCTACTTTATCCGAAGGGGATTTATTGCATTTTAAGAAAATCGATTTTAAAATGATAGAGTGCAATTAGTAATGGGTGGTGTGCAATTAATCGATTTCTTTACCAAAATACCCTCAGATTCCAATTTTCGAAGTGAATTTATTGCAATTTAACAAAATCGATTTATTAAAGCAAATATTAGATATAAGATAGAATTGTTGAACAGGTGTGAAAACAGTAGGACAAGAAGACGGAGTTGTTACGGAAGAAACAGATAGTGACATTAATAGAATGGAAAATTGAAATAAATGGAAGTTTCCTTCCATGCCAGCCGAGTCAACAACCACCCCAACCCCCCCCCAATTCTTCCCTTTTTAAACAACAATTCTTCTAATTTCTCTGCCCACCGCTTTCTCTCTTAATTTTCCAATCTTTGGAATCGAACAATTAGGCAACAAAATCCCAAAAAAAAATCGATTTTGATCTCATTTCATTCATACCCAGATCTTCAAAATTAAATCTTTGGTCTTAATCTTAATTGGGTACCTTGAAATTTCTCATCTTGATCTTGATTTTAATTGGGTTCCTTGAACTTCCCCTGTATTTATTACAGAGGGATTTTAGTTCTTCAAACACAAATCAAAATCATCCAACACCATGGCTGTGTTTTTCAGACCTGTTCTGTTTCTTCTTCTTTGTATTTCAATTCCTCTGTTTTTCTCAACCACTACTGCTCAAACATGTCGAAACCATGCCTTTTCTGGTAACAGACTTTTCCAAACCTGCAATGATCTTCCCGTATTGAACTCTTTCCTTCACTGGAGTTACGATTCATCAACACGAACTGCAAATATTGCTTATCGACACACGGGTAGTACATCCTCGAGATGGGTAGCTTGGGCGATCAATCCAACAGGAACAGGCATGATAGGTGCACAAGCTCTTGTTGCTTTCCAAGAATCAGATGGACGTACGAGAGCCTACACATCACCAGTTTCTGGTTACGGTACCCAATTACAACAAGGAAATCTCTCTTTTGGGGTTCCTAATATTTCCGCGGAGATCTCAGACAACGAAATCACCATTTTTGCTACTTTGGTGCTTCAAAATGCAAGAGTGAATCAAGTTTGGCAAGAAGGACCTCTTACTGGAAATACTCCTCAAGCTCATGCCATGAATACAGCTAACAGGCAATCGACAGGGACTGTTAATTTTGAATCGGGAGAGACGGGGGCAACAACAGAAGTGATTCCAAGGTTGAAACGAAAGAACGTAAGTAATTAAAACTTTTTCGTTTTATAGCCATAAAAATTATCTGTTATTTGATCTTAGGTTGAACCTTTATCCCCCAATTTGATTGTTGTTTAATTAGTTTTGATTTTGATATACTTGTATATTAAAATTATGATTTTTCCCCTTAATAACGTTTTGATCTCTGGTTTTATAACAAACAAGATAATCTGTGTTATTTGATCTTTGGCCGAGTTTTTTTTATTAAATTTTGATGATTTTGTGTTTTTTAATTAGTTTTGACATACTCTTTTTTTTGTTGGGTAAGCTGGACTTGATGTATCATCTCTGTTATTGGTTTTCTTATTTTGTATTTTTTCCCCCCTTTTAACAGTCTGTTTTCACTACTGAGTTGGAGCTTTAATAAGGTTTTGATCTTTGTTAATGGTCTTCTTATTTTGTATATTTTTTTTCCCTTTATAACAGTCTGTTTTCATATATTTCTTTGGTTCATATATGTTGTTTTCTAATATATTAAGAATTTAAGATTATGGTTTAAAACTACTATTATAATTATAATAGTATTTTCCATTTTAAAGATTCATATGTGAATCCTTTGTTGGAAAGATGGAAATCTAATTAACTGAAATTTCAGACTCATGGAGTGTTGAACGCGGTGGGTTGGGGTACACTGTTGCCTCTTGGTGCCATTATAGCAAGGTATTTGAAGGTGGTCAAGTCAGCGGACCCTGCATGGTTTTATCTTCATATTGCTTGTCAGACGTCGGCCTATGCCATCGGTGTTGCAGGATGGGCAACGGGTATCAAGCTTGGCAGCGATTCTGCCGGGATTCAATTTAATCCTCACAGGAACATTGGGATTGCTGTCTTCGCTCTCGCCACCCTTCAGGTATATATATATCTCTTTACTCTTTCTATGTAAAATACTATGTACTTATCATCAACATCATCATCAAAGGCTTGTCTTGAAAATTTTAGGTTTGGTGAAACAAATATTGTTCCTCCATTCGATTATGTCCAAAACCTCTTTGGATAGAGTAGAATAGAAGAACAGGATTCATGTAGCCGTACATCCCCAAATCTTTGGGGTAAGGCTTTGATATTGTTGTTGATGATGTATTTCTACAAACATGAGGATATGGTTTTATGATCCAATGTTTGTGCTTAAGTTGTGTCATGTTTTTATTGTGCCATGTATTCAAGTGCAACATCCATACAATCACTTTGAGTGGATACCCTTCTAACATAATTATACATTGTGTTATATATAGGTGTTTGCTTTGCTTCTAAGGCCCAAGCCAGATCACAAGATCCGGTTTTACTGGAACATTTACCACCATTTGACTGGCTACGTTGTCATCATCTTAAGCATCGTCAATATATTCAAAGGATTTGACATTCTACAACCAGAGAAGAAGTGGAAGAAAATCTACATCGGTGTTCTTATCGGATTGGGTGTCTTTGCTGTGCAACTTGAAGTCCTTACATGGATCATAGTTATAAGAAGGAAGAGGAGCACCGAGAAATCCCACCATGGCATGAACGGAGCGAATGGATATGGTGCTAGGACACAACAGGGTGTGTAGATAGCGAGCTGCGATCATAGCACATGTTCGGACATGGTGTTTTTTTTATTATATTGTATTACAGACATGGTGTTGCTTCCCTCACCCATATGTTGTTATTATCTTTTCCATTGAGGTGGTGGGTATTTGTGTACTCCCATATAACAGCTAGTTGGGTTAGAAATTGTTATTTGTTAGGGTTGTAGAAGAGTGTTTGTTTAGTCATGGGTTGTGCATGCTATTAGGGCATACATGTATTTTATTTCTTGATTTATTTATGTGTACTCCATGACATATTTATTTTGTTTAAATTAATGATTTCCATTTTCCTTTTGTATAACTCCATATCTTGTTTTTCACTCCTATTACTTGGAACTAAAAACAATACTTAGGGTTTATGTTTTTCTATCAGTCATCTTCATTATCAAAATAAGAATGCTGAACTGACCTCAAGATTGTACCTCACATCCCACATCTTGACATTTGACATGAAAATGTACAGGAATTATAGATGCTTTTCATGTGAGATATGAGTTACAATCTTGAGATCACTCCGAGGGCACGAGTCTTATAAAAAAAGTATCCAAAAAATATGGGATTGGTTAAACAAATCTTATTCCTCTATCCAAATTATCGAAGCTTCATATCCGTTGTTGTTGCTTAATTTACATTCTTATTGGTCTTCAATCAAAGCGATCTAGTTAAATATTTTATTTATTTATATATCTTTTTTATAATTTTGTAATAAAAAAAAGAATGAAAGTATGAGTCCAATTTTAGATGTCAAGTAAGAAACTTCTAGGGGACGGAAGCTGCCCATGTGCAATGGTAGAGTGTGGTTTGTACATGCGTGGCCACCTAACAAGTTGGTACTAATATTAATATAAAACTCCAATATAATTACTTATCTTTTGGTCAAAGATTTGGACAAAGTCATGCTAAGTCATTTGATTTTAAAATGGTGTCAAAGATTTGGACAAAGTCATGTTAAGTCATTTGATTTTAAAATGGTGTATATGCATGAAGGGGATGACTTTTTCTGGTCCTATACTCCATATTTCCTCACAAGGGTGATGGGGTTTCATCACACATGGCAGCTGAGGTGGCGAACCCAAATTGGTCCATGTGTTTCACTCAATCCAGCATTTGCCCATGTGGCAACTTTTGGTCTAATAGAATTCTGCCATATGTATATGCCCCCTCGGATTGGTCCATGTGTCATGAAAAAATATCTACATCACAGGTTAAAATGCCTCTCTGTTTGCATTGAGAGAAATGGAGAGGAGAAAATAAATGTGTTTCTCTTATTTGAGTTGTTAAGTGGGGAGAGAAGAGAAAATAATTGGAGAGAAAAAAATGTGAGCTTTCTTTCTCTCCAAAAGTGGAGAAAAGAGGAGAGAAATGAAGAAAAATCCTTTTAAAATATTTTATAATTTTAATTTCAAAATTATCTCAAGTTCTCTCTTATCAATTCAAACATGATGGAGAGAAATTGAGTTTCTCAAGTTTTATTTATCTACGTGCACGCGCGCGCGCACACAGAGCTCATAAAAAAAGAGTTGTATTATTTGTCTATGTTAAAGAGGATTTTTATTGAACAAGTTGTAGTGTACATGACTACATAGTGATTAAGCGTTTGCAAAATATTCCACCATTACGTTTTTACTTTTTTGAAAAATTATTTCATATTGCATCTGCCATTGATCTTCGAAGATGTGCAGCTATTCGTTGTTATCTCCTCCAATTTAGAATTTGAGGCCCTTGCATTCTTATTTTGAAAATTGTTTATCTTATTCTCCCTACATATTCTGACAAACTTTCACCCATCCCTTCAAGTCAATATGGATGCATCATCATCAATATAAGAAAACTTTTTTGACAACATTTTGTTGAATCGAATACTAAATTCTAATCGAGCCGAAGTCTTGCAAATTTTTTTCAAGTGGTAATGAGTGAAATTAGAATTTTGGGCTTTTGTGAAAGTGAAATTTAATAGATGCACGTGAATCCACGAGGGAATTCATCCAACCAATAAAAGCATAGTGGAGATGTTCGTCAAGCTGATTTTAGAAGATCAAGCTTGGGTTGAGTTCGGGCTAGTAAGCTCAGATTCGATGGTGGGGATGAGTTAGAGCTCAGGTTGATGGGTCTACCACTTGAGTTGAGTTTGGGTTTTATTGTGGTTTGTGGAGCCTGATAGTATTGGTCAATAAGGAGATATTATAAATCAAGCCACGCCTTCATGCCAGTCGAATCGGTGTGATCTGTGGATGCACTTCAATTTTGAGGGAACCACGTAAAATCCTTATTTCTTTTTGTGATTGTTTTGTCGATTTGTTTGCACCTGTTTTCTTAACAGTTTAACCATCCAATCCACCCAACCTGCCCAGGTTGCAACCCTATACGACACTAACACATCTTGTGTAATACTCGTGATAGGCAAAGGGACAACTCATTCCTTGAAGAGGGATTATGCAATCTTGACGGAACTTGATCGTTATTCTTGGCTTCCACATATTTCAGTACGACCCAATTTTGTTGATTATGATGGTCATTGACTCGATTAGATCAATGTTTTACAAATCGAACTGATTACTATACTAAAATTGGTCAAAATCAGATTCAATTTGGTTGGGCCAATTTACATTTATTAAGAAATTTAATAAAGATGTGTTTCTCTAATTACCTTCTCTAAATTTCATAAAATTAAATGATAAAATTTCACTAAGGTTTGATTATTGAGAAACATTTATGAAAATCTTATTTTGAAAGAAAAATTCTTAAAAGATTCATAAAAATTGAAATTTCTTTTAGTTTGAACTCCAATTGGGCCAGTTTGGACTTGGTCTGTTCTGAGTTCTAACACTGGACCAGGCCCATAAACAAGTAGGTTAGGATAGTCTTGACATTTAAGGACAAATCCAGGGACAATTTCGTAAAAACGCATCGTAGGGTTTTTGAGAAGTAAATAACGTCGCTTGGCCTTCTTTTCCTTCTCTTCTTCAGAAGTTGGGTTGCTGTCCAGGAGAGAGTGTGAAGAACACGAAGCCCTCTATTTGCAGCCATGGGTATTGTTCGATTTCTCCCAAAATTTTATTTAGATCTTCTCGATTTTCTTCTGTAATTCCTTTTTATATCCAATTTTAATGGAGAAAAACCCTTCTTTTCGCAGGTATTTCTCGTGATTCCATGCACAAGAGACGCTCCACTGGAGGAAAGAAGAAGGCCTGGAGAAAGAAGCGAAAGTACCCAACAAAAACCCTAATTTTTAAAACCCTAATCACTTTACAATCTCTACTCCCATCTAATTAATGGCTTCGTTCTGTTTTTTGTTTTGTAAAAATTTTTTAAAGGTACGAGCTTGGAAGACAGCCAGCAAACACGAAACTTTCGAGCAACAAAACAGTTCGTAGGGTTAGGGTTCGAGGAGGGAACGTGAAGTGGAGAGCTTTGAGGCTCGACACAGGGAATTACTCGTGGGGAAGCGAAGCGGTGACCCGAAAGACCCGTATTCTTGATGTGGTCTACAATGCGTCAAACAACGAGTTGGTGCGTACGCAGACATTGGTGAAGGGTGCGATTGTTCAAGTCGATATGGCTCCGTTCAAGCAGTGGTACCTTCAGCACTACGGTCTCGACATTGGGCGTAAGAAGAAGAGCTCTGCTGGGGCTAAGAAAGAAGGAGAGGTATCAAGTTTCAGTTTTTTTTTAAACTTTAGTTAAGTTTTGATCTAGTTCTTATTTTTATTTTTTGCTATTTAATATAGTGGGTAGTTTATGATTGAACTTGAAATTCATGAGAGACAATTATAGTTGAAATCTGTGAAGTTATGGTTGTTATATGTGTTTGTTTTGTTTTTTCAATTGAGATAGTTGAAAGAAGGAGAAGTATCGAGTTTCAGTTTTTTTTTTTTTTTTTGTTACTTTAGTTTAGTTAAGTTTTGATCTAGTTCTTATTTTTATTTTTTTCCTATTTAATTTAGTGGGTGGTTTCTGATTGAACTTGAAATTCATGAGAGATAATTGTAGTTGAAATCTGTGAAGTTATGGTTGTTATATGAGTTTGTTTCGTTTTTTCAATTGAGATAGCTGAAAGAAAAAGAAGTATCGAGTTTCAGTTTTTTTTTTTTTTACTTTAGTATAGTTAAGTTTTGATCTAGTTCTATTTTTTTTTTCTTGTTATTTAATTTAGTGGGTAGTTTTTTATTGAACTTGAAATGCATGAGAGAAACAATCATAGTTGAAATTGGCTAAGTTATGGTTGTTATATGAGTTTGTTTTGTTTTTTCAATTGAGAAAGTTGAAATTTGATTGTAAAATTCTATTAAATACACTTGTGTGTGTTGTTCCCATAATCAAACATTGTTCCTATTTTTTAATTTTTGGAGATCATTTTTTATGGAGACATGGTAAGAAAAGACATCCTATGGATATAACTATAGCATATTATATAATACAAATATGTGGATAAAGACTTTGTCGACAGTGGATGCCAAGTAAGTAATGAGGATGGTAATTGAATGGAAAACTTGAATCCGGCTTCAACCTAAGCCAAGTCATTGTTGTTGAGTTGTCAGTTCAAACTGACCTAGCATATATATATATATATATATATATATATATATATATATATATATATATATAGGGTTGGTCTCCGGTGACTCATGAAGAATGACCCTGAAAAAAAATCATGATCCTGACCGTTTAAACACAAAATCCAATGGTTGAGATTTATCCTCGAAATAAGTATCTTTGAGATGTGTGTTATCATGATAATAAAAATCTCAATCATGGGATTTCTTGTTTAATCGGTCAGGATGATGTGTTCTCTCGTGAGTGATCGGAACCTGACTTATTGGGGTTTGGTCTCCGGTTCCTTGACTTTGATTTATAAAACTAAAGCTTTGTTGTTAGAACTATATTTTGTTGTGAAAGCTTTAGAGATATGTGCCTCTTTTTCTCTGACATGGTTTTTCACCGATTATTTGATAGGAGGGTGAGGCTATTCCTGAGGAAACAAAGAAAAGCAATCATGTTGCGAGGAAGCTTGAGAAGCGTCAACAAGATCACAAGCTTGATCCACACATTGAGGAGCAATTTGGTAGTGGCCGGTTGTTGGCTGCAATCTCATCTCGGCCTGGTCAATGTGGTCGAGCTGATGGGTACGTTATGTTCTTCCAACTCATTCTTCAATTTAGTACCAAACATAGTAACATCTCTTCTTAGTTGATCCCTCAAGACAACACCAATGGCACCATAGTTTGGGCACACTCACAAATTTGTCCAATTCTTTTGTACAAGGTTGTGACCAAAACTGTTGTGATTTTACTGAATTTTGGTGATGGGTTGGGTTTTGTTTTTGACAGATATATCTTGGAAGGCAAAGAGCTGGAGTTCTACATGAAGAAGATCCAGAGGAAGAAGGGCAAGGGCAGTGCAGGAGCTGCTTAGGCTTCCTTGCTTAAAAATTCATTCCTGAAGGGTTGATGCTCCTCCTCTCCTCTCCTCTCCTCTCATCCCTTTATTACTTTTTTCACCAAACATGGGTTAGTTGAAATGTTCTGATTTAGATTAAAGTTTTGTTCTACATCACTGAATGGTTTACAAGAATTTCTTGTTTAATTCCTAGTGGTTGAATGTCTTTAAGACAAAACTTATGTTGCATGAAGTATGTTCTGTTTTGCTTGCATTTTCTTCACCCGACTAATCTTTTATGGTCTATTTCAATAAAATTCTTCGTTTTCAGATTAAGCGAAGAACCATTTTATATATATGTTAGTTGATAATGCTTTGTAGATGGGTGGTGGTGCTTCATCATATCATTAACTAAGGACCTAAAGCTATGTAGCTAACCCTATCTGTTGAATTTTCAGACCATTTTATTCTTGACTCATCTGACAAGATATATCTATTTATATATCTATCGGTTTGTTCCTATGTTGGTTGTTGGTTCGAATTCGAGTTCATGGTTTGTGACTCTAGAATGAAACCTGTTTGTAGGGGTAGGCAGAGATAATTTGTTTCTTTGTTCGCTTGTGCATATATATAATTCAAGTATACAAGTAATAAGCACAATTATAGTGTAAAAAAAATTGAAGTTAAAAGAGAAATAGATTAATAAAATAATTTAAAATTTAAATTTGAACAATGAAAAAAATATAATAAATTGATTTGGTTTACCTAACCAATTAAGAACATATTTGGTTGGCCCAACTTAATGCTTTGATTCACTTAACCCAACCAAAATTTGATTGGCTTTGGTTCGCTTGATTTTATGAATTGCAACCATGGAGAGCTTCAGTTGAGAGAATGGGTTGGATTTAGATTCTATCTGGGAACATTGGATTTGGCTCTGATGCAGATCTTAATGTAATTGGGTCTTTCTTTGGATTGAGGTCCTGACCCATGTCATTGGATTGGTTGGATCAGGAGTCAGGACATGGTTGACCAATAACCCATCTGAATCCCAATCCTTGACCCATGTCATCGGATTGGACCAGTTCTGCTTATCTCATTAAACTTGAATCTTGTGGATCTTGATTTAGATAATATTTAAAATTCAAAATCTCAAGATTTGATGTATATCCAATGTATTTCACTATTAAAGCATAATTTTAGAAATCTGAGATTGAAATTACTTGGATGAGTCGTTTTGGTCCCAAAATCCTGGACATCCAATCCATAAGTGTTAATATAAATAAATAAGTAATGATTATTTTAAATGTTTGTGATCGAAAGGAGTTAGGCATCTATAAATTCAGTTCGTAATTAGAAAATGACTATCATTATTAAAATATAAAATATATGTTTTATACATATATTTTAAACTGGTTTTGAAATTCTTCTTGTACAAGACTAAGGGATTCCATAAATTATAATGAAATGCTATTCAAAAAGTTGGGAACATGAATTCTTGTTTTAACAAAAAAAAAGTTAAAATATTACTAAAATTCAAATAAAAATATTTAAATGGGAAATTAAGAAATATTTTTCACATTAAAATGTGAATTTTTGAATAATTTGTGAACTACACAAATCTTTAAAATGTATGCCATATAACATATCTTTTAAACAAACAAAGAATCCCAAATTCATGAACTTATATGTTTTAAGTTCGCAAATCCCATCATTCAGATATTTACAATATTTGGGTATGTTTGGTTTTGCTCCCGTTGAGGGAGAAAAGTTCCAAAGACACTGATAATCAAAATGATATTTATTCAGAACTTTATCCACAACTTTACAATTAAATCAACACGAGGAAATATAACCCATATTTGGTCCTAAGCTGGCTACTCACTATTAGCGATCTCTGGGTTCCAGGGCCGCAATTTCTTTTACAACTTGAGCTTTGTCGGCCTCAAACTGTTCATCCTCTGCAAATGCAAGAAATCATTTTGAATTTTGAATTGTATTATAGACGTTAGGACTACAGGTATCAAAGAAACCAGGAAAATGATAGTTCCTACCTTTATCAATCTTGAAGTCACCAAAGAATCGGAGAATCTTGCTTCTGTTTGCGACAAGTATGCTAACGATCTCAGGAGGCTTATTTTGATTAGCAGCAAACAGCTATGAATAAAACCCAAACAGAATAAAAAATTAAAAATTAAAAAAATATATGGAAGCATAGGATCTCCTCCCCAACAATACCAATTATTTAATTACAAAATACCTTGAACACGTGAAATGCTTCTAACTGGATGTTCTTGCTTGATTCCTGCAAATGAATAGAGCAACCAATTAAATTTAGGAAGTTTAAAAAATAAATGTTGATACTTGATATGTAATAATTGTCAAGGAAAATGATCAAAGTGTAATGTCTCTTGCAGTTCACTATCATGTAAAAGAAAGATGATACGAATGCATGCCAAAGATAAAGATAGTTAAAACTTGTAATTTAACAACTGCAGCCTCAGTTCAAAAGCCGCCGTCAACTGATACTAACCACTAACCTGCTTGCTTATCAAAGACAAAACGGAAGAGGGGTGTGGCCATAAGAAAATGACATGCAAAGGCACCCTAGTAGTGTTCGCTAAACTAGATTTTGAACAAAGTAATTTGGAAATACCTCTCTTTCTTTTTATTTTTCCTTTTTCAAATCTTTGGTTTGTAAACTAAGACCAAACCCGTGAGTAAAATGTCAACTCAACTCAACGTGAATAACAAGGAAATTTCTTTTTTCCCTTCTTTCCTTTTTTGTGCATCTCATGTCTTGCATCTGCAACTGTCTATTAATTCTACTAAATTTTTTCCATAAACTGCAAGCATGTGCTAGTTTGATCAAAATCATGATTTCATCAAATGACATTAACCTGCTCTAGTTGAGAGATCACATTAAAGAAACTTGAATATTGTCATACCCTGAGAAGATTCATTAGGATCCTCAAGTTATCCTTGGAGCTCACATAACGCATCATAACAGCAGAATTTGCACGATCTAGTAACATGTCCCCCAAAAGCTGAAACAAATTACAAACAGTGTCAGACAAAGGATTATTGTGGGAGAGTCTGAAGATTTGAGGTGACCAACTCCTCCCCATGGACTGGCTAAATTAGTGAAAGAACTACCTTTACAGCTTGTCGTCTTGTGATGTAATTGGAAGATTCCAACAGCTTTGAGTTATATTCAGCAAAAAACTGGGGTAGAAAAGATGGTTAAAGTAGTTGAATTAGCTTACACTGATCAGTCCAAAAATTTAAATAAACTAAGTTCAGGTCCTATTAAAGCCCCAGCTTATCGATAAAAAATAAAAAAAAAAAGAAAAAAAAAAAGAAAAGAAAGGACAAGTTCAAAAAGAGTAAAATATTGGACGCAAATCCTAAGAATATATATTCATCCTTGAAAGGCATAGGTAAGATGTGTTACCAATCTTGTAATTTACTTTCCAATGCAAGCATGAAAATTTCAAAACAATGGAATAAACAGTTACAGAAACAAGCACCAAGGTGGAACTAATGCATTGATCAAGTTAGTCATGTAAGGAAAGTCTCTCTTTACATGCAAAGAGGAAAAGTGAATTAATTTGTCAAATTTATAAAACATTCACGAGGAGGTAGTGCCTAAACTGCAGGAGCCCAAACTCCTACTCGGTCCAAAAAAAAAACCAGAGAACATGTTTATAATTGCCAGTAAAACTACACCAATTTCTGAATGCTCATCCAGAAGTCCCCAATTCCTGAAAGCATATTAAGCTAGTTAGAACTTAGTAGCTGCAGCCCAATTGGTATGAAGATTTCTCGTCCAATCACTTGGAAGTAACTGGTTCAAAAAATCAGATAAGTAACCGAATTTGGGAGCCTTTCTCACATATCAACCATAATATCCCAAGAATCGTTTGCCTTTTTTGGCCATCACACTGAACTTAAAATGATTCTTAGTCAGAGATAAAGAATAGAAAAACCTATCGTGAGCGAAATAGTCCCCAAGTATGCATCAATACTTGCAATAGAATAATAGGAAAGGCAGAACCCAATTAAATTCAAGCCAGATCTTAACAAATTTGAGTTACATCTAAAAAAATATGCAAATATCAGACCAAGCAAGCAGAATTTGTATATATTAATTTGTCACACATACCCAGTCATAATTTTTAGTAAGAAACTCTGATACAGTAGATTTATGCCTTGTCAAAAGCTCCTGCAATAAAATGAGACAATGGCATCAACATTCGGACAAATATGATTACAAGAACCAAGACTTGGACAGAAAATGATGATCACGGAATATCTCACTCTCTGAAGAATGCTTGTTAAACACATCAAGTACCATTTTACCATAGAGTATAAACAGATAAACTTGCTTGAGTTTTTTCATTATCCTACTCTTGGAAATTAAAGGTCCTATACATGTCATAACAGCTAATAAGGAATCTGATAAAAGTTAAAAGCTAACAAGGAATAAGTGAAAACTTAAAAACATCCAGGCCCAAGAACAAAAAAGCGGTGTTAATTCTGCTGAACCGCTAATCAATAATTTTGGTCAACACTTAACCTTAAAAGTTGCTGAGGCGTCTGATGCAATGTCAAAATTAGGAAGTTGTATATAATCAAAAAACTTCTTCATGTGCTCCGACTCCAATACGTACCTGTGAAACAAACCACTAGCCCATGAACAAGGATAAAGTAAAAAAAGATGAATATGGTGTTGACCATTGAGAACAAAAAGCTCCGTGTCCAATAAAAGAAGATATATTTCTTAGCACTTTTATCAAATGAGACCGCATATGTGGTTGAGTCACACAACTGACTATTCCACCTCGTTTATACTGCTTACCTGGCAATACTCTGATGACGTATACACTCCCTCAACATTGCACCATAATGTAAAGCAAGATCTGGGTTTTCATACCTAAACAAAAATGAGAATAAGTGTTACAAAGTTGATACATAGTAGATAAATAAGGAATCTAGGAATCTACCTTTACATATAAACAAAAATAATGAACCAAAATATGAACTATTAAAAACATAATGAGATGAAAATAAGACATTTTAACTTGAGGTTTCATAATAAGTATAAAATTTCCTATCAAAAACATGAATCCCACTACTAAAATAGTGTAAATTAATAAGTAATTACATTTAATGAACCTCAGTGATATTCTTCTTTTTTGGGGGTTGGGAGAGAGGAGAGAGGAGGAGGGGGGGGGGGGGGTTGGCAATGGTCAGAATTTTTTCCAAAATATAAAACCCTAATATTCAATAGCATACCCTGATATTAAAAGATCCATAAGATCTTTATTTCGTTCCAAGTAATCAGAAGCAATCAATCGTGACTGAACCTGTTGTCTTTGCAAATTTGCAACCACTTGAGTGGCATCTTTACGGGCCTACAAAAGAAGATCCTCATCATGGAGAGCACCAAGAAGAACAACAAAGCCATCACAGAGAAGTAAAAAAGGCATGCCATTTCCACATCCATATTCAATACACATACCTGAATACGATCCTTAATAAAATACCAAACATTTAATTCTGACAATTAAAACAGATGGACCACTTGAAATTATTAATGCTCAATGATAGAACTGGTTCATGCTTACCTCCAAGTTCATCTTTGGAAGACAAATAATAAGAAGACGTAGTGTGTTCTCCCTAAAAAATTCCTGCGTCAGTTGTGCACAAGCTTCTGAAACTGGCTCTGATTCGCTATTGCCATAAAGAATAACCTTTAACTCCCGGATGAGTTTACATAGTTCTGACAACTGGAGGAGAGTCAGAATGTCAACATGAAACAATCTCGATTGTGGAACTTCAACATACTTAGAAAATAAGCATACAAAATATGTATAATTTCAGTATGAACAAATTCACAAGATTGCACCATGTACCGGTCATGAAATGTGCATCTCATGAACTTTTGAAAGCAAATTAAATGTTTTTCTCTCACATGGAAACAAAATACAAACTAACTGTAATAAAGAGCTAAATTCTAATTAAATAAAAAGTTAAGAACAAATCTAACCAGTCTAGCATGCATAACTAGCCCATCAAACATTTCCTTAGGAAATCTGTTTTCTCATGAATATTTTCCCAAGAAATTATTTTTCCCTCAATAAACTTTTTCTCTGCACTCAAATACACCCTTGTTGAATCTGCCCAATGTAGAATTCTTTGATCAAGATATGAAATATTGATCTGTGAGGGAAATTGCTTCAAATAACAAAAATCCACTATATGGGAGATACATCCACAATAACATAATCAATTATCACCAACTTCTACATCTTGCAATCAGATTAGGTTATACAAGAGCGGTATGCAAATGCAACACTTCCTAACGAGATACTAACACTAAATCTGAACACTGTTAAGGATCTTAAAATTGACCAAAAAACACAAATATGCCGTACTAACAACTACTTTTTCTGTTCTTTTTTTCCTGAAATATATAACTGTAATATATATTTAGTGATCGATAGTCAAGTTGACCACTGATGAGGAAAGTGAACAAAGATTAAACCCCCAGATTACAATTCTTACGCTATAAACATGAACAAAAACACAAAAATCAATCATTTCTCAAGAAAAGCTCCCCGGATCCAAGAAAAAGAAAGAAAATAGCAACAAATTACTAAATTCTTTAAAAAAAAGCAATTCGCACTCTCGTCTTCCCTTACTTGCTTTCTTTGCATGGTTAAGAACTTCCTAGAAAACCAAATTCCATGATTTGTTTTACCATTTCTGAGATATTCCTCAATCTCAAAACAATAAAATATAACAAAGACATCAAAACTCAAACTTTTGATTGTTAATCAGGTAATATTAGCCAATTTTTATTTATTTTTAAATCCAAATTTAATATAAAACACTATTAGCAGAGACCAATAACTGAAGATCTGAAATTTAAATCAAACAAACATGAAAACAACAGAATTGGAGATAAAACGAGGGAAAATCAAATCGAAGATCATCGAACCTTCTCTTCTCGCTTGGTTTCGCGATAATTGGAGTTGCTATCGATGTAGATGAGAAGCTCGCGAGTCTGTCGAACGAGCTCGGGAGGCGTTCGTGGCTTCGATTTGAAGAGTCCCTTCATCTTCTTCGGTAAAACTGCTCGCAATGGAACACAAGATACTCTGCGAAGCAGAGATCTTTGGGTAAGCTTGTTGAGACAAAAACAGAGAGAGATTAAGATTGTGTTACATAGATAGAGATTCATTGTTAGTTTTCTCCTCACCTAGTTCAGGTTCTGTTTTCTTTTTCTTTGATCTGTTAGGGTTTCAATCGAAAATGAGAGAGACGCCTCGTCGCCTCATCATGGTCCGGAGAAAGCGCGAAACCAACACCATCCTCTGTGTTAATGGTTGTCAGTTATTTCTCCTCTCTCTTAGATGGAGTTTCTCTTCGTGCTGCGCGCACTGCGCACTTTAGCACTGCGCGTGGCATAAAATTACACTTACACACTTGTCTTTTTCCTATTGGATGGGAAAAAAAGCCAATCGTTATAGATTTTCTTAAAAAAATATATATATATTTTTTTTAACTTAGAATCAATCAATAATAATAGGCTCCCCTGCTACAAACGCCCCTATCACAGAAGCATAGAACAAACACCTTGGGATACACAAGAAAAAGATTTATAATTCTATGTATCCCGAGGTAAATTATTTATGATTCTGTGATAAAAGCGTAGAGGGGCATTTGTCGTAAACGACGTCATATTATCGCAATTCTTATAAATAACATGTCATCCACATATAAGCCTCCCCCAAACCCACCCTTTCTTTATATATTTTTAATTTAATTAATAAACAACACATGATAATCACAATCTACCATCACAATAATACATGCCTTAGGCATCTACATATACCAAAATCTGATTGACTCAATAGGTGTAAAAATTTAACTAAGTAGTGTGAAAAATAAAGGTAGTCAGGGTTGGCTTAATGGAAATTTCAGGCCAATAAGCGATTAATGTCCATAGGTTGTGAGTTTGATGCTTAGTAAGAGCACCTGTAAGGGTGCACCCTCACTTACCTAGTGTGTGTGATGTGTAGGTATTGCACGTGTCCCAAGACTAGTACTTGGACAAGACTATGATCTATGGACGGATAAAGTCTAGATATGGGACCAATCCTCTGTCTACATCAACACACTCTCTTCCTTTTCTTTATTGCAACGAGCCCACTTGTAACCCTGCATCCTGCCAAACTGAGCTCCTTTACACTTTCAAGTTCACATGCTATTGCCTTACAATTAATTCCCTAACCTTATATCACTTTCTTTCTAACATCTCAGCTGTCATGTGTTGTGCTTTGAATAGTTTGTTTGAGCAATTTATTCTTCTTTAAAAACATAGTTAAATGGACCAAAATATAACAACCACCCAATTCATGTAAGGTTGTGGTTGATGTTCATTTGTATGGTGTGTATGATGTTTCGGGCCCTTATTGTACTGGTGTGTCCCTATCAACATCCGTAAGATATTCTTCTCAACCAATGGATGGTGATCATAATGTACTAATTGGTGCCTAATATTTTGGCTTTGAGTGTAGTTGAAAATATGGAACAATATGCTAATAGGGTTAGGTGAAGAAGGTAAAGTCATGATCTCTCTCTCTAATAATTCATTCACCTAGAACCATTCACCATCCGATTTTTGTTGACGTTATCCAATAGAGTCGTGATAATATGACACCCCCTTCTCACATACGTCCCAAAACAGAATTATAGATCATTTGCCTCGGGATACACAAAAAAGATTTATAGTTCTATGTGTCCTGAGGCAAATGATCTACGATTTTGTGATGAGGTATGTCAGAGAGGGACGTCAGAAAATCATTATTCTATCCAATATTAAAAATTAAGAGTCCTAATTTAAATTGTATGCGATAACTCTTTTTTTCTTTTTTTCACTAATCTTAGCATTGAAAATATTTTTTTATCTGATACAGTTTTATTTTGAAGAGATATACAAGTTGAAGGTTTTAAAATAATGAAAGAATTGAACAAAATAACGTAGAATATTATAATAAAAATAGATATGAACCCACTTTCAGACAAAAGACGCTGATATCGACATATTATAATAGAGGAACAAGATTCCTTAATTGATTCCAAATCTTTGAGGTAAGGTTTCGATAATGATAATGAATGATGAAGAGTAAATTGACTATGCTAACAACATGCACATATTAGCAAGTGTGACATACCAAACTGTGAGTGATGGGCTTTGTTTAAGTTATGGGCTTTGTTTAAGTTATTTGAGTGTTTATAATATAGATCTGAATTCAAAATCTATCGTCACCTGAGTTACTGATCTCATTAAAATATGTTTATGTGTGATAATACTAAATATTTAGTACAAATTGAATTGGAAAAGTTTGTGGAGTTTTAACTCTACCTTCGTCATTTAAATATTAATTACTAATTAATAATCACTAACTTGATAATAGGTTAAAAAACATATTAATAGTATTTATTTTTTGGACTTATAGACTAATAGATCATTAATAAAAGGTAAATGAATTGGTAGGATAACTATTTCAATTTTATATGATTCATCATTGCAGTGGTATGTTTTTTTTTTTTTTGGATAAGGTTTTGAGATGATAAATATTATTATTGTTAGTGGTAACCAATTTAGTTTTTAGGGATATTAAAATAAATCTTTATTTTTTAATGTATGTTACTGTACAAATAATATTTACTAATAATGAATCTATTATTTTTGTTGTATAATACTAATATAAAATAGAAATTAAGGCATTTGAAAAATCCAAATAAAATCTATTTTCTAAAACATATACATGGGTAGATGTGATTGGTTTAAAGTAGCATGATAATTCGTAAATTTTGATATCTTAACAAATAATTTTGTTCGTAACTCTTATTTTTGATGGGCTAGCTGTGAAGATGCATATCAAACTAAATTATAGTATTATCACATGTGGGCTTTATGCAACTTATCGAAGTCCACAATAATTTTGGTCTAAATTTTTTGATAATCAAAGATTTTATTAAGTAATTGGCCTAAGTATTAATGATATTATCTTAAAGTATAATTTTTCTTATTAATGTTTTTTTTTTTCAAAATCTAATTTGATTGGTACATGTCAATTAGGGGCAAAGCCAGGATTTTGCTCTCATGGTAGCAACTAAGAGAAAAAAAAAAAAAAATTGTAGGGGCAACCACTGAAGGACAAAATTTTTTGGGGGCAATAGCGACGGATTTTCTTATCTGATGTTGTTATTTGTCACAATAACTCATGTATCCTCATAGGTTTCGAAAATTCTTGTGGGGGCAAGTAGCTAGCCCCAATTTAAATCTGTTATTGATGTCAATCACATAATACTCTTGAAATCCAAAATTTATGAATCGCATTACCAGTAGTTTCCTTGATTTTATTATTACTATTATCATAAAGATAATTATATAATATTTCATAAATTCCACATGAAATGCCAGCATTTGCTCAGCCAAAAAAATAAAAATGGCATGATTTCTTTTGGGAGATAAACAAAGGTAAGCCAAGGATTTAAGACTTCTATAAGATGTCCTATTTTCTGGGTCAATTTTAAGAGAGACTTGGGAATTCTTCTTGTTAATGTAGATTTTTGGTCTTATTGGAGCTTGCTTCCCATCCCTACGCTTATCATGGTTTCAAAACTCAGTTTGACGTCTTGCTCGTCCATGGACGAAATTGAGTTGTCTTGGACGACTCAATTTGTATGGGATAATACAAAATATTGGCTCAATTTAGAATGATTGATTTACACATATTTAAATTAAAATAATTATAATTTTTTAATAAAATAAGGTAGAGTAGAAGATGTTTAGTCATAAAATCATATTTTATTTACATAATAAATATTTAAATTCTAAAAAAATTAATTATTTAAATCAAAATCTACCTAATCTCTATTAAATCGGCCGAGTTTTATTGACTCGACCAAGATTTTTCAAATATTGTCTAAGACATCTTGATTATTTCGTGAGATGATGTTATTGTTGAGACACCCCATATATGATATATTCGTATCGTTACTAAACGATATTGAGTTGACTCAGGTGAATCATCTCGATATTGGACCTCACATCGCACACCCTGAAGTGAAAGTGAGTCTCTATTCTGTGCATTGAATACAAAAAAATTCCAATTTTTATATATTGTTTATTTTAGTTCTCAAAACATGTTTTTACAGCGAATTCGTCATTTTTATAATCTACACATTCGTTGAAAAATACCAATGATTTTACCTTATCAACGATCTCAATTAGGGGTGTCAATGGGTACCCATTTACTCGGAATTGAACTAGAACTAAAATCGAAAACTCCGGTTCCGATTCCCTTTTTATTAGAATTGATTAGAGTAGAGTCTAATATGGAACCGAACCGATAGGAACCGGAACCATTAGGTTCTATCCGATGGGTACTCGAACCAATTTATTTTGTTAATTATTTTTACATTATACGTGATTCAAGAAAATCCTATATTTTAAAATTAACATATATGATATAAAATTCTTCAAATTTCATATAAACTAAATATTTTGAGTTTAAAATGAGTCATTTCTTTTTAAATTTATTACTTGTACAGGAAATACATTTTAATATTTGAAAATAAAAGTCAATAAATAATCATTTTAGTGGAACAACTTATTATTAAGTTGATACTTTACAAATAATATGATATTTTTTAGAAGAATTTTTTTATTATAATGATTTTGAACTAATTTTTCTCATTCGATTATTAAGAATGGAAACTAATGGGAACCTGTGATTTTTAATGGTTTCTGTCCGGTTCCATTTATTTTAAAATTGAAACCAGAACCGATAAAATATAAAAGTTATGCTTCCAAATATCATAGGAACCGAACTAGAATTGACCCATTGACACCCCTAATCTCAATGATAATTTATCAACAAAATCGTTGATTATAAAAATGACAAATTCACTGGAAAAACATATTTTGGGAATTAAAATGAACAGTGTATTGAAACTGGAATTTGGACATAAGTTAGGCACGTTTTGGGAAAAATCCCAATTAAATAATTGTGTACATATTGATTGATGTCTCATAAGTAACAGTTGGTGTGCTAATATCAATTTTCAAAAGGGCAATTGTTTAGGCTGAACCGATGAACCGGACGGTTTGGTTATCAGATTTCAGACCGACCGCTCCCAATCTTATGTTTCGTTAGGTTCTACTGGTATGGTAGCTTGGTTTGAATCATCGTTATCTGATCGATCAGATTTTTGTTCGAAACAAAGCTCCACCACACACTTTCGCCACATTTAGAGGCACAATTAGAGAGAGATCGAAACCATGTTCGTTCTTCAAAGAATGGCAGCTTCACATACTCTTTTCGCTTCTTCTCTTCGTCTCTCAAACCCTAACAAACCCTCCATCACAAAACCCTACTTATCTCTCCCAAAGTTCTTCATCTCGATTTCGAGAAGAAAATCAATTTGCCTAACTAGGGTTTACGCGAATAAGAATCGAAGCAGTAGAGGGATCTCAACCTCTTCGGCTGTTGCCACAGATTCAACCGAGACAGTCATTGAACCTAAAGAGAAGATACCGAAGGAAGATCCGGAAGTTAAAATCGTTCTTCCCACAAATGATACGTCCCAAAATTTGCTGAGAATTCGACACACTGTAAGATGAAGTATTTCTTCCTAAAATTTGTTGCTCAATTTATGCTTGTTGATTGATGTTGGTTAAGAATTTAATGGAAAAAAGGAAACTTGCATTCAAATTGACAAATTTGATTCGATATTGGATAAAAACTGTGAATTTTATCAACAATTTAGTAAAATTTCGCTTGTTTTATAATTCAATTCAGATGAAGGTCTATAAAATTCATTTGATGTCGCAGGAAAATTCATTTTTTCTAAAATTTCTTGCTCAATTTCTGTTTGGTGATGGATGTTGGTTAAGAATTTGATGGAAAAAAGTGAACTTGCATTCAAATTAACAAATTTGATTCAATATGGGATAAAAATTGTGAATTTTATCAAACGGTTTAGTAAAATTCTGCATGATTTGTAATTCAATTCAGTTGAAGGTCAGTGAAATTCATTTGATGCCCCATCTTTTTCCTGGAAGCTTGGATATTTGGCTGGCATCTTATGGCATTTGCTGTCACACGTAAACGTCAAAGAAGTAATGGATTGGATACCCACAACCTTATTATGAAGCCTAAAGTGATAGTAGATACTTGTAAGTGCAACTTAGCCTAAGAGAGGTAATGGAGTCATAGAACTTTGTTTTTGAGTATTTCTATTTGAAAATAGGATTTGTGAGATCTAAGCTGATCTCATTGCTTGTATGATTGTTACTAGATTATGCATGATTAATGTCACACTCCAATAAATATAGATATGTTGCAATGGGTCATACTTATAATAAAATAAAACTCATATTAATATAAGACTGTTGAGTCAATTTTTTGACTAGATGTTTTGGTGTATGATTGCAGTGCGCACATGTAATGGCAATGGCTGTTCAGAAACTCTTCCCAGATGCGAAAGTGACCATTGGGCCATGGATAGAAAATGGGTTTTATTATGACTTTGATATTGAGCCTTTAACAGACAAAGACTTGAAGAGAATTAAAAAGGAGATGGTGAGTAAAACTTTAATAATTTTATCCTTTTGACCATAATGGGGAAAATATTCATTAGCTTATGGTTTCAGGGGTACGAAATTTATTTCTTACATCATCTGTAGGATCGCATAGTCAATCGAAATTTACCACTAATAAAAGAAGAAGTTTCCAGAGATGAAGCTGAGAAGAGAATAATGGCCATAAACGAACCTTACAAAATGGAAATTTTGGAAAGTATCAAAGAAGATCCTATTACCATTTATCATATCGGTCAGTTTTCTTACTTTCTTTCACTTTTGGTGCTATTAAGTCCATGTATATTTTCATGCATTCTGCATTTAATTAGTTGTACCCTAGACTTGCATATCATTCAACAACTTATTTTCTTGCGATTATTGTTTACTTTTATTATTTCATCCCTTATTATTGTTGTTGTTTAGCTCAAAATTATCCAGTTTGAATCTAATGATTCATCTTTCTTTAAATCTTTAGACATTTTGCCTAGTTTTTAGTTCAATTAATTGAACTTATCTGGAGTTTCTCGTTAGTTGTTACTGATTGAAGTAAAGTACTTCAGTAATGAATTTGAGTAAATTGTGCTTTCTGGTTCTGGGGTCATTCACCATACGATAACGTATCTCTGTGATGAAATTTATTGTTTCCTTCATTTTATTTTCTTCCGTTCTCTCATTATCTTCTTTTGTGTTTGTCAGGTAATGAATGGTGGGATCTTTGTGCGGGACCCCATGTTGATTCTACTGGGAATATAAACAAGAAAGCTGTTGAGCTTGAGTCAGTTGCTGGGGCCTACTGGAGAGGTGATGAAACTAAACCAATGCTGCAAAGGATATATGGCACAGCTTGGGAAACTGAAGAACAGTTGAAAGCATACCTTCACTTTAAAGAGGAGGCAAAACGCAGAGATCACAGACGTCTTGGTCAAGATCTTGATCTATTTTCTATACAGGTATGTTATTTTCATATGTTCATATTGCTATTCGTTCAACTTTATTGTACTCTTTTGTTACTACTGATCTACCAAGTGGACTCCTTATCTTTATTATATCCTATAATTACAATCAAGCTTGGTCATGAAATATTTTCTTTTTCAGGATGAAGCTGGTGGTGGCTTAGTTTTTTGGCATCCAAAGGGTGCCATTGTTAGGCATATTATAGAAGATTCATGGAAAAGGATGCATATACAACATGGTTATGATCTACTGTACACTCCACATGTGGCAAGGGCACATCTCTGGAAGACCAGTGGTCACCTGGATTTCTACAAAGAGAATATGTATGATCAGATGGAGATTGAGGATGAACTCTATCAACTTCGACCTATGAATTGCCCTTACCATATTCTAGTTTACAAACGGAAGCTGCATTCTTACAGAGATTTTCCAATTAGAGTCGCTGAGTTGGGAACAGTATATAGATACGAGTTGTCTGGAAGCCTGCATGGTCTTTTCCGTGTTAGAGGTTTCACCCAGGTATATTATCATCCCTCCATTTATATTGTGGGACATTGAATTTATGTTGAGTTGCAAACGTTGATTTGTGCTACTTTTGTAATGTGTTTGTTACAAATCATGTTCCAAAAGGTGTTTGAGGCTTAGCCTCAAGGCTGGGCTTTCCCTAGATTCCCCAAGCCTTGTTAGAAAGCTTTAAATCTTGAGAGGTGTACAACTCATCCACTGAGTTCTTGAGAAAGGCATATGCCTAGCACTCTCTATACCTTTTTTAGTGCCTTACATCATAGGTATTCACCATAAGTGCATATGCAAGCGGAGGTGTGTTGACATTCTCCCATCCACTACATTTTGTTTTTGATCATGTGTGGAGCTCCATTTTTAGGCTGTGAAACACTTGAGATTGTGATTACAGAACCTAGGTTTACAGATAACTATATCTTTCTGTTCATTGATGCAGGATGACGCACACATATTCTGTTTGGAGAATCAGATCAAAGATGAAATCAGGGGTGTCCTGGATCTAACAGAAGAGATCCTTCTGCGATTTGGTTTTAACAAGTACGAAGTGAACCTTTCCACAAGGCCTGAGAAAGCAGTAGGAGACGATGATATATGGGAAAGAGCAACAGCTGCCCTCAGAGATGCATTGGATGATAAGGGTTGGGAGTACCAAATTGATGAAGGTGGGGGTGCCTTTTATGGTCCTAAGATTGATCTCAAGATAGAAGATGCTCTTGGAAGAAAGTGGCAATGCTCGACTGTACAGGCAAGTTCTCTACTCAAAATAGGTGCCATTACACTAAAAGTTCTACGTGCTTGCATTATCTTTGTCCATGATGGAACTATTTTCCTATAAATACTCTTTCTTTTGCAAGTTCTAGGTGTTGTTTTACATCTAATGCAAGAGGATCATGTAGCGGACTAACATAAAACAATGTCTCTTTCGCTTGTATGAACAGGTTGATTTTAATTTGCCACAGCGGTTTGACATGACTTATGTTGACTCGAACTCGGAAAAGAAGCGGCCTATCATGATCCATAGAGCAGTGCTTGGATCCTTGGAGCGCTTTTTTGGGGTCCTCATAGAGCATTATGCAGGTGACTTTCCATTGTGGCTTTCTCCAATCCAAGCACGTGTTATACCCGTCACTGACACACAGGTGTGTACAATTTCTTTCACATCTGCATATTCAGTTTCTTACAGATTCTTTTGAGGGTGTTTTATGCAGTCTGACAAGTTTTGGTCAAATTAAGTAACCAAATAAGATTTTGAAATATTTTAAGTATCTGGATAAATTTTACCATTTGTGTAAAAAGATATTGTAATGAATTTAACTTTATACTCCTTTGAGTTTTATTTTTATTTTGATTTACACAACTGATATTTTAAAATCAAAGAGGTATAAAGGTAAATTCACAGCACCGTAAAATTTATCCGGGTATGTAAATTTTCAAAACCGCATTTGGTTATGTAACTTGACCAAAAGTTCCATCCGTTTTTGTTTTTTCACCTTTTTTTGAAGGGTGATCTATGTTAACCCAACACTTCAAGATGGATGTCGTTGCCATGTCGACAGGCCATCTTTAAGTGCAAATGGCATGTCCCTTACTTGGTAACATAGAGGTTGAATATCTTGACATCCTTGGGATTCGGGTTCTCTGCATGAAGCTCACATATGTGTCTGCATTTTTCAGCTTGAGTACTGCAGTGAGGTGACAAACAGATTAAAAGCTAACGAAATTCGAGCTGAAGTATGCCATGGTGAGCGCCTCCCGAAGCTTATAAGAAATGCAGAGAAACAGAAAATTCCATTAATGGCAGTTGTGGGGCCCAAGGAAGTTGAGACTAATTGTGTTACTGTTAGATCTAGGTTTGGTGGTGAGCTGGGAACCATGAGCATTGATGACTTTGTGAGCAGAATTAAGCTTTCCATTGAAGACAGAACTCCATTTTAGAACAGATAGATCTTGTTGGAAACTGATGGAGATCTTGCAAATTAGCAGGACACATCATGGTATTTGTTTCTTGAGCAATTGTATACACCACATATTAAGTTACAATCATAGAAGCCTTGTCACGAATGGTGTCTACTGTTCAGCTTTATGGCATTTTCACAGGATATATACACTCAGAACACAAGAAAATTCACTAAATTTGTTGTCGAGGTTGACATGATATATTGGTTGGCATAACTTGAGCCAAACCTTTGTAATGTTTGAAGAGTTTGTTTTAATCTTTAATTTTGGGGGTTGATAAATATTTTAAGAAATTGGGGTGTAATAAGTAAAAGTTGAGGTGCCAATAGAAACAATAAAAAAAAATTGTGTTCTCTTCAAGAGCAACACATGGGCTTGGATACACAAAAATATTTAAGACAGGAGGCACAATCTACAAGTCAATCGAGGAAG
The DNA here is from genome assembly GCF_017979445.1 of Akebia trifoliata. Taxonomy (NCBI): domain Eukaryota; kingdom Viridiplantae; phylum Streptophyta; class Magnoliopsida; order Ranunculales; family Lardizabalaceae; genus Akebia; species Akebia trifoliata. Next base: position 981,168 of record NC_141387.1, read on the forward strand.
AAAATACAGGGCTGCTCATACTGAAAGATACTGAATTTACTTTGATGTGGTAATGAAGCTTGTTTGAGGTTGCACTGGTCCATGGTCCAGTTGTTCCAAAAACAAAAGCTCCTGCAAGCACCAAGAAAGAAAAAAAAAATAAAAATACGGTGGAATAGGTATCGGTTGAACCCATTTGTTAAATTCTTTGTAATAGGGTATGATCAAAGATAGATCGTTCACCAAGTGTAGGCATCAACAGTGTGATTGAGAATAAGTAGAGGCTAATGAGCTCTGCCTCAGGGAAAACCTTTAAATCTTATAAATAAATAAATAAAAGAGAAAGATAATCGATTGGCATCCCAACTTTTACTTATTCTCATCCATTGACTTAATTTTTTATTTATTTTATTTGGAATGTAATAAGTAAAAGTTAGGGTGCCTGTAGACACCCCAAATTTTACGTGACAAAGCGTAAAGGCTCAAGGATTCCCAGCCATGTTCAAAATAAACGAAGTGGCCCAAAACTCATTAATTTGACGATAATCAAGCAAATCCCATGTCTTTTCAGTTTATTTTTAGGATTGGATTACTTTGTTTTTAAAAATTATTTCCAAATTCTATAAAAGAGAAGCCTTTACTTGAGTTGAGGCACTTTCTTCTCTTGCCTAAAACCTATGCTCAAATACCCTTAAGCGTCCCTCATCTCTACACCTCGAGTCCTCACTCTCTCTTCCCCTCTCAAACCTTCATTAAAATACCTTGAAAAAAGAGTAAAAAATAAAAAAAAACAGAAGAAAATAGGAGCACGAGCTTCCAAAGGTAGGGTATGATAGTTTTATTTAAGTATTGCATTTTTCCATTTTCCTCTTCTACCCTCCTCAACTCTCTTTATTTTACTTTTAGAATGTCCTAAGATGCAGTGGAATAACCCCTCTCCCACACCCGGTATATCGGATCCAACTGTCATACAAGACGTGTGAGGATGCTTAGTCGAAAGGGTGGGAGTTGAAGCCCAATATCCCAATGACAAGATATTACAAATGAGATACCCTTAGTCCCTTAGGGGATGACCACCATTTGTGTTCCCTTGACCATTTTTGTTATATTTCATACACATTCACTCATCTCGAATGACAAAGGTAAAATGGTTATTTCCCTAACATGATCTGACGTCTATTTTATGGTTCTTATATTGTTCCAGTGAAGCCATTTCGGCTAACAGTCGAGATTTTCTGATGGGTTGCATTCAGGCCATAAGGAAAATGATTGAAAACCCTTTCTTTGGATGGTCAGCATGATCTAATCATTGATTTTTTGCTCGAATGGGAAATAAATTATGTTCAGAAAAATATTCAAGAGTAACACATTGGAAACAAAAAAATTTACACAAAAATATTTAAGACAGGAGCCACTATCTACAAGTCAATCAACAAGAAAAGTTTTAATAGCCATTGATGTATATTTCTTTTTGAGGAAGAAAATACAGGGCTGCTCGATACCTTTTTGGGCATGCAGCACTTCTTCATTTGTCCAAAAGATAATGAATTTACTTCGATGTACTAATGAAGTTTGCTTGAGGTTGCACTGGTCCATTTGTCCCGAAAACAAAAGCTCCTGCAAGCACAAAGAAATCGAAGAGAAAAAAAAAAAAACAATAGAATAGGTATCAGATGAACCCCTTCGGTAAATTCTTTGTAATATATGGTATGATCCAGATAGAACACTCACCTAGTGTAGGCATCAACAGTGTGATTGCACCAAGTCCAACAATTTTAAGTGGCAACCCTGTCTTGATCATATCTTTGACATCGATATGTCCCGTTGTAAATCCAACAATATTAGAAGGCGTGCTCGTTGGTAGCAAGAATGGGAATTGGGCTCCTATAGCTCCAGGAACCATAAGGTGGAGAGGGTGCACATGCATGGTTTCGGCTACTTGGATGAGGAGTGGAACTACAAGCGTTGTGGTGGCATTATTCGATGTAAACTCGGTGATGAACGCGCTTATGAGACAAACAGCAGGGGCAAGTACAAGGTATGGGACTTCCTCTAGGAAATCAAGCTTGGAAGATAGAATGCTTGTAAGGCCGCTGGTGCGCACGCCATTGGCTATGGCGAAACCAGCTCCTAGTAGCAGTATGACGCCCCATGGGATTTTCTTGCATTTGTTCCAATCCATCAGTTTCTCTCCCTTATGTTGCTTATTTGGTATTACAAATAACAAGGTTGCCATCATCACCTACACAGAAGAAATCAATTGAATTAACTACCACTTGAGTAAGGTTATACAACATGATTATGCCACGGAATGACTAATTGCACACCACCACTTACTAATTGCATCCCACCACTTAAAAAAATTCTCATTTGCACTCCATTTGGATGATTACACTAAAAAATAATAGAAAAAAATATTGCATTTCGTTTTGATAAATTTGAGGGTCCAACTCAAAACCAATTGGCTATGAGTGGAGAGGCCGAGAATCTTATTAGGAGAGAGACAAGGCAATTTGTGTCAAATGTGGGATTAAACTCAACATGTCCCTGCACGTGTGGGCCGAACTGGGTCAAAGCATATGGAGATATGAATTGGGTGACGTGGAGAAGAGAAAGGCCTGCTTTGATACCATGATAAATTTAGGGGTCCTACCCAAAACCAATTGGCAATGAGTGGAGAAGCCTAGGATCAGAGAGCGACAATGCAATTTGTGTCCGATGTGGGACTAAACTCTACATGTTTCCTCTTCTTTTCCAACCATGCCCACATAAGCATTTTTTTATAGTCTAATCTATGTGCAAACATCACAAATCTCTTGTAATCACCATGTACATCCAATTGATAAACCAAGGAAGTACTGGTTTCGACGATTTTAAAGTCATTGTGAGACTTAAGAAACTTATTGGAATTCATGTCGACACTTCGGACTGATCAATGATCAATAAATTCAAAGAAATAGGATCCAAGCATGAGTTTTTATCAATTTCTAAACAAAGCCTAAATAGAGATTAGAAAACCATTGCCTTCAATTGGTGCCAAAGAGAACACGAACAAAACCAATCACAAGAAAAATAGAGCACGGGCATAAAAGAAGTCATGTGAAGATGAATAAACCCTATAATCATAAGATTAGCGTAATGAAGTGCAATTAGCAGACTAAAATTGAGGTTTAAAGATTAGAGTGCAAACAACAACTAGTGGTGTGCAACTAATCCATCCCTTATGCCACGTGTACAACTATGATTGGAAACTTACACTAGCACTTCCATCACCCACACGTCCTTGGAACAAATCCCCCCAACCAGGAATATCATCTGTTATGCTTCTTGTCATCCACAAAACTATTAGTATCTGCAATTAGTACAAATAAATAAATTAATTAATGAAATCCTCTAAACTATAGGTTCTTTTTGGCAATGTTAATGTACTTCATGACGTACCGAGAACAGAATAAGCACCATCTTTTCAGCAAAGGCCATGGGACCTGCTCAGACAAGCATCACAAACACACACACACACACACAAATCAATCCAATCCACAAACATAATATCTTTATGTCTTGAGATGGAATCCAATTAAGAGATTCCTTGAATCATCTCAAGGCCCCAGCTAGTATCAAATCAACGATGGGCTATTTTTAGTAGGGGTCCAACTTGGTCTAGTTCAACTGAGAACCGAACCGATAGGTTTGGGGTGGTTTGGTTCAGTTTGGAACAAGTTACGGTTTGGTTCCAGGTTAAGAAAATGGAGAACTGATCAATTTGGTTGGGTTCTGGGATGAAGCTTGTAAAGAATCGAACCAAACCCTTGAAGTAATTAATAATAAATAAATATATTATGTATATAAATGTATTATAAATTATTTAAGTAGTTAGGACATAGATTAAAGATTTTATTATGGATAAACTAATGTCTTTTATGTATAATTTTATGAAATCTCATGTTTATTTTTTTTCCATTAAAAATATGTTCTTATAGAATATTGGTAACCCTTAGAACCGAACCGAATCAAACTGACCTTAAATTTGGTTTGGTTCTGGTTCTAATTTTAAGGTCCAATGTATTGGGTCCTAAATGGGGCAGACCTAAGATGAAAATTTAAGATAAATCAGGCCCATCAGTTAGATAATCCAGAGTATTACATAGTTTCCTAATCTACTCTTATTGATGATTGGAAAAGGGCCTACCTAGCAATTCAAGCTCCCTTTTCAAATGGGCTTTGTCCAAGTAAGTTGAAAGAGCTTCTCCAGAACCTTTTGAGCAGTAAAGCAAGTAAAGTATGCCCCAACAGAAAACTAATATGAGTAAAGCCAAAGGGAACCCAAAGAAGAACCAAGTAGCAAAGGTAATGGGCTCTGCTTCAGGGAAGTAACTCTTCCACATCCCCACCAATACAAGATTGACACCTGTACCCGTCAACGTGCTCATCCCTCCGATCGTCACTGAATATATCACTCCCAAAATCACTCCTTTGCAGAACTTTCTAATAATTTCCGATTGGTCGGGACCTTGTGGGAATCGTTGTAAGATTCCGGTGGCCACCGGCATCATTATCACCGCCGTTGTTGTGTTATGCATCCACATACTAACAAATGCGGTCGTGGCACAGATCCCGAGGAGCAATAGTGGTGGATTCAGAGGATCTCCACAGAATATCAAAGTTATCTGAAGGACCACAATTATGTATTATTTACATGTTTGACTATTTCTATGTCCGAGATGCTAAGGTCCAACCAAATACATTGAATATCATTAACCTTAATAATTGTATGTATTTTTTATTTTTTATTTTTCCAAAAATAACCTAAAAATACAATAACAAAATGTATAAATTTTAGCCTCTTTGTATAATTTTGCAAATATCTTTATTGAGATTCATATTTACAACAATATAGTTACATGGTTGCTTTTTAGATGTATTTTCTTTGAAAAAAAAATATACTTTTGAATATTGGATATTAAATCATTTAGGATTAGATTTAATTTATGATGATTAAAAGAATCCTAAATAGGAAATATATATAGAAAATAAATCAAAGTAGATATATGAACACATTTGAATTAACAGAAGATATGATCCTAATAAACAAAATGAAAAAGAACAATTCAATATTGGAACTCACATTCAAGGCAAGTCTTTTATGTATGTTGTACTGTTCAATGGCAAGAGCCAGTATAAAGCTTCCGAGGACGAGAGCGATCACATCATCCATATAATTTTTGGCAACATCGTCGGCTGAAGCAATCCCAAAGAGCGGAAATAGAAAAAGGGGAGACATGGAGGTAACCGGCATAGGTATGGCCTCAGTAATCCACCACACAAAGATCCATGTAAGTATGGCTAACATGTTTCGGCTCGTCTTCGGGCCATTGAATTCGACACAAAGACATATAATGGTGCATGATAGGGGCCCTAAGAGAATGAAAAAATTGTTGTAGGTGAAAATTGATCTAAGAGTTGAGTTGAAGCTTTGTGATCCTTGAATGGAGTCTTGATGGAGAGGAAGAAGAAATGGGGTTTTGGAATCATAAGATGTTGAATGAATTAATGTGTGATCATCATTCATTTTTGGAGAGTTGCAGAGGTGAAGATGAGAGAGATTCAATTTTTGTAGTTGGGGAGAGAAGTGGAAGACAAAATGATTTTTTCTGTGGTTTTTGGATTTAGTTCATAAAGAAAGAAGCGTCTCAAGTATACACCAGTAGGTAAGACTTTTACTGCCATTTTATAGCCTAAACGTGCAAAGTAGAAACTTGGAGGTAAGACCTTTAATTAATTCCCATTTTAGCCTCATAATATTAAAGGGTAGTTTAGGTATAAGATTATGGGTTTTGCTCAATATTTGAGATAACCCAAGACTTTTCAAACTGACGGCACTGACGGCATGTCTCTTGACCATGATTTCCTGTGAAAGATTCATACAATGACCAAAATACCTTGATTTTTTTTCCACTTCAAAATCTCTTTTCATATATGTTTGATTACATGAAAAATGACTTTCTATAAAATTTAAAATTCATGAAAAAATAGTAGTAAAAAATAGATAGGATTAGAAAATTAAATTTCATTATTTGATTTTACTTGGATAAAATCATGAAAAAAAATATGAGAAAAAAGAAGAAGAAGAATGGGATGAGGAGAAGGAGGAAGAAGATGAGAGGAGGGGGATAGGAAGAAGAAGATAAGGAGGAAGAGAGAAGGGGGAGGATGTGGCGATGACGACCGAGGTAAGTGAGGAAGAAGAAGATGTGGGGAGAACGTGGTGGTGGTGGTAACGGAGGTGAGAGATGGGGAAAGAGAAGAAGAAGAAGAGAGAGAGAGAAGGTGATCGGAGATAGTGAAGACGAAAACGACGACGATGATGGTGACGATGAGGTTAGTTTGATGATGGTAGTGATAGAAAAGAAAAAGATATGAGTGATGAAGAATTGGTGATGAAAAATATGGATGAATTTTTTTATTGGAGTGAAAGATGAATTTTTATTTTCATATGCTATTAAACACTTGAAAAATATATTTTTTCTTGACAATTGATTTTGCACCCTATTTTTCATGTGCAATTAAACATACATTATATTCAACTTTGAGATTTTTAGTTACAAGATGACCACAAATTTTCTAGATAACTATGGATCGAGAAGAAGTTGAATATGGATTATTTTTATCATTTTTTTATATTAATCTTTTAAGAAAGATTAATAGAAGAATGAAGATTAATAGAAAATGACATAAATGACCCAGCTTAGAGTTCTTATGGAAAAACAGTATTTTGGATACCTAAGCTTTGAATAGACAAAAATAAAGGAGTAAAGTCGTCATAGTAAGAGATCAAAATTGAAACTCTTTGCTTTCTAACTATTATTAAAAAAAATTGGGTTGACTAAGAGCATTAGCACGTTATAATTGAATTTTAATCATGATCAGTATCCTGTACATGGGTTAAATTGGTCTACCTATGAAAGAGAAAGTAACATTTTATAAATCAACTTGTAAAAAAAAAAAAACCGTGTGAGGCGAGGAACTTATAAAAAAAAAAAAAAAATAAAAAAATAAAAAAATAAAAAAATAAAAAAATGTGAGGTGAGGAACTTATGAAAAAAAAAACGTGTGAGGCGAGGAGTCGCTTAAGAAGGACAATAATGCACCTAAAGTCGGTTCCTGTCCTTGTCCTCCAATGTATGATGATAGAGACATTGAGATTATTACCTTGCAGAAAAAAAGAGACATTGAGATTATTATCCATTCGATGCATCTTGTAGAAATTGAGGAGTGCAAAATAATTGGAGAAGGCCTCTATTTATTTAGAAAAAAAAAAAAAAACTGCCCACATGCAACTATTTCATTGGTCCAACGTGGTTAAATTGACTGTCCAACTTATATTGATTGGGGGAGGAAAATTTTATCCAGTTGTAAGGATGTATTGGTGTCCCGTTCCCATAAAATATGAAAGGGGTAACTCAAAAACTCAATTGACATGTACATGTACCTACAAGAATCTTAGATTTTCTCTCGGGATATACAACTACATGTCCCCATAAAATATGTGCAATTGCAATTGTGTGTTCCAAAGAGGAAAAAATCTATTGTTCTTGTGCATGTCATGTCAATGAGTTTTTGAGTTATCATGTAAGGTTGAGTTATAAAATTAGTACTCTTTTTTTTATGTGGCACTAAAAGTAAAATCACATTGGACTCCTAACCAAGCTGTGCATGCAGTCCAATGTGTATGTTCTTCAATCCCAACATGACATGTAGACACCTTTCCAATGTATAAGAAAGAGACTGTATTGGATCTGGACTCTTTTTTACATATATCACACCAATCCCAAAATTAAATAGTTCTTCAAATGTGAGAATTACCCTTCCATTTTTATCACTCCACCTCATTCTCTCCAATTAAATCCAATGGGAGAAGGAAAGAGAGACTAGAGGAGTCCATGGAACAGAAAGAGTGAGAACAAGCAAAAGGAAAAAAAAATTGATGGAACCCACATCTATAGTGGAGTTTACACACATCAATAAATGGTTGATTGTTTCTGCTGCTTATTTTAGAAGGGAAACAGGTAGAAGTGATTTTTTTTGCTAAGATCACCCTAATCGTTTAACATGTGGCTAAAAGGATAAAATAAAAAAGAGAGAAAATTTATTTGTTATATCTGCCATGAAGAAAGAAAATTTCCTGATTACATCACCTTATGGCATTTAAAAACATGACCCGATGCCACGAGGATACAAAGGATGAAATTCTATGAATTTTGATAAAATAAATTTAAAAAAAAAATAGAGTTATTTTTCACCATTGAATTTTAATTTTAAATTTGGATACTTGACAATTGTCCATTTTCAACACCTTGGATCAAACTCGAAAAAATTAAAATTTGATGAAATCTGGAGGGTTGTGGTGGTAGATTGTCGTTATGATAATCCATGTGGGCTCAATGATCAAAATTTGAAATCATAAAATTAAAATTCCTAGGCAAAGGACACGTGGGTAGGATTGAGAAATTTTCTCTCTATTCATTTTGACATTTGCGTCATGTTATACGGCCATGGTGCTGTGAGTAAACAATCACTCATCGTAGGGCCAAAACTTGGGCAAACCAAATCTGAACTTGCTACGTTGAACCCAACCTTGGGTCAGGTTTGGGCACAATTATTAGCTTGAGTCTGGACAAAAAAATTGACAGAATCAAATTGGATTAGGCTTGGGCATAGGAATTGATTTCCCTAACCCTAACTTAATATGATTATATTTAAAAACATTTTCTTATCCTTTTGTTTATTTATATATCTAAACTAATAAATAATTGATTGATTTGTTATCAATGATTTTTTTTTTTATGTAATTCTATATTGTTGTACATTGATTGTATTGCAACTTGAAATGTTTGCCTTGTTGGAGATTACAACTGACAATTAACAAAGGTGGTTACTTTAGTTAATCATCATATTTACCTTAAATTTATTTAGAAATATATTTTTACAACAAATAATTATAAATTCTACGTTCTTTTACATACCACTTATCTTTATATAAGCCAACATCATTACTAAATTATTTAGTATTAATGAGAAATAAATTAACTAGAAGGAGATAATGAGCCATCCTTGTTAATCTTGAAACACCCATCACATGCCTCACTCATTAGTTGTCATCTCAGTTTCAATGAGGTATTTAAGATCCTCCAACCTATATGACTATCAAAAAATAGAAGGCATAGACATAAATGGTCTCTTAACTTCCCAACGACTTATTCACATCCAGGGTTCTAAGGGTACGTAGTGGCATAGCTATAAGTTTTCATTGCCAATTTTGATGTATCCATTAACTCATATAAAGACTCATTAAAACCTAGGGAGTTTGCCATTTAACATGATAGTGAGCATCACCAAGGCTCCTCTAGGATCCGAATCCAATTGTGTATAATTCTACCTCCTATTTATATTTCACTCCATCTTTGAATGCTTCACTTTGAAATACATCATTCAAACCACCTCATATGGGTTAACTACAATAGTTAATATCTCTTCATGTGTGAATGAGGACGAGACAAATACTCTCCTAAGAGTGGATTGGACAAATATACATGATTGTTCAAATGGTTGGACATACAAAAGAAAACATTAGACAATCCAATTCATGAGTTATAAAAGGAAAAGAAAATTGCTATTGGCACCCCAAGTGTATATTTAAAATTAAAGCCCATTAACCCAAAATCCATCCATTTGGTCCATTGATTTCTTGCCCTTCCCAAAAAGAGATACTTGCCATCCTCCTAAAATCCACGCCACTTGGCAACCTTCTATGGTAAAAACGTGAATAAACTAGAATATCATAGATAAAATCTCTTAGAGGTATTAAAGTGAACATCCACATCTCTCACAATTCCGGACAAGATACTTAGTTTCAAGTTATAATTTAGTTAGAACTGACCATTCTTAGTAGTTAAGAGGTGAAATATTGTTTTTGAAAAAAAAATTATTTTTAAAATAAAAAAAAATTGCATAGGCACTCAAATTATTTTTAGAATTTTCTAAACTAAGGAATGAAAACCTAGAACTTTGTTCAAACATAAAAGACCTTTGACTGATTTATGAAATGTCGTCATGTTCGCCTTACATAGTTTGATTTTGATTTTGATATTTTTATTTGGCATTAGAATTTTGTAGGTATATTCACTACAAACCCTCACAAGTCTAACTCGTCCACTAGAGGTAATCTAAGGGGTTAAAAGCTTATTGCATCGTTAAATGCAGTCGTGTAACCTATAAAAGTAGTCTGTACTTTAGTTTTTTCTTTACTTTTGCTCGAGACTAGCAAAATCTAGGTTTGAAAATGTGATAATGATTTATAAAGTAGTTTCTAGAGCCCTAATTACATAGACTTTATAGGATAAATTATACAACAAATCTCCTAATTAGATATAATTCATCATTAGTTTATAATAATTATCGATTTCAATAAAAATTGTATTTTTGCACTAATTACAATTATTTTCGTGTAATAAGAAGAAGTCTTTAATTTCTAAAAATGAATCAGAGAAATTCGAAGCATTTACTGTGATCCAGTATTCGAACAAAATCAACTGACCAAGACCCAAACCCAATGGGCTCTCATGGACTGTGACTCTCAGGTTGGGTATGGTGGTATAGTGAATATAAAGTGGATTGCCTCGAGATTCATACAGTATGTTGGCGTTGGAAAATAGTTTTTGATTGAAACCAAGTTACAAGATCGTGCGAATTCAAAAAGTTAGTTGAAACCTCAAAAACCTTAATCTGGTTTTTCTATAAATAGGGGACCAAACCATAACTCAAAAGAGAAGATAGAAAAATCTTTGAATAATTTAGAATTAGGTTTAGAGAATTATGATTTTTATTTTTCTGTTCTTTTCTTAAGTTCGATTTTGTAAGGAGACTGCCAAATTCGCTTCCAAGATCAATAAAGATACATTCTTCTTTTCTCAACTCTCCCTTTTTATTTAATTTTTCTTTGATTGATTTTGCAATATTTATTGGCTAAACCTTCGTTAAAGAGGTCAATGAAGATGAAGCAAACTATAATGAATGAATTTGTTATAAATCTATCATGCTTTAATATTCTTAATTGATTTACTTTTTGTTTATAAGTATTGAATGTCTATTTTAAATCATCAAAAATTCTGATGGTTTAATCTTAGATAAGGTCAAATTAAATCATACTTAATTCCAGTAATTGATTTTAGATATCTATATTTGTTCATTTAAAAAGGAATTATACTTTTTAATTATTGTGTGTGTTAAACCAGATTTATTTTCCGATCTACGGGTATTAGCTTTGACTAAGTAGATTGACATAAAAATAATTTAAATTTATTTTATTTATTATATTTGATAGGTTGGATTTGACTGATCTAACCTTTCTTTTAGAGTTTCTTTATTTTATTAATTTAATTAAATATTCCTAAACCAATTTTTAATTAATTACTCATAATCTTTAATTGACTTTAAATTAGAAGGATAATTGTATAACATTACTCATAATCCATATTTCCAAATACATTGAATATCATTAACCTTAATAATTGTATGTAAAATAACCTTAAAATGCAATAACAAACTGTCTGAATTTTAGCCTCTTTATGTAATATTGCAAATATCTTTATTGAGATTGATATTTACAACAATATAGTTACATGGTTGCTTTTTAGACGTGTTTTCTTTGAAAAAAAATATACTTTTGAGTATTAGATATTAAATCATTTAGGATTAGATTTAATTTATGATGGTTAAAAGAATCCAAAATAGGAAATATATATATAGAAAATAAATCATAGTAGATATAAGCCCTATCCATAACAATTTATAATCAAATCAAATCTAAATTATATAGTTAGCACCATGGTTCTAAATCTCGTCTGAGACCGAGACGACTTGTCCGATACATCTTGGTGTTGTTCACCACAGTGTTCATTTTTCTCATTATCGAACGAGACAATTCAAACGTATCAAAAAACTCGTCCGAGACGACTCAGTCTCATTCATAGACGAGACGTCATAAATAAATAAATAAATATAAATATAAATATATATATATATATATATATTAAAAATAATAAAATTGAATATGAAGACATTTGAATTAACATAAGATATGATCCTAAACAAAAAGAAAAAGAACAATTCAATATTGGAACTCACATTCAAGGCAAGTCTTCTATGTATGTTGTACTGTTCAATGGCAAGAGCCAGTATAAAGCTTCCGAGGACGAGAGCGATCACATCATCCATATAATTTTTTGCTACATCATCAGCCGAAGCAATCCCAAAGAGTGGAAATAGAAAAAAAGGGAGACATGGAGGTAATCGGCATGGGTATGGCCCCACTAATCCACCACACGAAGATCCATGTAAGTATGGCTAACATGTTTCGGCTCGTCTTTGGGCCATCGAATTCGACACAAAGACATATAATGGTGTGCATGATAAGGGTCCTAAGAGAATGAATAAATTGTTGTATGTGAAAATTGATCTTAGAGTTGAGTTGAAGCTTTGTGATCCTTGAATGGAATCTTGAGAGGGAGAGGAAGAAGAAATGGGGTTTTGGAATCATAAGATGTTGAATGAATTAATTTGTGATCTCCATTCATTTTTGGAGAGTTGCATGCGGAGGTGAAGATGAGAGAGATTCAATTTTTGTAGTTTGGGAGAGAATTGGAAGACAAATTGATTTTGTTTGTATTTTATGGATTTAGTTCATAAAGAAAGGAACGTATTAAGTATATACTAGGGGTGCAACTTGGTCCGGTTCAAATTGAGAACCGAACCAAATCGATAGCTTTGGGGTGGTTTGGTTCGGTTTGGAACAAATTGCGGTTTGGTTCTGGATTACGAAAATGGAGAACCGTTCAATTTGGTTCGGTTCTCGGATCAAACTTGTATAGAACCGAACCAAACCGAGAACCAAATCCCTATGCAATAAATAAATATATTTGTATATAATAATTATTAAGAATTATTTTAAGAGTTAGTACATAGATTAGTGATCTTTTATGGATAAACTAATGACTTTTTATAGATAGATTTGTGATTTATTATATGAAAATTTATGTTTATATTTTAATTAAAAAATATTACTTATAATTTATAAAATATTTGCAATCCGTGGAACCGAACCGAACCAAACCAAACCGACTTTAATTTGGTTTGGGTTGATTTGATTCTAATGGAATTTGGTTCGATTCTGGTTCTTATTTAGTAGAACCGATCTATGTCGGTTCGATTCTAATTTGACCTCAAACCGAACCGAACCAAGTTGCACCCCTAATATATACTAGTAAGTGAGACCTTTAATTAATTCCCATTTTAACCTCATAATATTAAAGGGTAGTTTAGGCAAAAGCTTATGGGTTTTGCTGAATATTTGAGATAACCCAAGACTTTTCAAACTGACGGCATCTTGTTAAAGATTCATATACTGACCAAAAATACCCATCTTCAATTTCTTACCACAAACACTTGATTTTTTTTTCCCCTCGTGACCGCAAATTCTCTAGATAACTATGGATTGAGAAGAAGTTGAAGTTGGGTCATTTTTGTCATTTTCTATTAATCTTCTAAGAAAGATTAATAGAAAATTACATAAATGACCCATCTTAGAAGTCTTATGGAAAAACAGTGTATTAGACACCTAAACTTTGAATAGACAAAAGATAAAAGGACTAGAGTCATCATAGTAAGAGATTGAAATTGACATTCTTTGCTTTCTAATTATTATTAAAAAATTTGGTTGACTATGAGGATTAGCACGATATAATTGAGTTTTAATCATGATCAGTATCCTATATACATGGATTAGATTGGTCTACCTATAAAAGAGAATGTAACATTTTATAAATCAACTTGTTATCTAAGATTCCTAATTGAGAGAAATTTGAATCTTAGTTAGTTTTACAATTTACGAACTTGTATCAAATTAATCTATGATTTTGAGTTTTCCTCTTAGACCTTATGGAGTAGAATTTGGATTTGTCCTAAATCTAGATAAGAGTCATGATAATATGACTCGTCAAGTGACATACTCAAATGACTCCATGACGTGAACAAGTTCAGGAACCGTAGATTTGATCCATTGATCTCTTGCTCTTCCCAAAAAGAGACACTTGGCATCCTCCCAAAATCCATGTCACTTGATAACCTTCTATAAATCTTAATCTTCAAGAAAGCTTTTATTGGTGGGTCAATACTCAAAAGTTATTGGTGGGTCAACTCCTCTTAAGAAATTTCAACAATACCCTTGATTGAATCTCCCCCACCTCCATATCCCTTATATAATGGTTATAAAAAAAATCATTTTCTCATCTCTTTTAACCCATTTGGATTTTTTCACTGATGATAATCCAATCCGGTGATTTATGACATTATTTCCAATATCTAAATGCAATTTTTTTTTTAAATCTATTTCAAGAATGTGTGATAATGAAAAACGAATGAAGAATAATATACCCATAATTCTAAAAATATAGTAGTAATGTTCATTTTGAGTGTCTGTTTCAAAACCAAGATATATGTCTGTTGGTTATTTTGTGAAGATCTATTCGATGTCGAGCTCAAAACACTCAAAATCGTCGAGATAAAATATTCAATTGTCGATATCGACGACTTTATTGTTTTGACCTTGACGTTGGATAGATCTTTTTGATATACCCAAATTTACATTATGATTAGGATTAAAGTTGGATAATATCAATCATAGTGTAATGTTTGATCCAAGGGTCTATGCCATCATGTTATATTATATTATATATGCATTTTGAATATTTCATAAAGATCCATCCAATGTCGAGTGAAAATTTTTTTGTTGAGTTTGACATTTTAATCATTGAGCTCAATGATTCAATAATTGAATCATCGATCTTGATCATTTTATTTTGTCTTTTTTTTTTTTTCATTTGTTTCAATCATAATATTGGATAAGATCTTTTCAAAATACTCAAAATGCATATATAATAATGGCGAAACAAAAACTCATATCAAATTTATATTCTAATTAAGAATTAGAGTTTGTTAGTATTAATAATTGTGCAACGTTTGACCATGAGTGTCAATTTTAAGTATTCTCAAAAGATATTGTTAAGTGTCTAAAAATGTGTATTTTCTTTTCGTTTTATAGAGCACTTAACCATATTTTTAATTTACAACTATGTTTTCTTTATAAAATCATATTTAATAGTTAATTCATCATAAGTTACATTTACTAAATAAATTTAATGTATTTTCATGAATTTTGGAGGTTTAAGTATATGTCAATTTCTTCCATTCAAAATAGATGAGAATTGAACAATCAAATTGTGGGAAAAATGCCGAAGTCAAGTTCAAAGTCAAAGTCAAAGTACGGTCCAAGGATTTGATGGTTCCGAATTGACATAATCAAGTTCTAAATTTACTATGTCATACCATTTTTTCCATATATTTTAACTCACTTATCGAAATAATGTAAGATTTTAGAATTAGCAAATTGATTTAAAAGAGAATAAATTTGTATTTTACGAAATAAAGTTCATTTGAACTGAATTGTGAATTAGTCAAAAACACGTAACAAACTCTAAGTATGCCACGTTTTATCATTTTGAAATCAACTTTTAATTCGGTTATCAAAACAAGACAAGATCAGTGGAAAAATATTTTTATTTCTTGTATAAGATCAAATTCAGACGAAAAAGGACAAAAACGTATTGGCAAAGCAATCCTGACTTTTGTCTATAAAAAGATCTTAACTCTCTAATTTTTTGGACTCTGTCTCTCTCTTGATGAAATGAAATCATAGATTTGAAATTGATCACATGTAACCTTCCAATCGAAGATAATTGATTTGATGCTTGCGATGAATAATTAATAATGATAGAATTTATTTTATCTTGAAAAAAAAAAGTAGGTATCCAAATAAAGTGCTAAATATGGGGAAAAAACACAATTGGGTATCCTAAATTAAACCATACATGTTAACAAATGGGTACTCAAAATTTAATTGGTATTCTAAGATATCAATAATAATTAAAAATTAAGCAATAAATGTTGAAAAACCCCCATAAAAAATGGGTAATCTTTTAAACCACCCCCCAAAAAAAAAGTTGAGAGGGAAACAAGTATCCAAAATAAAGTTCTAAACATGAAGAAGAAGAAAAAAAAATGGGTATCCCAAATTAAAAGATACATGTTGAGAAAATCTAAATGGGTATTCCAAAATTCAATTGGTATTCTAAGATATCAACAATAATTAAAAATTAAGCAATAAACGTTGAAAAACCCCCATAAAAAATGGGTAATCTCTTAAACCACCCAAAAATAGAAGAAAATATGAAAAAAAAAAAAGTGGGTATCTCAAATTAAAACATACATGTTGAGAAAATCTAAACGGGTACTCAAAAATTTAATTGGTATACTAAGATATCTTACAATAATTAAAAATTAAGCAAAAAAGATTGAAAAAAAACCACCATAAAAATTGGTAATCTCTTTAAACCACACAAAAGTAGGGGTTTCAATGAGTTCGTTCCAGTTCGGTTCTTAAGGAACTTAGAGGCATAACCATTATATTAGTTTGGTTCCAGTTCTTGTTGGTTTCAAAATAAATGGAACCGTAACCTCCAAAAATCAATGGTACCCATCGGCTCCGATTCTCAAGAATCAAATGAGAAAAAAAAAATTCAAATCATTATATAAAAAAATTTTCCTTTAAAAAAATTAGCATATTATTAACAAAATTGTTAACTTATTTATAATTTTTTATACTTAAGATACAAATTAATTATTTTTTTCAAAAATATTATTTTTTTCTTTTTTAAAAGTAACAATTTTTTAGAGGAGTAACAACTCATTTTAAGTTTCAATTGATAATTTATATGAAAAATAAAAAATTTTATATAACATGCATTTATTTTTTAAATAAAAAATACCTTGAATCATCTTTAGTATGGAAAGAAATGACAAAATAAATCAGTTCCAAGTACCCATTGGATAGAACTTAATAGTTCCGATTCTTATAGGTTCGATTTCATTATAGATCCGGCTCTAATCAATTCCAATAAAAAGGGATTCGGATCCGGAACCGACGTATTTGATTCTGGTTCCGGTTCAGTTAAATTGGTAACCATGATTGACACTCCTTCGCAAAAGTAAAAGAAAATATAAAAAATAAAGAAAGCAGAGGTTGTTTCTGTATCTAAGTCTTGATGTGTACGCCATCATAAACGCAACGCCTTTACGAATTGATATGTTGCGAGTCCTAATTAAAAGTTGCAAATCCTTGTCAATTCTGAGCATGGATTTTAAACTCGACCGTGACCGAGATTACCCGAGTTAACTCGGTATCGCAGTTGAATGAGACCAACTTACAAAGTTATTTAAGACGACCATGTATCGTGAGATAAGCGAGACATCTCGGACGAGATTTTTCAATATCTCGTCCGAGATAAACGATACCTAACAACAATGAATAAATCGCGAGTTAAACGATACGTATCGGATGAGATTTTGAAAATCTCATCTGAGTTAAACAAGACAAATGAGTTAAACGTTTTCAATCCTATATTTTCAATATAAATATTTAATTTCTTTATTTTGATAGGTATATTGTGAATTTTTTTTAATTTTATGTTTTAATAGGAATTGTTTTTGAAATTTTCAAAAATTTTAAATTATTAAAAATCATTGTCTAAATGCCGAACGAGATGAGATGTGTCATCCGAGTTAACTCGTTATCTTGGCTGAACAAGACGAGATGGGAAACCGAGTTCAAAAACCATGATTCCGAGTAATAAAAAAACAGCGGATTCTTCGTCTTGATATGTTGGCGAGTTCTCAATCGATGAAAACCCCCAAAACCCTAACCATCGGTTTTAACATCATCATCCCTACTTACCGCCGAAAACAAAACAAATCCTATTCGCGTTCATGAATGAGGGAGATATCACTTCTTGAAGTTGAAGAGACTGTTTTTAAGGAGAAAAAAAGATCAAGTAAGGATTTTGCTTTATTATTAGGTTTCTCTCTCTATTTAAAAAAAAAAAAAAAGTTATTGAATATTGATAAATCTTTGTTTGTTTATTATGATCTACTATTACAAGACGAAGAAGTAGTAAAGATGAATGATGGTGATGATGACGGGATCAACAAACTTCCTGATCATCTCTTAGACAAGATCATCTCTCTCATCCCTATTAGACAAGCAGTATGTACTTCCATAATCTCCAAAAGATGGAGACATCTCTACAAGTCTCTTTCCGTTTTGAAATTCGACGACAGGTTCTATAGAAGAAGAGGTCTACAAGAGGCAGGAGCCCGAGAGATTTTCATGTGCTTTGTTGATCAAACGTTGATGTTATACAATTCTCATACAAGCATAAAAGAATTCTGGATTCGTCTTAGATTATCATTCGATGAAGGATCATTAGATGAAGGTCGACTTGATGGATGGATAAATTGGGCAATAATGCGTGATGTCCAAGAACTTAATCTTAATCTCTTTACAAGAATGAATTTCACATGGTTCCGGTTGCCTCCTAGTCTATTTAGCTCTCAATCCATAATTATATTGCGGTTGGAAAATTGTGATTTCAGAGATTTCGGTGATGTAAAACTAGTCTCTCTCAAGAAGTTAGTTATGCGTCATGTGCGTGTTACAAGTCAGACAATGCAGCGTGTGATTGCTGGTTGTCCATTTCTCAAGGTCATGCATCTACAATACTGCAAAGAATTGGCGACTCTCGAGGGTCATAGTATCCATCTTAGAGCCCTTGACATTTTGTGTTGTCCCAATTTAGAGAAATTTGAGATGGATGTTCCGAATCTAACATGGTTCCGTTCTTATAGGAACCGCAGATTCAAAATCACGCAATTTGGTGCCACACAGGGCTTGAGCTCTATCAAAAATATGTTTTTGGAAGATTTTAGGAGTCGTCGTGGGCAAGAATTTTGTTTCACTTGGATGTTCAAGCCTTCTAGTGTGATTGTTTTCAGATGGCTCAAGACTCTATCAATGGATCGACTCTATATTACAGACGATTTATTTCAGTCCCTGATGACAAAATGTTGCCTCCTTGAGAATTTGAGGATAAGAGGTAGCCAAATTTTGAAACATCTTAAGATTTATAGCCATAAACTCAAGAGCTTGAGGGTCTTTGAATGTTGGGAACTTGAGAAGGTTGAAGTAGATGCTCCAAATCTTTTATCCTTGAGTTATAGAGGGTGCAAGACAGAATTACTTCTAAAGAAATCAACTTGCAGGCTTGATGCCTATATTAACTTCATTTTTAGTGGCACTAATGCTCCTGAATCTGTACAGTTAAGGAATCTTCTTAAGAGATTCAATCGTGCAAAAACTCTCACGTTGGTTGGTGACTGGGCCGAGGTATGTTCACCTAAGATTCTTCTCTCTCTCTCTCTCTCTCTCTCTCTCTCTCTCTCTCTATATATATATATATATATATATATATATATATATATATATATATATATACATAGGTAGTGCTCAAAGGGACAATAAGATAGTCAAAGTTTTTTTTTTTTTGTAAACCACTTTTGATGGGGTTAGAATTTTGGAATTGGCTGATTTTTGGTGAGAACGATCTCTGTAATTAGCAGATCATCCTCACCAAAAATCAACTCATTCATAAACTTTTAACCACTTCAAAAGTGGTATACAATTAACACTAGAAATTCATGGTCCACAATTCTTTAACTTGTAAATTAAAGTTAGAAGTTTCATGATGACTGATTCTTCAGTTCCTTCCGAAACTTCTGGCCCATATAAGACAAAACACTTTGACCATCTTTTGGTCCACATATATATATATATATATATATATATATATATACACCACTTTATGATAAAGAATTGAGGAATGGTGTTTCACATACATCCCTTCTTATTACAACATGTTAGATTTAAATTGAAAATAAAAAGGGTCCCCTTCCTTATTCCTTTTTTGGGTTAGTAAGCATGTAATTAATGAGTTTAGTAACTTAGTGCTGGTGGGATTTGAAATCAAGTCTCTGGTATCATCACACAAAGACTTTACCAACTAAGTTAGTTGACACTACAAAAATTGTTCCTTTATCTTCAAACTTAGACAAATTGTGACTGTCATTGATCTCATGTTCTTTTTTTCTCATTTATGTCAAAGTACATTCCGACATTTTGTATTTGGAGCCTCAATCTCATCATATGTGCTTAGAGAGATGTGGTCCTAGCCAATGTTTTAGACGCTAAGGTGTGAGGCGAGGCGTTGGGATCTCTAGTGCCTCGAGGCGTAAGCCTCAAAGCATAATGTGTAAGCCTCATGCCCATGATTTAAAATAAATAAATGGTATAAAATATATAAATAATTTAAATAAAAAATAAGATAACCAACATACATTTCTAATTTTAAAATTCCAAGTTTCAATCCCCATACTCAAATTCTAGTTTCAATCCCTTATAAATAAGAGTTGATAGCCAATACCATTATAATAAATAAAATTGAAATTTTCATATCCACCACTAAAAAATAATCTCAAGATCCAATCACTTTCTATCTTCTACCATATGAAATGCTTCTACATCATCCATATCATCTTCTTGATTTGATCATGTGGTATCGTTTTCTAAAACATCCATAACAACCTGTTTAGTAGTATTGAAAGCATATGTGTAAAAATACTTGCATGAAATTAATAGTGATTTAAAAAAAAAAAGAAAATGGATTTACATTTGAGGCTTACGCCTCAGCAAAAATACTTGTGCCTCAATCACCTCTCAGTTGAGATGTACGCCTTTTATACACCTCAGCCATGTCTTAGATGTTTGGTCGCCTCGACACCCTTTTGGTACGCCTCAAGCGCCTCTGAAAACACTGGTCCTTGCAGCTCTAGGATTCTCATGAGCAAAGGCTGTTTATGCTCTTATGCCCTTTAAAAGCTTTAAAAAAAATTCTACACAAAAATTATTTTATGGAGATGATTTTCCTTTTTATTTTTTATTTTATTTTTGAATTACCTGAAGTAAAATCATGATTTTTTGTTACTATGATATAGGTTTTTGAGTCTTTTGTCTTTCTATTATTAACATTTAGTGATTGCTTGTAATGCAAGAAGGGGATTCTTCTGCCAGAGGAATTACAACAAAACAGGCTTCCTCCATTGTATCATCTCAAGCATTTGAAGTTCAAAGCAATACCTATATTGATGACTTATATAGAACTTTTGGTTGGATTGCTCAATCTTTCAGCTCACTTAGAGGCTCTTACTATAGTTTTGGGTGATCTCAATATCAACCTCAAGGTTCTAATGATCTTTCAAAGTTTCCCCATTATGCACCATTGTTTGGGTAATTTATCATTTATAGTATTGTAATTATTTTCTATCATTTCTTGTTCCAGTTTCAAGTTCTGGGCCCTACAAAGCCGAAAGACTTTATAAGGTCGAATTGGACTCATCTTCCTAATGATTATTTGCGATTTCGCCTCAAGGAAGTCGTGATAAGAAATCTTAAAAATACCAATGAGAAGGAAATGCAGCTAGTAAAGTTTATCGGTGGAGATGCATTGCTCTTGGATGCTACGTCGATCCCTCCACCTAGTTGCTTGATCTGGAGACCTTAAGTATGGTAAGAACACTGACCTACTTGCTCACCAAAATAGTATTTGTGAAAGCATTTCTTTTATTTTATATTATGATCAAACAATGTCTTTCGTTTGAACTTGAATACAACAATTTAGATCAAATGAAGTTTGTTATCTTGGTAACATCAACGTTCTACATTTTTCTTTTTGGCGATTATTATTTCTAATGGCATGAAAGCCTTCTGATTTTTTTGGAAGTGAGTTATAACTCATTTTAAGGATAAAACAATCATTTATTGATACTAAATAAAGTAAAAGAGAGGGAGAGAAAGAAAAAAAAAAGCATCCTTCGAAAAATGTTCTTTTTTCTCTCGGTTATTTTGAAACCTAATATCTTGCAATATAGCAGTCATTGTATTTATTTTAGATAACTTCTATTGGCATCCCAACTTTTACTCCTTGCACCTCAATCAAGAATAAAATAAAAAAGTGAATGGAGTGAGAATAGTCATTTTGCTTTATATGAACTTACTTTCTTTTTTAGAAAGAGAATTCAATCCTATCAAAATATTTGATCATCGTTAATTCTTGATTTCTAACTTTTTCACCTAACATCATCCTATTCACTTGTTTCATTATTCTAATTCCCAAGCCCCCAAGTTTCTTGGGACAGCACACTGACTTCCAGTTCATCAAATGAAATTTTCGATTACCTTGCGGATCATTCCACAAAAAGTTCCTCACCTACATTTCAAATTGATCTTCCACCTTCCTCAGCATTGTAAACAAGGCCAAAAAATGAATCGGAATACTCGACAATGTACTTTTAATCATATTTAGCTTCCCTCCTTTCGAAATATACTTCACTTTCCAGGACCCCAACCTCCTTTCTCTCAAGCATAGGCTCCCACAGACTAACTATGTGAAAAAGCCTAAATTTTGACTGCTCCTAGGCCGTCAAATTTCATAAAATTCAACGGACAAAGGGGTCAAAATTTTCATTGTCAAATTTTTATTTTTGTCAGGTCGAAACTATCAAATTAATGAAGGATGGGAGAAATTTAACAATTCTAAGCCGTCAAATCTGGGAACATCAAGAATTTTGACGGTCCTAAACCATTAAAATTCAGTTTCTAGAATCTGTGGGCCTTGGCTATTTCTGTTGAATTTTTTAGTTTTCACATAGTGACTATAAGATCTGTAATGAGCTCCAAGAGGGAGGCCCAAAAACGTGGATGGGAAAGAACCCACCTGACAACAAAAAAAAAAAAAATCTGCCCAAGCATGGATATCAGGTACCTCTCCTAAAGCGAAGATTGTACATTTCCTCAAATTAACAGGAAGGTTCCTCAAATTAACAGGAAGGCTTGAAACCGCCTCAAAGCAAAGCAGAAGATCCCTAAGAAAACAAACTTGACTTGTTTGCACTTCTAGGAACAACAGGGCATCATTTACAAACTGCAAATGAGTGAAAACTAGCCCATACCCTACCACGCCAAACCCACTCAGGGCCCAACTTCAGTAGCTCATCTTGCCCAAAGCTTCAACCACCATTGTAAACAAAAAGGGGGACAGGGGATCTACTTGCCTAGGCTCATGAGAACTTTTAAAGAAACCAGCAGGAGCACAAATGTCAAATAATTGCAAATTACATCTTAGTGCAAAATTGCACCCAGATCATAATGAACATCATCAACGATAATACAAAAATACTCAACTTAAACACCCATCCTCGCCGAGATTTCCACTGCCCAATTAGCTTTGCTACTAGTTAAATTTAAACAAGCACATGATAAATTTTTTTTCTTGAGAGGCTAATTTAGCACAATTGAAACTCGTATCTATTTGAGGTTGTGATTTCACCATTAATAGATTTGACCACATAAAGAATCATGATATATGACCACCCTGCCTATACTTTTTAGGTTGGCACAAGTGAGAGCTTCAAAAATGGCTCGGAACTCAAGGTGGACAGTATCATCAACATCACTCCCTCCATAGGCTCCAAATAAGCACCGACCAAAATAATCTCTGGCAAGGAATCCGAATCCAACTCCCAGGGAAGATAACAAACCATCATTTTTAATCTTGATACACCCATCATATGCCTCTCTCCTTAGTTGTCATCTCAGTTTCAATGAGGGTATTTCAGATCTCTCAACCTCTGTTTCCTCATTATGCACCATGGTTGTTAGTATTAGAAATTAGCTTTTGGAGACTTATTATAAAAAAAATTCTGCCTCCCCCACCCTCTAATTTTAACCTGTTAGCACTATGGGGTTACTAGATTTTCGAACTTGATTTGGCTCGTCTTGATCTCCTCAATGAAGTCGGGATAAAATTTATTGAAGGTGATGACAATGAATTGCACCTAATGAATTTTCTTCTTTGAGAAGCAATGGTCTTGGATGTCATGTCTATACCTTTATTTACAAGTTCAAGCTAGAATGCTTAGGCCCCGTCTGATACAGTTGCTAGAATCTGTTGTCAGATTATGCTGTAAAAAGCTGTTGTCAGAAGTTGAAACACTAAAAAATTTGTTTGATAGAACTTTTAAAAGTGCTGCGATGTTTACCAGAATCTGATAATTATTGTTTGATATAGCTTCGGGATTCTGTTATATTAGGATAAAATGATTAGAATACCCTTAAGGTTGATAATGCACCCATAATGTATAAAATTATCAAAATGCCCTTATAAATATATATAAATATAATAAATTTATATTAAAAATTTATAAAAATAATTATTTTAATTTTAAAAATTTTATAATTCTTTAAAAAATTATAAAAAATTTATAATTCTATAGAAATTTTCACAACATCTCCTCTAAAAAATGGACATATGAATTTTTCCTGATAAATAAAATGCTTGCATAATACGCAATGTTGATAATGCACCCAAAATACATAAAAAATTATCAGAATACCCATATATATTAGGGGTGCACATTGGATTGGGTAAATCCGAGATCCGAACCAATCCGAAGCTTTTGGATTGGATTGGTTCGGATTAAACACACACACGGTTCGGGTACGGATCGAAGAAAAAAAAATCCGATTAATTTGGTTCGGTTCCGGATTAGGATATAATAGAACCGAACCAATCCGAAAACCGAACCAATTATATATAAATAAATATATATATATATATATATATATATATATATATGGGTCCCGTTCGGCACCCTAAGTTTTACCACACACTTTAACAAACGTGTTTTGTCCTACATGGGTTAAAAGTTTCGGAATGAGCTGATTTTTGGTGAGGATGATCTCTATGGTGAGGAGATCATCCTCACAAAAAATCAGCTCATTCCAAAACTTCTAACCCCATAAAAAATGATTTACAAAAAATGGACGGTCCACGATTTTTCAACTTGTAAACATGGGGCTAAACATTTCGGAATGGGCTGATTTTTGGGGAGGATGATCTTCTAATCATAGAGATCATCCTCACCAAAAATCAGCCCATTCCAAAACTTCTAACCCATGTAGGACAAAAAACGTTTGTTAAAGTGTGTGGTAAAACTTAGGGTGCTGAACATTTCCCTATATATATATATATATATATATATAATTATTTAAAAAATAAAAATTTCGATTTTTTATTTCTTTCTTCTTCTTCCTTTTAACTTTTTTATTATCCCAAAAGTCCACGTGTAAAAAAAGTCCTACTTGTTTTTAAGGTTTGAAGATTGGAGGAGATAGAATGCTTGAGTTGAGGAAGAAGGTATCTATCTTTAATAAGTATGAGAACCGAGAACCGATCCGAACCGATCCGAACCAATCCGAACCAAGATTGGATTGGATTGGTTCGGTTCTATAGGGTAATTGGATTGGTTCGGTTTCAAATTTGTAGAACCGATCATGTTTGGTTCGGTTCCAATTTTGCCAAAATCCGAACCATGTGCACCCCTAATATATATATATATATATATATATATATATATATATATATATATATATATATATATATATATATATATATATATATATATATGGAAATGTTCAGCACCCTAAGTTTTACCACACACTTTAACAAACGTTTTTTGTCTTACATGGGTTAGAAGTTTTGGAATGAGCTGATTTTTGGTGAGAATGATCTCTATGATTAGAAGATCATCCTACCCAAAAATCAGCCCATTCCGAAATGTTTAGCCTCATGTTTACACGTTGAAAAATCGTGGACCGTCCATTTTTTTGTAAATCAATTTTGATGGGGTTAGAAGTTTTGGAATGAGCTGATTTTTGGTGAGGATGATCTCCTCACCATAGAGATCATCCTCACCAAAAATCAGCTCATTCCGAAACTTCTAACCCATGTAAGACAAAACGCGTTTGTTAAAGTGTGTGGTAAAACTTAGGGTGCCGAACGGGACCCATATATATATATATATATATATATAATTTTATATAAAAAATCATAAAAATAATTATTTTAATTATAAGAAGTTTATAATTCTATAGAAATTTCGACAACATCTCCTCTTAAAAATAGACATATGAAATTTTCCTGATAAACAAAATACATGCATAATATGCAATCCAACATTCACATTACATTGTATATACATAACACATCCACATAAGGAAATTAACCACCAAATATCATATATTTTCATCAATCAAACCAAATAATACACTACATTTCAAATTTCATCAAATTTATTAATTAAACTTCAATAATCCATCAAATTTCAGATATTTTCATAGATCAAGCCAAATAAAAAATCTCCAAAAGCATACAAAAGTTACAAACTACATTAAAATTAATAATAGATAAATCATAATAAACAAAGCTACATAGGATTTCAATTTTATCTTTTTTAATTCAAATTTGAAATCCAACGGATGTTACCAACTACGTTAAAATATCGAGTATTAGATTAGATTATTGAATACCCGATAATATTCGATTCGATTTAAGCTACATTAGGATTTCGATTTTCTTTTTCCCAATTGGAATTTGAAAGCCAACGGATGCTACAAATTACATCAAATGTTATCAGGTATTCATTTAGATTATCGAATACTCGATATTAGATTATCGAATACCCAATATTAGATTATTGAATACCTGATAATATTCGATTCGATACAAGTTACATTAAAATTTTGATTTTATTTTTTCCAATTCGAATTTGAAATCCAACAAATGTTACAAACTCCATCAAAATATCGGGTATTCAATTAGATTATCGAATACTCGATAATATTCGATTCGATTCAAGCTACATTAGGATTTTGATTTTATTTTTCCCAATTGAATTTGAAATCCAACAAATGTTACAAACTACATCGAATGTTATCAGATATTCGATTAGATTATGGAATACCCAATAATATTCGATTCTAAATTTATAAATTAGATTATCGAATACCCGATAATATTCGATTCAATTTATTAAATTTTTTTTTTATAAATTTATAAATTAGATTATTGAATACCCGATAATATTCAATTCGATTTATTAAAATTTTTTTATATAAATTTATAAATTAGATTGTCGAATACCCGATAAAATCCTCAACCACTTCAACAGGCTTCAAAATTCAACATATTGAAGCAATATTAAACAACTAATTATGCATTTGACCTTAACAAAGAACAGTAAACTCACTGAATCCTTGTGTGAAGCTGAAAATGGGACAAGTGATCGGTTCTTTGACCTCCAAAGATCGAGTGAAGGAAAATTAGTTCCAAGTCCAAGTCCTTTTGGAGAAACACGACGATTGAGAACAGAGATTCTCTGACAGTGAAGGAGAAGAGAGAAAGGCAATGGAGGGTGAGATGAAGCTGTGAAACCTTTCTTCAGTGAGAAATGAGGGATAGTGTTTATACACCAAACGAAGGTCTCAAGTGTAGCAGTCATAACGCTGAAACAGATCGAGACCTCGCAACAACGAAAGAATCTTTAGCAGCAGTGCAGAAATATTGAAGCCCAGCGGATCGGATCGAACCAGTGAAGCGAAGTTGTCTAAAGTCTGTGCGATTGTGGGTGGGTGGGTGAGAGAGAGAGAGAGAGAGAGAGAGAGATCTGTGCGTGCGATTGTATATTCTGTCGACAGAGGAGAAGAGAAGGGCATTTCCATCTTTTTCTTTCGACCATTTTTGGGTGATTGCGTCTCCTGCAGACGAAAAAAAAAAAAGTGTCTTTTAGCAGCTTTTCTGATTTGCGTTTAAAAATGCAAATTTTTAACATGATTTTTTCAATCAAACGGTGATTTGAGAGGAAAACTCAGGTTCTCAACATAGAAGCAATAAAATCCACGTTTAAAAGTGGTTTCAAACAGCCACTTAGACACATGGCAGAAGTTTGAGAGTCAACAAACTTATAAAAATTCAAATATGAAAATGCAATTGTACAGAAAAGATAATTTTAAAAATAAAAATCTGATAATATGATTCAAAACTATTTTAAAATCATGCTCATATGAGCACTTATTACTTCTTTAAAAGTAAAGAAAAGATAATGGAGTTAAACAAAAAGAAAAATAAGATACACATATTGTTTGATATGTTAAGATTTATTAAGCCTATATTAATAAAATAGACTACCGGAACTGTTAGATACTATACAGAAAAATGATGAAAAGTTGAACTGTGTATATCAACACCTAGATTAAATTATTTGAGATCGCTGTAATTATCGGGACCCATACATTTTTGTTTGTAAGTTGCTATTTTTCATGGCATTCTATACAGTTTTCTAAGAGGATACTTTGCTTTATCATATATCGAAATGAAACACATTTAATGATATCATGTAATTTTTTCCCATATGCATTCCTAAAGTATTATGCCATGTATATTGAGGAGTGTCTTAAGTGTCGGCATGGACAAAAAGAAGAAAATTTGAAAGTATAAGTGCCAACAGGGGCGGATTTACAGTGGGGCCAGTGGGGGCAATTGCCCCCACAAGAATTTTTAAAATTTATAGGGAGGTATTAATAATTTTAAAATTTTTTTTAACATTCTACTGCTTTGCCCCCACAGAAGTTTTGAAAATTTTTTTATTTGTAATTTGCCCCCACAAAAAATTTTAACATTCTACTGCTTTGCCCCCATAGAAAATCAGAAAATTTTTCTATTTGTAATTTGCTCCCACGAAAACAAAATCCTAGCTCCGCCCCTGAGTGCCAAGGAAACACTACTTGGATGGCTTATATACTCACCAATTTTTATTATTTTTGAAACCAAGGTGTATGGGTCTGTTAGAGCACCCAACTAGTCCTTGGGACACGTGCAATCCCCTCCCCCCACATGTACCAAGTTATTTCTGGGTAACTCAAGACCTCTCCCACTTTGGAGGGAGGCCTTAACTATTACACCCTACATTTGTTATGCTTGTCAAATTAGTTTTCACAGGTTCTCATAATAACATTTACTAATCTTGATGATAAAAAACTTCCTTCAAATTGAGCTATGAATAGAAAGCTTGATAGTTAAAATTACTTGTCTTGGTACTTCAGTGTACCTCATTTTTCTTTATCGACAATTGTTTTTAATTTGTACAAGAGGAAAGGTTTTTGGGGTTCTATGGAGGGAGGTCCACTGAAATAGAACCCTAAAACTTGATATGAAGAATTTACCATTAGGTTCTGATATAATTCTCTCTCTCTCTCTCTCTGGTGTTATTAGATTTGTTGAACTGGAATTCGCCTTATGGAAGTCTGAGATAGAAAACATTGGAGGCGATGACAAGGAAATGCAGTTAGTGAAGTGTTCCTTTTTGGAGATACTTGGATTTTATATTTATCATTCCATCTAAATACACATGAGTGGGAAATGTTAAAGATAGTAAGAAACTGGATTACCCTTAGATGGACTAATTTCTCATCAAAATTTTATTTGAGTATCTTTTTTAATGCATTTAGTTTTCTTGTTGATCTAAACACTTCTGCAATAGATCAATAGTACTATTATATTGATAACTTTGTTTAACTCACTTGATGATTATAAGTTGGTAAGTACCTTTTGCTTTATTCTCACATTTACATGCACGATGAAGTAGTGTTTGCCATCACTAAGGGCGTGTTTGATTGTAGAGAAAATATTATTTGGTAAATCATTTGCCAGGTGAATCCTTTTCCACTGTTTGGACACAAAATGGAAAATTTCGAGGAAAATTATTTTTATTTTTTGAATTTCATAAAAATAAAAAATATTATTTTAATTTGACTTTTTTGATTATACAAAAATTAATGATAAAATTATTTTTTAGGAAAGATTTGAATTATTACACTCCAATTTTTTTAATTATTAGAGAACTACTATTGGCACCTCCAATGTTTTTAGAAAGCTTTTATTGGCACCTTACGTTTTAATTATTCCACCCCAATTTCTTAATTATTTACCACACCCCAATTAAAGATTAAAACACTTTCTTCAAACATTGCAAAGGTTTAATTCAGATTATAATTTCAACATTATAACACATTCAAAAAAAATTAGTAGCTGTTTACAATTATGATTAGGCTCATATAAAATCCTAAATAAAAAAAACAAAAAACAAATCAAATCTAACAAATAATGAGAGTTTCTTTTGGCACCCCAACTTTTACTTATTAGCAGCTCTATAACTTTATTCATAAAACAAATATTGATATAATTTAAAATTAATTATTCAATAAAAAATTTACCAAAAAAATAATTTCAAAAAAAAATTATAAAAAAAATTAATTTTAAACAATTTGAATCTTTATTTATTTTGTAAATACAATTATGATTTTATTTGATTTCATTTTTTTGTGTGCTTTTAAAAAAAAAAAATTTTATTTATAAAACAAATATTGATTTTGTTTGATTTGTCTTGTGCTAGTAAATCGTTTTCCAAGGGGGAGGGGGTAAGAAAATGATTTGTTGTTAATGAAGGAAAATCAAGGGTATTGGCAAATGTTTTTCGCACAAATTTTGAGTTTTTGACACATCAAACACTGAAAATTTATCATTTTTCAAGGAATTTCAATTTTTCCATAATTTTCTGTGCAATCAAACATAACCTAAGTGAAATATGTATAGGTAAACAATCACTTTTGAGTTCCTAATCAGAGGGGACCTAGCCA
Organism: Akebia trifoliata; assembly: GCF_017979445.1. Classification (NCBI taxonomy): domain Eukaryota; kingdom Viridiplantae; phylum Streptophyta; class Magnoliopsida; order Ranunculales; family Lardizabalaceae; genus Akebia; species Akebia trifoliata. Next base: position 1,011,796 of record NC_141387.1, read on the forward strand.
CTGATAAATCTTGGAAGACTAAATGTTTATGAGGAGTATCATCGGGGGCGAAGGCCAGGATTTTACCCATGTGGGGCAACTAACAATAGAAATTCTTTTGTGGGGGCAATAGTGGCAGATTTTTTTACTCACTACTAAAATTTGTCACTCGCTAGTCCATAGACTTTGAATCTTCTTGTGGCGAGTGCCCCCACTATACATCCGCCCCTGAGTGGCATGTAACTACGGTGAGATTCTTGGAAAATAATGATAATCATCTCATGGGATCAAGAAAGCCATTACAAAAGTGGTTGTACTAATCAATAGTGATAACTTGTAGAAATGCATGCAAGTAGAAGATGAAAATTAGGATGCAACAAAACATTAGAAGTTTTGATTACTCCTACAAGTTTGCTGTTTATTCTTGGCCCAATACAAATTATTATTATTATTTTTAAATGACAGTTGTAGATTGAGGCAACTGACCTCTTAGAACACCATATCTCACCTAACAATACCCCCACAAACCACACATACTAAATAAGCAGGGATATGATAGCCAATGATAGGGCTTTAATTCTAGACCTCTCCCATTTTGGAGGATTGTTGATCCAACACAATTGACTAATGACATGATATGATTTGATTCAATGAAATTACAAAAACAAAACCACTCATCGCAAATGATGCACCTACATTACACTAAATTCCGATATTAGGAATGGTTTTAACTCGTTCTTTATACTGTTTGAAATGGTTTTTAGACTTAAATGAGGGTGTTGTTAATCACCGCAACAATTTGACACGGTTTTAAAATTTCGAGAATTGGAACTGTTATAAACTGTTCCAAAAAGGTTTATAACCATTGCCATATTCTTTATGGAAAATGCTGAAATGACAAAAAGAATTTACTGCGATTCTCACAAGTCTGATGTGGGATGTGCACATAACCATAAATGTGTTTCCTCGTGATACGAGTAAAAACCACCTACGATAATATATGCATGACCACATCAGATTTGTGAGAATGGCAGTAAATTCTGTGTCACCCCAGCATGACTCTTTCTTTATCTCTAGCGATGTCATAGACAAGCATAGAGACACAAACGGTTTTTAACCCTTCTTAACTATAAATTTATTGAATAAAAAAATAAAATAAATGAAACATAAAAATAGATCCAATTCCATGAGGTTCAGCACAAAACGATTTATAAAAAATTTGATATTGAAAACAATCTAAAAAAATGTGGTACAAACAACAATATATGAATAAAAATGACATTGTTACATAGTGAAAATCATGTGTGGAATATTCATTGTATTCAATCCAAATTGGATGATCATGCCGTCTAGTGGTAGACTTGTTGCTCATCTGACACCTGGATCAAATTCCATCTCGGATAGGCAACTTCCCAATTCATCACTCAGCCCAAACACCAACTCAACATCAACGCCCAATAAATTTGCTTGAGCTTCCTTGGAAAGGGAAACTTCTTTATTTGCATGTTCAGTGGTACCACCTACATCAACTTCAAGATCCTCACCAACATCACATTCGGAATCATCGTCTCTCTCAACATCATCAGCATCTTCTGCATATCTTTCAGCTTTAGAATCCGAAAACCCGCTTTCAAATATCTGTATTTCTTACTAATGCATCCAGTTTGATGATAAGTACTATTAAGTATTAACTACCTCTACAACACAAATGTGACAAAGTAGTTAAAGCATAAAGAGAGAGAAAATGGAAGAGAATACCAACCATATAAGCTAAATAATAAGGAAATAGTTTCCAGAAAGAGAGTATCATTATTGCCTCCATTCTTTTGATTTCGTAGGGAGCATATTGAGCCACCAAATATATAATTGTTACAGAAAATAAGTTCTCAGATCAGCACCCTAAAGTTTCAAAGATCAAAATGTGGTAAATCTTAGACTAGTCAAACTTAGATACCCAATGAAGGCATGCAAGCAAAGAACAGTTGCACCAGATGGAAATCGAGCCTGGCAATAAAGGAAAGATAAACGTGAGAAATTTCTCAACAATTGCAGCGAAGAAGCATATCAAAGACACAGATGGAAATCGAGCCTGGCAATAAAAGAAAGATAAAAATGAGAAATTTCTCAACGATTGCAGCGAAGAAGGATATCAAAGACATATAGGCTAAGAGTCTCTGTATCAAATCCAATATCTAGAGTGAAGATAAGGATAACACTTCCAAACAATTGAGAAGGATCATATTTGAAAATAACAAAACTTCAATGAAACCAATTCAGTTTGTGAAGGATCAGAATAGAGGATAATTTTAGCATGTAAAATGCATTAACTTTAGAAAACAAATCCTAGCACACATAAACTTAAAGCAAATAAAACCCATTACAACACCAAATTCATAAAGCTGAAATACATGAGAAACAGAAGCAAAACCACTAAAACAGCAAAAAAGGTAATTGAAAAAAAAAAAAAAGCAAATCCAGAAACTATACATTGAAAAGGTTAGGATGCCTGAACAGAACCGATTACCCAAAAATTTGTTTGAATAAAGAAACCAAGAGAAACACATAGAAACAAAATGAAGAACAAAGAGAAGAAGATAAATACTGTCTGATATTTGTATTGTTTTATTTATGAAAAACAGATTGCCTTCCTCCACCACCATGAAAAATAATGGGAAAGAGGAAAGAGAAGCTCAGTGGGCCCTTGCACAAAGGACTCTATATGGTCTTCAACCACCGGAAACCTCTAACCTCTTCTTTGACAAGAAAAATTACAGGGAGTTTTCTGAGATTGCTGAGCAGACCAAGAGGCTATATGTCGAGGTTTACTGCTTAAGTTATTCACTTGTTCCTTTTGCCGTCTTTATTTGAAAACCAACTAGGCTACAAAATTATCCAATCCCATATTGTTTTGCTTTTCTTTTCTTTATTTTTTAATAGATCTCTCACCCGAATCTTCCTTCTATGGAATTCCTGGAGACACCGAGGTATATCATCACGAGATAGTGTTGAGTACCTAATCGACTTTTCTAGGATTGGGAGTATTGTAAAATTCATAGTTTTTTATTTCTTATTATGTTGAGGATAAGATTTGAACTCAAGACCTCTTGAGTGTTACTTGTAAGAAAGTAGTATTTTCCTTATTTGGTGAAACATAAAATAACTCTTTCCTTTTTTCCTTTTTTGTTTTAATTGAAGTCAAAGATTCTCTTTACTTTATTGGTTTTTAAAGTTGTAAAGACAACTCTTCTTTCTTTAGTCCCACATCGGATAAATACAAGGAAAATTCTCAACTTTTATATGATCCCTCTCTCTTTATTACTTGAGTGTAATAGAGATAGAGACTAGGCCTCACGCGCACATGGTGGCCCAAAGCACCGTGGGACTACAGCCCATGGTGTTTGGGGCCAAACCGTCAGAAAATTTTAGTGCGTGTATGCGCATACGATACGCGCGCAAGATGGTGCAAATCTCAAAATTTAAGCCTCACATGGGTGCGTGAGAGGCCTAATGGATTACTACTGATAAAATTAGATTTTTTTTTCCCTTTGTTCTACATACGGAAAAAACACTTTTGATATCTCTTCTCTCCGATACAAAATCTTTCACGGTTAACAGACAATGATAGTTGACAAAGTTTGATCTAATTGAGTTCGCCGTAGATCTGCTATTTTCAAGTGCACGGTTAACAGACAGTGACAATTGACAAAGTTCGATCTAATTGAGTTCGCTATAGATCTACTATTTTTGAGTGCACGGTTAGAAGACAATCACAGTTGAATCCTGGAAACCATTTATTTCCAAGTGCACAATTAACAGACAGTGACAATTGAATCTTGGAAACCAGACACCTGAAATCGAATCTTGGAAACCAACTATTTTCGAGTGTACGGTTAGCAGACAATGACAGTTGAATCTTGAAAATCAAATACCTAAAATCGACTGTACTAAGGATTCAATCCTAAGGGGGCAAAATTTGTTTTAAAAACAGCGAATTCTCCGTACCTCAATCACCAAAATTGATTTTAAGGGCATTATACTATTGCTTTTAATTCATTGTTTCAACAAACCAAAATCAGAATTTCCAACAGGGAGTACCAAATTGATGAGGGTGGGGGTGCCTTTTATGGTCCTAAGATTGATCTCAAGATAGAGGATGTGCTTGGAAGAAAGTGGCAATGTACGACTGTACTGGCAAGTTCTCTACTCAAAATAGGTGCCATTACACTAAAAGTTCTACGTGCTTGCATTATCTTTGTCTATGATGGAACTTTTTTGCTATAAATACTCTCTTTTGCAAGTTCTAGACGTTGTTTTACATCTAATGCAAGAGGATCATGTAACGGACTAACATAAAACAATGTCTCTTTTGCTTGTATGAACAGGTTGATTTTAATTTGCCACAGCGGTTTGACATGACCTATGTTGACTCGAACTAGGAAAAGAAGCGGCCTATCATGATCCATAGAGCAGTGCTTGGATCCTTGGAGCGCTTTTTTGGGGTCCTCATAGACCATTTCGCAGGTGACTTTCCATTGTGGCTTTCTCCAATCCAAGCACGTGTTATGCCCGTCACTGACACACTGGTGTGTACAATTTCTTTCACATCTGCATATTCAGTTTCTTACAGATTCTTTTGAGGGTGTTTTATGCAGTCAGATAAGTTAGTTTTGGTCAAATTACGTTACCCAATAAGATTTTGAAATATTTTAAGTATCTGGACAAATTTTACCTTTTGTGTAAAAAGATTTTGTAATGAATTTAACTTTATACTCCTTTTAGTTTTATTTTGATTTTGATTTACACAACTGATATTTTAAAATCAAAGAGATATAACAACACGGTAAAATTTATCCAGGTATGTAAATATTTCAAAACCGCATTTTGTTACCTAACTTGACCAAAAGTTTCATCTGTTTTTGTTTTTACACCTTTTTTTTTTTAAGGGTGATCTATGTCAACCCAACACTCCAAGATGGATGTCGTTGCTGTGTTGACAGGCCATCCTTAAGTGCAAATGGCATGTCCCTTACTTGGTAACATAGAGGTTGAATATATTCACATCCTTGGGATTCGGGCTCTCTACATGAAGCTCACATATGTGTGCATTTTTCAGCTTGAGTACTGCAGTGAGGCGACAAACAGATTAAAAGCTAACGAAATTCGAGCTGAAGTTTGCCATGGTGAGCGCCTCCCGAAGCTTATAAGAAATGCAGAGAAACAGAAAATTCCATTAATGGCAGCTGTGGGGCCCAAGGAAGTCGAGACTAATTGTGTTACTGTTAGATCTAGGTTTGGTGGTGAGCTTGGAACCATAAGCATTGATGACTTTGTGAGCAGAATTAAGCTTTCCATTGAAGACAGAACTCCATTTTAGAACAGATAGATCTTGTTGGAAACTGATGGAGATCTTGCAAATTAGCAGGACACATCATGGTATTTGTTTCTTGAGCAATTGTATACACCACATATTAAGTAATAATCATAGAAGCCTTGTCACCAACGGTGTCTACTGTTCAGCTTTATAGGATTTTCACAGGATATGCACACTCATAACACTCACAAGAAAATTCACTAAATTTGATGTCGAGGTTGACATGATATTGGTTGGCATAACTTGAGCCAAACCTTTGTAATGTTTGAAGAGTCTGTTTTAATCTTTAATTGGGGGGTGATAAATATTTTAAGAAATTAGGGTGTACTAAGTAAAGTTGAGGTGTGAATAGAAACACTAAAAACAAATTGTGTTCTCTTCCAGAGCAACACATGGACTTGGATACACAAAAATATTTAAGACAGGAGACACTCTCTACAAGTCAATCGAGGAAGAAAATACAGGGCTGCTCAATACTGAATTTACTTCGATGTGGTAATGAAGCTTGTTTGAGGTTGCACTGGTCCATGGTCCATTTGTCCCAAAAACAAAAACTCCTGCAAGCACCAAGAAATCGAAAAAAAAAAAAAAAAAACATACGATGGAATAGGTATCGGTTGAACCCATTTCATTAAATTCTTTTTAGTAGGGTATGATCAAAGATAGATTGTTCACCAGGTGTAGGCATCAACAGTGTGATTGAGAATAAGTAAAAGCTAATGAGCTCTGCCTCTCAGGAAAAATCTTAAAATCTTATAAATGAATAAATAAGGAAAATAAAAGAGAGAGAGAATCTATTGGCATCTCAACTTTTACTTATTCTCAACCATTAACTTGATTTTTATTTTATTTTATTTGGAATGTAATAAGTAAAAATTAGGGTGCCTGTAGACACCTCAAATTGCGTAAACCCACTTACAAAAAGTGTTATACAGCTTGATTACGTGACACAATATTGAAGGATTCCTACTAATGTTCAAAATAAACGAAAAGACCCAAAACTCATTAATTTGACACAAAGATAATCAAGCAAATCCTATGTCTTTTCATTTTATTTTTAGGATTGAACCACTTTGCTTTTAAAAATTATTTCAAAATTCTATAAAAGGGGAGCCCTTACTTGAGTTGAGGACTTTCTTCTCTTGACTAAAACCTATGCTCAAATACCCTTAAGCCTCCCTCATCTCTACACCTCGAGTCCTCACTCTCTCTTCCCCTCTCAAACCTTCATTAAAATACCTTGAAAAAAGAGTAAAAAAAAAGAAGAAAATAAGAGCACAAGCTTCCAAAGTAGGGTATGATACTTTTATTTAAGTATTGCATTTTTCCATTTTCCTCTTCTACCCTCCTCAACTCTCTTTATTTTCTTTAAGAATTCCCTAGGATGTAATGGAATAACCCCTCTCACACATCCGGTATGTTATGTTCGACCGTCATCCAAGGCATGTGAGGATGCTTAGTCGAAAGGGTGGAGTTGAAGCCCAATATCTAATGACAAGATGTCACAAATGAGATACCCATAGTCCCTTGGGGGACGACCACCATTTGTGTTCTCTTGACATTTTTGTTATATTTCATACACATAACACACACATTCACTCATCTCGAATGACAAAGGTAAAATGTTTATTCCCCTAACATGATCTGACGTCTATTTTACGGTTCTTATATTGTTTCAGTGAAGCCATTTTGGCTAACTGTTGAGATTTTCTGATGGGTTGCATTCAAGCCAAAACGAAAATTATTGAAAACCCTTTCTTTGGATGGTTAGCATATCTAATCATTGATTTTTTGCTCGAATGGGAAATAAATTATGTTCAGAAAAATATTCAAGAGTAACACATTGGAAACAAAAAAATTTATACGAGAATATTTAAGACAGGTGGCACTATCTACAAGTCAATTGACAAGAAGAATCTTGATGTATATTTCTTTTTGAGGAAGAAAATACAGGGCTGCTCGATACCTCTTCAGGCATGCAGCAATTCTTCAATTGTCTGAAAGATAATGAATTTACTTCGATGTGGTAATGAAGCTTGCTTGAGGTTACACTGGTCCATTTGTCCCGAAAACAAAAGCTCCTGCAAGGACAAAGAAATCGAAAAACAAATAATAAAAAAACAATAGAATAGGTATCAGATGAACCCCTTCGGAAAATTCTTTGTAATATATGGTATGATCCAGATGGAACACTCACCTAGTGTAGGCATCAACAGTGCAATTGCACCAAATCCAACAATTTTAAGTGGCAACCCTGTCTTGATCATATCTTTGACATCAATATGTCCCGTTGTAAATCCAACAATGTTAGAAGGGGTGCTCGTTGGTAGCAAGAATGGGAATTGGGCTCCTATAGCTCCAGGAACCATAAGGAGGAGAGGGTGCACATGCATGGTTTCGGCTACTTGGATGAGGAGTGGAACTACAAGCGTTGTGGTGGCATTATTCGACGTAAACTCGGTGATGAACGCGCTTATGAGACAAACTGCAGGGGCAAGTGCAAGGTATGGGACTTTCTCTAGGAAATCAAGTTTGGAGGATAGAATGCTTGTAAGGCCGCTCGTGCGCACACCATTGGCTATGGCAAAACCAGCTCCTAGTAGCAGTATGACGCCCCATGGGATTTTCTTGCATTTGTTCCAATCCATCAGTTTCTCTCCCTTTTGTTTCTTATTTGGTATTATAAATAACAAGGTTGCCATCATCACCTACACAGAAGAAACCAATTGAATTAACTACCACTTGAGTAAAGTTATACAACATTATGCCACAAAATGACTAATTGCACACCACCAATTACTAATTGCACCCCACTACTTAAAAAAAAATTCTCATTTGCACTCCATTTGGATGATTACACTCCAAAAATAATAGAAAAAATATATTGCATTTCGTTTTGATAAATTTGAGGCTTCAACTCAAAACCAATTGACTGTGAGTGAATAGGCCTAGGATCTTATAAGGAGAGACAAGGCAATATGTGTCCAATGTGGGACTAAACTCAACATGCCCCCGCACGCATGGGCCGAATTGAGCCAAAGCACATGGAGATATGAACTGGGCGACGTGGAGAAGAGAAAGGCCCGCTTTGATACCATGATAAATTTAGGGATCCTACCCAAAACCAATTGGTAATGAGTGGAGAGACCCAGGATCTTATAAGGAGAGAGAGAGAGACAAGGCAATTGTGTTCAATGTGGGACTAAACTCAACATGTTTCCTCTTCTTTCGCAACACCATGACCACATAAGCATTTGTTTTATAGTCTAATCTATGTGCAAACATCACAAATCTCTTGTAATCACCATATACATCCAATTGATAAACCAAGGAAGTACTAGTTTCGACGATTTTAAAGTTATTGTGAGACTTAAGAAACTTATTGAAATCCATGTCGACACTTCGAACTGATCAATGATCAAGAAATTCAAAGAAATAAGATCCAAGCAAAAGTTTTTATCAATTTCTAAACAAAGCCTAAATAGAGATTAGAAAACCATTGACTTCAATTGGTGCCAAAGAGAATATGGACAAAATCAATCACAAGAAAAATAGAGCACGAACATAGAAGAAGTCATGTGAAGATGAATAAACCCCATAATGAAGTGCAATTAGCAGGCTAAAATCGAGGTTTAAATATTAGAATGCAAACAACAACTAGTGGTGTGCAACTAATCCATCCCTTATGCCACGTGTACAACTATGATTGGAAACTTACACAAGCAGTTCCATCACCCACACGTCCTTGGAACAAATCCCCCCAACCAGGAATATCATCTGTTATGCTTCTTGTCATCCACAAAACTATCAGTATCTGCATTTAATAAAAATAAATAAATAAATTGATGAAGTCCTCTAAAATACAGGTTTTTTTTGGCGATGTTCATGTACTTCATGACGTACCGAGAACAGAATAAGCACCATCTTTTCAGCAAAAGCCATGGGACCTGCTCAGAAAACCATCAAAATTTGAACACACACACAAATCAATCCAATCCACAAACAGAATATCTTTATGTCTTGAGATGGGACCCAATTAAGTGATTCCTTGAATCAAACCAACCATGGGCGATTTTTAGTAGGGTCCAACTTGATCTGGTTCAAACCGAGAGCCAAACAGATAGCTTTGGGGTGGTTTGGTTCGGCTTGGAACAAGTTGCGATTTGGTTCCAGGTTAAGAAAATGGAGAACCAATCAATTTGATTGGGTTCTCGGATCAAGCTTGTGAAGAACCGAACCAAACCCTTGAAGTAATTAATAATAAATAAATATATTTTGTATATTAATGTATTATGAATTATTTAAATAGTTAGGACATATATTAAAGATTTTATTATGGATAAACTAATATCTTTTATGCACAATTTTATGAAATCTCATGTTTATTATATGTTTGTTTTTTTTTCCATTAAAAATATGTTACTTCTAATAATTTATAGAATATTGGTAACCCATAGAACCGAACCAGATCAAACCGACCTTAGTTCGGTTTGATTCTGGTTCTAATTTTAAGGTCCAATGTATTGGGTCCTAAATGGGGCAGGCCTAAGATGAAAATTTAAGATAAATCAGGCCCATCAGTTAGATAATCCAGAGTACTACGTAGTTTCCTAAAACTACTCTTATTGATGACTGGAAAAGGACCTACCTAACAATTCAAGCTCACTTTTCAAATGGGCTTTGTCCAAGTAAGTTGAAAGAGCTTCTCCAGAACCTTTTGAGCAGTACAACAAACAAAGTATGCCCCAACAGAAAACTAAGAGGAGTAAAGCCAAAGGGAACCCAAAGAAGAACCAAGTAGCAAAGGTAATGGGCTCTCCTTCAGGGAAGTAACTCTTCCACATCGCCACCACTATAAGATTGACACCTGTACCCGTCAACGTGCTCATCCCTCCGATCGTCACCGAATATATCACTCCCAAAATCACTCCTTTGCAGAACTTTCTAATAATTTCCGATTGGTCGGAACCTTGTGGGAATCGTTGTAAGATTCCGGTGGCCACCGGCATCATTATCACTGCCGTTGTCGTGTTATGCATCCACATACTAACAAATGCGGTCGTGGCACAGATCCCGAGGAGCAATAGTGGTGGATTCAGAGGATCTCCACAGAATATCAAAGTTATCTGAAGGACCCACAAGTATGTGACCCACAAGTATGTATTATTTACATGTTTGACTATTTCTATGTCGGAGATGCTAAGGTTCAACCAAGTACATTGAATATCATTAACCATAATAATTGTATGTATTTTTTTTTCTTTCAAAAATAACCTTAAAATGCAATAACAAAATATCTTTATTGAGATTGATATTTACAACAATATAGTTACATGGTTGCTTTTTAGACATATTTTCTTTGAAAAAAATATACTTTTGAGTATTAGATATTAAATCATTTAGGATTAGATTTAATTTATGATGATTAAAAGAATACTAAATAGGAAATATATATCTATATATATAGAAAATAAATCACAGTAGATATAAGCTCTATCCATAACAATTTATGATCAAATCTAACCTAAATTAGCACCATGTCTCGTCTGAGACCAAGACGACTCATCCGATACCTCTCGGTATCATCCACCAACGAGATGGATAGACGAGTCAAATGTAACCACGGTTAATTTTACTTATTGTTGAATGAGACGATTTAAACATATTAGAAAACTCGTCCGAGAAGACTCGGTCTCTTTCATGGACGAGATGTCAAAACGAGTTTTAAAACCATAGTTGATTATTAATAAATATATATATTAAAAATAGTAAAATTGAATATGAACGCATTTGAATTAACAGAAGATATGATCCTCAACAAAAAAAACAATTCAATATTGGAACTCACATTCAAGGCAAGTCTTCTATGTATGTTGTACTGTTCAATGGCAAGAGCCAGTATAAAGCTTCCGAGGACGAGAGCGATCACATCATCCATATAATTTTTTGCGACATCGTCGGCTGAAGCAATCCCAAAGAGCGGAAATAGAAAAAGGGGAGACATGGAGGTAATCGGCATGGGTATGGCCTCAGTAATCCACCACACAAAGATCCATGTAAGTATGGCTAACATGTTTCGGCTCGTCTTCGGGCCATCGCCATCGAATTCAACACAAAGACATATAATGGTGCATGATAAGGGTCCTAAGATAATGAATAAATTGTTGTATGTGAAAATTGATCTAAGAGTTGAGTTGAAGCTTTGTGATCCTTGAATGGAGTCTTGATGGAGAGGAAGAAGAAATGGGGTTTTGGAATCATAAGATGTTGAATGGATTAATGTGTGATTTCCATTCATTTTTGGAGAGTTGCAGAGGTGAAGATGAGAGAGATTCAATTTTTTGTAGTTTGGGAGAGAAGTGGAAGACAAATTGATTTTGTTTGTGTTTTTTGGATTTAGTTCATAAAGAAAGGAGCATATTAAGTATACACTAATAGGTAAGACCTTTACTACCATTTTATAGCCTAAACCTTTAATTAATTCCCATTTTAGCGTTATAATATTAAAGGGTAGTTTAGGCATAAGTTTATGGGTTTTGCTGAATATTTGAGATAACCCAAGACTTTTCAAACTGATGACATGCCTATTGACCATGATCTCCTGTGAAAGATTCATACAATGACCAAAATACCCATCTTCAATTTCTTACCACAAACTCTTGATTTTTTTTTCCCCTCAAAATCCCTTTATCTTCAACTTTGGGATTTTTGGTTACAAGAAGACCACAAATTCTCTAGATAACTATGGATAGAGAAGAAGTTGAAATTGGGTAATTTTTGTCATTTTCTATCAATCTTCTAAGAAAGATTAATAGAAATTGACATAAACGACCCATCTTAGAATTCTTGTGAAAAAACAGTATTTTGGACACCTAAGCTTTGAATAGATAAAAGATAAAGGAGTCGGGTCATGGTAGTAAGAGTTTTAAATTGACACTCTTTACTTTCTAATTATTATTAAAAAAAATTGGCTGACTAAGAGAATTAGCAAGATATAATTAATTTTAACCATGATCAGTATCATACACATGGATTAGATTGGTCTACCCTAGAAAGCGAAACTAACATTTTATATATCAACTTGCTATCTAAGAATCCTATTTGAGAGAAATTCGAATCTTAGCTAGTTTTACAAATTTACAAACTTTTATATGATTAATCTAAGATTTTGAGTTTTTTGTCTTAGACCTCAACTTGACTTGTATTTATGGAGTAGGCTTTGGACTTGTCCTGAATCTAGATAAGAGTCGTGATAATACGAGTAGTTAGATGGCATACTCAAATAACTATATGATGTGGGCAAGTTTGGGAACCAGGGGCGGATTTAGAGTGGGGACAATGGGGGCACTTGCCCCCACAAGAATTTTTAAACCTACTTTGGAGTAATGAACTATTGCTCTCCCAATTTGTTTTACATTCTTAGTTGCCCCCACAAAATAGTTTCCATTGTTACGTTGCCCCCACAAAAAAAATTACAATCTTCGTTGCCCTCACAAAAAAAACCTCCCACTCTTACATTGCCCTCACATGAATTATGTCCTGACTCCGCCCGTGTCGGGAACCATAGGTTTGTATGTCTCAGAGTATACGATTATACTTTCCCATAAAAAATGTATCTCGAGATGTACAAATCTATAATTCTCGAATTTGTCTACGTCTTAGAGTGATTTGAGTATGCCACCTAGCAAATAATATTATCATGACTCATCAAGATATTATGATGTGTCATAAGTCACTTGGCTGACATTTGACCAGCTAATATAACAAGTATTTATTTCTGATTTAATTATTTGAGTTTATCTTTTGCAGCCAACAATGATGAATGGGAGGTGGTAGAGGAATTATTTGTTGCAATTATTATTATATATTCCAATAATGAGAAGGAGAGGGATACGTGGGAGGCGAGGAGTCGCTTAAGAACAATAATGCACTTAGAATTGGCCCCTCTCCTTGTCCTCCAATGTTTGATGATAGAGACTTAGAGATTATTATCCATTCGTTGCATTTCGTAGAAATCGAGGAGTGCAAAATAATTGGAGAAGGCGGTGGCATGATTGGTTCTATTTATTTTAAAAAATAAAAAAAAAAAACTGCCCACATGTAACTATTGCATTGGTCCAACGTGGTTAAATTGACTGTCCAACCTGTATTGATTAATGGGAGGAAAATTTTATCCAAAAATAAGGACATATTCGGTGCCCTGTTCCTATAAAATAGGAAAGGGTACCTCACCATCTCAATCGACATGTACCTGCACGAATCTTAGATTTTTTCTTGGGATATATAACTATACATCCTCATAAAATATGTGCAGTTGTGTATCTCAAGGAAGAAAAAAATCTATTGTTCTTGAGCTTGCCAAGTCAATGAGTTTTTGAGTTACTATCCAAGGTTGTGTTACAAAATCAGCAATCTTTTTTATGTGGCACTAAGAGTTAAATCACATTGACTTTCTAATCAAATCTTGCACGTAGCCCGATGTGTATATTCTCTAATCCCAACGTGCCATGTAGACACCTTTCCTATGTATAAGAAAGGGATTGTATTGGATCTCGACTCTTTTTTTTATATATATCACATCAATCTCAAAATTAAATAGTTATTCAAATGGGAGAATTACCCTTTCATTTTTATAACTTCACCTCATTCTCTCCAATTAAATCCAATGGGAAAAGGAAAGAGAGACCAGAGGAGTATGTGGAACAGAAAGAGTGAGAACAAGTAAAAGGAAAAAAAAAAATAAAGGTTTATGGAACCCACATCTATAGTGGAGTTTACACACATCAATAAAAGGTTGGTTGATGTTGCTGCTTTTTTTAGAAGGGAAATAGTTAGAAGTGATTTTTTTTTGCTAAGATCACCCTACTTGTTTAACATGTGGCTAAAAAGATAAAATAAAAAAAAAAAGAGAAAATTTCTCTGTTATATCTACAATGAAGAAAGAAAATTTCTTGATTGCATCACCTTATGGCATTCAAAAACATGACCCGATGCCATGAGAATACAAATGATGAAATTCTATGAATTTTGAAAAAATACATTTAAAAAAAAAAGAGTTATTTTTTACCATTGAATTTTAATTTTAAATTTGAATGTTCAGCAATTATCCCTTTTCAACACCTTGGATCAAGTTTGAAAAAATAAAATTTGATGAAATCTAGAGGGTTGTGATGGTAGATTGTTGTTATGATAATCCAGGTGGGCTTAATGACACTTTCAAGATTTGAAATCATAAAATTAAAATTCCTGGGCAAAGAGCACGTGGGTAGGATTGAGAAATTTTCTCTCTATTCATTTTGACATTTGTTTCATTTTGACATTTTTACAACAAAATATTACAAATTCTATGTTCTTTTACATACCACTTATTTTTATATTAGCCCACGTCATTACTAAATTATCTAGTATTAATGACGAATAAATTAACTAGAAGGAAATAATGAACTTTCATTGTTAATCTTGAAACACCCATCAAATGCCTCACTCATTAGTTGTCATCACAGTTTCAATGAGGTATTTAAGATCCTCCAACCTATATGACTATCAAAAAATAGAAGGCATAGACACAAATGGCATCTTAACTTCCCAACAACTTATTCACATCTAGGGTTCTGAGGGTACGTAGTGGCATAACTATAAGTTTTCACTGCCAAGGCTCCTCAAGGATCCGACTCCAATTGTGTATAATTCTACCTCCTATTTATATTTCACCCCATATTTGAATGCTTCACTTTGAAATACTTCATTCAAACCATCTCATATGTGTTAACTACAATATGTAATATCTTTTTAGGTGAATGAGGACGAGGCAAATACTCTCCTAAAGTGGATTGGACAAATATACACGATCGTTCAAATGGTTGGACATACAAATGAAAACATTAGACAATCCAATTCACTAGTTATAAAAGGAAAGGAAGATGGAAAAGAGAATTGCTATTGGCACCTTAACATTTACTTATGACATCCTAGTAAAAACTTCAAATTGTACGAGCCCAACCAAAAAAATGACTCTAGGACCCTGGATAAAACCCATGGTGCAAGAATCAAGAACAAGTGTGGATAATCCATATTTCAAATCAAAGCCCAATAACCCAAAATCCATCAATTTGGTCCATTGATCTCTTGCCTTTCCCAAGAAGAGATACTTGACATCCTCCCAAAATTCATGCTACTTGGCAACCTTATATGGTAAAAACGTAAGTAAACTAGAATATCATAGATAAAATCTCTTAAAGGTATTAAAATGAACATCCACACCTCTCACAATCCTAGATAAGATACTTAGTTTCGAGTTACAATTTAAGTAGAACTGATCATTCTTAACAGTTAAAAAGTAAAATTTTATTCTTGAAAAAAATGTTGTTTTTAAAATTAGAAAAATTGTATAAGCATTCAAATTATTTTTAGAATTTTCTAAACTAATGAATGAAAATCTAGAATTTTGTTCAAACATAAAGGAACTTTGTCCCATTCATGAAAGGTCGTCATGTTCGCCTTATATACTTTGATTTTGATTTAGTGTTGGAATTTTGTTAGTATATTCACTACAAACTCTCATGAGTCTAACTCGTCTGCTAAAAGTAGTCTAGGGGTTTAAGGGCTTATTACATTCTTAAGTGCAGTGGTATAACCTACGAAAGTGATCTGTACTTTAATTTTTTTTACTTTACTTTTGCTCGAGACTAACAAAATCTAAGTTTGAGGGTGTGATAAAGGTTTAAAAAATAGTTTTTAGAGCCCTAATTACATAGACTTTACAAGATAAATTATATAGTAAATCCCCTAATTAAATACAATTCATCATTAGTCTATAATAATGATCGATTTCAATAAAATTATGTATTTTTGTACTATCTATAGTTATTTTCGTATAACAGGAAAAAGTCACAAATTTTTAGAAACAAATTAGAAAAATCCAAAGTATTCACTGTAATCCAGAATCTGAACAAAGTCAACTGACCAAGACCCAGACCCAACGGGTTCTCATGGACTGCGACGCCCAAGTTGGGTAGGGCGGCGCAGTGAACATAAAGTGGATTGCCTTGAGATTCATACAGTATGTTGGCAACGAAAAAGAGTTTTTGATTGAAACTAAGTTACAGAATTGTGCAAATTGAAAAAGTTATCCGAAACCTCAAAAACCCTAATATGGTTTCTTTATAAATAAGGGACCAAACCAAAACTCAAAGGGGGAAGAAAGGAAGATATAGAGAAAGATAGAAAAATCTTTGAATAATTTAGAATTAGGTTTAGAAAATTATGTTTTTATTTTTTTTGTTCTTTTCTTAAGTTCGATTTTGTAAAGGAGCTGTGAGATTCAATTCCAAGATCAATAAAGATAAATTCTTCTTTTCTCATCTCTTCCTTTTTATTTAATTTTTTATATTGATTTTTCAATGTTTCTTAGCTAAACCTCCATTAGAGAGGTCAATGAAGACGAAACAAAATATAATAAATAAACATGTTTTAAATCTATCATGCTTTAATGTTCTTAATTGATTTACTTTTTGTTTATAAGTATTGAATGTTTATTTTAAATTATCGAAAGTTCTGATGGTTTAGTCTTAGATAAGGTCAAGTTAAATCATGCTTAGTTCCAATAATTGATTTTAGATGTCTATATTTGTTCATTTAAAAAGGAATTATATTTTTTTAATTATTGTGTGTGTTAAACTAGATTCACTTTCCGATCTATGGGTATTATCTTTGTCTAAGTAGATTGAGATAAAAATGATTTGAATTTATTTTATTTATTATATTTGCTAAGGTGGATTTGACTGATCTAACATTTCTTTTATAATTTTTATATTTTCTTAGTTTAATTAAATATTTTTAAACTAATTTTTAATTGGTTACCAATAGTCTTTAATTGGTTTTAAGTCATTATCTCTATGGATTGACTCTTCCTTACCAAGGTTTTTATATTTTTATTTTATTATTCTTATTGATTCATAATTATAGTTTGAACTCCCAATCCAAATGCATACTTAAACCACCACCTAAGCTCATTAGACTTAAAACCCAACCCAAATGAATATTCAAACCACTACTTAAGCCTATTAGACGTAAAATTCAACCCTATGCATACTCAACCCATCACTTAAGCCCACTAGACTTAAAACCCAATCATTATCATAAACTTAAGTCTCAACCTAATGATCACAACCAATCACTAATGACCATCAAAATGGGACACATGTCATCACTATAATCCCCTTTTCTAATTCATTTACCAACCCCATCACTTTTCTCTAAAAAAAAGTTAACCTACTCACATTACCCATACCTATGTCATAACCTAACCTCATCAATCTCTTCAAATCCTTCATTCCAAGTCACCCCCACACCATTTTTCCCTAATCAACTCACCTAACACACACCTCCAACACTTTTTGGACACATGTCATCATATCATCCACTCTCCCAAAAAATCAACAAACACTCTCTTACACACCTCATTCTTCTAATCAAAATCCATTCCACTCATCTTACCTAATACTTAACCCAAATGAGTTGAAGGATCCAACTCATCTAGGTTACAAATAATCCATTTATACTCTTTTCACAAATGCCCTTCCATCACTTTCAATTTACACACACATTCTTTTACAAATCTCACACAATTCTATCCCTTTTCACCTTTTCATCCCATTTTACCCAAAAAAAATTACCCCCCCCCCATCATTCTCAACACAATCTCAAAAAAAAAAAAAGATTAGAACTTTTTATCAAGCCTTATTTTTTCACAATTCTCAACCCTCTTTCAATTCACAACTTTTTCCTTCTCTCATAACCTCTATATCTACACCCATCAACCAACAAAAATTTCACATAACCAACACATCAAATTCAAAGAAAATTCATCTCTTAAAGGTCAAAAAGAAATATCAAAGAAGAAGAAAAATAATATAAGGTGTGGACAACAAGAAAGAAAATCTTCCCCCTTCTCTCCTCTCCAAATTTCCCTCTTCAACTATCTTTATTTTATTTTATTTTTCTTTTAGTTTTAAGATAGGATAATAATTAAAAAATCTAATTTTTCTCCAATAGATTGGACTCCCACTCGGTCGAAAGGGTAGAGGTTGGAAATCTTTCCAAAACAAAATATTTTTTAAATTCCTACACTAATGCACGCATCACAAAAAAATTGAGACTAAGGCCTTGAGTTATTTTCCTATGAAACTAGGCCTTTGACACAAAAAAAGTCTACCTTTTTCAAATTAGTTTAAAGGTATAAACTATAAAAGGCCTCATTCCTCAATAAGATATCCCTTCTTAAGTTTAAACTAAAATCAAAGTCCCTCATACTTGATGGCACAAATAGATTTCTCAACTTTTTTTTATTTTCATTTTCAAGTTGATCGAATTCGAGGTTACCACTAATGATGGAGGGAGTAAGGTGCATAACACCTTCCCTACTTTATAATATGAACTCCCTTACCTAGGTCTAGGGTGAACCAATTGGCTTGATTCATAAGAGAGTCACTAACAAAAAAAAATGATTTTTCAAAAAGTACTTCCCGGGTGATCATTCACACCATTGTTTAAAAAAAGAATGGTAACGACTCCAAACCCAAGTAGAAAAGATCTTCAGAAATGAAAATCTCGTGTCTATAGTATGTGGGTATACTTGTAATTATTTGGTATGAATGTTGTCGTTAGTTTTAAACAATGAGTAAACGTAAAGTAAAACAAATTTTTTTTTACTTAGTTATTTTTTTTGTTGAAAATCTTGATCTTTGTTCAGAATAATCATACTAGATTTAATGAATCATAGTCATTATGTAGCTATTGAGTAAGCTATTATATTTTTCGGTAAAAGTTACTGAACAAAAACTTTTGATTTTTTAATCTTTTAATCTTTTTAGTG
Organism: Akebia trifoliata; assembly: GCF_017979445.1. NCBI lineage: Eukaryota > Viridiplantae > Streptophyta > Magnoliopsida > Ranunculales > Lardizabalaceae > Akebia > Akebia trifoliata. Next base: position 1,031,019 of record NC_141387.1, read on the forward strand.
TTTATTCAGTACCTTTGCACCGATATTATAGTTGAGTAATCGGTATGTAACTATCGACTGTTCTTTACAAAATTTGGTATTGGACTACCGACCAAACATAAACTTTGTAAAAGTTGCGATTCGAACCATACGCCTTATATAACTAAACAACAAATAAAATTTATATTATAGAAAATGAAGTTAGTTGCATGTCTTATACCCCAAAATAGGAAATCCTGGAGGTTTTCCAAAGAATAAGAAAAAAAAAAAAATGAATAATGTGCCCAAATGATACAAGGATAAGTGATTAAAATTTGGAGGAAGTTTCATTTTGGGTTAGCAATGGATATGAGAATGGCAAATTAGGAATTTTGTTTCAATCTTTGGTACAAAAATCATTTAGGGTTTAGGGGTTTTTGAGTTCATCATTGGATATTGGATACCAGGCGGTGTGTGTAAAAAGTAATTTTATAAGTTGAGGTGGGTATTAGAAGAAAGTGGTGTGCAGATGGACGTTTCGGTGTGTGCAAAATGCAAAATAGCATAATAACTAACACTAAACAGAAACACCAACAGAACGGAATAGAAGAGAAGAGACGAATTGATTTTCGATTTTTTCGTCTCTCTTGTCAGGATTTCAACTTCTAGTGTCCAAACCCTAGAGATCTAAGATTCTCTGTTTGTCTGAAAATGAGTGAAATAGGCGCCGAAGACTTCTCGATCTTACAAAGAGTTCGAGAAAAATCTTGAATCGAAGAATGAAGGTAATCCTTACTTGATATTTTTGATACATGTTTTTTTTATAGATGGGCACGACCTATTCTTTATTGATACCCACAAATTGGATGCTTGGGAGAAAACTGACCATTAGAAACCGATTTCAATAACAAGTTATGTCGCTATTTCCTTAGTTGGGTCTTAAAATGTACTCACAAGTTTTTCCCACTATTCAAACAACCCACAATACATTTTCAACCCGTTTATGGCAGAATATATGAGTCTACCTAACCCACATGAGAAAACATGAGAAAAGTGAGAATAAGGTACCATTAATTATACGACATTTTCAACCTGTTTATGGCAGAATATATGAGTCTACCTAACCCACATGAGAAAACATGAGAAAAGTGAGAAGAAGGTACCATTAATTATGCCACATTTTCAACCCGTTTATGGTAGAATATATGAGTCTACCTAACCCACATGAGAAAACATGAGAAAAGTGAGAAGAAGGTACCATTAATTATGCCACATTTTCAACCCGTTTATGGCAGAATATATGAGTCTACCTAACCCACATGAGAAAAATGAGAAAAGTGAGAAGAAGGTACCATTAATTATGCCTGGTTTGGGTTTATTGAAAGTTCTAATCAATACAAAGTTGTATAAATGGGTGAAGCTCCATACTCTGTGAAACCACAACCTATCCAGGTCCTATTACATGAAACTCTATAGTGGTTAGACAGTACAAGCGATTCTATTGTTTGGTTTGATATTAGCAATGAGAGTTTCCGCATGGTGACACTGTCCGAAGTAGATTTTTGTGAAGGTAACCCATTTACATCGTCTCTCGTGAAGCTAGGAGGCAAATTATGTTTAGTTGTGCTTTATATTGATAACAACACTTGACATTTGGATGAAAGACAACGGGGACCTGCCTTCTTGGGATCGGATTTTTCAAGATATTGAAGCTCCACATCATCCGAGACCAAACGAGATAGAACCAGTCATGCTCTTGAAAGACGGATGATTAATTGTTGCATATCATTCTGGAACAATTTATAAGAAGAAATTTTTTGTTTATAATGGAGGTACACGTATGCCATGTAGACGGACGATTAATTGTTGCCATTAAGATTTATAAGAAGAAAAATCCAATGCCAATGAGGCAGGTCCCCGTTGTCTTTCATCTAAATGTTAGCGTTTCCATCAATATAAAGTACAACTAAACATAATTCGCCTCCTAGCTCTGTGAGTGACAATGTAAACGGGTTACCTTCACAGAAATCTACTTCCGGCAGTGGCACTATGTCGAAACTCTCATTGCTAATATGAAACGAAACAATAGAATCGCTTGTGCTGTCTAACCACTGTAGAGTTTCATTTAATAGGACTTAGATTGTGGTTTCACGGAGTATGGAGCTTCACCCAAGCTCTGCGAAGATCAGGCGGTGGAGCCCATGACATATATCTCAACAATTGAGTTTTCTGTCAGTCCCATGTCTTGAGGGTATTTTATGTGGAGAACTTTGTATTGGTTATAACTTTTAACAAATGCAAACCCTGACACAATTAATGGTGCATTCTTCTCACTTTTCTCATGTGGGTTAGGTAGACTCATATATTCTGCCATAAATGGGTTGAAATGTAATGTGGGCTGTTTGAATTGTAGGAAAAACATGTGAGTCCATTGGAAGACCCAACTAAGAAAACAGTCTTAGGCATAACTTGTTCTTGAAATCGGTTTCTAATGGTCAGTTTTCCTTTATTGATAATTCCAACTTTTCTCCTATAGCATCCAATTTGTGGGCATCAACAAAGAATAGGTCGTGCCCATTTATAAAAAAGCATAATTCCTTCATTGGATGCAGTCCACAGCTACTTTAGAATCTTATCTTACTTTTAGAGCTTTAATTAATGTTGAGGACCAGGGCTGTTCTCAGATCAATGCATATAGCCCCCGGCTCGTGAGCTAGTAGCAATGACTGGGATGCCTTCAGTTTCCCCAATTATAGTGCCTTCTCCTCCCCTTTCATCACGAAGATAGCCATCTGTGTTCAACATGTGGGTGCCATCCAGTGGCTGAACCCAGTGAAGTTTCCTTGGAATCATGTAGAAGTACTCAACTTGAAATCCCCAAGAGTGCATGAAATCCCTGTTGAAGCTCATGCCTTCCATCTTCAACCCAGATATACTCATCTTCTGCCTCTCATCCATTATAATAAGCCTTTTTCAAGGAGTTTGATGGGCCTATATTATTTTTGGAAAAATCCTGAGCCACAATTGGTGTACAAAGGCGTCAGCCTTTTGATGGTTGTGGGTATACTTCGCCCTTTAAATTCTAGCAACATCCAATCCAGTTACTCCCTCCATATCCTATATAAGGGATCTTCTTAGGATCAGATTTCAGAGCTCATTGGCCTAGTTGCATTTTAGGAAAAGGTGGTCCTCATTCTCTGTTTTGCAGTTCTTCTACAGAAGTGGCAACATGAGGAGTTAAGCAGTCCTCTCTTCATCAGTCTGTCTTGGGTTTTGAACCAAGTCCTCAAGCTGTGTCTTGTTGTTCAATCCGGGAACCAAACAAGTCTGTACCATCCCTCCATATCCTCTATATGGTTTAGCATATTGGTGTGTTTTCATTGCATTCAAGTCGAGGAATATTGGATCATGTTATGATGTTGCTATGGCATGTCCTTGACTGGAAAATAATCTTTTTGTGGAAAATTTAATTTTTTTAGGTTTATGGTCATGCATTTTCACTGCTTTTTTTTTTTTTTTTTTTTAAATTTTAAAATCAAGCAAATAATTTATATATATACCTTGAATGTTGAATTGAAGCACACAAATACCTGGGTCACTTGATTTCCATAGATTTGAAAAAGTGGGATTCTATTGGTGCACCAACTTTTACTTACAAGACACCAATCCACTTGAAATTAAATTGCTGTGTGCATATATATTTTGTCTCTTAAATATAAAAGTTGATGAGTTAATAGAAGCTCTCTTTTAAATGTCAATTGGTTAGGCTGAGCCGTGAAGAACCTGACGGTTTGGCGTTCAGAGTTCAGACCGACTTCAACTCAATCTACTGTGAGTCTGACAAATTTAGCCTGGTTTTGGATAAATTTGTCTTTGTTTGAATCTTCGTTATCTTTTTCATTATTCAAGACACTGATGTGGTAAGTCTGGGTTTTTGTAACAATTTTAGTATTGTTGGTTTTTTTTTGTTTGCATGAGAGGAGATGAAGTGAGCTGCAAAGTATTATGCAAAATGAAAGCTTGTGTGAGGTAGTTTGGCCATGTAACCCAGTTGACATGTTCATGGATTAGAACCAGGGGCAGCCAGGATTATCTGTGGCAGGGGGAAGGGTTTTTGGTCAGAGGTTGACGAAAAGGGCATTTAGATAATTTCTCGGTAGTCTATAAGAGAAAACCCAACTAAGGGGTAATGCCATTAGTTTAAAAATATAAGGTCGGGTGCAACTTGGTCCGATTCAAGCCAAGAACCGAACGAAACTGATAGATTTGGGCTGGTTTGGAACAAGTTGGGGTTCAGTTCTAGGTTAAGAAAAAATGGAGAACCAATCAATTTGATTCAAGGCTTGTATAAAACTGAATCAAACTAGAATTGAACCCTTAATGAATTACTACTTTTTAGGAGTTAGAACATAGATTAATGACTTTTTTTTTATAATTAGATTGGTTACTTTTTTTTTAATGGATAGATTAATGACTTATAATAATTTCGTGTTCATTATTTATTGATTCTCTTTTCATTAAGAATATGTTACTTCTAAAGAAGTTTATGGGATATTGGCAACTTACATAACTGAATCGTATCGAACGAAACGAATCATAGTTTGGTTTGGTTTCATTCGGTTCTATGGACAATACGGTTCGATTCTAGTTATAATTTTTTGGAATTGACCTATGTTGGTTCTGTTCTGATTGGCCCCAAACTGAACCAAGTTGCACTATTCCAGAAATGGTGTGTCGAAACCCTAGAAGAAATGGATTGGTGAGAGATAAAGATAAGTGTCACTACAGATTTGTTGAATCATATTGTCAATTGTGTGCCCTTGATGGAGATGAAAAATTCAACTTGATTGTTGCCTGAGATATGATAGATTATATGCCCATATATATAAAAACTTCCAAAAAGGATATTCTCAATCTGATTGGAATCTTGGGAACATATTTTAAGGAAATACCATATAAGCTAAATAATTAGGAAATAGTTTCCAGAAAGAGAAAGTATCATTATGGCCTCCATCTTTTGATTTCGTAGTGAGCATATTAAGCCACCAAATATATAATTGTTACAGATAATAAGTTCTCAGATCAGCACCCAAAAGTTGAAACTTTTCAAAGATCAAAATGTGGTAAATCTTAGACTAGTCAAGCTTAGATACCCAATGAAGGCATGCAAGCAAAGAACAGTTGCACCAGATGGAAATCGAGCCTGGCAATAAAAGAAAGATAAACGTGAGAAATTTCTCAACAATTGCAGCGAAGAAGCACATCAAAGACACAGATGGAAATTGAGCCTGGCTATAAAAGAAAGATAAAAATTAGAAATTTCTCAACAATTGCAGCGAAGAAGGATATCAAAGACATATAGACTAAGAGTCTCTGTATCAAATCCAACATCTAGAGTGAAGATAAGGATATCATTTCCAAACAATTGAGAAAGATCATATTTGAAAATAACAAAACTTCAATGAAACCAATTCAGTTTGTGAAGGATCAGAATAGAGGATAATTTTAACATGTAAAATGCATTAACTTTAGAAAACAAATCCTAGCACATAAAAGCAAATAAAACCCATCACAACACCAAATTCATAGAGCTGAAATACGTGAGAAACAGAAGCAAAACCACTAAAACTGCAAAAAAGAAAAAAAAAAAAAAAAGGCGCAAATCCAGAAACTATAAATTCAAAAAGTTAAGATGCCTGAACAGAACCCATAAACCAAAAATTTATTTGAATAAAGAAACCAAGAGAAACACATAGAAACAAAATGAAGAACAAAGTGAAGAAGAGAAATACCGTCTAATATTTGTATTGTTTTATTTATGAAAAACTGACTGCCTTCCTTCACCACTAAGAAAAATTATGGGAAAGAGTAAAGAGAAGCTCAGTAGGCCCTTGCACAAAGGACTTTACATGGTCTTCAACCACCGGAAACCACTAACCTCTTCTCTGACAAGAACAATTACAGGGAGCTTTCTGAGATTGCCGAGCAGACCAAGAAGCGAGCTGAGGTTGCAAGGTATGGATATATGTTGAGGTTTACTGCTTTAGTTATTCACTTGTTCCATTTGCCAGTCTTTATTTGAAAACCGACTTGGCTACAAAATTATCCAATCCCACATTGTTTTGCTTTTCTTTTCTTTAGTTTTTAATAGATCTCATAGCCCAGACTTCTGGTCATGGATCTAACTGATTGACTTTTAACTTTCTAGAATTTTTATTTATGAAATTATAAACATCGAATTCAACTGCTGATTTTGTGGACTATGTTCGTAATTTTTTTCCCCACTTTTCTTATCCCAATTCTTGTGTATTTGTTTGTGTCGATGGTGGAAGGGTATTTCTCAAAATTAGGGGTCAAAATTCTTGATCATGTATTTATTTTTGTTCTTCTTGAGGGAACTTCTTTAAGTGCCAATATGTTCTTAATGAGTAAAATTGTGGCCACCATCCTTTACTTGATAAACATTCTCCACCAGAGTATACTCTGGTGAGTATAATGGCAGCAACATTAATTACAGTTGACATTAACCTGGAAGTTGATATATATATTGATGTTTTGCTAACTCACATGTTTCTGTTTCTTCTTGTAATTTTCAGAAAAAGCAGTGATTTTTCTAGGGGTTCATCCATGTATCATAGGGTTACAAGGTACATGCAAATGTCATTGAACTCTCTCTCTCTCTGAATTATTCTCCACCATACTACCAAGAAGTGTAAACACAAATTTACATCATCAATTTCATCCGATCGGTGAACGAACTGCCCCCTGATTGTTGACAGTGTCTATTAGTTAAAATGTCATTTCATTGTATTTAACTTTTGTTTATGGATGGCAATAATTTTATTTTAACTTTTTTTCTTATTTACAGTGGAGATATATGTGTCGTCGAAGGAATTTCCAAGTCTCCCTAGTGCTGGACAAGTTGTATGGGCACTGAGGGGCTTGCATCAGTATTTGGTCTTTGTTGGGTGGCCATCAAACAGTGATCCAAAGCAGAATGCAAGAAAGCTTGGTATTAAATACTGTTACAATAGGCCATATGCCTTGCATGCTGTCAGGGTTCCTTTCATGAATTTGAAGCTGATAAACTTGAAATCTAGTGGGTTCTTTGTTTGAAATAAATTTTGTTCTTTGTTTTTCTTACCACTTTGCAACTTTTAGCTGATCGTATGTTGTATATTTGTTTTATACGAATCAAGTTTACAACCTTTTTTATTTTTCTGATAATTTGGTGTACCTATTTATGTTCCAGAGATGATGCAACTGAAAATTTAGCTCCAGTGGTTAATCTTACTCAAGGCATAAGCAGTGCCTTCTTTCCCTGATTCAGGTACTTTTTAATATATATATATATATATATATATATATCTATAGCAGTGCCTTCTTTCCCTGATTCAGGTACTTCCTTACTAATAGGGCTTTTATTTGTAAGTATTGATGGTGAAGTACTTGGTAATTATGTAAATTATGACTCATTGTAACTCTTTTTGTGTATAAATTAATGTGATAGAGAACCTTGATTGATGGTGAAGTACTTGGTAATTGTGCAGCCAAGACTTCTTAAAACCAGGGACTGCTGTTCTGGCTATGTCAGAATTTTTAAGAAATATGAGTCCCGCAGAGATGCTAGTGAACAGGTTCTTCCAGATGCTTCTGCTGAAGACTATATTCCTCAGTCAGAACACAGTCAGCCACATCAGAGAAGTCCACTTAACGATCACCATGAGATTGCCCCCATTAATATGGAAGAGGGAGCGAGACATCATAAAACCAGAAGGTTCTGCACCAACTCTTCTAGAGTTCTTGAGAAATACATACCCCAAAGAGGATGCTGTTGGACTGGAAGTTTTTTTTCCTTCTGCTAAAGATGTCTGGCCATCAGTTTCCATGCCAGATTCGTACTATCATCCTATGCCTGGAAGCTGTGGAGACAACAACAGACACTTGAAGAGTGGCCAACCCGCGTGTTTGATTTGCAAACTGACATACTCCAACAGGATGCCGGACATCTATTGTTATCCAGGACATCTAATATTATGGGGTTGTCTTTTAACATTAACGACAATGGTTCGTTCTTTGCTTCGTGCACTAGTCAAATCCGAGTGAACTTCAGCCCTTTCTCAAGGGGCAAGGAATGTTATTGTCTTACTCACATTAACACAAACAACAACCAGGGTTACATCTACCAGGAGCAAGCAATGGATCACTAGAAAATTATCATCATCATCCTGGGCATTTCCAGGAGCAACAGCTGCAGATGATGGAACAGATGAGAGCCAGTGATTTTGGCATGCATCAGATCATCCAAAAGAACTTGTATTCCAATGGTGGGAGATACCCTAATCCAAGCTAAGAACACTTCTTGCCGGTTGACATGCAGGATTGGGCGGCTATTGATCCTATCCATGTAGCAGCCTTGTTCCGGCCTCTCTTAAATGGCACTAGTTTCTTGGGTCAGAACTGGTTTCCTGGTGAACATCGGACTCGTGGGGGTTGGTCCACAATGGGTGTTTCTGGGAATCCAGGCATGTGTTTGGGAAACAGAAGCAGTGCAGATGAGGGACTGTATAGTGTTCTTCCTCAATCTAACAAATTACAGTCTCCTTGTGATTCTCTGAGAGCTGCTCAGCAGTATAACACTCCAGCAGCAAACTTTTTAAGCAGGGACATTTCAAGAAATAGTGAAACAGCTCATCAACTAAACAACTTGAGTGGGAATGAAGCTGCTACGGCTACTGCTACTGCCCTGAAAGCTAAAAATATTTCATGGATGAATATGCCACACCTGAATTCTGATCTTCACGATATGATTGGGAAACCATTCTTGGGATCGTGGAATCAATAGAAATACGTTTCAGAATGTCAGAAGGTTAGATCTTCACATATGTGGTCTAAGTAGAAGATGAGATGACTGGATGCAGATAACAAGAGGGCAGTTTTGGGAGAAAGTGTTGATTTGAAATAAGCAGTGCCTTTTTTCCCTGATTCAGGTACTTTCTTAGTAATACGGCTTTTATTTGTAAGCATGATTGGTTAAGAGTATTGATGGTGTAGTACTTGGTAATTGTGTAAATTATGACTCATTGTAACTCTTTTTATGTAGAAATTGTGATAGACAACCTCGATATTTTCTATTTTGACCACGGGTAATGGGTGTGTAGAAAAACAAAATTAAAAATTAATTTTTTTTTATACAAAGCTTTACATATCGGTTTATGACCACTTAAGATATCGTTTTCTAACCGATGCCTAAAGTCTCAGACTTAGGACATCAGTCTCATAGACATCGGATTTTAAATCGATGTCTAAGGTATTTTTTGTATTAGTGTGTTCTATTTTGGAAAGACAGTTTTGGAAGGATTTTTAGCTGTTCCAAAAGTTGATATTTGGAATGGTTTTTAGCCATTCCAAATCCTGAGATCTAGAACAGTTTCTAGCCGTTTAAACTCAATAACGACACCTCGATAAGAGATGATCTTTCAACCGTTTCAGACAGTCTTAGGAACCGTTACAAACCATTCCTAATTTCCATTTCTTGTTGTAGTGTCTTCTTAACATAAACTATGCATTTACCTCCATCCTCTGGAATGTCAGAAATCCACAAGTTGAAGTTGTCCCTAAGAAGTTGCATGATTAAAGTGCTATCTTTTGTAAGATTCTTCATTTAGGTTATCCAATTCAGAAATAAGCTTCATCAAAAGCTTGCTTTGCAAGGTGGCAGGCCCTGAGATATGGGATTCGCAAAACATGCACAAATTTTGGATTTCAAAGTACACGCATCACATTACTCAGAATGAACTATAGTTCCATGCATACGTTTCAAGTGAGCTCATATCTCATAATAAGACAGTAATTCAGTGCCAAACCCAATCAGATTGGACGTGTAGGAAGCAAATCAGACTCTACTATATTGCAGGCCATCTGTAGACAGTAATCATGAACAGGAGAACATGGTAAGCACTCAGTGTCTTATATTTCCATTGTTTAACAGGTCAAATCACATGCAATGTTCCATCAAAAAATGCAATTTGTACACAAGTTAACATTTTGTGCTCCAAGAAGACAATCACCAACAATGATTGTTTCCAATTGGATGAATATTTGATCTGGATCCTAAAAATAATGACACTTTCAAATAGGCATGACTGATCAAATGAAATAAAGCAACTCTATATGACCCCATACATAAAGCTAACATAATATAACCCAATTGAGATTGAATACCCACAAATTCATTAAAAGTTACATCCAGAGATTTCATCTTGGAATATGAAATAGCTCAACCATTTTTTTGTCGATTACTAGGCATATGAGGTCAAACAACGTAGACAAACAAATTAATTGAATAGAACTCATGGAGCTAAACTAAAAGTCTATATAATAAGAATAAGAGTCGTGATATTCTGAAGAGAGGCTAAAAACAAAGAAATCTATCTAAAAATTACCATTCCAGTTTGTTGTCAAGGTTGATCAAGTACATCTTATAGGGAAATTTCTTCTCCTCCAGAGTTAGAAGAACTCTTTAGGTGAAAGGGCCTGAAATCAGATTTAGATGAATTTAAAAGACAAAACAAGAAATTAAAAAGGTGAAGAAGCGAATCTCACAGTCCCCATGAACATCAAGAGCACCAGTTGCAGCTTTAGCACTGATTTCCAATGCAGGGAGACCACTTGCTACAACGTAAGGCCCACCCAAATCACTATCTTCTGGTACAATCCACACAAATGATTTTATGAGGTTGTTGGCAAATGGAAGGGAATTAAATCAGAATAAGTTATGCCAGAGGCATCACTGATTTTAGCAATGACCGAATATGACAAGTAAGAGTGGAATCAAAACATGGAGTGGCATCTCATCATGGATGATTGGTTCTCACCTCTCAACATGGCTTGGTATATGCTCTTATTGATCCAAACTATCTAGTCCATGGAACATATATTGGAGGGCCTCGAAGTTAAAGAATCTATGGTCCATGATGGTGTGACTCTCCTTGGCATGTTTTCTCCAAGTAAACAGAGAAGTGAGTGAGATGAGTATTTTTGGTAGCTGGGTATCCATCTAAGAATTTTCACAATTCTGGTTGGGGTCTGCGTAACCATGATTATCTAAAAAATAGATAAGAAATAAAAAAGATAAATAAATAAATAATGAAGGCTTCGAGATTAATTATTCACAAGTCTATGAGAGATTACCATGGTCAAGCAATAGGGCTTAAAATGAGACAGATTTTATCTAAAATCCAAGTACACCGAATCCAAATTTAGTGGGTTTGATTCCATCAAGTATATCCGAATTAAAATATAGTTGGGATATGGGTTGATGTCCCTTGATCCGAGTCGAATCCGGGTTGGATATGAGTCTATTCTTATATTTGCCAAGATCCGAATTATATATTACTTTTAAGTTATATTTTTTTTATCTTTTTCAAATTGTCTTCCACCAAAAGATAATAGTTGTGCGTAGTGGTTAAGATATCTATTTAGAAAGGAGAAGTCTTGAGTTCAAATTATCATTTGACTATATTTTAACAATTTTATTTAAAATAACCTTGAATGATTTGACATTATCTAACCCGACCAACCCAAATCAATTAATTCAATTGGATCTGATTATGGATTTGATGAAAGTAAATGGTTTGGATATGATTTTAACAATTAGAATCTAAGTCGAATCTGGATCCAGATATGAATCTGATTAAAAAATTCAAATATGAATATGAGCATACTCATAACCAGACCATATCCAACCCATTGTAAGATCTGTCAAGGGCAACATGTCATCAGTTTGGTAATACAAGGGAGTTTATCAAATATTCATAGAACATAAAGGAGCATATTACAAATTCATAAACATAAGATTCAATGTGTCATACAAATCTTTTTTTTTCCCCCAAAATGAAAGATACCTTACTTTAGCATCTTGTGGTATCCAAAAGCATGATTTGATATCACATAATTAATTCTAGAGGTCAAAATTCTACAAACTTTGAAAAAAGAAATTTAACAAATAGTAAATTTTCACCATGTTTTTAATTTTAAATTTGAGAGCTCGGTAACCATTCATTTTCAACAACTTGGATCATTGGATCAAACTCAAAAAATATATTTTCTTTTGATTTTTTTTTTTTTTTTTTTTTTGTCTTTTTCAATCTAAGACCAACCAGTGAAATCGCCTCGACCTTTTTTTCACTAAATAGTGAAAATGAGATTCAATTGATAAATTGGAGATTCTCTAAGAATTGGGAGTCGCAACCTAGTTTAGGTTTAAGAACAAAAAATAACACAAAAATAGATCTGGATCGATTCACGAATAAGAGAAATGGGTAAGGGATTATATTATGAGTTTAAGAAGGTGTCAGGCACTAAACCCACTCGATCGGGATTATTGATCTCTATTATGATTTAAAATTATCCTACGGTTAATATACAAAGACTAAGGTCAAATTATGGTCTAATAATCATCAACTTATATTAGATTTGCTAAACAGATCTTTCAACTAAAGTTCCCCCTCATTATTATATGATTTTTTTTAAATTTTGCATAAAAAGAAGAAAACATGAAAAAAACCCTAATTTTATCTCATATTCTAAAGTTCACATGACAATATACTTCAATTAAAAATCCACATATGCAAATATTTTTTAAATTAGCAATAATAGAAATTTGTGAAATTTTTTCAAATTAGAGAATCATGAATATGAAACTGCTAAATTGGCAACTTATAAAGTTTCTAAATTAGAAATTAAAAATTTTCAAAATTATAAATTTAAGAATATATGATGAATTCCCAAATTAGAAACACATAAAAATAAAATTTTCAAAATTAAAAATTATAAAAAAAAAAACATGAAATTTCTAAATAGAAAGATACAAAACTCCTAAATTGAATAATTATAAAAACATGAAAATTTTAAAGTTGAAGTTTATGAGTACAAATTTTCCTAAAATAGAAAATTATGAAACTTTCTCATTAGAAAGTTCCAAATATGAATTTTCCAAAATAGAAACTTATGACCACGAATTTTTCAAATCATTAAAATTTTCAAATCAAAAGAATATGAGCTATGCAAGATTGTCAAATTGATAGAATCTGAATAGAAGTGAACCTTCCAAATCAAGAGAATTTAAATCATGTATAGCTGTTAAATTGGTAAAATATGAACATAGAAACTTTCCAAATTGACAACATATGAATATACATAAAATTTCTAAATTAAAAGAATTTCACATGCATCCAACTTCTTAATTAATAAAACGAGGATATGCACATAATTTTCAAAAATTTTAAATAGTCATCATTTAAAGCATGCATATTTACCAACTTATTTAGTGATTTATTGCAAGCATAAAAACATATTAAAGCGATCTATTTCCTGTCCAAACAATAATATTTGTTAACCTTATACATATGTCACATGTTGGAAACTTTAAGTTGGGAAAAAAAATATCCTAAAATATAAATTAATTCCCAACTTGATAATTCTCAAACCATCAACAAATATATCACATTTTAGGACCTATTGAATTAAACGTTATTTATTCTTAAATATGAATAATTGTGAAAATAGTTCAAATCACTCTAGTCACCAAAATAATTTAAACAACCTCAATTTGATCATATCAACTTAAGCATAGTGATCATGAATTTCATAAAAACAATATAATTCTTAATCCTAAAAAAAATTGAGAAAGAATAAAAGAGCAAAAAATTTCCTATACCACAAGACATATGTTGATCATAATATAAAACAATAAAAATAAAAATAAAAAAGGTAGAAAATACCAATACAATAATCGAAAAAAACAAATAAATAAATAAACATAGAATAAAATTTGAGGAGAAGAAGAAGAAAGGAAAAAAAATTAAACTTACCTTGATGACATAATGGTGACTGATTGCAGTTCCTTCAAATAAAATTCGAAATATCTTGAGAGTTTAGAAAAGGTAAGAAGATGATGAGATGAGGGCTATTGTAGGTCTACCAAGAAAATAATTTTTTTTTATAGATGATGGCTGTTGCAGAAGTTGCTGTTGCGCTGTCGATCAAGAGAAGAAGAAAAAGTCGTCGGGTGTGTTGTTGAGGCATTGTAAAGTAAAAGGAAAAAATAATGGCTGTGCTATTGAGGTGTTGTGAAGTAAAAGAAGAAAAAAAAAAAGAAAAGAAAATGGATGATGGAGTGCTAGTATGGCGTTCAAGTAGAAGAAGAAAAAAAAGATAATGTGCTGATGGATATGCTGATGTGAGACTTGGTGAAGAGGGAATGGGGCAAATAGGGAGTTGCAAACGTTTTTAGAGAGGATAAGACAGGGTTGTGGCTACCGTGTGTTCAAGAGAAGAGCGAAGATCGATGGCTGATGTGCTCAATAGAAAATGAAGATTGATAGAGGAGAGATGTTGTCGGTGTGCACAGGTAAGGTCCTTTCTCTTCTACTCTTCCTCTTCTTTTATTCTTTTCCTTGGACTTTTTTTTTATTATTTCTTGTTGCTACTATGTCGTCAGAGAGAGCGTGTAGAGGAAGTTTCAACCAAAAATGTGGGAGAGAGAGCAAGTGTCGAGGGTGAGAGACGTTCAACCCTTTTAAAACGTGGGAGAGAAGGAGATTTTGTTTCTAAGTTTTTGTTTTGTTTTGCTTTTTTTTTGTTTTTTTTGTTTTTTATAGCAAAATCTTTCTCTCTCTCTCTTTGTGTGTTTTTTTTAATTGAGGTAGGATGTCCTCTTTTTAAAGATGTTTCTATTAACTTTTTTTTTCTTCTTCTCTTTCTATTGTGAATTAAGTGGGACATCCCAGACAAATGATTTTCTTTTTTATTTTTTTTATTTTTTTATTCTTTCTTTTTACTTTTCTCTCCACGTAATTTTTAACAAACTGGGAGTGGTAATTCCACATTACTCGCATTTTGATGGTCCTTCAGCGATTAAGTCTTAGTTGATTGATTAATTTTTTTTTAATGGTTATTTTAAATTTAATTGATTTTAATTTGAATTTTAGTTGGTCGATTAAACTTTAATTTGAAATTTGATTAGTTGGTTAAATTTTTATTTTAACTTTATTGATCGATTGAATTTTAATTTGAATTTTGTTGGTCAATTTTAGTTTGATTTTTAATTGATTTATTAACTTAAAATTTATTTTTAATTTGATTTTGAATTTAAACTTTAAATTTATTTTTAATTTTATTAAATTTTAATTTGAAATTTAATTGGTTGATTGATTTTTAACTTGAATTTTTAATTGGGTTTTGATTAAATTTTAATTTTAATTTGATTTTGAATATCAACTGGTCGACTAATTTTTAATTTTAACTTAATTTTGATTAGTCGAGAATTTTTTAATCTTTTATCATGTTTTCATAAGAATCAAGGTCTTTGAGTTAAAAAATCAGACATTGAGGGGTATTTCAATTATTTTTATGATTTCTCGTAAATTTTTCTATTTTTATCAATTTTGGTCTTCTTAAATTCAAAATCATACTTTGAATGCAATAAAGGTACTTTTGAGATTTTATGGAAGTTTGAGATTCATGAGAGGTATTTTTGTCATTTTATTGATTTTTATAATATTTTATGAATTTTAGCATGAAGTTTCCTTCAATCCCAATTTGATTATTTATAAGTTTTGAGGGCATATTTTTTAGCGTCGCAAGTTCTCTACATTATTGAAATGTTTAGTGATCTTAAATGTAATATATAGTGATCTTAAATCGTAATGAGTAAGGGAGGTGGAAGGATTAAAAATGAAAATGTCGGGGACAATACTCACAAATCTTCGAATTCTTTGCGCTCATCATTAGGAATTCACCATAATTAACCGACGAATTATCGAATTACACAGATACAAAAATAAGATATCTACACCATGAAATCTCGAATGATATGGTGTTTGATTGCCAATTTAATAATTTATGAGGGTCCAACTACCCCTGGTAAGCCTTAAAATCTTATTCTTTCGGAAGTGAATATGAATTTATTGTTGAGAAATTTTTATGCTACGCTAACGAACCAATGGCATGATGCCACATGTATTGAAAAAATAAGCATGATTGGATGGTGGAGTGAAAATTTATAAGCTATTCGGAGTTGGGATTTTAAGTATTTTTTAATAAACATGGCAACATCCTATTGGTTGACTAGCTTAACACAAATATTTCTATAACAGCAAATTCGTATTCTTTGGAAATTCGGTGGCCAAACCCTAGAAAACCGCTGAAATCAAACGTGGTAATTTCGTTTTCAGGTTTTCTCCACTGAAACAACGGCTGCTAATACCACTCAAGTGAGTACCAATTTGCTGTTAAGAAATTTCGGTGTAAGCTAATGAACCAATGGCATAACACCACTTGTTTTAAAAAAGCAAATTGTGATTGGTTGGTGGAGAGAAGAATTAGGAGTTCTATTTAAAATATTTTTTTAATACACGTGGCAATATGCCAATCGTGCGTCATCTTAGCAAAGAAATTTCTGAACAGCAAAGACGTACTTACTCAAGATACATAACGGCTGTCTCATTATTACTCTCTCAGCTACCAGTGATATAAAAAGAAATTTCTATCAAACCCTAAAAGCGCTCTTCTGTCTGTCTGTCTATGTGAAATCGTGAAGAAGACAACATATATATCTGTGTTCTCATTTCTCAGGTTAAAAGTATGGATCTTCAACAAGAGACGAACGAAGATCTGATCAGCAAACTTCCTGATAATCTCTTACACAGCATCATCTCTCTCATCCCTACTAGAGAGGCAGTATGTACTTCCATCATCTCTAAAAGATGGAGACATCTCTACAAGTTTCTCCCCAGTTTGAATTTCAATCAGACTCTGTTCATAGATCCATCAGAAGAAGGTCGACGAAAACTAACAGCCCACGAGAGGCGGAGACGCAAAGAGAGTTTCAAGTTCTTCGTTGATCGAACGTTGATGCTATACGATCCTGGTATGAACGTAAAAAGTTTCTGTATTCAAGTAACATCGTTATACCCATTTCCTGAGGATGAAGATCTCGCTAGTCGACTTGATGGATGGATAGATTGGCCAATCATGCATAATGTTCAGGTACTTGATCTCACGATAATGTATCGCAGAATACCCAATATATGGTATCGTTTGCCTCCCAATCTATTTAGTTGTCGATCGATAACTTCATTGCATTTGGAACAATGTGAGTTCAAAGACTTCGGTGAGGTAAATCTAGTGTCTCTCAAGACTTTATATATTCGTCTTGTACGTGTTACAAATCAGACGATGCGTCTTCTGGTAACTAATTGTCGAGTTCTTGAGGACTTGAGCCTGATAAGCTGTGAAGAATTGACAGCTCTTGAGGGTAGTAATATCCAACTACGGTACCTTAACATTCATAATTGTCACGATTTAGAGAAATTTGAAATGTATGCTCCGAATCTGAAATCATTCAATTGTTTTCGGAACAACCCAAGTTTCAAAATTGTGCGAGGTCGTGCCGCGGAGAGCTTGCTTTCGATTGAAAAGTTATTTTTGTCAGACTTTACGATGGGGTACCCGAGCCAAGAATTCCGCATAAGTTGGATTTTTATGCCCTCTAGTATCATTGTTTTCGAAAGTCTCAAGACTCTATCACTCCACCAATTCTATATTTCAGAAGATTTGTTTCAGTCCTTGATTTCTAAATGCCGTTGTCTCCAGAATTTGAAAATTAGGTTTGGCTTAAAAGTGAAACATCTTAAGATTGACAGCAATACACTCAAGAGCTTGGAGATCTATTATTGTTTTGAGCTTGAGAAGATTGATATTAATGCTCCAAATCTTGTATCCTTGGAGTATACAGGAAAGATCTTGGAACCATTATTAATAAACTCAAGTCCCAATCTTGAAGCCAAATTGATATTTGGTACGACCGACACTGATGCTTTTCAATCTCTCAAGTTAAGGAATCTTCTTGAGAGCTTCAATCACGCAGGAACTCTAACACTAGTTGCTGAGTGGGCCGAGGTACGTTTGTATAGTTGTTCTTCCCTCTCTTTCATTTTTTAAAACCATAAAAACAAAGCGTGGAATGTTATTTCACTTACATAGCATGATTCAACCAAATAGGGAAAATAGAACTTTCCTTCTTTTATTTATGACTTAGGGCCATTACTAAATAAATTAGACCTATGGACAATATTTGTTTTCTCATTTTTATTCCAAACCAAATACTTTGTTTTTTTTAGGGTGAATTACCATTTCATGAGATTAAAATGACTTATTTAGGATTCTGGCTAACTGTTCATTTTAATTACCAAAACATGAATGATCACTTTTTAGTTAAGAAAAATTCAGAACAGTAACGAATTCGGCAGTTTTAAATTGATTTTTTTCGTAAGTTTAAAGTGACAATTTCGCAGATTTAAAGTAACTATTTCCAATTAGTCACTTTAAACCTACTAAATTGTCAGTTTAAACCTGCGAAATATTCACTTTAAAAACCTTCGAATTCGTTATCGTTCACGTTTGGTAATTAAAATGAACAATGAGCAGAAATCTTAAATTTGTCAAAAGTGGATCACTGTTTCTTAAATATCCCGTTTTTTATATTTAGAATGACAATTTCATCATGTGTGGTAGCCGCCCTAGGGTTTATAAATAAATGTCATATAAGTTCCTAAGCTCTTTACAAGAATTTAGAAATTTTATAAATTTTTACAAAGATGATTTTATTTCTATTTGAGTTAGCCTAAGTTAAATTAATTCATAAAATTATTGTACAAATTGTTACTGTGAAGTATGCTCTCAAGTCTCTCTTCTCTAATAACATTTAGTAATTGCTTGTGATACGAGAAGATCTTCCTTCTACCAGAGGAATTACTAGAAAGCCATCGACCTCCACTATTCCATCTGAAGCATTTGAAGCTCCAGACAACAAGAACAATGACGAGGTATACAGATATTTTAATCAGATTACTAAGTCTTTCAGCTCATCTAGAGACTCTCACACTAGTCTTGGGTTACCTCAAAATTAACCTTAAGGTAAAAGTTTCTTCTTAGAAAAGTAGTCACATTATGCACTATTGTAGACTTATTATGAGGAATTTAGGATTTAGAGTACATTATAATTAAATTTTTTTTATCATTTTTCCATCCAGTTTCGACCCATGGACAACTCTTTAGAGATGGAAGACTTTCCGATGCTGAACTGGGCTCATCTTTCTTGGGATTATTTTCGACTTCGCCTCAAGGAAGTTGAAGTAAGAAATTTTAATGGTAGTTACAAGGAAATGGAATTATTCCAGTTTATAGGTGGAGATTTAATGCTCTCTAATGTTATGTCTACCACTTCATCTGATTACTTCGTCTGGAAAGCCTGAAAAATGGTAAGAAGACTGGTCCATGGATGTACCCATTCATCTTATGTTATGTCTACCCCTTCATTATTTTGTTCATTTATTATTTTTTAACTTGATAATAATGAAATGGATTCACTGAACCTTGTAAAAACAATTATATTTCTTGACGATCAAAAATTTTCTTTCAACTAATCTTTGAAAACATGACATCATTGAGAAAAAAATACTTCTCATGTTACTAGTTTCAGTGTTTCACTTTTTTCCTATGTGTGGAAAATTATTCCTTAGTCCTCAAGGCCTTTTGATTTCTTCAAAGTAAAGTACTAAAGTTCTTCCCGTCTATGATTAGTAGATTTAATACGAGGAATTACCATTTCGATCAGTTCTATCATATAAGTTAGCTTAAACCTGAGAACCATATATGTGAAGCTAATGAATTTTGTATATCTTCAATAGGTTCTTTAGCTCAAAGAAGTCAAGAAAGAGACTATCGAAGGTAATAACAAGGAAACAAAGGTAGTGAACTTTCTTCTTGAGATACAATATATGGTCTTTGATATAATTTCTATTCCTCCTTATAAATGCTTGAGTAGGAGATCTTTTTGAAATAATTTATATTTCTTTAAATGGACAAAACATTTATACAATTGTATTATGGAAACAATTAAGGAGTCATATATATATATATCAAAATACTTCTCTTAATTATTTTAATAACTATTGTTTAACTCATTTTTCAGTTTTGATGATTATCCATTTAAGTTATCTACACTCTCTAATTTCTTCAAAGTGATCAATTATATATAACGCATCTACAAGATAAAGTATAAAGTGATCTTTCTAGTCATAACCCATTGATTGTACTATTTCCATGCACGTTTCTTTTGACTTCTTGATCGATCGCCATCACGTAGTAATTTGTTAGCATTGGATTGATCAGGGATCAATAGATCTTATTCCAGGTTTTCTTCTCTCTTTCATAGGGTCTCTATCTAGGGTTTAATTTCTTTTTCTCCCCATCTATTTCTTGTTTTGTCTTTCTAGGAGTCTTTTTCTAGTTTTCTTCTCTAGAGAAAATCCAAGAACAAGACTCTAAGAGATAGATATTAGTGTGTTATCCTCTATGTGAAAAAGGGGTAAATTCGATGTCAAGACCAGTCGAATTTTGCTAAATCCAAGCAAATTGGATGGACCTTGACATAGAATTTACCTTTTTTTCACGTAGTGATCCCTTTTCATGCTCCACATGTAATTTTATTAAATCCGGTTATGATAAGAAAAAAAAATTATATGGTAATTAAAGTTCTCAATTTTTTCCCTCTATTTCATCATACTTATTTATTGAATTCATTATATTTTTAATAGCTTTGAACTTTCTTTAATTATATGAATATTAATTTAACACTTATTCTGATTAATTTGCGATTGTAATAGAGAGAGAATTCCCAAAGTCTTTTTCCTATTTATTTGTATTGTCTTTATGTTATCAGAGCGGACTTTTCTTTCCTCCTTGTCACCCAGTTCATATCTCCACGTGTCCAGCCGTCTCACACGTGTGGGGCCGTGTTGCATTGTCAATTGGTTTTGAATGGAGAGGCTCAGGAGCTTATAAGGAAAAAGACAAGGCAGTGTGTGTCTGATGTGGGACTAAACTTAACACAATTGTCCACCAATATCAACCTAAAAGTCTATAATACTTATCTTTCTGATTTTTTTTTTCCAGGTTCAAGCTGAGAACCATGTGGAGCTAATCTTTTATTTAAACTTGAATTGGGCTCGTCGTCGTCCCAAAAGGATTCAGAAGATATTGGAGGTGATGACATTGAATCACAATTGGAGTGGATTTTCTTTTTGGAGATGCAATTGTCTTGCATGCTATTTCTATCCTTCCATCTAAATCTTGAGTATGAAAGCTTAATTAAAGACACTAAGAAACTGCATTACCCTTAGATGGCTTAAATATTGCTCATCAGAATATTAGTCTTCATGAATGATTGGAGTGTTTTAAAAAAAATTGATGTGACGGTAGAATTTCTCTAATGATTGTTTTTTCATCTTTGTCATTCTATTTACGTGGCACCAAATGAATGGTTGGCTATACTCTATAGTACACAATCGTTTGGTTTGTGTATGTCAGCTTGTGGGAAGACATGACGAAGGAATGATTTGTTACTGCGAGGTTATAGAAGCATTATTTGTTAGTGATGATAAACTGATTGGGCCAAGATGTCTGGTCTTCATATACGAGACATTTTGAACAATCAAAGTGGTCTTACCATATAAGGTTGTCTGCGGATTGGATCAGAGTCAAAATTTGATCCATTCTAATCCAATGACTGTATCTCAAGGATTTGAATTCTTACAAGAATCCAATCTGATACAATTTATAGGATCGGTTCGGGGTCAACCATCTTCCCATTTGATAGGGACCCGATCTGATAATGCAAGTGTTCAAAATATATAAGTGACGCATAGTTGATTTATAGGATAGAAATATTGATTTTTCTGATCGGCTCTAGAAGAATACATTTCATATTGGATCGGATGTTATTATCGGATCAATACCAGACATATGTAATCAGATCTAATTGTCGGCCCAATTTATTTTTAGCCCTACTATCAGAACATTTCTCATGGTCCTCACAAGTAAAAAGGCACACTGGCACATTTTCAGGTATCCTATATAAATTTACTTTCTATACACATATATTTCCAGGTATCCTAAATACATATATTTACTTTCTATACGTAAGCCTAGGCACGTTATGTGCCATGTCATCTCATGGTTTTACAACTCGTTTTGGCTTCTCATCTCATCTATGAACGAGATCAGGTCGTCCTGGACAAGTTTTTCGATATGTTTGAGTTGTCTTATTCAAAATTAAGAACAATGAATTGTGATTTTAAATCTTGGCCGATACGTTTGACTTGTCCGTACATCTCATTGGTGGATGATACCAAGACATATTGGGTGGGATTTAAGATCATGTGTCACCTACCTTATCACGTGACACCACATAATCCAATACAGGCCCATTTGTTGACTATTGGTCAAACACGTAGTTCAACTGAAACATTCCTATAGGCAGATATCAATGTAGATTCGAAAGTTAATAAACACTAGAATAATATATTATTCATGCCTAAAGACAAGCAAATTACAAGCACCCATACCAAATTCTTTAAACCCTTGAAGCCAAAAACCACAAACTCCACATGGCAAAATTCATTGAGAAGATACCCCATCAATCTTGGTCAATTTTTCATGCTTCCTACCCTTGCATGTTTGCCACGTGGGAGATGTACATTTGTGGGCCCAATGGCTTTTGCTCCCATTACTAGACTCCAAGCAGTACCATCCACCTTAGATTCTTAAACCACTACATTAAAACTTACCCATCTCACATGCAACCTAATACAGAGTACTCTTCCACTGCACAAACATCACTAATAACACTCATTCATGCAACATTGATCACGATCTATTCCACTGCCTTCTCAACTGGAGTAGTTTCTTTCTCAACTCTCTTCTCCTTCAACTGGTTTCTCTTCTTTGATGGAGTCTCCTCTGCCGCAACTTCAGGGGTTCATCAACCGAATCCACCTTGGTTTCGTCGGTCTCCTCGACAGCTGACTCTGGTGCCACCTCTTTGGTTTCTTCTTCAGTCTTCTCTTTAGTCTCTTCATCAATAACCTTTGTCTCTTCTACCACAACCTCAGGTTCTACCACCACTTCCTTACTCTCTGCTTTAATGGACGCTTCAACTCTGCTTTTGCCACTGGTTCCTCTGATGCGACTTTGACTTCTGCGTTCCTCCGATGCAACTTCAGTTGGATCTACATTTTGAACCTCTTCGACGGTCTCCGGTGCAGGTGGCACAGCCACTTCTTCTGTTGTAGTACTCTCTAGAGTGGGTGGTGGTGCAACTTCTTCTGTTGTAGTCTCTTTAGTCTTATTCACTTCTTCAGTTGTGTCGTTGTCTGGCAATGCAGTTGATGCCGATACAACCTAATACATGACCCATTTGTTGATTATTAGTAGAAAAAAAAATCCTATATTAAATGATTTAATATTACTATATTAGAATCCTATTCTAGCCCATAATATGATTCTAGAATCTCAAATGTTACATAAATATGCAAATTTTTATTAGAGTGGTAATTTTTTATGCTAAGGTATATAAAATTTCATATCATGGTTTAATTAATATATATTTATATTTTTCAACAACTCAAAACCTAGTAAAATATTGATAATTTATAAATAAAAAATATAATTAATAATAAGACAGGCTGATGTGAGACTTGGTGAAGAGGGAATGGGGCAAATAGGGAGTTGCAAACGTTTTTAGAGAGGATAAGACAGGCTTGTGGCTACCGTGTCTTCAAGAGAAGAGCGAAGATCGATGGCTGATGTGCTCAATAGAAAATGAAGATTGATAGAGGAGATGTTGTCGGTGTGCACAGGTAAGGTCCTTTCTCTTCTACTCTTCTTCTTCTTTTATTCTTTTCCTAGGACTTTTTTTTTATTATTTCTTGTTGCTACTGTGTCGTCAGAGAGAATGAGAGAGAAAAGTCTGAGAGAGAAGAGTCAGAGAGAGCGTGTAGAGGAAGTCTCAACCAAAAATGTGGGAGACAGAGCAAGTGTCGAGGGTGAGAGACGTTCAACCCTTTTAAAACGTGGGAGAGAAGGAGATTTTGTTTCTAAGTTTTTGTTTTGTTTTGCTTTTTTTTTTTTTTTTTTTATAGCAAAATCTTTCTCTCTCTCTCTTTGTGTTTTTTTTTTTTTTTAATTGAGGTAGGATGTCCTCTTTTTAAAGATGTTTCTATTAACTTTTTTTTTCTTCTTCTCTTTCTATTGTGAATTAAGTGGGACATCCCAAACAAATGATTTTCTTTTTTATTTTTTTATTTTTTTTATTCTTTCCTTTTACTTTTCTCTCCACGTAATTTTTAACAAACTGGGAGTGGTAATTCCACATTACTCGCATTTTGATGGTCCTTCAGCGATTAAGTCTTAGTTGATTGATTAATTTTTTTTTTAATGGTTATTTTAAATTTAATTGATTTTAATTTGACTTTTAGTTGGTCGATTAAACTTTAATTTGAAATTTGATTAGTTGGTTAAATTTTTATTTTAACTTTATTGATCAATTGAATTTTAATTTGAATTTTGTTGGTCAATTTTAGTTTGATTTTTAATTGATTTATTAACTTAAAATTTATTTTTAATTTGATTTTGAATTTAAACTTTAAATTTATTTTTAATTTTATTAAATTTTAATTTGAAATTTAATTGGTTGATTGATTTTTAACTTGAATTTTTAATTGGGTTTTGATTAAATTTTAATTTTAATTTGATTTTGAATATCAACTGGTCGACTAATTTTTAATTTTAACTTAATTTTGATTAGTCGAGAATTTTTTAATCTTTTATCATGTTTTCATAAGAATCAAGGTCTTTGAGTTAAAAAATCAGACATTGAGGGGTATTTCAATTATTTTTATGATTTCTCGTAAATTTTTTTATTTTTATCAATTTTGGTCTTCTTAAATTCAAAATCATACTTTGAATGCAATAAAGGTACTTTTGAGATTTTATGGAAGTTTGAGATTCATGAGGGGTATTTTTGTCATTTTGTTGATTTTTATAATATTTTATGAATTTTAGCATGAAGTTTCCTTCAATCCCAATTTGATTATTTATAAGTTTTGAGGGCATATTTTTTAGCGTCGCAAGTTCTCTACATTATTGAAATGTTTAGTGATCTTAAATGTAATATATAGTGATCTTGAATCGTAACGAGTAAGGGAGGTGGAAGGATTAAAAATGAAAATGTCGGGGACAATACTCACAAATCTTCGAATTCTTTGCGCTCATCATTAGGAATTCACCATAATTAACCGACGAATTATCGAATTACACAGATACAAAAATAAGATATCTACACCATAAAATCTCGAATGATATGGTGTTTGATTGCCAATTTAATAATTTATGAGGGTCCAACTACCCCTGGTAAGCCTTAAAATCTTATTCTTTCGGAAGTGAATATGAATTTATTGTTAAGAAATTTTTATGCTACGCTAACGAACCAATGGCATGATGCCACATGTATTGAAAAAATAAGCATGATTGGTTGGTGGAGTGAAAATTTATAAGCTATTCGGAGTTGGGATTTTAAGTATTTTTTAATAAACATGGCAACATCCTATTGGTTGACTAGCTTAACACAAATATTTCTCTAACAGCAAATTCGTATTCTTTGGAAATTCGGTGGCCAAACCCTAGAAAACCGCTGAAATCAAACGTGGTAATTTCGTTTTCAGGTTTTCTCCACTGAAACAACGGCTGCTAATACCACTCAAGTGAGTACCAATTTGCTGTTAAGAAATTTCGGTGTAAGCTAATGAACCAATGGCATAACACCACTTGTTTTAAAAAAGCAAATTGTGATTGGTTGGTGGAGAGAAGAATTAGGAGTTCTATTTAAAATATTTTTTTAATACACGTGGCAATATGCCAATCGTGCGTCATCTTAGCAAAGAAATTTCTGAACAGCAAAGGCGTACTTACTCAAGATACATAACGGCTGTCTCATTATTACTCTCTCACCTACCAGTGATATAAAAAGAAATTTCTATCAAACCCTAAAAGCGCTCTTCTGTCTGTCTGTCTATGTGAAATCGTGAAGAAGACAACATATATATCTGTGTTCTCATTTCTCAGGTTAAAAGTATGGATCTTCAACAAGAGACGAACGAAGATCTGATCAGCAAACTTCCTGATAATCTCTTACACAGCATCATCTCTCTCATCCCTACTAGAGAGGCAGTATGTACTTCCATCATCTCTAAAAGATGGAGACATCTCTACAAGTTTCTCCCCAGTTTGAATTTCAATCAGACTCTGTTCATAGATCCATCAGAAGAAGGTCGACGAAAACTAACAGCCCACGAGAGGCGGAGACGCAAAGAGAGTTTCAAGTTCTTCGTTGATCGAACGTTGATGCTATACGATCCTGGTATGAACGTAAAAAGTTTCTGTATTCAAGTAACATCGTTATACCCATTTCCTGAGGATGAAGATCTCGCTAGTCGACTTGATGGATGGATAGATTGGCCAATCATGCATAATGTTCAGGTACTTGATCTCACGATAATGTATCGCAGAATACCCAATATATGGTATCGTTTGCCTCCCAATCTATTTAGTTGTCGATCGATAACTTCATTGCATTTGGAACAATGTGAGTTCAAAGACTTCGGTGAGGTAAATCTAGTGTCTCTCAAGACTTTATATATTCGTCTTGTACGTGTTACAAATCAGACGATGCGTCTTCTGGTAACTAATTGTCGAGTTCTTGAGGACTTGAGCCTGATAAGCTGTGAAGAATTGACAGCTCTTGAGGGTAGTAATATCCAACTAAGGTACCTTAACATTCATAATTGTCACGATTTAGAGAAATTTGAAATGTATGCTCCGAATCTGAAATCATTCAATTGTTTTCGGAACAACCCAAGTTTCAAAATTGTGCGAGGTCGTGCCGCGGAGAGCTTGCTTTCGATTGAAAAGTTATTTTTGTCGGACTTTACGATGGGGTACCCGAGCCAAGAATTCCGCATAAGTTGGATTTTTATGCCCTCTAGTATCATTGTTTTCGAAAGTCTCAAGACTCTATCACTCCACCAATTCTATATTTCAGAAGATTTGTTTCAGTCCTTGATTTCTAAATGCCGTTGTCTCCAGAATTTGAAAATTAGGTTTGGCTTAAAAGTGAAACATCTTAAGATTGACAGCAATACACTCAAGAGCTTGGAGATCTATTATTGTTTTGAGCTTGAGAAGATTGATATTAATGCTCCAAATCTTGTATCCTTGGAGTATACAGGAAAGATCTTGGAACCATTATTAATAAACTCAAGTCCCAATCTTGAAGCCAAATTGATATTTGGTACGACCGACACTGATGCTTTTCAATCTCTCAAGTTAAGGAATCTTCTTGAGAGCTTCAATCACGCAGGAACTCTAACACTAGTTGCTGAGTGGGCCGAGGTACGTTTGTATAGTTGTTCTTCCCTCTCTTTCATTTTTTAAAACCATAAAAACAAAGCGTGGAATGTTATTTCACTTACATAGCATGATTCAACCAAATAGGGAAAATAGAACTTTCCTTCTTTTATTTATGACTTAGGGCCATTACTAAATAAATTAGACCTATGGACAATATTTGTTTTCTCATTTTTATTCCAAACCAAATACTTTGTTTTTTTTAGGGTGAATTACCATTTCATGAGATTAAAATGACTTATTTAGGATTCTGGCTAACTGTTCATTTTAATTACCAAAACATGAATGATCACTTTTTAGTTAAGAAAAATTCAGAACAGTAACGAATTCGGCAGTTTTAAATTGATTTTTTTCGTAAGTTTAAAGTGACAATTTCGCAGATTTAAAGTAACTATTTCCAATTAGTCACTTTAAACCTACTAAATTGTCAGTTTAAACCTGCGAAATATTCACTTTAAAAACCTTCGAATTCGTTATCGTTCACGTTTGGTAATTAAAATGAACAATGAGCAGAAATCTTAAATTTGTCAAAAGTGGATCACTGTTTCTTAAATATCCCGTTTTTTATATTTAGAATGACAATTTCATCATGTGTGGTAGCCGCCCTAGGGTTTATAAATAAATGTCATATAAGTTCCTAAGCTCTTTACAAGAATTTAGAAATTTTATAAATTTTTACAAAGATGATTTTATTTCTATTTGAGTTAGCCTAAGTTAAATTAATTCATAAAATTAATGTACAAATTGTTACTGTGAAGTATGCTCTCAAGTCTCTCTTCTCTAATAACATTTAGTAATTGCTTGTGATATGAGAAGATCTTCCTTCTACCAGAGGAATTACTAGAAAGCCATCGACCTCCACTATTCCATCTGAAGCATTTGAAGCTCCAGACAACAAGAACAATGACGAGGTATACAGATATTTTAATCAGATTACTAAGTCTTTCAGCTCATCTAGAGACTCTCACACTAGTCTTGGGTTACCTCAAAATTAACCTTAAGGTAAAAGTTTCTTCTTAGAAAAGTAGTCACATTATGCACTATTGTAGACTTATTATGAGGAATTTAGGATTTAGAGTACATTATAATTAAATTTTTTTTTATCATTTTTCCATCCAGTTTCGACCCATGGACAACTCTTTAGAGATGGAAGACTTTCCGATGCTGAACTGGGCTCATCTTTCTTGGGATTATTTTCGACTTCGCCTCAAGGAAGTTGAAGTAAGAAATTTTAATGGTAGTTACAAGGAAATGGAATTATTCCAGTTTATAGGTGGAGATTTAATGCTCTCTAATGTTATGTCTACCACTTCATCTGATTACTTCGTCTGGAAAGCCTGAAAAATGGTAAGAAGACTGGTCCATGGATGTACCCATTCATCTTATGTTATGTC
The DNA here is from genome assembly GCF_017979445.1 of Akebia trifoliata. Lineage (NCBI taxonomy): Eukaryota > Viridiplantae > Streptophyta > Magnoliopsida > Ranunculales > Lardizabalaceae > Akebia > Akebia trifoliata. The sequence continues at coordinate 1,059,740 of NC_141387.1, forward strand.
TACCCCTTCATTATTTTGTTCATTTATTATTTTGTAACTTGATAATAATGAAATGGATTCACTGAACCTTGTAAAAACAATTATATTTCTTGACGATCAAAAATTTTCTTTCAACTAATCTTTGAAAACATGACATCATTGAGAAAAAAATACTTCTCATGTTACTAGTTTCAGTGTTTCACTTTTTTCCTATGTGTGGAAAATTATTCCTTAGTCCTCAAGGCCTTTTGATTTCTTCAAAGTAAAGTACTAAAGTTCTTCCCGTCTATGATTAGTAGATTTAATACGAGGAATTACCATTTCGATCAGTTCTATCATATAAGTTAGCTTAAACCTGAGAACCATATATGTGAAGCTAATGAATTTTGTATATCTTCAATAGGTTCTTTAGCTCAAAGAAGTCAAGAAAGAGACTATCGAAGGTAATAACAAGGAAACAAAGGTAGTGAACTTTCTTCTTGAGATACAATATATGGTCTTTGATATAATTTCTATTCCTCCTTATAAATGCTTGAGTAGGAGATCTTTTTGAAATAATTTATATTTCTTTAAATGGACAAAACATTTATACAATTGTATTATGGAAACAATTAAGGAGTCATATATATATATATATATCAAAATACTTCTCTTAATTATTTTAATAACTATTGTTTAACTCATTTTTCAGTTTTGATGATTATCCATTTAAGTTATCTACACTCTCTAATTTCTTCAAAGTGATCAATTATATATAACGCATCTACAAGATAAAGTATAAAGTGATCTTTCTAGTCATAACCCATTGATTGTACTATTTCCATGCACGTTTCTTTTGACTTCTTGATCGATCGCCATCACGTAGTAATTTGTTAGCATTGGATTGATCAGGGATCAATAGATCTTATTCCAGGTTTTCTTCTCTCTTTCATAGGGTCTCTATCTAGGGTTTAATTTCTTTTTCTCCCCATCTATTTCTTGTTTTGTCTTTCTTGGAGTCTTTTTCTAGTTTTCTTCTCTAGAGAAAATCCAAGAACAAGACTCTAAGAGATAGATATTAGTGTGTTATCCTCTATGTGAAAAAGGGGTAAATTCGATGTCAAGACCAGTCGAATTTTGCTAAATCTAAGCAAATTGGATGGACCTTGACATAGAATTTACCTTTTTTTCACGTAGTGATCCCTTTTCATGCTCCACATGTAATTTTATTAAATCCGGTTATGATAAGAAAAAAAAATTATATGGTAATTAAAGTTCTCAATTTTTTCCCTCTATTTCATCATCCTTATTTATTGAATTCATTATATTTTTAATAGCTTTGAACTTTCTTTAATTATATGAATATTAATTTAACACTTATTCTGATTAATTTGCGATTGTAATAGAGAGAGAATTCCCAAAGTCTTTTTCCTGTTTATTTGTATTGTCTTTATGCTATCAGAGCGGACTTTTCTTTCCTCCTTGTCACCCAGTTCATATCTCCACGTGTCCAGCCGTCTCACACGTGTGGGGCCGTGTTGCATTGTCAATTGGTTTTGAGTGGAGAGGCCCAGGAGCTTATAAGGAAAAAGACAAGGCAGTGTGTGTCTGATGTGGGATTAAACTTAACATAATTGTCCACCAATATCAACCTAAAAGTCTATAATACTTATCTTTCTGATTTTTTTTTTTCCAGGTTCAACCTGAGAACCATGTGAAGCTAATCTTTTATTTAAACTTGAATTGGGCTCGTCGTCGTCCCAAAAGGATTCAGAAGATATTGGAGGTGATGACATTGAATCACAATTGGAGTGGATTTTCTTTTTGGAGATGCAATTGTCTTGCATGCTATTTCTATCCTTCCATCTAAATCTTGAGTATGAAAGCTTAATTAAAGACACTAAGAAACTGCATTACCCTTAGATGGCTTAAATATTGCTCATCAGAATATTAGTCTTCATGAATGATTGGAAGGTTTTAAAAAAAATTGATGTGACGGTAGAATTTCTCTAATGATTGTTTTTTCATCTTTGTCATTCTATTTGCGTGGCACCAAATGAATGGTTGGCTATACTCTATAGTACACAATCGTTTGGTTTGTGTATGTCAGCTTGTGGGAAGACATGACGAAGGAATGATTTGTTACTGCGAGGTTATAGAAGCATTATTTGTTAGTGATGATAAACTGATTGGGCCAAGATGTCTGGTCTTCATATACGAGACATTTTGAACAATCAAAGTGGTCTTACCATATAAGGTTGTCTGCGGATTGGATCAGAGTCAAAATTTGATCCATTCTAATCCAATGACTGTATCTCAAGGATTTGAATTCTTACAAGAATCCAATCTGATACAATTTATAGGATCGGTTCGGGGTCAACCATCTTCCCATTTGATAGGGACCCGATCTGATAATGCAAGTGTTCAAAATATATAAGTGACGCATAGTTGATTTATAGGATAGAAATATTGATTTTTCTGATCGGCTCTAGAAGAATACATTTCATATTGGATCGGATGTTATTATCGGATCAATACCAGACATATGTAATCAGATCTAATTGTCGGCCCAATTTATTTTTAGCCCTACTATCAGAACATTTCTCATGGTCCTCACAAGTAAAAAGGCACACTGGCACATTTTCAGGTATCCTATATACATAAATTTACTTTCTATATACATATATTTCCAGGTATCCTAAATACATATATTTACTTTCTATACGTAAGCCTAGGCACGTTATGTGCCATGTCATCTCATGGTTTTAAAACTCGTTTTGGCTTCTCATCTCATCTATGAACGAGATCAGGTCGTCTTGGACAAGTTTTTCGATATGTTTGAGTTGTCTTATTCAAAATTAAGAACAATGAATTGTGATTTTAAATCTTGGCCGATACGTTTGACTTGTCCGTACATCTCATTGGTGGATGATACCGAGACATATTGGGTGGGATTTAAGATCATGTGTCACCTACCTTATCACGTGACACCACATAATCCAATACAGGCCCATTTGTTGACTATTGGTCAAACACGTAGTTCAACTGAAACATTCCTATAGGCAGATATCAATGTAGATTCGAAAGTTAATAAACACTAGAATAATATATTATTCATGCCTAAAGACAAGCAAATTACAAGCACCCATACCAAATTCTTTAAACCCTTGAAGCCAAAACCACAAACTCCACATGGCAAAATTCATTGAGAAGATACCCCATCAATCTTGGTCAATTTTTCATGCTTCCTACCCTTGCATGTTTGCCACGTGGGAGATTTACATTTCTGGGCCCAATGGCTTTTGCTCCTATTACTAGACTCCAAGCAGTACCATCCACCTTTGATTCTTAAACCACTACATTAAAACTTACCCATCTCACATGCAACCTAATACAGAGTACTCTTCCACTGCACAAACATCACTAATAACACTCATTCATGCAACATTGATCACCATCTATTCCACTGCCTACTCAACTGGAGTAGTTTCTTTCTCAACTTTCTCTTCTCCTTCAACTGGTTTCTCTTCTTTGATGGTAGTCTCCTCTGCCGCAACTTCAGGGGTTCATCGACCGAATCCACCTTGGTTTCTTCGGTCTCCTTGACAGCTGACTCTGGTTTCACCTCTTTGGTTTCTTCTTCAGTCTTCTCTTTAGTCTCTTCATCAATAACCTTTGTCTCTTCTACCACAACCTCAGGTTCTACCACCACTTCCTTACTCTCTGCTTCAATGGACGCTTCAACTCGGCTTTTGCCACTGGTTCCTCTGACGCGACTTCGGCTTCTGCGTTCCTCCGATGCAACTTCAGTTGGATCTACATTTTGAACCTCTTCGACGGTCTCCGGTGCAGGTGGCGCAGCCACTTCTTCTGTTGTAGTACTCTCTAGAGTGGGTGGTGGTGCAACTTCTTCTGTTGTAGTCTCTTGAGTCTTATTCACTTCTTCAGTTGTGTCGTTGTCTGGCAATGCAGTTGATGCCGATACAACCTAATACATGACCCATTTGTTGATTATTAGTAGAAAAAAAAATCCTATATTAAATGATTCAATATTACTATATTAGAATCCTATCTTGCCCATAATATGATTCTAGAATCTCAAATGTTACATAAATATGCAAATTTTTATTAGAGTGGTAATTTTTTATGCTAAGGTATATAAAATTTCATATCATGGTTTAATTAATATATATTTATATTTTTAAACAACTCAAAACCTAGTAAAATATTGATAATTTATAAATAAAAAATATAATTAATAATATGTCATCCACTGTAATTTTTACTTAGAAGGACTAATTTAGACTTCAAAACCAAAAAAAAATCAAGTTTACAAACTTATTTGTAATTAAGCATATGTTTGGCCTAACCCTCAGTCAAAATCCTGATTACAAACCTAAAACCAGATAATGATGTCGTCAGTTCTTACGTTCTTACATATTTATTTGCACTATACGAAGCTATAGAAATTAGTTTCGTTCCATTCGGATATCGTTTGTCTATTTTAGACATTGAAATCACAAATTTCTTAGTTTATAAGCCTATGTTTGGCTTAAAAATAAATCGGGTCCTAGTTACAAACCGGAACTCCGATAATGGTAATGTTAGTTCCTATAGATTTGATTTCATTATACGAAACTATAGAAATTGGTTTCGTTCCATTCGGATTTCGTTTACTTGTTTTGATCATTGAAACTGAAAATTTCTAAGTTTATAAGCACATGCTTGGCCTAAAACTAAACCGGCTCCTAGTTACATACCAAAACTCTGATGATGATACCGTTAGTTCCTACAAATTTGTTTTCACTATATGAAATTATAGAAATTAGTTTCATTCCATTCGGGTATCGTTTGTTAATTTTGGACATTGAAATCGAAAATATTGAAGTTTATGAGCATATGTTCGAACTAAACCTAAAATCGAAACTCCGATGACAATGCTATCAGTTCCTACATGTTTGTTTTCAATATACAAAACTATAGAAATTAATTTCGTTCCATTCAAATCTCGTATGCCCATTTTGGACATTGAAATTGAAAATTTCTAAGTTTATAAGCATAAGTTTAACCTAAAACTAAATCAGCTCTTAGTTTTGTTCAATTCAGATCCTGTTTGTCCATTTTGGGCCTTGAACCCAAAAATATCTAAGTTTGGGAGCATATGTTTGGCTTAAAACTAAATCGGCTTCCAGTTACAAACCAGAACTCCGATGATGATGTTGTCAATTCCTACAATTTTTTTTCACTATACGAAACTATAGAAATTAGTTTCATTCCATTCGGATCTCGTTTGACCATTTTGGACATTTAAACCAAATTTTTTTAAGTTTGTAACCATATGTCCGGCTTAAAACTAAACCGGATCCCAATTACAAACTTGAACTCCAAAAACTATACTGTTAGTTCTTACAGATTTGTTTTCGCTAAACAGAACTATAGAAATTGGTTTCATTCCATTTGGATCTCGTTTGCTTATTTTGGACATTAAAACCGAAAATTTCTAAGTTTTTAAGCATATGTTTGGCCTAAAACTAAACCGGCTCCCAGTTATAAACCAGAACTCTGATGATGATACCGTAAGTTCCTACAAATTTTATTTCACTATACGGAACTATAGAAATTAGTTTCGTTCTATTTGGATCTCGTTTGCTCATTATGAACATTGAAACCGAAAATATCTAAGTTTATGAGCATATGTTCGGCCTAAATCTAAAATCGGAATTCCGATTACAATGTCATCAGTTCCTACATATTTGTTTTTACATACAAAACTATAGAAATTAGTTTGGCTCCATTCAAATCTTGTTTGCCCATTTTGGACATTGAAACCGAAAACTTTTTAGTTTATAAACATATGTTTGAATTAAAACTAAATCGTTTCCCTGTTATAAATCAGAACTCCAATGATGATGTTGTCAGTTCCTATATTTTGTTTTCACTATATGGAACTATAGAAATTATTTTTGTTCAATTCGGATCTCGTTTGCCCATTTTGGACATTGAACCCAAAAATATCTAAGTTTGTGAGCATATGTTCAGCCTAAACCTAAAATCGGGTCTCAATTACAAATCGGAACTCCGATGACAATGCCGCTAGTTCCTACATTTTTATTTTCACTATATATAATTATAAAAATTAGTTTCGTTCCATTCGTATCTCGTTTTCCCATTTTGGACATTGAAACTGAACATATCTAACTTTGTTAACATATGTTCGGCTTAAACCTAAAACCGACTCTCAATTACAAATCAGAACTCCGATGACAATACTGTCAGTTCCTACATTTTTTTTTTTTTTTACTATACGGAACTATATAAATTAATTTTGTTCAATTCGGATCTCGTTTTCCCATTTTGGGCTTCAAACCCAAAAATATCTAAGTTTGTGAGCATTTGTTTAGCTTAAATCTAAATCGAGTCCCAATTACAAATCATAACTTCGATGACGATGCTGTCAGTTTCTATAGGCTTGTTTTGATAATATGAAACTATATAAATTGGTTTCGTTCCATTAATATCTCATTTACTAGTTTTGGACCTCGAATCCAAAAATATCTATATTTAAGAAATTATGTTAGGCCTAAAACTAAATCGTGTTCCCATTACAACATACTAAAAAATAAAAATTAAGAATAAAATTTTATTCAAATAGATACACAAAGATGTCAATTTGAAATCGACAGAAACCTGACACAGATATATATCAATGAAGATCGATCAATGAACAATGTGCAGACAAAAGGAAATATAGATGGTAGACAAAATCTTTTATGAATAGTTCTTTGACTACTTTCTGTTTTTGATAATTCTTTTATGAATAATGACCGCCCCTGACATGGTGTGTTAGAATCATAGATTATTTTTCCTCGGGATACAAAATTGCACATATTTATGGGAATGTGCAATTGTGTATCTCGATAAAAAAATCTATGACTCTAGCCCATGCCATGTCAGCAGGCATATGGGGGGCGTATGTCAAAGGGGGCATTAGAAAATCACAACTCTCCTTTTATTATGATTCGTCAAAAAAAAAAAAAAAAAAATTAAAGTTAACTTGAGTTGAGGCTCTCCATTAAACAAATGGATGAGATGTTGGGGATTCCTAAGAAAAATATATATTTAGAAAAAAAAAAATTAATACGTAAGAGGTTATGTATTCTTTTAATCAGTCAATATCCGAAAATAGAAAGTCCCTAATTAACAAGGAAATGACTCGAAATACTCATCGAATCTATTATGCAACCAATCATTGTGATTTGCCTTGTCCATGTCATGCGTTAAATACCATTTTTTACCCACACACCAATATTTCGAACCATCCAAAAATTCTTTTTAAACAATTCCAGCTGTTGGTTTTGGTTTTCAAGATACTCGACTCTAATCAATTTGAAAAAAAAAAAAAATCTAAACTGCCCTATTGGTTCTGATTTCCATTTTGATCCAATTAAATAAACTGACACCCATAAATTAGAAATAGTGTGAAGCAAATATTGTGGACCTCAAGGTCCATCATTCCAATTAATGTACTCAGGGATCGCATGAGAGCATCTGGTACAACCCTGTTTTGCCAAGTAATTAGGGTCTTGTTAACGTGTGCGCTTAGGGCACCTATTTAGGTGCATTAAATACACCTAGAAAATAAGGATGATATATGAAGATATATCTGAGAGAAAACAAACCTCGTACAACAAAGAGCTTCGAAGATTTAGGATTTGACAAGTGTTCTATGTTGACGGTGATGGAGAAATCGAAGAGGTTTTGATGATGGTGGCTGTGGTAAAGGATCTTGAGAGAGAGAGAGAGAGAGAGATATGTTTTAACTATAAGATTGGAGAATAAAGGTCTTTGTTAAATAATGGCTAATGGCACCCCAACTTTTACTTATTACACTCGTTTAAATAATAAAATATCTATTCTAATAAGGTCTGTTGCGACAAACCATAAAACCCGTCGCTATATCTCATCATTTAAAAAATCTATTGCAACGGATCATAAAACTCATCGCTATATCTCATTATTTAAAAAATTCTTTCCCAAGTAACTTAAACCTAGAAATTTTTATAGCATATTGCAATGGTACTTTGGTATGCCATTGCTATACATCGTTGTTTAAAAAAATAACTTCCCACCAAAACGAAAACTTGAAAAGTTAATGACATATTGCGACGATACTTTGGTATGCTGTCGAGGATGCATTATGTAGCGACGAACAAGATATTGCCTTCGCTATATATAGTCATTAATAAAGGTATCTTTTTTCAACTAAAAATAGTGTGGAAAAATATATCTAATATTGTGATGGTCGTCACTTGGATCGTTTTTAGGACTTTATAGCGACGCACTTAACATAGCTGTCACTAAAGCCCGACATTGTAGGTCAATTTTCTGGTAATGGTTTGGTTCCATCAAGTATATCCGAATTAAAATATGGTTGGAATATGGGTTGATGTCCCTTGATCCGAGTCGGATATGGGTTAATTCCTATATCCTCTAAGATCTAAATGATATATTGCTTTGTAAGTTGTATTTTTATATTTTTTAAATTATCTTTTATCAACCAATAATAGTTGTGTGTAATGGTCAAGACGTCTATTCAAAATGGAGAAGCCTTGAGTTCAAGTTATCATTTGACCACATTTTAGAAATTTTATTTTAAATAATCTTGAATGGTTTGACATTATCCAACCCGACCGACCAAAATCAATTAATTCGATCGAATCTAGCTATGAATTTGATGAAAGTAGATAATTCATATATGATTTTAGCAATTAGGATTTGAATATGAATCTGAATAAAAATTTCAAATATCAATATGGACATACTCATATTTGGACTATATTTAACCCATTTTAAGCTCGGTCAAGGGCACCATGTCATCAGTTTGATAATACAAGGAGGTTTATCAAATATTCATAGAACATAGAGGAGCATATTATAAATTCATAAACATAAGATTCAATGTGTCATACAAGTCTTTTTTTTCCCCAAAATTAAAGATACCTTCCTTGGTTTCGCATCTCGTGATATCCAAAAGCGTGATTTGATACCACACGATTAATTGTAGAGGTCAAAATTTTACAAAGTTTGAAAAAAGAAATTAAAGAAATAGTTAATTTTCACCGTGTTTTTAATTTTAAATTTGGGAGCTCGGTAGCCATTTATTTTCAAAAACTTGGATCAAGCTCAAAAAATATTTTTTCCTTCGGATTTTTTTTTTTTTTTTTTTTTTTTTTTTTGTCTTTTTTAATCTTAGACCTACCATGGAATGTAGGAGGATATGGTGTTGGATTACCAATTTGATCATTTATGAGGGCCCAACTACCCTTGGTAAAACTTGAAGTCTTAATCTTATTCTTTCGGAAGTAAGTATGAATTTGTTGTTAGGAAATTTTTGTGTTAAATTGATGAACCAATGGCGTGACGCCGCATGTATTGAAAAAGCAAGCATGATTGTTTGGTTTAGTGAAAATTGAGAAAGAAAATTTATAAGCTATTAAGGGCCGCTATGGATACATGAACCAGAAGTACTTAGAACATAAGTACTCCCAAAAGTACTTTTTAAAGTACTGTCTGAAGTAGATAGATAATTGTTGTCTGTTTGAATGCAAATTCTTTAGAGTACTGTGAGAAATACTTTTGATAGAGTTTTGTGTTTGGGAAATATTCTGAATTCTATTAAAATGATCATAATGCCCTTATAAGTATCATTTACTATTTTTAACATTAGAACTCAACAAATTATGCTCCGAAAAAAATAAGAGTAAATACTATTTTTATCCATAAAAACTTATATAAACACTCAACAATTACAAACAAATAGAAGATATTGTGAGCAAATATATACAACTACTAAATATATGAAAATGCTTTCACCACATCAATGGATAGTAAATTTGTGTGTAATTATTCACATCAATCTTGTAAGAAGAAACTTTCAACCATGGTTGGAACTCTCATAGATAAATCATAGAGTGAACAATTGGGAGAGTTAGAAATTCAAATCCAAACGCTACGTACGATAAAAGGCTACCACCACATCAATGGATAGTAATATAATATTATTCAATTGCATTTTTTAGGGTATGCTTGTAGTTTTTAAAATTTATGAGGGGCATACTTGTCCCAAATGCTACACCAAAAGACTACCACCACATCAAGGAATAGTAATATAATATTAATGCAATTACATTTTTAAGGTATGCTTGTAATTTTCAAAACTTATGAGGAGCATACTTGTCCCAAATGCTATACCAAAAAGTTACCACCACATCAATGGATGGTAATATAATATTATTTCAATTATTTTTTCAGGGGTATGCTTGTAATTTTCAAATTTTATAAGGGGCATACTTGTCCCATTCATGTCATTTTGACGGTGTTTTGTGGCTCCGTGCAAGAGTTGTTTAGAGAAGTAGCACCATTGGAACTTCATGAAAAATACCAAAATAACTCCACAGTAACGTAGTTCTCTCCAGGAGCTACTTATCCAAACACCTTTAAAGTGCTTCTGACTCCTCGTAAGTGTCAGAAGCACTTAGAAAAGTCAATCCACACAGGCGCTAAGAATTCGGATTCTAAATATTTTTTACAGACGTGGCAACATCCTATTGATTGACTAGCTTAACACATATTTTTTTAAGAGCAAATTCGTATTCTTTGTAAATTCGGTGGCCAAAACCGCTGAAATCAAATATGGTAATTTTCGTTATCAGGTTTTCTCCACTAAAACAACGGCTGCTAATACCACTCAAGTGAGTACCAATTTGCTGTTAAGAAATTTCGGTGTAAGCTAATGAACCAATGGCATAACACCACTTGTTTTGAAAAAGCAAATTGTGATTCGTTGGTGGAGAGAAGAATTAGGAGTTCTATTTAAAATATTTTTTAATACACGTGGCAAAATACCATTCGTGTATCATCTTAGCAAAGAAATTTCTGAACAGCAAATGCGTACTTACCCAAGATACATAACGGCTGTCTCATTATTACTCTCTCACCAACCAATGATATAAAAAGAAATTTCTATCAAGCCCTAAAAGCGCTCTTCTGTCTGTCTAATGTGAAATCGTGAAGAAGACAACATATATATATCTGTGTTCTCATTTCTCAGGTTAAAAGTATGGATCTTCAACAAGAGACCAACGAAGATCGGATCAGCAAACTTCCTGATAATATCTTACACAACATCATCTCTCTCATCCCTACTAAAGAGGCAGTATGTACTTCCATCATCTCTAAAAGATGGAGACATCTCTACAAGTTTGTCCCCAGTTTTAATTTCAATCAGACTCTCTTCATAGATCCATCAGGCGAAGGTCAACGACAACTAACAGCCCACGAGAGGCGGAGACGCAAAGAGAGATTCAATTTCTTCGTTGATCGAACGTTGATGCTATACGATCCTGGTATGAACGTAAAAAGTTTCCGTATTCAAGTAACATCGATATACCCATTTCCTGAGGATGAAGATCTCGCTAGTCGACTTGATAAATGGATAGATTGGCCAATCATGCATAATGTTCAGGTACTTGATCTCACAATAATGTATCGCAGAATACCCAATATAAGGTATCGTTTGCCTCCCAATCTATTTAGTTGTCGATCGATAACTTCATTGCATTTGGAACAATGTGAGTTCAAAGATTTTGGTGAGGTAAATCTAGTGTCGCTCAAGACTTTATATATGCGTCTTGTACGTGTTGCAAATCAGACGATGTGTCTTGTGATAACTAATTGTCGAGTTCTTGAGGACTTGAGCCTGATACGCTGTGAAGAATTGACAGCTCTTGAGGGTAGTAATATCCAACTACGGTACCTTAATATTCATAATTGTCACGATTTAGAGAAATTTGATATGTATGTTCCGAATCTGAAATCATTCAATTGTTTTCGGAACAACCCAAGTTTCAGAATTGTGCAAGGTCGTGCCGCAGAGAGCTTGCTTTCGATCGAAAAGTTATTTTTGTCAGACTTTACAATGGAGAACCCTAGCCAAGAATTCCGCATTAGTTGGATTTTTATGCCCTCTAGTAACATTGTTTTCGAAAGCCTCAAGACTCTATCACTCGAAGAATTCTATATTTCAGAAGATTTGTTTCAGTCCTTGATTTCTAAATGCCGTTGGCTCGAGAATTTGAAAATTAAGCTTGGCTTAAAAGTGAAACATCTTAAGATTGACAGCGATACACTCAAGAGCTTGGAGATCTATTATTGTTTTGAGCTTGAGAAGATTGATATTAATGCTCCAAATCTTGTATCCTTGGAGTATACAGGAAAGATCTTGGAACCATTTTTAGTAAACTCAAATCCCAATCTTGAAGCCAAATTGATATTTGGTATGACCAACACTGATGCTTTTCAATCTCTCAAATTAAGGAATCTTCTTGAGAGCTTCAATCACGCAGGAACTCTAACACTAGTTGCTGAGTGGGCCGAGGTACGTTTGTGTAGTTGTTCTTCCCTCTCTTTCATTTTTTTAAAACGACAAAAACAAAGCTTGGAATGTTATTTTACTTACCTTATAGCATGGTTGAATCAAATAGGGAAAATAGAACTTTCCTTCTTTGATTTCTGACTTACAGCCATTACCAAAGAAATTAGACCTATGGACAATCTTTGTTTTCTCATTTTTTACTTCAAACCAAATCCCTCATTTTTTTTAAGGGTGAATTACCATTTCATGAGATTAAAATGACCTATTTAGGATTCTGGCTAACTATTCATTTTAATTACCAAAACATGAATGATCACATTTTCGTTAAAAAAAATTCAGATCAGTAACGAATTCAGCGGTTTTAAAGTGACTTTTCGCAAGTTTAAAGTGGCAATTTCATAGGTTTAAAGTAACTATTTCCAATTACTCACTTTAAACCTGTGAAATTGACAGTTTAAACCTGCGAAATAGTCACTTTAAAAACCTTCAACATCGTTATCGTTCACACTTTGGTAATTAAAATGAACAATGAGCTGAAATAAATTCGTTAAAAGTGGATCACTTTTTCTTAAATATACCAGTTTTTATATTTAGAAAGACAATTTCATCACGTGTGGTTACAAAGATGTTGTGGTAGCCGCCCTAGGGTTTATAAATAAATGTCATAAACGTTCCTAGGCTCTTTACAAGAATCTAGAAATTTTATAAGTTTTTATAAAGATGATTTTATTTCTATTTGAGTTTGCCTAAGTTAAATTAATTCATAAAATTAATGTACAAATTGTTACTGTGAAATATGCTCTCAAGTCTCTCTTCTCTAATAACATTTAGTGATTGCCTGTGATATGAGAAGATCATCCTTATACCAGAGGAATTACTAGAAAGCCATCTACCTCCACTCTTCCATCTGAAGCATTTGAAGCTCCAAATCATAAGGACCATGATGAGCTATACAGATATTTTAATCAGATCACTAAGTCTTGCAGCTCATCTAGAGACTCTCACACTGATCTTGGGTCATCTCAAAATTAACTTAAAGGTAAAAGTTTATTCTTAGAAAAGTAGTCACATTATGCACTATTGTAAACTTATTATGAGAAATTTAGGATTTAGAGTCTATTACAATTAAATTTTTCTATCATTTTCCATCCAGTTTCGACCAATGGATAACTCTGTAGAGATGGAAGACTTTCCGATGCTGAACTGGACTCATCTTTCTTGGGATTATTTTCGACTTCGCCTCAAGGAAGTTGAAGTAAGAAATATTAATGGTAATTACAAAGAAATGGAGTTAATCCAGTTTATTGGTGGAGATTTAATGCTCTCTAATGTTAGGTCTACCCCTTCATCCGATTGTTTCACCTGGAAAGCCTGAAAAATGGTAAGAAGATTGGTCCATGGATGTACCCCTTCATCTGATGTTATGTCTACCCTTTCATTATTTAGTTCTTTTATTGATTAATTTTTAACATGATGATAATGAAATGGATTCACCGATCCTTGTAAAAACAATTACTGTTCTCGACGATCGAAAATTTTCTTTCAACTAATCTATGAAAACACGACATCGTTGAGAAAAAATACTACTTATGTTGCTAGTTTCAGTGTAGCACTTTTTTCCTACATATGGACAATTATTTCTTAGTCCTTAAGGCCTTTTGATTTCTTCAAAGTAAAGTACTAAAGTTCTTCCTGTCTATGATTTAATACAAGGAATTACCATTTCGACCAATTCTTTCAAATTAGTTTGCTTCAACCTGAGAACCATATATGTGAAGCTAATGAATTTTGTATATCTTCAACAGGTTCTGTAGCTCAAGGAAGTCAAGAAAGAGAATATCGGAGGTAATAACAAGAAAACACAGTTAGTGAACTTTCTTCTCGAGATACAATATATGGTCTTTGATACAATTTCTATTCCTCCTTATAAATGCTTGAGTAGGAGATCTTTTTGAAAATATTTATATTTCTTGAAATGGCCAAAACATTTGTACAATTGTATTATGGATACAATTAAGGAGTATATATATCAAAATACTTCTCTTAATTATCTTGATAACTAGTGTTTAACTCATTTTTCAATTTTGATGATTATCCATTTAAGTCATCTACAGGCTCTGATTTCTTCGAAGTGATCGATTATATATAACGCATCTACAAGATAATGTGTAAAACGGTTTTTCTAGTCATAACCCATTGATTGTACTATTTTCATGCACGTTTCTTTTGACTTCTTGATTGATCGCCATCGCGTGGGAATTTGTCAGCATTTGATTGATCAGGGATCAATATATCTTATTCTAGGTTTTCTTCTCTCTTTCATAGAGTATCCATCTAGGATTTAATATCTTTTCCTCCCCATCTGTTTCTTGTTTTGTCTTTCTTGGAGTCTTTTTTCAGGTTTTATTCTTGAGAGAAAATCCAAGAACAAGACTCTAAGAGATAGATTTTAGTGTGTTATCCTCTATGCAAAAAAGGGGGTAAATTTGATGCTAAAACCAGTCGAATTTTGTTAAATCCAAGCAAATTCGATGGACCGTGGCATAGAATTTACCCCTTTTCATGCTCCATAAGTAATTTTATTAAATCTGGTTATGATAAGAAAAAGATTTATATGGTAATTAAAGTTCTCAATTTTTTTCCTCTATTAAATTAAATGAAATTCATCATGCTTATTTATTGAATTCATTATATTTTTATTAGCTTTGAACTTTCTTTAATTATATGAATATTAATTTAACACTTATTCCTATTAATTTGCGATCGTAATAGAGAGAGAATTCCCAAAGTCTTTTTTCTTTTATATGTATTGTCTTTATGCTATCAAAGTGGGCCTTTCTTTCCTCCACGTCACCCAGTTCATATCTCCACATACTTTGGCCCAGTCCGTCCCACACGTACGGGGCCGTGTTGCATTGCGAACTGATTTTGTGTCGAGAAGCCCAGGAGCTTGTAAGGAGAGAGACAAGGCAGTTTGTGTCCGATGTGGGACTAAATTCAACACAATTGTCCTCCCAATATCAACCTGAAAGTCTATAATACTTATCTTTCTGGTTTTTTTTTTTCTTCAGGTTCAACCTGAGAAGCATGTGGAGCTAACCTTTTAATTTTTAAATTTGATTTGGGCTCATCGTCGTCCCAAAAGGATTCCGAAGATTTTGGAGGTGATGACATTGAAACACAATTATGGTGGTTTTTCTTTTTGGATATGCAATTGTCTTGCAGCTATTTCTATCCTTCCATCTAAATGCTTGAGTACGAAAGCTTAATTAAAGACACTAAGAAACTGGATTACCCTTAGATGGCTTAAATATTGCTCATCAGAATATTAGTCTTGATGAATGATTGGAGTGTTTTAAATAAAATTTGTTGTGACAGTAGAATTTCTCAAATAATTGTTTTTTATCTTTGTCATTCTATTTACGTGGCACCAAATGAATGGTTGGCTATACTCTATGGTACACAGTCGTTTGGTTTGTGTATGTCAGCTTGTGGGAAGACAACGTAAGGAATGATTTGTTACTGCAAGGTTATAGAAGCATTATTTGCTAGTGATGATAAATTGATTGGGCCCAAGATGTCTGGTCTTCATATAGGAGACATTTTGAACAATCAAAGTGGTCCTACCATATAAGGCTGTCTGTCGATCGGATCAGAGTCAAAATTTGATCCATTCTGACCAAATGAATGTATCTCAAGGATTTGGATTCTTACAAGAATCCAATCTGATACAATTTATAGGATCAGTCCGAGATCAACCATCTTCTCATTTGATAGGGACCTGATCTGATAATGCATGTGTTCGGAATATATAAGTGACGCATAGTTATATTTAAAATTTAATTTTATTCGTTATATGATATAATGTATATGGTATATATTATTTTATTAAATGGAATTGGGTTGGATTAGGACTGATTTAGAAATATGGATTTTTCTAATCGGCTTTAGAAGAATACATTTCATATTGGATCGGATCTAATTATCGGATCAATACCAATCATATGTAACCAGATTTCGATCCATTGACTGCCTCTTTACCATCAAACTGTATTTGTTGGCCCAATTTATTTTTAGCCCCACTATCTGAGCATTTCTTAGGGTCCTCACAAGTAAAAAGTGGCACACTGGCACATTTTCAGGTATCCTATATACATATATTTACTTTCTATAGGTAAACCTAGGCACATGATGTGCCATGTCATCTCATGGTTTTAAAATTCGTTTTGGCAACTCATCTCATCCATGAAAGAGACCCAATTATCTTGGACGAGTTATTCGATACATTTGAGTTGTCTTGTTCAACAATGAGAAAAATGAATTGTGATTTTAAATCTCACCTGATATGTTTGACTTGTCTATCCGTCTTGTTGGTGGATGATATCGAGACATATCCAACGAGTGGTCTCGGTCTCGGATGAGATTTAAAATCATGTGTCATCCACCTTATTACGTAGCACCACATAATTCAAGACATGCTGACCCATTTGTTGACAAGTGGTCAAAAGCTTAGTTCAAGTGAAACATTCCCATAGGCAGATATCAACGTAGATTTGAAAGTTCTTAAACACTGGAATAATATATTATTCATGCCTAAAGGCAAGCAAATTACAAGCACCTTAAACCCTTGAAACCAAAAACCACACACTCCACATGGCAAAATTCATTGTGAACATTCCCAATCAATTTTGGTCAATGTTTTATGCTTCCTACCCTTGCATGTTTGCCACGTGTGGGATGTGCATTTGTGGGCCCAATGGATTTTGCTCCTATTACTAGGCTCCAAGCAGTACCATCCACCTTTCATTTGATTCTTAAACAATTACATTAAAAATTACCCATCTCACATGCAACCTAATAAAGGGTACTCTTCCACTACACAAACATCATGACTAATAACACTCATTCATGCAAAATTGATCACCATCTATTCCTCTGCCTTCTCAACTGGAGTAGTTTCTTTCTCAACTTTCTCTTCTCCTTCAACTGGTTTCTCTTCTTTGGTGGTAGTCTCCTCCACCGTGACTTTGGGGGTTCATCGACCCAATCCACCTTGGTTTCTTCTGTCTCCTCAACAGCTGACTCTTGTGTCACCTCTTTGGTTTCTTCTTCTACTCTTTAGTCTCTTCATCAATAACCTTTTTCTCTTCTACCACAACCTCAGCTTCTTCCACCACTTCCGTACTCTCAGCTTCGATGGGCACTTCAACTCGGCTTTCACTACGTCATAATTCGCCAAAAACGACTGTCCAAGACAGTCGTTTTTTAAAAAAACGACTGCCCCTACAGTCGTAAATGGAGTCGTTTTAAAAGGAGTGGTTTTTTAATTGCGACAGCCTAAAACAGTCGGAAAAAACGACTGTCCTGGGCAGTCGGAAAAAACGACTGCTGCTACAGTAAAAATAGGATATAGCGACGGTCAAACGAGGAAATAGCGACGGTCACTGACCGTCGCTATAGGGTATTTTTAAAAAAAAAATATTTTACACCAACCCCCTCACATGTTGCTGAATATTGGAGATACCCTTATATTTTGAAATTGATGACCTAGACCCCAACTAACAACATGAAAAGACCCAAATACCCCTCATCTTCAACTTTCATAACACTAACTATATTTGTAACTACCAATTATGCAAATGTAACTAGCAATCTAAATTCTAGTCTACAAAGCGATAAATCTAGAAACATTATGCAAATCTAAACCAACTTTGACAAAAACTATGCAAATCTAACTACCAATTAAATCACATTCTTGACACAATTACATGGAAAAACTGCATAGGGAATTGCTACTTTCAGAGCCTTAAAAGTGTTCTTATCCACTCAAAAGAAACATTTCTTTGTGCTCTGAATGAAATGCCAAAAAAGGGCTCTGGAAATGAACACTAGAATGAACCATAAAATTTAAAAGAACTTCAATATTAACATATATAACTGCTCATCTTCATGTAGGTTTGGTTTTAATAAATAAGGGTTGACATTGTTGTTGCAACTTGGAAGGTATATTTAATGAACTCGTTCTTCACCCCAAAATCATCATTAAGTTTTCAAAATATAAAGTAAAATGAAGGAAATAGAATTTCAATCTTTTTTTTTTCCTTACTAGTGGTATCTGAAGCTTCAATGTCAAGTGTGGAACTTCCCTCCAAGATCTGCAGCCCTCTGGGCAAACAAAACAACACCAAAAAAGCTCAATCAGAAAAGACATAGTCATCATCATTGTCTAAAAGCAGCAACGACAAAGACTATTATGCTTAGTTCACATAGCATTAAATGCTCGAGGGAAAATTCAGATTTATGATGCAACTCGATGTTACTCTGATCTATTTCTGGTTATCAGGATTTGTGAGTGATTTCTTATTACAGATACCTCAACATGAATCATGATTACAATCAAACTAATCTTGTGCGAATAAAAACTAGAGTTATGGTAGAATATATTAAACTGATATGTAGAGTAAGAGCAAGCAAGTTGAAGAAATCAATGCATCCATCATAAGATATGATATAGAACCATCTTTGCAAAACAGAACCCAAAACTAAGGAATTACCTGGAATAACTTAAAATGTTTGGCAGCCTTTAGAACTTCCAACGAAGATGGAGAATTACCCAAGACTGATGGGAGATTTTCCTCTATAATTTTCTCAATATCTTCAGCTGTATATGGTTCCTCATTCAAAAATTCCTGTAACATACAGAAAAGTGATAACTTGATGTATGGTGTAATGCTATATAGATTTAAAATATATGCATACACTAAATGGTCAAAAAGTGTGAAGTTCTTGTTTTTCCTTCTTCCCTTTTAACACAAATTTATCGAACATGATCACACTAATAAAAAAATTTAAGCAGCATAATCAATTAGTTAAAAAACTAACAACATGCCATCATAGAATCCCGATTCTGACTATGTAATGACTGGTGCCTTATAAGGTAACTCGTTGGAAGTAAAAATTTATGAATGGTCACTTACAGTGTCATTGAACCGTGATATGGAACTCTTTAAGTTGAAAAAAAAAATACAAGAGAAATATTCAAGTTCTGCAAGAGAAATACCTTGACAGCCAGGACAGGATCAGAAGAGCCACGATTACTCGCAAAAGATACACATAAACCCTCAACATCAGAGAGAGTTTTCACTTTGGAAATTGCCTCCTCTGGTTTCATTCCCAGCTTTATACCAAGCACAATCTGCAGAAATGTTCAGGAACCACATTGTAACTGGAATCAGAACACAGTACAAAAACAACAATAGCTGAAAGTAAGATAGCCATTCAACTTCCAAAACATTCGATCATGTTTTAAAAAATAAAAATAAAAATTTGCTCAGCAGAGTTCAGAGAAATCTGGGATCCATAATAATTGAATGACATTTCTAATTTATACAAGTAGACTTATTAGTTGCAAAACAAAACTTTCTATATTTGACGTGGCAAACACTGAGGAGTCTGTGAGGACTATGAGGAAAAATTGTGTGAGGAAAAAAAAAAACGAGTCACACGAAATAAAGGCAAAAAAGTCTCTCTTAATTACACGTGGTGTTATTGGTGGAAGGAGTTGGGATCATTGAACTTAAGTGACTCGTGTCATTACAAGACAGCTCAACTTAAATCTAGAAAAGAGTTCAAAAAATAGATCAGCTCAACTTTTCCTTTAAATATGTTCATCTATAATTTAGGTCATTACCCTCTTTAAATCCAAGCTCTACTTTCCTTATCTCAATCTACAAGAAGCTATCGTCTTGCAAATGGAAATTTCTGCTATTCAAATAAAATATAAGCTGCAAATATGCTAAAAATTTATTTCTGAAATCTAGAAAAGTAATGAAGTACATGTTACTAAATTCACATGGATTTGGCTACATGAAATCCATATGCAAGTGGGGGTCTGTTATTGGTCATTTTGAATCATAAATTTGTAAACTTAATACAGCCAAACAACGGACTAAAATACTTTTGTAGAACTTAAAAGGAAAGGCTGAACACCTTTGGGAAATTTGCATCAAAAGCAGCCATTATAACGATGGTAGAAGAGCAAACAAAAGCAGCCGAGCTTGATAATCCAGACCCTACATGAACAAGATGTCACGTAACTTTGATTTTTCTCATAAGAAAAAAAAGAAAGAAAAAGCAATACCCAATAGTGCAGTAATTAGCGGCAAAGTTGTCATTATGCACAAAATTGCAGGGAACAATACCTGTAGGAACTATCCCATCAACTAGTATATCAAGGCCAACTGGTACACCAACATCTAGTCCTTTGGATTTAGTGAATTCATGAAATCCTTTGTATCTGCAGAACACATACCAGTTTTTATCAGCAAGGATATTCAGCAATCCTTGACAGTTCTCGCTACCTTGCACAAATCAATGTGAACTATATGGCAACCACAAGAATATTATTTTGTTATAATAATACCTGTGATGAAGCCAGCAAACTTGTTGATTTTCTGGGTAGGGTCCACTATTTCAATGGTTAGGATGGGTAAAGAATTTTATGTGTCTTACTCTGCCATTAATCTTTGGTAATATTTCATTAATAGCGATCTCTGTTATTTCTGATGAATCATTCTAGCAGAAAACAGCACAATATAACATTGAGATTAGAAGTTATACAAAGCGGTCACACATTTAAGTTAGTGGGAAAGAGAAAGAAAAAAAAGAGAGATGTGTACACTGAAAAAAGGCTGCAAATAATAGAGAACTAGGGATAAAAGGCACATACTTCCCCCACGATATGTGCTGGTGCCATTTGCCCTCCTCTCCTCAATGTGTACTTGCCGTCCACCAAGCTGTATTGGAGATGCCTACAGAGAATCATAATATCATAATTCAGCATTATGGTAATGTCAGAAGTATGGTCCAGATGAGTCAAGTTTTATTTGAAATCATGGATTAGACATTTTATAAATCAGGCAATATACATTCCAAATTAAAGAATAAAAAGGACAAACAAATGACTGCCTTTTCCATCAAAATGATTTGATGAACTAATTGTTAGAAATGTATGTGTAGACATGTTGTCAATAGTTTTGCCGAAATGATCTTATAATTACCATTAGCGAATATGACATTTCGATCACTGAAATCTTGGCCATGCCTTACCCAAGAGAATGAAATCGGTCCGGATGTTGCCCTGGTGGAATCTAAAGGAAGTTTTCAACTTGGAAGAGAGCTGATTTATTTAAGTCGCCTTGTACGAGATTTAAAACCATGTTTGAAGGTTCACAGTTCTAAGGATCAGGAAGAACTCTGCAACCACAGATGGATTACCCTACACAAGGCCCTACACTTCGTTTTTCCTAAAACTTTTAAGGCGTTGTTTTTAAACTTGGCTGAGGTGCAGAGGTGGAACAAGATCCTTAATGTCATCAACTATGTTCCATGTGAACCAGACTCACTTTGCTTGAATCCAATACCAGCTTACACATTAATTATTGTTCATGCATCAGTTAAATTATACAACTCATCAAGTCATGACAATTCTGATCATTTCAATCTTACTAGAAATATTTAGCTAAAGAAAATGTAGATTGGTTGGCGTGCTATAAGTAAAAGTTGTATTGTTCTCATATCCTAATGATTCAACATACAACCCATTAAATAATAAATTATGATTATAAACACACACAAAAAAGACAAAACCATGTGGACATGTAAATAGAACAGCGTGAATTGAAAAGCATAAGCATCTTAGAAGACTCAAATCATTAATTCAAAAATAAATGTACAACTAGAAATGTATGCTAATGAATTATCAAAAAGGAATGGTGCTTAGCATTATCAACAATGTCAGACAATTTCCGGTTGCAATTAGGGAATATGCCCCACATCAGCCAAACTATTCATTAGCTATTATATTGAGAAGGCCAGAAAACAAATCGTAATCGTCGAGCCAACTGACAGCTTTGATCAATAAGGAAGATCAAAGCTATTATATCCATCAACGGTTGTTAAGATTGTAGGGCCATGGCAATTCAAGAGGGTGAGATGGGGACCACAGCAATAATTGATACTGCTGAGTTCCACAATACTTCCTCACTATCGAAATGTCCATGTCAGAATCAGTTAATTGTGAACAAGGGCCCACCCATGAAAAGGATAATGGGCATTTTGTTTCAATATCAAGGGACCTGAGAACCAGATACCACAATTTTAAATCTGAAAGCTGTAAATCACAAGGCAATTCTTCATTTCTATAAAAAGAGAGAAAGAGAGAGAGATAAAAGAGAGAATAAGACATTTGGAAAGTGAAGGATTATGGAATATAGTGGAGAATTCAACTGGTGCAGTCACATTGATCTAGACATCACTTAGAGAATGACAAAAAGAGCAAAACAATCTTAAAATTGCTAGATCTAAGATTCAAATTTCTATATGCAACTCTAGTAATCAGATCTAAGTAAAACCACTTCAGGGAAAGTATAAGTTATATGCAGAAATTCTCTTGAGCCATAAAAAAATGCAGAATATTTAAAAATAATAATTCCTTCTGAGAAAAATTAATCAAATAAAGAGACTGGAAATCTCTAATCTTGATCAAGTCTTAATGTGTAGATCAAATCGGTGGATCCTAAATATAATCAAGTTCTTTATCACAACAGATCCATAGCATAACCTCAACCTTTCTTATGCTAAAGAAGTGAAAGATCAACTACAAAGGAAAAATTCCATCAGAGACCGATGGAGCTGTATCAAATTTGTGAAAAAATAAATCAGATAATAAAATTATTAGGAGTCCAGGGTCCTTAGCTTCTATAAACACAAAGGACCTCCTTCAACAAAAAAAAAAAAAAGAAATAAAATCACACAAATCATCAAAACAAGAATACTTGCAAATCAAAGACATTTTCTTGAGCCTGAAACAAATGCAGATCAAATTCAATTTATTCTCACAAAATTGAAAAAAGTAATGGATCTTCTAAAATTTTCAGAAAAAGAGGCATATTCAGATCTCAAATTGATAAATATGAAAGATAATCAGATCTAAAATTGAGCTTAAAGAAGTGTAAGAAAGGCAAGAACTCATGTTCAAAACTGAAATTAAAGAGATATAACAGCTAGATCATGATATAAAACTCCATAACCAAACCCTAAAACATGCTTTAACATTGAAGAAAACATTTGAAATCCTAAATTAATCAAGGAAAATCAGAGATTCAATAAAAAACTTTAACATACCTGAAGATTCGATCACAAACCAAGCAAAGGGAGGGAGATCGAACAAATCACTAAAACCTTCGATCAAACTCCGATCGATTCTGCTCTAAATCACTAAAACCTTCGATCAAAATCACAGATTCTGTAGAGAGAGATCGAGCGCAGGTCTTTCGATCAAACTCCGACCATTTACCTTCTAGATCGAAACTTAGAAGAAGACGACTTCAAACTTATTAAAATCGGGATAGCTTCGAGTAAGAGAGAGATCGATTCGAGAGAGAGAGTAACAAACAGATTCGAGAGAAAGTGAGAAGAGCGACGGATTCGACAGAGAGAGCGAGAGTGAGAGTGAGATACAAGCAGCGAGAGAGAGAGAACCGAGCGAGAGAGATACGGTCTGAAAATAATTTTAAAAAAAATTTGTTAGAGTAGCTATTGGCACCCCAAATTTTACTTATTTTGTTGAAACGACGCTTAAACGACGGTTCACAACTGTCGCAATTAACGACTGCCTTTAACAGTCGTTTTTAGCGCAATTAGGCGTCGCCAAATCCGCAATATGACGTAGTGTTTTGCCACTGGTTCCTCTGATGCGACTTCGGCTTCTGCCGCCGGTTCCTCCGATGCCACTTCGGTTGGTTCTACCTTTTGAACCTCTTCAACGGTCTCCGGTGCAGGTGGCGCAGCCACTTCTTCTGTTGTAGCACTCTCTAGAGTGGGTGGTGGTGGAACTTCTTCTGTTGTAGCACTCTCTAGAGTGGGTGGTGGTGGAACTTCTTCTGTTGTAGTCTCTTGAGTCTTATTCAATTCTTCAATTGTCTCTTTCTCTGGCAATTCAGTTGGTTCCGATACAACCTAATACATGACCCATTCGTTTATTATTAGTAGAAAAAAATCCTAATTAAATGATTCAATATTACTATATTAGAATCCTATTCTTGCCCATAATATGATTCTAGAATCTCTTATGCTACATAAATTTGCAAATATTTATTAGAGTGGTAATTTTTTATGATAAGGTATATAAAATTTCATATCGGGGGTTATATATTTATATTTTGAAACAACTCAAAACCTAGTAAAGTATTGATAATTTATAAATAAAAAATATAATTAATAATATGTCATCCACTATAATTTTTACTTAGAATGACTAATTTTGACTTCAAAACCAAAAAAAAATCATGTTCACGAACTTATTTGTAAGCATATGTTCGGCCTAACCCTAATTGGAGTCCTAATTACAAACCTAAAATCAGATAATGATGTCACCAGTCCTTACATATTTGTTTGCACTATACGGAGCTATAGAAATTAGTTTCGTTCCATTCGGATATCGTTTGTCTATTTTAGGCATTGAAACCACAAATTTCTAAGTTTATAAGCATATATTCCGCTTAAAAATAAATTGAATCCTAGTTACAAACCAGAACTCCAATAATGGTAATGTTAGTTCCTATAGATTTGATTTCATTATACGGAACTATAGAAATTGGTTTTGTTCCATTTGGATTTCGTTTGCTTATTTTGGTCATTGAAACCGAAAATTTCTAAGTTTATAAGCATATATTTGGCCTAAAATTAAACCGGCTATGACGATACCGTTAGTTCCTACCAATTTGTTTTCACCATAAGGAACTATAGAAATTAGTTTCATTCCATTCGGATATCGTATGCTAAATTTGGACATTGAAATCGAAAATATCTAAGTTTATGAGCATATGTTCGACCTAGACCTAAAATCAGAACTCTTATTACAATGATGTCAGTTCCTAGATATTTGTTTCCAATATAAAAAACTATATAAATTAGTTTTGTTCCATTCAGATCTCGTTTTCCCATTTTGGACATTGAAATCGAAAATTTATAAGTTTATAAGCATATGTTTAGCCTAAAACTAAATCGGCTCCCAGTTACAAACCAAAACTCCGATATGATGTCGTCAGTTTCTATAGATTTGTTTTCACTGTACAAAACTATAAAAATTAGTTTTGTTCAATTTGGATTTTTTTTGCCCATTTTGGATCTTTAACCTGAAAATATCTAAGTTTGGGAGCATATGTTTGACCTAAAACTAAATCGACTTCCAGTTACAAACCAGAACTCCAATGATGATGCTGTCAGTTCCTACAAAAAAAAAAAAGTCATTATACAAAACTATAGAAATTAGTTTCATTCCATTCGGATCTCGTTTGACCATTTTTGACATTTAAACCAAGTTTTTTTAAGTTGTAACCATATGTCCGACTTAAAACTAAACTGGATCCCAATTACAAACTTGAACTCCAATAACTATATTGTAAGTTCCTGCAGATTTGTCTTTGCTAAACGGAACTATAGAAATTTATTTCGTTCCATTCGGATTTGTTTGCCTATTTTGAACATAGAAATTGAAAATTTCTAGTTTATAAGCATATGTTTGGCCTAAAACTAAACCAACTCCCAGTTACAAACCAGAACTTCGATGATGATGCCGTTAGTTTTTACAGATTTGTTTTCACTATACGAAACTATAGAACTTAGTTTCGTTCTATTTGGATCTTGTTTGCTCATTTTGGACATTGAAACCGAAAATATCTAAGTTATGAGCATATGTTCGGCCTATACCTAAAATCAGAACTCCGATTACAATGCCATTAGTTCCTACATATTTGTTTTCACATACGAAACTATAGAAATTAGTTTCATTCCATTCAAATCTTTTTTGCCCGTTTTGGACATTGAAATCAAAAATTTCTAAGGGTATGTTTGATTGCATAGAAAGTCATTTTCCATGGAATTTGAAATCCATGAAAAATTAGTTGTGAAAAATAGGTAGGGTTGGAAAATCAAATTCCATTGTTTGATTTCACTTGGATAAAATCATGAAAAAATATGAGAAAAAAGAAGAAGAGCAGAAGGAGGAAGAAGATGAGAGGAGGGGGAGAAAAAGAAGAAGATGACGAGGAAGAAGGAGGGGAGAGGATGTAATGACGGTGGCGACGAAGGTGACGGTTGCGAAGATGGCAACAGAGGTAAGTGAGGAAGATGGGGGGAGAACGTGGTGGTGGTGGTGGTGGAAGAGGTGAGGGATGGAGAAGAAGGAGAAGAAGAAAAAGAAGAAGAGAGAGAGGGAAGGTGGTCTGAGACGGAGTTGACGGCGACGGCGATGACGACGATGGTGAGGTTAGTGTAATGGTGGTGGTGGTGGTAGGGAAGAATTAAGGATGAAGTCCATGATTTAGTGGACTTTTTGAATGGGGTGGAAAATGAATTTCCATTTCCATATGCAATCAAACACTTGAAAAATGTCATTTTCCATGGAAATTGATTTTCCACCCTATTTTTCATGTGCAATCAAACATACCCTAAGTTTATAAGCATATGTTTGAATTAAAACTAAATCGGTTTCCAATTACAAACCAGAACTCCGATGATAATGCTGTCAATTCCCACATTTTGTTTTCAATATATGGAACTATAGAAATTATTTTTGTTCAATTCGAATACCGTTTGCCCATTTTGGACATTGAACCCGAAAATATCTAAGTTTGTGAGCATATGTTCAGCCTAAACCTAAAATCGGGTCTCAATTACAAACTGGAACTCCAATGACAATGCCGCCAGTTCCTACATTTTTATTTTCACTATATAGAATTATTAAAATTAGTTTCATTCCAATCAGATCTTGTTTTCCTATTTTAGACATTGAAACTGAACATATCTAACTTTGTTAACATTTGTTCTGCCTAAACCTAAAATCGACTCTCAATTACAAATCAGAACTCCGATGACAATATTGTCAGTTCCTACATATATTTTTTTACTATACAGAACTATGGAAATTAATTTTGTTCAATTCGGATCTCGTTTGCTCATTCTGGGCTTCGAACTTAAAATTTTCTAAGTTTATGAGCATTTGTTTAGCTTAAATCTAAAATCAAGTCCCAATTACAAACCAAAACTTCGATGATGATGCTGTCAATTTCTATAGGTTTGTTTTGATAATACGAAACTATAGAAATTGGTTTCGTTTCATTAATATCTCATTCGCTAGTTTTGGACCTCGAATCCAAAAATATCTATATTTAAGAAATTATGTTGGGCCTAAAACTAAACTGTGTTCCCATTACAACATATTAAAAAATAAAAATTAAGAATCATATTTTATTCAAATAGATACACAAATACGTCAATCAGAAATCGATGGAAACCAAACACGGATGTATATCAATAAAGATCGATCAGTGAACAATAAGCAGGCAAAAGCAAATATAAATGTAGACAAAATCTTTTATGAATAATTCTTTGATTACTTTCTATTTTTGATCATTCTTTTATGAATAATGACCGCCCCTGACGTGGTATGTGTTAGAATCATAGATTCTTTTTCCTTGGGATACATAACTACACATATTTATGGAAATGTGCAATTGTGTAGCCCGATGAAAAAAATCTATGGCTCTAACCCATCCCATGTCAGCAAACATATGGGGGCATATGTCAAAGGAGGCGTCAGAAAATCACAACTCTTCTTTTATTATGATCTGAATGTAAAATGATTTGTCAAAAAAAAAATTGAAGTTAACTTGATTTGAGGCTCTCCATAAAACAAATGGATGAGATGTTGGGGATTCCTTAAAAATAAATATTTAGAAAAAAAAAAAGTTAAAATACCTATAAGGTTATGTATTCTTTTAATCAGTCAATATCCAAAAATAGAAAGTCCCTAATTAACAAGGAAATGACTTGAGATACTCATAGTTTTGTGTAATGGTCAAGATTTCAATTCAAAATGGAAAAGACTTGAGTTCAAGTTATCATTTGGCCACATTTTAGCAATTTTATTTGAAATAATCTTAAATGGTTTAAAATTATCCAACCCAACCGACCTGAATCAATTAATTCAATCAGATCTGCCTATGGATTTGATGAAAGTAATTGATTCAAATATGATTTTAGCAATTAGGATCCGAATATGAATCCAAATAAAAAATTCAAATATGAATATGGACATACTCATATCCAGACCATATCCAACCCATTATAAGCTCGATCAAGGGCAACCTGTCATCAATTTGATAATACATGGGGTTTATCAAATATTCAAAGAACATAGAAGAGCATATTATAAATGCATAAACATAAGATTTAATATGTCATACAAATCTTTTTTTCACCCAAAATTAAAGATACATTCCTTGGTTTCGCACCTTGTGATATCCAAAAGCATGATCTGATACCACATAATTGATTGTAGAGGTCAAAATTATACAAACTTTGAAAAAAGAAACTTAAGAAATAGTTAATTTTCACCATGTTTTTAATTTTAAATTTAGGAACTCGGTAGCCATTCATTTTCAACAACTTGGATCAAGCTCTAAAAATATATTTTCCTTCAGATTTTTTTTTTTTTCTTTTATCTTTTTTAATCTTAAATCTACCATGGAATCAAGAAAGATATGGTGTTGGATTGCCAATTTGATCATTTATGAGGGTCCAACCACGCTTGGTAAGAGTTGAAGTCTTAATCTTATTCTTTCGGAAGTGAGTACGAATTTGTTGTTAGGAAATTTTTGTGCTGAACTGATGAACCAATGGCATGACACCGCTTGTATTAAAAAGTAAGCATGATTGGTTGGTGGAGTGAAAATTGAGAGAGAAAATTTATAAGCCATTAGGAGTTCGGATTCTAAGTATTTTTAACAAACGTGGCAACATCCTATTGGTTGACTAGCTTAACACAGATATTTCCCTAACAGCAAATTCGTATTCTTTGGAAATTCGGTGGCAAAACCCTAGAAAACCACTGAAATCAAATATGGTAATTTCGTTATCAGGTTTTCTCCACTAAAACAACGGCTGCTAATACCACTCAAGATGAATACGAAGTTGCTGTTAAGAAATTTCTGTCTAAGCTGATGAACCAATGGCATAACACCACTTGTATTGAAAAAAGAAAATTGTGATTGATCGGTGGAGAGAAGGATTAGGAGTTCTATTTTAAATATTTTTTTAATACACGTGGTAATATGCCAATGGTGCATCATTTTAGCAAAGAAATTTCTTAACAGCAAATGCGTGCTAACCCAAGATACATAACGGCTGTCTTATTATCAGTCTCTCGCCTACCAATTATACAAAAAGAAATTTCTATCAAACCCTAAAAGCGCTCTTCTGTCTGTCTATGTGAAATCGTGAAGAAGACAACATATATATATATCTGTGTTCTCATTTCTCAGGTTAAAAGTATGGATCTTCAACAAGAGACCAACGAAGATCGGATCAGCAAACTTCCTGATAATATCTTACACAACATCATCTCTCTCATCCCTACTAGAGAGGCAGTATGTACTTCCATCATCTCTAAAAGATGGAGACATCTCTACAAGTTTCTCCCCACTTTGAATTTCAATCAGACTCTCTTCATAGATCCATCAGGCGAAGGTCAACGACAACTAACAGCCCACGAGAGGCTGAGACGCAAAGAGAGATTCAATTTCTTCGTTGATCAAACGTTCATGCTATACGATATTGGTATGAACGTAAAAAGTTTCCGTATTCAAGTAACATCGATATACCCATTTCCTGAGGACGAAGATCTGGCTAGTTGACTTGATGGATGGATAGATTGGCCAATCATGCATAATGTTCAGGTACTTGATCTCAGGATAATGTATCGCAGAATACCCAATATAAGGTATCGTTTGCCTCCCAATCTATTTAGTTGTCGATTGATAACTTCATTGCATTTGGAACAATGTGAGTTCAAAGATTTTGGTGAGGTAAATCTAGTGTCTCTCAAGACTTTATATATTCGTCTTGTACGTGTTACAAATCAGATGATGCGTCTTGTGGTAACTAATTGTCAAGTTCTTGAGGACTTGAGCCTGATACGCTGTGAAGAATTGACAGCACTTAAGGGTAGTAATATCCAACTAAGGTACCTTAAGATTCATAATTGTCACGATTTAGAGGAATTTGATATGTATATTCCGAATCTGAAATCATTCAATAGTTTTCGGAACAACCCAAGTTTCAGAATTGTGCAAGGTCGTGCCGCAGAGAGCTTGCTTTCGATCGAAAAGTTATTTTTGTCGGACTTTACAATGGAGAGCCCTAGCCAAGAATTCCACATAAGTTGGATTTTTATGCCCACTAGTATCATTGTTTTTGAAAGTCTCAAGACTCTATCACTCGAACAATTCCATATTTCAGAAGATTTATTTCAGTCCTTGATTTCTAAATGCTGTTGTCTCGAGAATTTGAAAATTAAGCTTGGCTTAAAAGTGAAACATCTTAAGATTGACAGCGATACACTCAAGAGCTTGGAGATCTATTATTGTTTTGAGCTTGAAAAGATTGATATTAATGCCCCAAATCTTGTATCCTTGGAGTATACAGGAAAGATCTTGGAACCATTTTTAATATACTCGAGTCCCAATCTTGAAGCCAAATTGATATTTGGTATGACCAACACTGATGCTTTTCAATCTCTCAAGTTAAGGAATCTTCTTGAGAGCTTTAATCACGCAGGAACTCTGACACTAGTCCCTGAGTGGGCCGAGGTACGTTTGAATAGTTGTTCTTCCCTCTCTTTCATTTTTTAAAACAATAAAAACGAAGCGTGGAATGTTATTTCTCTTACATTATAGCTTGATTGAATCAAATAGGGAAAATAGAACTTTCCTTCTTTGATTTAAACCTATGAAACAGTCACTTTAAAAACCTTCGAATTCGTTATCTTTCACGTTTTGGTAATTAAAATGAACAGTGAGCTGAAATCGTAAATTCGTCAAAAATGGATCACTTTTTCGTAAATATCCTGTTTTTTATATTTAGAATGACAATTTCATCATGTGTGATTAGAAAGAGGTTGTGGTAGCCGCCCTAGGGTTTATAAATAAATGTCATATACGTTCCTAGGCTCTTTACAAGATTCTAGAAATTTTATACGTTTTTACAAAAATGATTTTATTTCTATTTAAGTTAGCCTAATTTAAATTAATTCATAAAATTAATGCACAAATTGTTACTGTGAAATATGCTCTCAAGTGTCGCTTTTCTAATAACATTTAGTGATTGCTTGTGATATAAGAAGATCATCCTTGTACCAGAGGAATTACTAGAAAGCCATCTACCTCCACTATTTCATCTGAAGCATTTGAAGCTCCAACTAATAAGGACAATGATGAGCTATACAGATATTTTAATCAGATCACTAAGCCTTTCAGCTCATCTAGAGACTCTCACACTAGTCTTGGGTTACCTCAAAATTAACCGTAAGGTAAAAGTTTTAGTCACATTATGCACTGTTGTAGACTTATTATGAGGAATTTAGGATTTAGAGTCTATTATAATTAAATTTTTCGATCATTTTTCCATACAGTTTCAACCCATGGACAACTCTTTAGAGATGGAAGACTTTCCATTGGTGAACTGGGCTCATATTTCTTGGGATTATTTTCTACTTCGCCTCAAGGAAGTCGGAGTAAGAAATTTTAATGGTAATTACAAGGAAATGAGTTAATCCAGTTTATTGGAGGAGATTTAATGCTCTCTAATGTTATGTCTACCCCTTCATCTGATTGCTTCGTCTGGAAAGCCTGAAAAATGGTAAGAAGACTGGTCCGTATATGTACCCCTTCATCTGATGTTATGTCTACCCCTTCATTATTTAGTTAATTTATTGATTATTTTTTAATTTTATGATAATGAACTGAATTCACTGATCCTTGTAAAAGTAATTACTGTTCTTGACAATCACAAATTTTCTTTCAACTAATCTATGAAAATACGACATCGTTGAGAAAAAATACTTCTCATGTTGCTAGTTTCAGTGTATCACTTTATTCCGGCATATGGACAATTATTCCTTAATCCTCAAGGCATTTTGATTTCTTCAAAGTAAAGTACTAAAGTTCTTCCTGTCTTTGATTAGTAGATTTAATACGAGGAGTTATCATTCCGATCAGTTCTATCATATTAGTTAGCTTCAACCTGAGAACCATATATGTGAAGCTAATGAATTTTATATATCTTCAACAAGTTCTTTAGCTCAAGGAAGTCAAGAAAGAGAATATCAGAGGTAATAACAAGGAAACATAGTGAACTTTATTCTTGAGATACAATATATGGTATTTGATACAATTTCTATTCATCCTTATAAATGCTTGAGTAGGAGATCTTTTTGAAAGAATTTGTATTTCTTGAAATGGACAAAACATTTATACAATTGTATTATGGATACAATTAAGGAGTCATATATATATATATATATATATGGGGATGGTTCGACAGCCCTAAAGTTTGTCAAGTTTGGTGCCAAACATTTTTTGTAAATCACTTTTGATGGGGTTAGAAGTTTTGGAATAGGCTGATTTTTTGTTAGGATGATCTCTACGGTGAAGAGATCATCCTCACAAAAAATCAGCTCATTTTGAAACTTCTAACCCTAGTTTACAAGTTGAAGAATCGTGGACCATCCAATTTTTCTAAATCACTTTTGATGGGGTTAGAAGTTTTGGAATAGGCTGATTTTTGGTGACAATGATCTCCTCATCATAGAGATCATCCTCACAAAAAATTAGCTCATTCCAAAGCTTCTTACCCATATTTTGAAAAATGTTTGGCACCAAACTTGGCAAACTTTAGGGCTGCTGAACCATCCCCTATATATATATATATATATATATAGGGTCCCGTTCAGCACCCTAAGCTTTACCACACACTTTAACAAATGTGTTTTGTCCTACATGGGTTAGAAGTTTTGGAATGGGCTGATTTTTGGTGAGGATGATCTCTATGGTGAGGAGATCATCCTCACCAAAAATCAACTCATTCCAAAACTTCTAACCCTCTCAAAAATGGTTTACAAAAAAAGGACGGTCCACGATTTTTCAACTTGTAAACATGGGGCTAAACATTTCGGAATGGGCTGATTTTTGTGGAGGATGATCTTCTAATCATAGAGATCATCCTCACCAAAAATCAGCCCATTCCAAAACTTCTAACCCATGTAGGACAAAAAATGTTTGTTAAAGTGTGTGGTAAAGCTTAGGGTGCTGAACATTTCCCATATATATATCAAAATACTTCTCTTAATTATCTTGATAACTAGTGTTTAACTCATTTTTCGGTTTTGATGATTATCTATTTAAGGCATCTACACGCTCTGATTTCTTCAAAGTGATTGATTATATAAAAGGCATCTACAAGATAAATTATAAAGCGATCTTTCCAATCATAACCCATTGATTTTACTATTTTCATGCACGTTTCTTTTGACTTCTTGATCGATCGCCATCACGTGGGAATTTG
Organism: Akebia trifoliata; assembly: GCF_017979445.1. Taxonomy (NCBI): domain Eukaryota; kingdom Viridiplantae; phylum Streptophyta; class Magnoliopsida; order Ranunculales; family Lardizabalaceae; genus Akebia; species Akebia trifoliata. The sequence continues at coordinate 1,093,593 of NC_141387.1, forward strand.
TTAGCAGTGGATTGATCAGGGATCAATAGATCTTATTCTAGGTTTTCTTCGTTCTTTCACAGAGTCTCCGTCTAGGGTTTAATTTATTTTCCTCCCCATCTATTTCTTGTTTTGTTTATCTTGGAGTCTTTTTCAAGGTTTTCTTCTCCAAAGAAAATCCAAGAACAAGACTATAAGAGATAGATTTTAGTGTGTCATCCTCTATGTGAAAAAATGGGTAAATTCGATGCCAAGTCTAGTCGAATTTTGCTAAATCCAAGCAAATTCGATGGACCTTGACAATATGTTTACCACTTTTTCACATAGTGATCCCTTTTCATGCTCCATATGTAATTTTCTTAAATCTGGTTATGAAAAGAAAAAAAAAATTATATGGTAATTAAAGTTCTCAATTTTTTCCTTTTATTAAATTAAATTAAATTCATCATGTTTATTTATTGAATTCATTATATTTTTATTAGCTTTAAACTTTCTTTAATTATATGAATATTAATTTAAAACGTATTCCAATTAATTTGCAATTGTAATAGAGAGAAAATTTCCAATGTCTTTTTCCTATTTATCTATATTGACTTTATGCTATCAAAGTGGACCTTTCTTTCCTCCACGTCACCTAGTACATATCTCCACATGTTTTGGCCCAGTCTATCTCACACGTGCGGGGCCATGTTGCATTGCCAACTGATTTTGAGTGGAGAGGTCCGGGAGCTTATAAGAAGAGAAAAAGCAGTTTGTGTCCAACGTGGGACTAAACTCAACACAATTGTCCTCCCAATATCAACTTGAAAGTCTATATTACTTATCTTTCCGGTTTTTTTTTTTTTTTCAGGTTCAACCTGAGAACCATGTGGAGATAATTTATTTTTTAAACTTGATTTGGGCTCATCGTCGTTGCAAAAGGATTCAGAAGATGTTGGAGGTGATGACATTGAAACACAATTATAGTGGTTTTTTCTTTTTGGAGATGCAATTGTCTTGCATGCTATTTCTATCCTTCCATCTAAATGCTTGAGTACGAAAGCTTAATTAAAGACACTAAGAAACTGGATTACCCTTACATGGCTTAAATATTGCTCATCAGAATATTAGTCTTCATGAATGATTGGAGTGTTTAAAAGAAAATTTGATGTGACAGTAGAGTTTCTCTAATAATTGTTTTTTATGTTTGTCATTCTATTTACGTGGCACCAAATGAATGGTTGGCTATACTCTATAGTACTCAGTCGTTTGGTTTGTGTATGTCAGCTTGTGGGAAGACAACGTAAGGAATGATTTGTTACTGCGAGGTTATAGAAGCATTATTCGCTAGTGATGATAAATTGATTGGGCCCACGATGTCTGGTCTTCATATAGGAGACAGTTTGAACAATCAAAGTGGCCCTACCAGATAGGGCTGTCTGTGGATCGGATCAGAGTCAAAATTTGATCCATTCTGACCAAATGACTGTATCTCAAGGATTTGGATTCTTACAAGAATCCAATCTTATACAATTTATAAGATCAGTTCGAGATCAACCATCTTCTCATTTGATAGGGACCCGATCTGATAATACATGTGTTCGAAATATATAAGTGATGCATAGTTATATTTAAAATTCAATTTTATTCGTTATATGATATATTGTATATGGTATATATTATTTTATTAAATGGATTTGGGTTGGATTAGGACTGATTCAGAAATATGATTTTTCTAATCAGCTCTAGAAGAATACATTTCATATTGGATCGGATCTAACTATCAGATACCAATCATATGTAATCAGATTTCAATCCATTGACTGCCTCTTTACCATCGAACTGTATTTGTTGGCCCAATTTATTTTTAACCCCACTATCTGAACATTTCTTATGGTCCTCACAAGTAAAAAGTGGCACACTGGCACATTTTCAGGTATCCTATATACATATATTTACTTTCTATAGGCAAACCTAGGCACATGATGTGCCATGACATCTCATGGTTTTAAAATTCGTTTTTGCATCTCATCTCGTCCATGAAAGAAACCCAATCGTCTTGGACGAGTTTTTCAATACATTCTTGTTTAACAATGAGAAAAATGAATTGTGATTTTAAATTTCGCCCGATATGTTTGACTTATCTATCCATCTCGTTGGTGGATGATACTGAGATATATGGAATGAGTGATCTCGGTCTCGGTCTCGGATGAGATTTAAAATTACGTGTCATCGACCTTATCACGTGACACCACATAATGCTGACCCATTTGTTGACAAGTGGTCAAACGCTTAGTTCGAGTGAAACATTCCCATAGGCAGATATCAACGTAGATTTGAAAGTTATTAAACACTGGAATAATATATTATTCGTGCCTAAAGACAAGCAAATTACAAGCACCCATACCAAATTCTTTAAACCCTGGAAACCAAAAACCACACACTCCACATGGCAAAACTCATTGTGAACATTCCCCCATCAATTTTGGTCAATGTTTTATGCTTCCTACCCTTGCATGTTTGCCACGTGTGGGATGTGCATTTGTGGGCCCAATGGGTTTTGCTCCTATTACTAGACTCCTAGCAGTACCATCCACCTTTCATTCGATTCTTAAACAACTACATTAAAACTTACCCATCTCACATGCAACCTAATAAAGAGTACTCTTCCACTACACAAACATCACTAATAACACTCATTCATGCAACATTAATCACCATCTATTCCTCTGCTTTCTCAACTGGAGTAGTTTCTTTCTCAACTTTCTCTTCTCCTTCAACTGGTTTCTCTTCTTTGGTGGTAGTCTCCTCCGTTGCAACTTCGGGTTCATCCACGGAATCCACCTTGGTTTCTTCGGTCTCCTCAACAGCTGGCTCTGGTGTCACCTCTTTGGTTTCTTCTTCAGTCTTCTCTTTAGTCGCTTCATCAATAACCTTTGTCTCTTCTACCACAGCCTTGGGTTCTTCCACCAATTCCTTACTCTCAGCTTCGACGGGCGCTTCAACTACGGCTTCTGCCACTGGTTCCTCTGATGTGACTTCGGCTTCTGCCGCCGGTTCCTCTGATGCGACTTCGGTTGGTTCTACCTTTTGAACCTCTTCGACAGTCTCCGGTGCAGGTGGCGCAGCCACTTCTTCTGTTGTAGTACTCTCTAGAGTGGGTGGTGGTGCAACTTCTTCTGTTGTAGTCTCTTGAGTCTTATTTAATTCTTCAGTTGTGTCCTTCTCTGGCAATGCAGTTGTTGCCGATACAACCTAATACAAGACCCATTTGTTGATTATTAACAGAAAAAAGATCCTAAATTAAATGATTCAATATTACTATATTAGAATCCTATTCTTGCCCATAATATGATTCTAGAATCTTATATGTTACATAAATTTGCAAAAATTTATTAGAGTGGTAATTTTAATGCTAAGGTGTATAAAATTTCATATCATGTTTTAATTAATATATAGTATAGCTAAATAGGATTCTGGATTCTGAAAATCAGTTTTTATAATATGATTCTGATAATCTGAAATCAGAATGTTAAAAATGATTATTACCAAACTCCCTTGAAGTTTTTTGAGAAATTACTTGATAATTGGATCGAATAAGGGAATACAATCGAGATCACTAAGACCCTAATATAATTCCTACTATGCCAGATAGATAGCTTATATGTAGTACCATAATATGAATTATATTAACCCAATCTTCTACATTAAAAATTTAGTAGCAAGCACAATAAAATGGGTCATTTAAAAAATAGATCAAACATCATCCAATTATGTCATCTACATCGATCACAAATTACTGCAAAGTTTTGTACATCCCCAAGATTTCCCTTGGGAAAAGGCACAAACTTTTCCATGCAAAAAATCACCATCCAAGATCATTAAAAAAAAGCTTTGCAACATAGAACTTTTTGAATGCCAAGAAATTTATAGCAAACCATGGTATAAGGATCGATCGGAAGATGGGTTCATCGGGTTTCGCCTTCTCATCGGGTTTTGAAACCAGGTTGCAGTATTAACTTAATTAGCTAAAAGTGATGGATTGATCCATAACTAAATATAATAAATAAAATTGTGGTTGCCAACTTGCTAAGTTGGTAATGTTTGTTTTTGTTGATATCACGCTCGATCTGGATTCAAAATCCAGTTTCACCTACTAATTACTGATCAGTACTAAATGCCTAAAAAAAAACATTATAAACAAAACTATGATTTGGGTTACCTCAACAGTAGCCATTGGAATTCAAATGGAATTAAAGTGGAACTTAATTGGAGAAAAAAGATTGGGAGAAAGAATGGAACAACAAAGAAAGTAGAAAGAGAGAGTGGTTGTGAGTGAGGTGAAGAGATGATCAATTGGAGAGGTATATATATAGAGATGTAAGGGCCTCGAATTGATAAAAATAAAGAGGAGAGAGAGAGTGAGTGAGGAGAATCTTGCAAATTGACATCTCACATATCTGACATGAAGGCCCTTGTCAAATAGACTAGTAATGTTAAACAAAGTCATGTTGATGTGGTTTTCTATTATTATAACTTTGTATACTTTGGATTATAAACGCCAAATGGTGGAGGCCATTTTCCCATAAGCCATCATCACTTTTTTTGAGTGTGTGTTTCGTGCAGTAGGGCTCTTAGGTGACCGACTATCATGCACACATGTTCTTGGGTTTATACTATATTGTAATTTGCAACTCCAACATTAATAACCCTAGATTTATTGGAAATGGAATTGCCCTTAAGTGCAATGACTTAAGTATCCTTAAAAGAAACTATAGAAAAGCATAATAGTGGGGAAATATATAAATTGAAGGATATCAACAAAAATACTAGAAAAACTTTTCCTTAAGAAACTTTTAGTAATGCTTAGGAAATCAATATTTCTTAAGCATCGTTTAACATTTGTATCTCTTCTTCTTAGATCATTGACTAAACTGTTGAGCTTCAATGACTGCCAATTTAGAAAAATTATTTTACTACATTTTCAAGTCTAGTTATGGAGGTTGTTTTAACAAGAAAATGCAGAGAAACTATTAATTACAATAATAGGGGAGATTTGGGATGGGAAGGAGGGGGGTGCATGGTGCATTGTAGCACTTTTTAGAATAGAGATTTGCTATTTCAAAACACAAATGATTTTCTAACGCAAAAATTTTCATTCGGTCTGTACTTGGATGACATGGCAAGGGCACAGAACCGTTGATCTTTTCTTTGTGTATCCTGAATAAAAAGATCTATGATTTTGTGCCCTTGACACATCAATCGTGTATAGACTAAGTGAAAATTTTTGTGTCAGAAAATCACAACTCATTTTAAAATTAATGTGTTAAACTGATGAACCAATCGCATACTGTCATGTGTATTGAAAAAATACTAAAATAAAGTAAATAAATTGTTCTGAAGGTTTCTCTCTGCTAACCAATCACTTTTACTCATTTAATACACATGGCATCATGTCATTGGTTCATCAACTTAGCACATTAATTTCAAAACAACAAATCTTTTTACACTTTTTAGGTCTGAAGGGAGAAAGATTTGACCAATCATCATATCTAATCGGCCAATATAAATTTGAAAAAGAAATTGAGATGATCAAAGACTTTAAAAAAGACGACCATTGATCAACTCCAAAATTTAAGTGTGGTGATTTTACTTCTTGATCATGTGGTAGTCTCGCAACCAATCGAAAGAACGTTACTTGGTGCTACAGACGAAAAATATTAGAGGATCCATCCCCTTGCTATCTTTAAGATGATCATTAGGAAAATTTTGTCATCATTTTAATATCAAACGTAATTCATACATATATGTTGAAATCAACTTTAAAAATAAATTGTTTCTTATCACAATTTAAGTGCTGTCGGTAAATATCAATTTATTGACAATGATATTTTGTATTAAATGTATACGAAATGTATTACGTTAAACAACTTAATAGTCAAACAAGACTATTTCTCTCAATCTTAAAAAATTTAGACAAAACTAAGATCATAATGGCAAGAATGATGAACTTCAATCAAATTATTATTATTTTTTTTTTTTAAAGATCGATTTTATACATTTTCATGAACAATGTAGGAAAATCAAATTTGTCCTTATAGAATTTATTTATAAATGTCATCGAATATAGAAGGGTATTTGTGTCATTTGAATTGCAACCCACACAGAGAAAATATTTCCAAGTTAAGTGGTTATTAAGTAATTTTGAGCAATATAGAGTCCTTTTACACCTCTTTTGGCAATTTCACTTAATTTAAGCAATTTGGGAGAGACATAGACAAATGCCAACAACAGAAGCAAATGCTAGGCCGGTGCCAAAGTGGGACCCACCTCACTCACCATTATCATGAACCTCCAAGAAAGAAAATAAAAAATGCTGACGTGGCTACTTTTCTCGATTTAACAGCTTGCCCGTTCAGGGATACGGCCTTTCCAAAGCTGGTGGGGCCCAAAGACAGATAGGACGCTCGTGACGTAGGGCCCACTTGATGTACCACGTAGGATCACAGTCAGAAGTCAGATCACATGTCCATTCGTTCTCGTCCGTATCCACCTGATACGAAAATACCCTTCTCAGAAAGTCTTGATTGTAATATTAAAACACGTCATTGTGGAATTAACTGAGGGTATATTCGTCATTTAGCAGAGTATCTTTCGAGATACAAAGACGATTTTACCCATGAATTATGAATTGTTATTGTGGATCTCAATGCCTTATTTGAGATTTCCTCCGTGCCGTCTCATTCATCTTTAGGTAAGAATGCAAATGATACACTTTCTTCTCCACCCTGTAAAGTAGAAAGGGCACTGGTTTCCTGGATGGGCGGGTCAAAACTCATTTATGGAGGGCACAACATTTTTCTTGGAAAAAAATGTGCTGACGTGGATAATTAGTTTAATATACGATGCCACATGTTGTAAATACGGAAAACAATAAAAGGGTAATTTATTTTAGACAAATCCGCCATATTTGGAAGAATATTTGAGATACCTACCTTTCCAAACTCATGAATACCTACTTATCAAAATACCTAATAAGATTAATGATGATCTAGTGTTCTTTTTTTACATGCCCATTATATGTTCTTTGACTTGGCAGTTATAGAACCACACATATTTTTCTAGCGTATCTCAAAGCAAAGGATCTACGATTCTCTGATGAGTGCATTTGAAAAAAGAGCGTCACATTATCACTACTCATACCTTAATGTTAAATCTTTAATATCTATCAAAAAAATCATTTATTTTTTTATCTTTGTAATTGAGTTTCCGCAACAAGGTTCTCACTTTTTATACTCACAATTAATTACATAATTTAGTATAAGGAGGGGTTTCGGTGACTCGTGAGAGGATACATAATCCTAACTGTAAACACAAAATCCAAAGGTTGAGATTTAGATGTATCTCGAAAAAACACATATCGAATATACTTATCTCGAGATTAAATATCAACCAGTAGATTGGGGCTTAAATCCATAGCTCGGTTGGTTTGATGGATTGCCAAGCAGCTTTGAGGTCATGGGCACAAGTCTACTACCCATAAAAAAAAAATTCATTAGATTTTGAGTTAAAACATTTTGATCATGTGCTTTTTCCATGAGTCATTCTTCATGCGTCACCGATCCTGACTTTTTTCTATATTATTTCATATTTTAAATCAATAAGAGAACATAATAAAATTCATCTTAAATAAAAATAAAATAAAAAGGTTCTATGGGGGTATGTGATCGTCAAAATTATTCTTATTCCGAAAAGAATGTGGGGGATATCCTACGATATAAAAAAAATTTAAACTTTTTCATCAAATAAATCACTAAATTAAAGAAAGACGGATTATAAGAAGAAAAAAAAATTGAGATTCTTCTTTTACTTATTTTTATGTGTGTGTGTGTGTGTGTGAGGATGAGCGATTAAGGATTGTCAAATACATCAAAGTTTTTTTCTAAAGAGGGAAGGGGTTGCAGGTGATGAATAAATAAAATCTTTCAAGGAGATAGGAAAGGAAAAATCATTTAGAGAGAGAGAGGGGAGGGGAAGAATAAAGCGTTATTTATGCTAGAGGTTAAATAAGTGGCTATTTCAGTCATTTTCGTGTTAGCCCCTTGGAAAATAATCTTGATCAAAGGATTTGTCATCAATTGGAAAATATGATACGAGTGCTGATTTTATAACTCAACCTAATCGGATAACTCAAAAACTCATTGACATGGCAGGGGCAAGAATCGTAGATTTTTCCCTCAAGATACACAATTGCACAAATGTGAATCCCAAGGGAAATAATCTACGATTCTTTCAAGGTACACATCAGTTGAGTTTTCAACTTATCCTATCACCTTGAGTTATAAAATCATTACACGATATGATATTTTTATGAGTGATTGTTTGCTCACAGTTCAACACTTATTTGACATATGGTGCTGATGACATAAGTGATAAAGTGAGAAATTTCTCTCTCCTACCCATACACCCACTACCCAGAAATCTTAATTTTTAGATTTCAAATCTTAAAATGTATCGTGGGTTTCACATGGATTATCATATTGGCAAATCGAATGCCACAACTTTCTAGATTTCATGAAAAAACTCATGGTAAAAAAATAAAAAAAATAAAACTTTATTTCAAGCTTGGTCAATGATGTTGAAAATGGAGGACTCTCAAGCACTCAAATTTAAAATTAAGATACAAGGATAAAAGGTTTTTTTTTTTTTTTTTAATTCATAGAATGTCACCCTTTACAGCACTATTGTATTGAATGGCATAAAGTGATATTATTAGGAAATTTAGGTTTTTTATTAAGGGTAGGAGAGAGAAAATCTCTCTCAGCACCACTTGTCAAATCAACCATGCAAATTTCTGTGGACTGGCAGTGCAGAGACACGTATCGGTCAAACGTGGCCATCAAACATTTCCAGAGTGGACCGACCCTCTAATCATGGTCCAGAGTGCCGCACCCCAAAGAGGAAAAGGTGATATGTAAAGTAGGGCGGTGAGAGGCAGCCTAAGTGGACCCCATAAGATTTACAGCACAACACGGCACTACTTTATATTAAAAAGAGTTGGGACATATAATTTCATAATCTTTTATGCAATTGCTTTCTATCATGACTGCGCATTGTATACAATATTTTTTCTAGCAATTGTTTTAAAAATATAGTATTTTTTGCATTATGTATTTCATTAATGTACTATCTATTGAACAATGATTTTCTGACACCCCCATCTAACATATTACCCCCCTAAGCCCCATCACAGAATCGTAGATCATTTATCTTGAGATACGTAGAATCATTAAATTTTTCTTGTGTATCCCGAGACAAATGATCTACGATTCTATGATGGGGGTGTATGTCAAAGAGGGCATCAGATTATCACGACTCTTCTTTATTATTATTATTTTTTTTTAATGATGGAGTGTAACCCTTTAGGTTCGAGTACGACTAGCAGGGGCAAAGCAACTAACCTCTTAAGTTGTGTTTGGATTGAGAGAAGTGGAGAGAAGTAAAACTCATTAAGAAAAGGGAAGAGAAGAAAAGAGAAACCCAATTTCTCTCCATCATGTTTAGATTGACAAGAGAGAACTTGGGACGACTTTCAAATTTTAAAATATCTTAAAAGAGATCTTGAGGTAGATTTGGCATTATAAAATAATTTCTCTCTACTTTTGGAGGAAAGAAAATTCACCTTTTTTTCTCTCCTCTTCTCTTCCCACTTAACAATCCAAACTAGAGAAATGGAGAGAAATTCATTTCTTTTCTCTTATCTTCTCTCCATTTCTCACAATCCAAACACAGCTTTAAAGCACCATATCTCGTTCAAATCATACATGTCAGAGATAAACCAGAATAATCCCTATTAGTGATCAACAAGGGGTTTGAACTCAAGACCTCTTTATAAAGGGAGAACTTGTATTCTCTATTACTTTAATACTATAAAAAGATAATACTTGAATTCATATATACTTCTGATATGAGTCGACTAAAGTCCAATAAATACATATTTTTCAATTTCAAATTTTAAATTCACAATCGTATTATAAATTATAATCATCTTATTAATAGTTACACAAAATATTATGAACTTTTACCCAGTATAAACATTAATTCCTTAGGAGCCACCCGATAGGGCGCACCCTCACTTACCTAGCCCATGTGATGTGTGGGTGTTGCACATGCCCCGAGACTAGTCCTTGGATAAGACAATGGTCTATGGAGTGGGCAAAGCAGCCAAATACTTGTCCGATCTGCTACCTACAAGGATACCCGATTATCAATATATATATTATTAACTTATATGTTAATAGGAAAGAAATATTTTATACATGAATGATTTAAGGTTTTCGAGTACATAATTTTTTTTTTCTGATTATTGAAAATAACTAAATGTTATTTCTCCGATTAATTCAATTGCTTTCTTTGCTATATTATTATTATATATTCTATGTTGTAATTTTTTCAAATGATCAATCTATGTTGCATTATAGAAAAGAAGAAAGTTGAAAACATGATTACTATAAATTTTAAGAATAAAAAAAATATCCTGAGAGACGTGTACCTCAGAGAAAATGTGTATGCCTTAGTCATGCTTCACATTGAGACGTATGCCTTTTAAACATCTTTTAATATGAAGTTGGGATATTTTTTTAGTAAGAATAATGACTTTTTGTCGCTCCTATCACAAAATCATAGATCATTAGCCTCCGGATATGTAGAATCATAAATCATTTTCTAATGTATCCCAAGGCAAATGATCTACGATTGTGTGATTGAGGTGTAGGTAAGAAGGGGGCCTCAAATTATCATGACTCTTTTAATAAATCTCCTTTTGAAGCACACCTAAAGGTATAAATGAAAAAGAGGTAGCCATAAGGATGGCCAATTGCAGTAGTAGATTAATGGTGAAGGTACTAACAAGCAAGTGTTTATGACATATGAAGAATGTGGAGGGCAATTCTTGGTCCTTTTGACACGTGGCAACCAAGAAGAACAATTACCGACCCACCAAGTTATAAGGAAATGAACAGAGCTTAAAATGTAGATCAGGTCACTAAGGGCTGACACGACAGACGTGACAATGCTGTAACTAATAGGACAGATGTGACAACTCACAGCCTGACAGATCGATTACAACTGCCTCAGACTGTCATGACAGTTGTAGCAACTCCTGCAACTGTCAGGTCAGAGAGTAGGTTAACAATTCTAAGAGAAATCACTGCGAGTATCTTGGAAAATTCATCAAACAGGACCCTATAAATATCAGGTTACAACTCATATCAAAGATTAGAAAAAATCTTCTCTGAGAACTCTTTATTAGCTCAACACTGATCTTAACTTGATCGTTGGAGTGGTCTTGTTACAGACCGCCTACCGAGCTACGAGCCTTCAAGAGAGATCTCGAGGTAGAGCGAAAAAACACATCTACAAATAATAATAAAAAACTTTGAAGGAATTCTCTCCGTCGAATTACATGTGGCATTTTCAAGGAGGTATTTCAAATTTTGGTGGAAATATAGGAGTGTGAAATAAATTCTAACACCACATTTCTTGTAACAAGGAGGTTTCCTTGAAAATTTGGAAGAGGCGTGCCCGCTTCAAAGTCGGACTCTCACTTTAAGCATAAAATGGTGTAGGCTCATGATTCCTGATAAGTGGACCTGAATGAAGATTAATGTCTTGTGTATTGATGCGTTACTAAGCAATTCATCATCGCGAATAATCTTAGTGACCCGATCCTTCTTTTAGGGGAAATGCTCCTGTCTCTTACACTTTCTCCTCCCAACTTTTCTAATCCTTCTTTATATGATGCTCCCAAAATATTGGATTCTCACTTTGAAATGTTGGAAACTCGCTCTTCATGAAGAATCATGCTTCATCTATGTTGTTAAAAGAAAAAATTCCTCATCTTAAACGGATCTTGATTCATTTAGAGAGTTACTATTGCCACACCAACTGCGTGCTATTCTTTGGTGTTAGATTAGTAAAAGTTGGTGTGGCAATAGCAGCTCTGTTCATTTATATGCTCAAAAGCAATGATTGTAACAAAAAGTTTTGTCATTGTCGTGATTAAGATGCAAAAAATGGTTGTAATAGAACAAAAAAATCTAAAAGATTATAGAAGTAAAATTCATCAGAAACCTGAAAAATAAAAAAATCAATTATTCAAAACAAATTAAACATTTATTACTAAAATGTAATAATATTGATAAAAACCCAATTTGTATGTAGTTGATTGAAAATTATAAGATTGATATAGTGGCACCACTGCTCAAGAAGGAAACAACCATGTGAAGAAACAAAAAACTATGTTTCATTGGAGTCTGCATTCCTGCCTGATTTCTAAGGTGGGCAATCTAAGCTGAGGATGGGTTAAGGGTGCAGTTCAACCATGGTTTTAAATCTCATCGGAGACCAAGATGACTCATACAATAGGTCTCAGTATCGTCCACGGATAGACAAGTCAAACGTATCAGATGAGATTAAAATCACAATTCATTTTTCTCATTGTTAAATGAGATGACTCGAACGTATCGAAAAACTCATCCGAGACAATTCGGTCTCGTTTATGGACGAGACGAGACGTCAAAACAAGTTTTAAAACCATGAGTTCAACTCACTACTCTGATAAACTTACTGGTCTGGTCTATAGGTGTTCCCATTCATTGAAACAGAATTACAAAGCAATCCACAACACTTCAAGGTAGAGACACTTGATTAAACACACATAAAAAGATGAAGATGTCTTTAAAATTATGTCCCAATCCCTGCAAAACTTAAAAATAAAATGTATTAAGCCCAGTAGTGAAATTTGTCAATGATCACGAAGAGCCCAAGCATTATACATTAATGCTGAGAATTTAGCCTAGTAGTTCACATGAAGATTCGTAGAAAATACGTTGTCAGTAATGGTAGAACAAAAAGTGAAAAAATTGAGACTCCCAGTGGTCATTTTTCCTGTTGAGCTAGCAATTTTGTGTTTCCTCAACCGTTTTTCAGTTGACAAGTTTCCTCAAGACTTCTTCAGCACGCTTTTCGAATTTGGGTAGAGCCCATTCATGCTGAACTATGTCAAGACTGTCTTTTTCTGCGCTCAAGCTCTAGTAAAACAATGAAACAAATCACAGGATCACATTTATTTTACCAACAAAATTAAGGTTTGAAAAAAAAAAAAAAACTGCAATATTTCAGGTGTCTATCCATAACCACTCACCAAATAAATAACATGCCATAGTCTATATTCAGACTTCCACCACACCCCTCCCCAAAAAAAATTAAACAAAGAGAAAGAAAAGGAGCAACAAATGGACCTTATATTAACATGGTCGTCCTCAGTGGGTTCTTTTTATTTGAATTTTTATTTATTTATTGCCAAACATGTTTTTTTGGAGATAGATACTATTTCACCAATCAAGTAACAGGTATCTATCATATTCATACCTAACAATTTTCCACAAGGTGACAATGTATAAATTGTAAAAATCTTTCCATTTTACAATTTGATCCGATCCATTCGTTTGTAGAGCTATTTACTCGATTGCAGACATTTGCACTGCCCTATCCCAAGCTTGGATGGATGAGGTTGTCAGGTTAGAAGGCTGTAAAAGTTTTGCCAAATTTTTTTGTGTATCCCGATCTTTTGTCCCAAGCTTGTGCTATGGGGTTGAGAGGAAAAATTTTGACAATTTTCTTAACAAAGACTTGGATCCAAAAAGAATTGAATTGAGATTCATGGTACTGACCAGTTGGGAAAAGGCTTATGATGGCGACGAATGACTTTTCCTATCAGCCTAAGTGGAAAAATGATTTGCAAGTGAGCTTCCATTACTCTCTTATACATCAAACTCTTAAAACCAGAGGTTTATGTAGAAAAATATATTATATATAGGTAAAAATATGCAGCTGAATCACAACCATACACATGATTACCTTGAGATTCCCATTGTGCGAGAGGATCAGAATCTCATGCTAGGTAACTCAGTGAGACTAGGGAATAATGGGGCTTCAGGATGAGAAATGGTCCAGAACGAGGCATTTCTAACCCACCTGAGTTTCACAAGACAAGACATGGAATTCCCGAGTATCACTTCTTAGGCTCGGTAATAAAAAAAGGGTTAGGTGTAAATGATGCATAAAATTGAGAGATTGGATAATCATGGATCCTAGAGATCATGAGATTAACCTAGGAAGGAACTAAAGGAAGGAAATTGTTAAATTAGGGTGCAAAGAAGATAACTCTATAAAGAGGCAAAAGGAGCCTAGGTTCATGACTTTTGATTTGATTCTCTATCTTAAATAATTACTTACTTAAGCATCGAAAACTCTTTAGCAAGTACCACACTGTGTCGTTCAAGGAGGAAGAAACTGCATCAGCAAAGGAGTTCATATCCATTGATGATCTCAAGGTGTTTATGATTGAGGATATCTCTGTGCAGAGAACCGTACTTATGTGAAGTGCTATTGATACCATATCAGAGATTATAGAGAGAATTCTTTTCTGGTTTATACAGTATTTCCCAAGAACTACAGGTTTGTGGAAGATTAAAAGGGCAGACCAGGATGGGCAGTTGTTCAATCAAGCACTTGCCTTTAACTTGCTATAGGACATGTGAAGTACATAATCTATGATATCTGTTACTAGAACGCTAAGTACAAAGTGAAATAGATTTATCAATTCATCTGCTTTGATATCTAGCACTGATAGAATAGGAACTTCTTAGATCAAATATACAAGGACAATTAGAAAAAAAGCCACCAAACAGACATACCTTTGAAGGATCAAAGCCAAATCCACTCATTTGCATCATCCGCTGTGTGTCATCAGTGGCTGCATCAGCAAATGCATATGAGACTCCATAACATCCAAAGATAGTGATTAAAAAAATAACAATCAAGAGATGCTATATAACAGAATTGAAAAAGCCTAGTTCACACATTTATGCTCATGTCTTATAGTTTGTGAAAAAAAAAATCCAGATTTACGTGACATAAAGTATCACATTTTAAGCTTTTACACATCTGGTACTTACCATTTTCTTCACCCAAAATGAGACTGAATAGACCCCTTAATCCAAACAGATTGAGGAAATACCTGATAAAATTAATGGAGAATCATCAGAAAGGCTTTGTATACACAAATTAAAGTCGAACTCTTTTCTTGTACATAAAAAGGAAAAATACCATGAGCGGCTGCTAACATAGCTAACATCAACTGTGCTCAAGTCAATTCCATTTTGTAACATAGATCTAAACCTCTGAGTCAGTGGAAAGGGTATCTTGGCTGAAATGAAAAGTGACACAATCAGACTCTTATTGTAAGGAGGATTAAATAGGAAAAATGTAAGATCGATACATAGAAAGATGTGTTAATAAGCAAATTTCCTAAGTGGAGAAAAAGAGGGAAGGAAAAAAAAATAGGACCAAAAATGCTTTAGTGAAGAACAAGAAACTTGGAAACTATGCTGATATTAAACTTTAAAGATGTTCTCATCCTAATGGGTCTGATAAAAAAATAACAACAGATGAAAACAAAGAGGTTGCATCTCAAGAAAACTCGAGACACATATCTTCAAATGGAAGACCATACATATACATCCCATGACCCTTAAATTTAACATTGAGGTATAGAAACTAACCAGCAACAAATCCAGAGAAGAAAAAGTTGACCCATGCAAAAGTAAGAGTCTGAAACAATAAAGCACAAAGATGTACTAGATTGTAAATAATCCCATTTCAAAAAAACAAAAAATTATGCCATATTATAGTAATAGATTACATAAATTGTAATACCTGGGGTATGATCATGGAAAGGTTTTTCTTCATCATATCCATAGCCATGTTTGGATCAGAGAACATCTGTGCCTGCGGATTTTGAGCCTGCCCCTTGGGAACATGCAACAACCCATTCTCCTGCCATGACAACGTAAATAATTTTTCTAAGGATGATGTATACATCACCATTATTATCATCATCAAAGCCTTATTCCCAAAATTTAGAATACCGTTTATAAAATTCCTTTGTGTTCCTATGGTATTGATAAGTCTACATAAACTTTGTGCTTTGGCGAAGATTTTTCCTGTAACATACATGAGTGAAACTTTTGGATCCTGTTCCCTATACCATATAATGTTCACCCATGCATCAACAAGTCCAATGAAAGGTATACCATCACTTAGACGAGTCATAGCCCATGAAATCATATCAATTCGATGATGTTAATATCTGTCTTGATCTAAAACTTAAGACAGTTGAAACATATGCATGTGGTCAACTCATTGTTCGTCATTCCTTTTACGAGGCACAAATATGCTCGGGCAAATTCATACCCAAATTACCCATCTTCATAAATATTTAAGCCTTGACACGAGTAAGGTTCTCCTAAATTTAAATTATGAAATTGTTGGCATAAGAAAACCTAGTCGGACGATGTATCTACATTACTATATAATGATTGAAGTTCCTTATCTGGTAATAATCTGAGAAGAGATGTACTTCTTCGATGCAACCAAGTTCTCCATAACACAATTACAGTAAGGCCTGGAATGAAAATTTCTACTGTGTGGGAATTTTAAACTATTTTTCAAAACAGCAGAAATTCCCTTTTAAGAAAAAAAAAGTTCTAGTTTTAATATTTGATTAACAAAATACTAAAAGATTAGATTAAACAAATAAACTTAAGCATAACAAACAGCAAACAGAATACAAATTAATCTCAAAAATCAAATCCTTAAATATTTGAAATTCCTCTACAGTTCTGATTCATGAAACCTGAGTAGTTTTCATCCAAAAAATCGAAAAAAAAAAAGGTTTAAATAATCGAACCTCATTATTGAAATAGGCCTTTCGAGCACGAAAGGACTTCAGTGGAATTAAATTCGCTCCAGCTCGTAAATTTCTAGCCCTAATGACAACCTGTCTGAAACAATCAAAGCAAAACCCAGAATCAAAATCAGAAATTTAAGACAATAGAGTCAGTGTTTGGTCTTGATAGAATACGAACCCCTCTTTAACGATCTTCGCATCGGGTAATTGAGAAGATCGCATGAGTTTTGATACAAAGTAACGAAGGATTCCAATCAAAACCATGACGACTGAGAGAGGGATCAGAACCCAATCTCTAATCGCTGTATCTAAGACCAGATCTTCCGCCATTAAAGCTCCTCTCTAACTAGAAACAAAACCCTTCTGTGCGATTTTTGTTTTTCTTTTCTACTCGAATATCTGGACGAGGCGTCAAGCCGAAGGAGATGTCAAGGAATTAGGAGAAAATCAGAAGAGGAATTTAGTGAGATTCTAGTGCCACACTAACTTTTGCTAAAAGCACCCAATATATGTGCTAACTCATACGAATTGGATTGCTTTTAGTAAAAGTTGGTGTGGCAATAGAATATCTTTAACTTTGTGGTGCTTAAGCTGTGCCACACGGCGCACGTTAGAATTAAGAGGGTGATGGCAGCCCATCAGGTCGTCAACCAGTTAGATCCGGTCTAGTTTTACCTGCGGTTCGAGCTTCAAGCTTCAAATCTATGTTACTAGATGTGTAACTTAGTCCAATTCAAATAAAGAACCGAATCAAACCGATAACTTTGGATTGGTTTGGAATAAGTTGCAGTTCGATTTTGGAGTTTAGAAAATGGAGAATGGGTCATTTTGATTCGATTTTCATTTCAAGAGTCAGTACAAAACAAAATCAATCCAGACCCTTAATGACTTATCACTTTTTCAGAGATGGATATAGATTAATGAACTTTTTATTATTAAAATCATGATGCTTGCAAGGAGGTTCATAGCATATTGGAAACCATGGAATGGAATTGAACTTAGTTCCATTTGGTTCTATGGGCAATTTGATTAGGTTCTAGTTATTATTTAGTGGAACTGACTTATATTTGTTCGATTTGGACCCAAATTGAACCAAGTTGCACCTTTATGTTACTTAGGTGGTTTTGTTAGCTTGGTTCAAATTCTGGTTCATGGTTTGTGATTTGCCACTCTAAAATGAATGGGATTTTTAAGATGAATCAGATTCGTGAGATAATTTCTTCGTTGAGGCTACTTAGGTTAGTTTCAGAAAATATGACCTAGGTCAAGGAGGCATATCATAGTTTCAAAACACGGTTATATCTTTAATATTGACCAAAAATGTATTGATTCATGGTTTGGCATAATAGACTCGAATATGATAACATAAGGGTCAAAATTTCATTTAAATAAAATCACATTAATGTTTGAAAATTCATAGCTATTGGAAAGGACATAATAAACAAATCACTCCAATAAGATAATAGTTGTCAACTTAGAAATATCATTGTAAGCAAACAATGACCAATGATATTAAAATTAAATATGGTTTATAAACAAAATTCAAAATTTTATACATGTAGAGTGAAACATGAGACCCAAAAAAGAATCGAATTGACAATGGAAAAAAAAAAACAGATCAAATCCAATGGTTGCCATTGTTTAATTAGATTGAGATTTTCAAACATGGTTTTAAAACTCGTCCGAGATCAAAACGTATCGCCCGAGTTAATTTAGTATCAAGATTGAGCAATACCAACTCACAAACCTATTTGAGACTTCCACGTATCGTGAGATAAGAGAGACGTCATGAATGAGATTTTCAAAATTTCGTCTGAGTTAAACAAGACAAACAAGTTAAACGTTCTCAACCCTATATTCTTTCATCCAAATCGATTTTTTTCATCTTCTCAACCAAGTGAATAAAAAAAAAAAAAGGTTTTGGGAGAAAACTTCATCTTCTTCATCCGATTCAAAATGAAATCGGATAAAAAAGATGAAACATATGTAACAATGAAAATAAAACTTACGTAACAATGTAAATATTTAATTTATTTATTTTGATAGGTATATTATGATTTCTTTTAATTTTTATGTTTTTTTTTTTTCATTTTTTATAGGAATTATTTCAGATTTTTTAAATGGTTAAAAACCATTGTCTCAATGCTGAACGAGACGAGATTTATTATCCGAGTTAACTCGGTATCGGGACTGAATGAGACGAGACATGAAACCAAGTTTAAAAACCATGTTTTCAAGTCATTGAAAGTGAATCCCAATCTTTTTCTTTTTTCTTTTTTTCTTTTTCTTTTTTTTTTTTTTTTTTTAATTTCAACCACGTGCAAATGGTAGAACAACTTTAAAGATCCTTAACTTGTCCATGTTTACTTTGTATCTTTCTTATATGATTTTATCTTCCACCCTTAATATGAAGTCTATGTTGTATGGTAGAGATTTCTCTCTTGTTTGGAATCCAATCTCTTTTTTCATTCGCTCAACCTAACCTCACAATGGGATTTGCCTCCTCCCTCACCCATAAGTTTTGCCCAAAACTTGTTCCAAATTCATCATCAAAAACACTATTTACCCCTCTAATCATCTATAGATCAAGATATTCACATCTTCCTTCTCTAACTCTAAATCCTATTAAATTGGCACAAACAGCCCACGTGTCCTTTGAATTTCATTCAACTCTCCCAAGCAAGATAAGCATCTATACCAAGAACAATGACTTCTTGTTGGTCCCATCTTGCACTAAAAGCTCAGGAGAAGGGGAGGAAGATCATAAGGCTCTCGAAACAGTCCTCAAGCTTTATACTGCAATTAAGGATCGAAATCTTAGAGAATTGTCCAATGTGATCGGAGACGAATGCAGATGTGTTTGTAATTTCAAGTCTTGTTTCCATCCATTTCATGGCAAGAAGGTACGTTTGATTTACTTATAAAGATTGAATAGTACTATATATACCGATCAAATTTAAAGCTTAATCGTAACTCTCCCTCCATTTGACATAAATATAAATTTTTGGGCCACAAGGCTTGATTCAATTACCATTTACTACGTGAAAACTGGAAAATTCGACATAAAAATTTGACGGGCCAAGGCCTACGAATTTTAGAAATTGAATTACGGTCTAGATCGTCGAAATTCTTGATGTTCCCAGATTTGACGACTTAAAGCTCTCGAATTTCTCTCATCCTTCATTAATTTGACAGTTTGGACCATCGGAAAAAAAAAATTGACAATGAAAAATTCAACGCCAATTCGACCTCTTAGTCTGTTAAATTTTATGAAATTTGACGGCCCAAGGCAGTCAAATTTGAGCTTTTTTCACATTGTGATCAGAGATTATCTTGTTTCAATTATGAATGCTAAGAGTGGTGGTTTTGTTGTAGCAAGTACTGGAATTGTTCTCTTTTCTAATGAGATGTATGGGAAAGCACATAGAATTTGTAGTGCAACCCACAGTGCATGATGGAATGAATGTTGGTGTTTCATGGAGACTAGGTTTGGGCCCACACTTTATTCAAAACTCAATTGAATGTTAGTTGTGAGATGTGTAACCTTTCTCTTTTTCTTTTCTTTTTCCTCTTTTGCTTGCAGTATGGGACAAGACACTTGTGCCTCTAGGGAAGGGTTTCAGCTTCTACACTTGCCATACTTACCAAGGGAAGGTAGTAATAAGGTGAGAGATGTTTCAAAAATTTAAAGTTTGGTGAAGTCTAGTGTGTATCTTATACAAAAACACGTGTTAGAGCAAAACCACAGATTGAAGTATAAAATCAATAAGAACACGTAAAACAATCACATAAGACACGAGATATATGTGGTTAAGTCAGAATTGACTTACATCCATGGGCGAAAGCGACAATTTCACTATATTAACCAATCGAAGAACAAAGTTACAATCTTCCTATGCCTCTTGTTTCTCTCTAATAATGATGCTAGGGTTTTTGTTCTTGTGCGACACGAAAAACAATATATATATATATATAAAAGACATAGTCTGAAGTCACCAATCAAGAATAGAAGACATAACTCAACAACATGTGTATAGGTTCCCGACCTTTATATATATATATATTGGGGGGATTCTATGTTTAATATATTTGTATATTTTTTGGGGAGATTTTGTTATAATTGCCACAAAGCACTCGAGAAGCAATACACCATAATTGCAAAACTTTGCAATTTACAATATTTTACAGCATACCAAACAGGACCAATATTAATGCTGTGTCTTAGTATCTAAGAATTTGGTCTGGATTATTGCTATGTAACAAAGAAGTTTCCTAATTAATTTGCTTAACCCCTCAAGTGATCGGATGAATGTGAACATGTTGGCTATAAAATTAAAAATAGAATCTCTTTTTTAAAGCCAATGTCTAATAATTACTTTAACAAAATCAGGAACATGGAGATGTTTATAGAACCACTTCTGCATATTGAACCCCTTAAACTGGTACTCTCTCTCTCTCTCTCTCTCTCTCTCTCTCAATAAGTTCTTACAACTAACGGGTTAATGTTTTTTTTTTCCCTTTTTTTTTTCAGAAAATGATGAGATCTGTGATGCATGTCTTAGATAAAATTGGGTACCATAATATAATCAAGGGGAAAGAAAAGAGGGCCACTTATTTTTTGCTTATTCTGGCCATCATCATTGCCTTGTTGTTCTTGTTAAATTTCGGTTTCTTTTGAGTCTCATGTGGTCTATTTTAGCTATCTATATGTTAAAATAAAGGTAACAAAGAATAAAGGGAGAATGAAAAAAAAAAAAAAACAAAAAAGAGTACTCAAGATGTTAAAATTATGGCGTTATACCTATTTTTAAAATATTTAGCATATAGTATGTAAGCCCATTTTAATATTGAATTATTGTTTTTTCATAAAATAAAATAAAAAGAATATCATACTCGCATTTTTTTTATGAATTTTATTTTTAACCCTTCTTTGAATTCCGTACTATGATCATTTATTTGAAATTCATAAAAATGGTTACACTATATGCTAAATATTTTAAAATATGTATCGCACAGAGTTTTAGCATCGGCCATTTTGTAAGACACACGAATAAAATCCTATATAATGCACTTAAAAATAAGAATGATCACCATAAAATACGACTAATGTTGAAGTGACCTCAACACTGTACCTCACATCACACATCTTGTCATGAAAGTGTGTAGGAATCATAGATGCTTATTGACTCATCCATCTATAAAAAGCATCTATGGCTCCTACACACTCATGTCAAGATGTGCGATGTGAGGTATAATCTTGAGGTCACTCCAACACGACTCATAAAAAATATGATGGTCAATGGATTCATACTAGATATGCAACTTGTAAATTGCAGACATACGCTTGCAAGAGATCCACTTGACTACCACACGACAAGGATGCAAAACAACACATAAATATAATTGAATGGTGGTCCTTCTAGTCAAGATTTAAACTCTCATCATCTCGCACTATCGTATTGGTCAAGAGAAAAATCAAGATTGTCTAAACAAGATAACGCCGTAACATTTTATATTCTTTCTATCTCAAATGAGATCGATACACACTACGCGAAAACTGGAAAATTCGACAGAAAAAATTAACGGGCCAAGAACCATGAATTTTAGAAACTAAATTTTGACGGTCTAGAACAGTCAAAATTCTAGATATTTCCAGATTTGACGGCTTAAAGCTGTCGAATTTCTCTCATCCTTCATTAATTTAACAATTTCAGCTCATCAAAAAAAAGTTTGACAATGACAAATTCGACGCCAATTCAACCCCTTTATCCATCGAATTTTATGAAATTTGACTGTTCCGAATCGTCAAATTTGGGCATTTTTTCACATTGTGACATATATATTTAGATGGGAAAAAAAAATTCAACCATACCCCCATCATGTACAAGTTCAATCTCTTCAAATGACTTCTAACCATATTAGGTCAGAGAGATTTAGTTGTGTTTTAATTTAAGTTATAGCCAAAACACGATGTAAATCTTTATAATGTACAAGAGAGCCGAAGAAATTTCCAAATGTAATCGACAATTTTTTTTCATGCAACCAATTAATACCATCTGAAATTAGAATTTAAGGTAGTGAAAGGACACCATACGTATACACAGATGTTATGCGGCACCACAATCGTGCCAATCAAGCACCATGGAGGTGTTAAGAAAAAAAGGTACAATCGAAATAAACAAAAACAAGATGCAATCACACAAAGGAACACATATTACATAGTTCCCTCAAGATTGAGGTACATCCACGGATCACATCAATTCTACTACGAAGAGAAAACTCGCAACTACAAATTACAATCTTTCACCAAAAATGAGAAATAAATACCCTAGAAAACTTAACTATGATTTTACATAATATTAATGAAATTATGACAATTTTAGACTGATGTGAACGTGTGGCTTGATTTACAATACCTCCTTGTTAACCAGTACTATTAGGCTCCACAAACCATAACAGAAGGTGCCAATGGGGCACCACAGTATGTTGTTAGATGACTTGTTAGTCTCATAGCTCTCAAGGCTGTCACTATTATATAGGATTCATTACTCATAAAGAGTTGATTTGAGTCCATTGTGTAGGATGGACTCAACAACTCCCTATGCATGATCAAAAGGTTCCACCAGTTTCATGTGTCCGTGCGTGCGTGCGTGCACGCTTGGACCCAAATCAACACTTTTGAATCAAGATGTTCTTTTCCAGCTCAGTGTGCATGTGCTTGTGACTCCCCTCAAGTGGAATGACCATAATATGGTTGAACAATCAACTTGTTGCGTAAAAACCCAAACCTTTTGGACTGGGGACCTTTACAATGATACCAGTTTTGTATCCATCAATGGGTGTAATTAGTAAACAAAATTTGTTGTTCATGATTTTTTTTTAACTTACTCCCTAACATAGGTGAGCATCAACTTCAATATATGACGTATTCTAATGTCAAAAATTGTGTTAGCTATTAAATAAGTAGCCCCAAGATTATCACAGATAGTGTTCGACATTTGATAGACGTAATGCCAAGATCTCTAAACAATAAATTTTTGGATTTTAAAACTAAGTACAAAAGTAGATGATTCTTTTTTTAAGTTTTCGGTCACATTCAAACACGAAACCAACTTAATTAAAAAATCTGCTCAACCTTGATTGGATCATAAATTTGATTTTGTTTTCCTTATAATCACTATAGAAATATAATCTCATCCAACCACAGAGATCAGTTACGAAGACATGTTTATTCACCAATACAAACATAATTTTGATTTCCCTGCCTAAGGTGAAAAAATGGGTAAATTCTCAAATAATTACAAAAAAATTTGATATTTTCGAAATCTTGTTAATACTGACAAAGTCATCATGTAATGTTAATAATTTGATAACATTTTGCTAAAATTACGTGATAGTTGTGTAAATATTAACAAAATTTTGGAATAAATACGAAAACTTAAGTAATTATTTGAAAATTTACCCAAAAGAAAAAAAATAGAATAATTAAGAATTAAAATAAGGGAAATAGATGAACCGGGCTTCAGGACAATATTGTCATAGAGATTCATCTGATGAACACAACTCACACGTTTAAAGGTGTAGGCCCAGAGATTGATGGAGAAGGAGCAACAGCTAAGGCTGGTTGGAGCGAATTATTTGGTAGGGTCATAGTAGGTTTGTAAATGTCATTTCGCCATTTTATCGCGATATGAATTTTTAGATCCTTAACTATCCCAATATTTTGGTTGTGGGAGAATGATATTGTGATTCCAGGACAATGGAATACTCTAATAATTAAACAAATCCAAGGGGAACACTCTTTTGGTCTGCTAAATTTATGCCTTTATGTCCACTCTTTGTAGACCCAATCAATCACCTTGATGAGTGATTTATAATCTTTTGATTTCAGAATTTTTGCATCATTGGAGAGACCCATGTCTTATAAAACATTTGATTTCAAGTTTGCAAAAAAAAAAAAAAAATTTCATATTGAAGTAGTTGGACCCTAGGGGTTGAGCATTAATTCCTTAGGGGCCACTCTCGAGGGCACACCCTCACTTACTTGGTGCGTGTGATTTACAGGACAAGACCATGGCCTATGGACTAGGCAAAACTTAGATATTGGCCTGGTCTACTATCTACAAAGATACCGGTTTTCAAGTGTGTAGATTCACTTTTCAAATAAACACCAATCCCCTATTTAACTAAGATCAAAACTAATGCCAAGAACATCTTTTAGAGGTGAATCAACCTTGAGCAATATAATTATGAATGGATATTTGAGATACTCATATGTTTTCAAATTTATCGTACACCAAAAAATGAACAATAAAATGACCTAATAAACACCTTGTGGCCAAGCACCTTTTGATTTTCCTTTTCAAAATCTATCATCTTCTACCTCTTAAGCTAAATTACTCGTCGTCAATCTCTATTCGAAAATCCTTTGATTTTTCTTCTCTCAATCATTCATCTACAATCTCTATGGTAAATTTGTTTTCTTTCATCTTCAATCACGAGATTCTTTAATGCTTGAATGTCAAGAATAAATAGGCTTTTAGGAAAGCAAAAGTGATGGATTATATATATATAACAGGAGTGTCTAGACTTACGTCCAACTAGGAGAATAAGATGAGCCAGGGCCGGAACCCAGGCACATGGGATCCTCCCCCAAGCATGTGCAACTCACAGACATCACACACACCAGGTAAATGAGGGAATGCTCTCGCAGGTGGTCCCGAGGAAATATTGCTCATACTGGGTATCAAACACACAACCTACGGATTCTCACTGCTTATTAGATTCGAAATTGCCATTTAGATTTTTAAGGTAGAAAAATTAGGATTTTCTTACAAGTAAGTTGAAGACAAATTTAAATAAATTAAAAATAATCTATTGTAGAGGTTCAAGAGTTTGAAGATTACAAAAATTTTGGGAGCACGATAAAGGATTGTTGGCTGGAGGTAGAGGACGAGAGCATTTAGATTATTTTCAAATCATCTTTCATTGCTGGTCAAGATCAAGGGATGTATTTCATTAGTTTGAAAACATTGGGGTATCTCAAATATTCAATAAAAAATGGAGGGTATGTGGAAATCACCCACCCAAAAAAGCCCTTGATTTCCTAATAGAACTCGTGCAATTTCTCATGAGATGAGAAATCGATGAGAGGTTATATTCTTATAATGGTAGGGTAGAGTGTAAGGTTGGCCATGAAAATAAAAATAAAGAAGTAATTAGTTGGAAGTTGATTTAGAAAGCTTACCCTAAAGCTACATAGGCTTTTTTGAAGTATTCCCAATGAAGTTATTGGTGATTTAGACATACCCTCCACGTTTTGGTATATATTTGAGATAACCACCTATTTTCAAATTGATGTCATACCCTTTGACCTTAGTCTTTTCTAAAAGATAAATAGAAAATGAACAAAATGCCCTCCTCTTCAACCTCTAGCAAAAAAAAAAAAAAAACTCATTTTTCTTCTCAAAACCCAAAAAAAATTCATATTTTTTTCATACCATCAGCGTTAATATTTTATCACTTTTAAAATTTTAAAGCTCAAGAATAAGATAGAACATTTTATAAGACACGTGCAGTCCCCCCCACTAGATACTTTCTATGATAAATCCTAAGGGTGGTCCCTAAGGGGTGACTCAAGTATGGTTTTTAAACTCATCCGAGACCGAGACATATTATCCGAGTTAACTCAGTATCGGAGCTGAATGAGACCAACTCACAAAGTCATTTTTTGACCGAGATTTATGATTCACATTCATTTTTTTTATTTGACTCACGAGATGTCTTAAATGTATCAGAAAACTCATCCGAGATGACTCGGTATTAGGCTTGGACAAGACGAGATGAAATACCGAGTTTAAAAATCATGGACTCAAGACCCCCACGTCTTAAGTTATGATCTTGATCATCTCGCCAATCCTTTCAGGTAAAGTCAATTGATTTTTGGATAGAAAAATAAAGGGTTTCATATAAGAGGTTGAAGATGAGATCAAAGATGATGGCTTGAAGCTGAAGTTGAATGGGATAAAAATTATTTAACTTGAATTTGAAGAGCTCGGAAATATAAGACTTTTGCGGAGAAAACTAAAGGGTTTTTGGATAGAGGTTGCAAATGAGGGTATTTTAGTCATTTTCTTTTGTCTTTCAGAGCACACTGAGTCCAAGGGTCATGTAACCATTTTGAAAACAGTGTGGGTATCTCAAATACTCACCAAAATTTGGAGGGGTGTGTAAATCCCTGGAGTTGTTTCACCAGGAAAACACCACTCACCCTTAGAAGCTACTTGTCATCTCTCTCTCTCACCAGCTGCCACCACCACCTTATATTCATACCATCTTTTCTTCAAACCAATCTTTATATAATCTCAACCTTCCCATTTCAATTGCATTTTTGTTCACTACTTCTCTCTGAATTCCTGTTGGTCAGGTTATTGTTCTTCAAACTCTTCTCTCATTTCTTGCCTAAGGTTTCATAATCTCTCCTTATTAGATCCACTTTAATCTTTTTAATGCCTTTTTTCTCATTTATGTGAATGGGTTTTTCTCAATTGATGTTCTATTTTGAGGAGTTGATCATGGTCTATGAAGACTCATTAACTAGGATTTTGATCTAGTTTTGACAATGGGTTTTTGATCTAGGAGAGATTTGAGGAGTTGGGTATCTTTTAAAAACTCCAAAATATAGAAAAATTGAACCTCATTTGCATTTGGATCCCTTTGTGTTTGCATATTTAAGGATTTTTTTTCTTTTATCTAGTTTTGATAATGGGGTCTTGATAATGGAGAGATTTGAGAGTTGGCATAGTTTAAGATCTCCAAAAAATATATAATTTGAATCACATTTACATCTTTTCTTTTTTGTTCAAGTAGTGATCTCTACCTACATATGTTTAATCTAATTTCAATGTAGATTGCAATATAATTATGTTTTGGTTCTTGCAGGAATTTGGGGAGTGAAAATAAAATGGAAGTTACCATGATTTGCATGATTAGTACTTTAGTGATCTTGTTGAGTTCTTCATCTATCAATGCTCAAATTGTTGGATCTCCATTACTATCACCAACACCAGCACCCGCGCCTGCACCTGATTTCGTCAACCTCGCCAATTTACTCACAGTTGCTGGTCCATTTCACACATTCCTCAACTATCTTGAATCAACCAAAGTCATCCAAACTTTCCAAAACCAAGCAAACAACACTGATGAAGGCATAACCATCTTTGTACCAAAAGATCAAGCCTTCTCATCTCTTAAAAAGCCTTCCCTCTCTAATCTCACTCAAGAACAATTAAAATCACTACTACTCTTCCATGCCTTGCCACATTACTACACTCTATCAGACTTCACCAATCTTAGCCAATCGAGCCCAGTTAGTACATTTGCTGGTGGAAAATATGAATTGAATTTCACCGATGTGTCGGGTACCGTTCACATGGGTTCGGGATGGACGAACACCAAGGTCAGTAGTAGCGTACATTCCACAGATCCCGTTGCGTTGTATCAGATCGATAAGGTCCTTCTTCCCGAAGCCATATTCGGTACTCCACCGCCTCCGTCCCCAGCCCCGGCACCATCTCCTGACATTGCGCCGACAGCGGACTCTCCCAATAGCCTAAGTGGAGATGGGTCACCTAACAAATCTTCACTTCCTTCATCTTCTTACAGGATTATCAATTGGGGTATCATAAATTACTTGGTTTTGGTTTTATTCTTCTTATAGGAGAGAGAATTCTTCAATATATGGAGTGTTGCTTAATTTAGACTAGAGAGGGTGTTCATCATCTTTCTCTCAATTTCTTTGATTTCATTTCCATTTTATTTAAGAACATACATGTTATTGAAATTAAAGTTTGAGGATGTGAGTTCTTCTGTTACAATAATTACCCATGTTAATATCACTTTGAAGCTATTTTTTTCCCTTCCTCTTGTTGATAAATGGGGGGATTTGTATTAATGGGTCCGTGTTTGTTTTATAGAAGCTTTATGTTTCTTTTTCTTTTGAGAATTATGATCTATGTATATCTCAATTTCCAATTGGATCAGCTCCCATGTCCCCAATTCACCAATTCGGGTTCTTATAATTTATTTTGCCAACACTAAGGGCGTGTTTGATTGGATGGCAAACTCTAAGGAAAATAGTTTGCCTTGGAAAATTAAATTTTAACGGTGTTTGATTGCAAAACAATTAAAATAATTAATCTTGTTCCCTTGCCATGTATTTTTTTTTTTTTGAAAATATTAAAAGGAAAATAAAAAGATTTCAGCTTCTTAGTTCTAGTATCAATTAATTATATTTCCTAGAGGTTCAAATTTGGGTAACGACATGTGTAGTGCTAGTCTGTCTCAAAAAATGGATTTGCACTTATGGAGAATTCTAGTAAAAAAAAAAAGAAGAAGTAATAGTGTCACAATGCAATGGAAGACAAGGAAGCGGATACTTGGTAGCACACAGTTCTTGCAGCAACCTGTAGCACACTTTAAATGGTTGGAAGAGCACCACATCAATGATAAAATTAGATCTCACACTTAAAATTTGGGAAAGTTCAGTAGCCGTTCATTTTTAAAGACATGGATCTGTATCAAAAAACTTGTTTTTTGAATTTTTTTTTTTTTTTTTAATCAGATCTATGTCATGATCACAAGAGGTTGAGATTTTTTTTTCTTTTTAAATACCTCTCCTTCAACCGTTTAAAGTATGTTACAGAGGATCAGCTTTTGAAAGACGAGGATTGACATGTATTGATATTTTTTGGGGAAAAATATAAAAATAATCATGCATGATGTTAAAACCACTAGCCCAACCATGTATCCAAAATATTTATCAAGAACATCATATACCCATTTTGATATTTATTTATTTTTAATCAAAATCGATACCTAACATAGGGTTACAATTTCTATTTTACTTTTGGGTCAAATTCCCATAACTCATGAAAGAAAAAAACACATTATCTTAATCATGTGAATACAAAATCAAATGATCAAGATTTATCATAGGAATAAATATCTTGATATATGTTATGGGATACCTATGTATTTTCAACTAATTATCTTGATCATGTAAATACAAAATCAAATGGTCAAGATTTATCCTATGATATATGTTATGGGGATACCTATGTATTTTCAACTAATTATATGTCCTATTTACCCCCCTTCCCTCACCTTCTTTTTTATTTTTGGAATTTGACCAGACCTTTTCTTATAGACTAATTGGAAATAACCTAAATATAATTTTCTTCAATTTTCAATCAAAAACCTCTAAATTTGTCCCCAAAACCATTCATCTTTCAAGCTCTTCAACTGTAACATCAACTATAGTTTGCCCCCATTACAAAAAAGTTTTGGCTTCACTCTAGATTGAGATATGTATAAATCCTAATAGTTGCATTTTGTGCTTCGTAGTAGTCAGATCATGTGCTCTTTCATATGTCATTCTTCATGAGTCACCATAGCCCAACCCTTTACTTTTTAACCCTCCCTCTTGCGAATCTCATTGACACCACTCTTGAAGTGTGTCTCTCCACCATGGTTCAAGGGATCAATCCACCTTGGATTAGGTCCTACAAAATCTAAATTGGATTTAGTACAGTCCTCTTTGCTCAAATTGTCTTGCCCTATGTCGGATTTAACTAGACTTATATAGGTATCTTGTATAATACCTACAATCAATTTGGACGTGACTCATGCTTTAGGATCAAATACAATTGATTTGAGATTTGAATGAATCAACTAGGAATTGAATTGGAACAATTCAGCTCCAAAAAGATCCCAGGGGTCATTCTTCGACTGTCAAATTTTTAACATCCTCCTCCAATTAACTCTTCATTGATACTCAAACCTATGTATATGATTTAAAGTTTTGTATCGTCCCAAGATGTTTATCCAAAATATTTAATTTGATTTCGAGCAAGATCAAAATAAAAATATTGACCACAAAATACTGAATGTTCTGATTTATATTGAAAATTTTCGAACAAGATAATCTCATATTACTCGTCTCGAGGTGAAATTTTAAATCTTAACATTATCAAGGAACACATCATGATTCTACTTGTGCTATTTGATGAAGAACCCACTATCACTCATATATGGTTAAAGAGTCGTGATAAACGTACGCGTTGGCACATACGCAGTTTGAACGTGATTTTTTCTTCAGGATACACAATGAAAAAGATCTACAATTTGTGCCCTTGACACATCATCCACGTACATATCGTGTATGTGTTAGCGCTTGGTAATTGGTGGAGTCTCATCAATGGTGATCATTTTAATCATGACTGATGATAAAATGAGGCACTGACACATAAGCAGCTGACGTGACAAGGGCATAAAACCGTAAATCTTTTCATTATGTATTTCGAAGAAAAGATCGATGATTTTATGTCTTTGCCATGTCAGCCGCGTACAAATCACGTATGTGTCAGCACATCATTTTATCATTAATCATGATTAAAATGATCGCTAATGATCAGACTCCACAAATTACCAGGAACATAAGACACACATTGCATCATACCCCTTGTTGTACACCTTGGTCCCACCATTGTGATTGACTCATATGAAAGCAACCATTCCATTTCTAAAGTAATGTGTTACTTCAGATGAGGATCAATCAAAAACCATCTTTGGTGGGACCCAAAACCTTCAAAACTTTAACACGTGTCATAATATCAACGTTTAGAATCTCAAAAATAGCTCAACTGTCGAGTGTCAACCACACTCTTCTCCTAAATACTACGAGAAGCCTTTCGAATACAGCAATCTCTTTGGCTGGTCCATCGGTCTTCGCGGGTCTGAAAGCAAAACGGTTTTTTTTTTCTCTCGTTGCCTCCCATGGAAGCAAATTTTGATTCTTCTCTCTCTCTCTCTGTCTCTCTCTCTGTCTACATTTGTCTCCTTTCGAATTACAATACTTGAATATCTGAAAAACAATCAAACCTGCAACAATTAAGGAAGAAAGTTCATTAATGCCAACATGAAACTTTGATTTCAACAGGTCTGTCTGTGATTCTGGGTTCTCTTTAATTATCCATTTCACGTAATGGGTTTCAATTCTATTCTGTTTCTGTGTATGTTTTTTTTTTTCTTTGTTTTTCTTTGGGGTTACTTGAATCCGTTTGTCGAGAATTTAGAACAAGTAAGAGACTCATACACGTTAAATCACCCATATGCATGTTTCCTTAATTGGGTTCCTCTTTACCTGCAAAAATATGGATCTGAATTCTGGTTTTGATTCTGTTGTTGGTTATTGAATTTTGTGTTTGGAGGTTCTTAATTTTGTTTGTTTGCTGAACTTATGAGGAATCTTTAGTGGGCAATTAGTATTCTTTGCCACATTCCCGATTCATTAAACATCGACCAAGATGTCCAGCTTCATGGGTGTTCTTGTTTCTGATCCATGGCTTCAGAGCCAATTCACTCAGGTCGAGCTTCGTAGCCTCAAATCCAAAGTAAGTATTTTACACCCCTTACAGCTCATTTAATCCTTTTGTATGAATTTGGTGCCGTTCTGTTAAATTTTGTTATCCATTGATCTTCACAATCGTTGGGTATTTTTTGCATTTTTGAGATGCATTTGTTTTGAATTATGTAGCGGTTTTAGATGAATTTGATCATCCATAATGTTATTTGGTTTGTATATGTGATTCTTGGATGATTTGTGGATTTCTCTTTTAGTTTCTTTCACTCAAGAGTCAATCCGGTAAAGTCACCGTAGGAGATTTGCCTCCCATAATGGTGAAATTAAAGGCTTTGAATGAGCAGTTCAACGAAGAGGAGATAACAAGGATATTGAGTGAGTCAAGTCCCAACATGAGTGATGAGATTGACTTTGAAGCCTTCCTTCGGGTGAGTCTACCCAACTTAGAGATTGTATGGGTTCCCATTTTTATTGATAGAGAGAAAATGAATCGATGAACCATATTGAATGGGCAGGCATATTTAAATTTGCAAGCTCGGGCAACAGCCAAAAGGGGTGGTTCGAAGACATCCTCGACATTTCTTAAGGCCACCACAACCACCCTTCTTCACACCATTGACGAGTCAGAGAAATCTTCTTATGTTGCCCACATCAACAGCTACCTTGGAGAAGACCCCTTCTTGAAGAAATATCTTCCTTTAGATCCATTCACGAATGCTCTTTTTGACCTTGTGAAAGATGGCGTTCTTCTTTGGTAAACAAACCAGCTCCACGTGACATTTTTTTATACTCAATTGTCAATGTAGGTAATATTTTGTGATTGTTGATGCCTTCCATGTCTTTATGTAGTAAGCTAATCAATGTTGCTGTGCCTGGGACAATCGATGAACGAGCCATTAACACCAAACGGGTACTCAACCCATGGGAGAGGAACGAGAATCATACACTTTGCCTCAACTCTGCAAAGGCTATTGGGTGCACCGTGGTTAACATAGGAACACAGGACTTGATTGAAGCAAGGGTGAGTCAAAGTTAGCTTAGCTACCCATTTGAGCTTTTTTGTTAGTATTTTAAAAGGAAGTACTCGTTGTTGCTGAAATGTCTTAAATTTTTTTTTATGTAGCATCATCTAGTACTTGGATTGATATCTCAAATTATAAAGGTGAGAGCTTGGAGTTCTTTCTTGTTATTTTGCATCTAAGCTTCTTTTGGACACGGAAACCAAAAAGAGACACAACGAAGATTCAGGTTGTATAAACTGAAACTTCACACCTAAACTAATTTTTATCTACTATTGTTGCATTTATATACTTGCCTGCCCTGGTGACAATATCAGATTCAATTGTTAGCGGACCTCAACCTAAAGAAGACACCTCAATTGGTGGAATTGTTGGATGACAGTAAGGTTGATTGGTTACAGCTTCTTATGAATTTTTAAGATTTTGGAAATGTTTAGCTTTTGTTATCATGTTAGGGAAGAAAAGGACTTACCATTTGTTCAATGTTTATGTCAACTTTTGCAGGATGTGGAGGAGCTAATGAGCTTAGCTCCAGAAAAGATCTTGCTACGATGGATGAATTTCCATCTTAATAAAGCAGGCTACAAGAAAACCATTACGAATTTTTCTTCCGACGTGAAGGTGAGAGAAATATCCAACATTCTATGACAATGGACCAAGGCACTTTCCATGTTAGTTAATATCGAAGGAAAACTTTTTGTGGGCATGGATTAGTAATAAAATTATTATCCAATCATGTTTAATATAACATATTTAGTTCAACATGCTTCTTGAATATATTCGCATATAGCATCATCTTTGTGTAATAACATAAGCTATGTAATTGCAGGATGGAGAGGCTTATGCTTACTTGCTTAATGTTCTTGCACCAGAACACTGTAGTCCAACCACGTTGAATACCAAGGATCCTACTGAAAGAGCAAAATTGATACTTGAGCATTCTGAGAGAATGAATTGCAAAAGATACCTAACTCCCGAGGACATTGTTGAGGGATCACCAAATCTGAATCTCGCATTCGTTGCACATATATTCCATCACAGGTGTGAATGCACATATCTTTAAATGCCCTCCCGCTTTTACAAATCATGTTTTTGTTCCCTTTTTCCTGATTGATATTTTTAATGAAATTAAATCATATAAGTTGTTGTTATATCCTTATTACTTGCTATACACACACACCATCCTTAACCACGTCAGTGCTGAGTCAAGATGTGGAACTTGAGAATTATTTTTGAAACCCAAGTCTAGTAAAGATCCTCTAAATTACTGCATAATAGAAAATCCATTATTCAGTCATATGGAGCATTTCATGAAGAAATTCTTGTTCTAGAAAATATTGTGATTGTTTATATTGATGGAGTTTGCTTGCTTTGCAGGAATGGCCTGTCGATGGACAACAGAAAAGTCTCTTATGCAGAGATGATGCCAGATGATGTACAGGTGTCAAGAGAGGAGAGATGCTTTCGATTGTGGATCAATAGTCTTGGAATTGTTACATATGTAAATAACGTGTTCGAAGATGTCAGAAATGGGTGAGCTTTAAGTTCCAAGCATTAACAGTATCAAACTTCCATCTATCTTACTTGATGTTTATCTGTCATGCTTGCAGATGGGTTCTGTTAGAAGTGCTTGATAAGGTATCTCCAGGTTCAGTTAACTGGAAGCAGGCAACAAAACCTCCCATTAAGATGCCATTTAGAAAAGTAGAAAATTGCAACCAAGTTGTGAGAATTGGGAAGCAATTGAAATTCTCCTTAGTCAATGTAGCTGGAAATGATGTTGTACAAGGAAATAAGAAGCTCATACTTGGTAAGTATGCACATCTCGACTTAGTATGAGGATCCTAAAATGTTCCTAATTAGTTCATGTCTGTCTTATCCATATAAACATCTTATTTAACCCATCATTTGTCATCCATACATGAACAAGTTTCATATTTTAGTTCACAGAAAGCTGTATGATATAGTACATACTAGAGTTTGCTTGTGCCTATGGCACGGGCATCCTTTTTGTGGTCAAAGGGGTAGAAGAGGAAAGATTGTAAAGTTAGAGGGGTATTATTGAAAAGGGGGTTAAAAGAGGAAAGATAGTAAAATTGGGCCGATATTATTGAAAAGGTGGGGGGAGGGGGAGGGGGAGGAGAGGAAGGACAATAAAGTTAAAGTGGGTGAAGAGGAAAGGCTATAGAGTGGGGTAGTGTGGACCTTACTCCAGTGGGACGTTTATACCCCCACAATTGTAGTTGGAGTGGGACTCACACTTGTGTTTTATTATATAGATTACCCTTTTATGATCTATTGCTTGGTAGAGATTGTATGTAACAAAAATAGTACAATATTATGGTATGTAATATTTGCACTCATTTATCAGATCCATTAGGCTTGCATTGCTGGTCACAAACACTTGTAGAAGGGTTAGGGCTCGGCTAGGTTGACAACTAGCATTAAATGATTCCATAGAAAACTTTGACTCATATTAGGATGTTCTCCAAAACCACATGAAGGTGCATTCTTGAAAGGATGTGCTGCAAGAATGCTCAATTGCGGTGAATTGTAGGCAAAGATTCAGCAAAATAGGATTAGTTTGGCAATTTGTTATTTAGGAACATTTAAGGATAAGGAGTGAAAGTTGGTTGATACATTGAAAATGGGTAGAATTGACATAGCATGTCTACAAGAGATAAAGGTGCATGAAGAAAGATCTTTGGTCAAAATTTCACTGAAATTTTTAGTTCTGTTTTCAGCTTTTTTATGGCAGCTGATGAGGTTCAATATGCTTCAACTCTTGAAAAACTTGAGATTCCATTCCCAAGGAAAGGAGATGACTGATGCCAATATCCTAAGTTGGGCAAACAATAAAGTGAATAGCACCGGCAGGACTTCTCAAATGGAAAGCTTCAAGGTAAATAAACCAAACTTTCATTAATTATCAAAAAAATATAAACACGGTTAAGGTTTTGATTTTACTGCAAAATCTTTTTTAGGATAAAAAACTATCGAATGGGATTTTCTTCCTTGAGCTTCTTAGTGCTGTGGAGCCAAGGGTTGTTAACTGGAACCTTGTTACGAAAGGTGAAAGCGGTAGGTTTCCTTCTGATCGGGTAGAATTTAACTCCATCACGAGTTTCAATACTGTGGTTGCTGTCCTTATCTTGGGATTTGGTTTTCAAAACTGAAATCTTATATTTCATTTAGACAAGTAAATGAGGAATGCATGAACATTCACTATTATAGGCTTTTCGTTATATATGGTGAGGTGGAGTTGCCCATCTTATTGTTGTTTCTATTATGGTCACGACAGATGAGGAAAAGAAGTTAAATGCTACATATATAATCAGTGTTGCACGAAAGCTTGGATGCTCTATTTTTTTGTTGCCCGAGGACATCATGGAGGTAAGAATATAGTTAAGGGACTCTCATATTAGTTTGTTTATTTATCTCTCAGACGATGCGGAAAAATGCTAGAAACAATTTTGTCTAATAGAACAACATGACTATCAAATCTTCTCCCCATCTTTTCCAACTTTTTTCGACTATTATGATGACTTCTTATCTTAAGGTCTAGGCTTGAAACTTACTTTCTATAATAATTTGGCAGGTAAACCAAAAGATGATCCTCACTCTAACAGCTAGCATCATGTATTGGAGCCTGCAACAACCGGCACAAGAGGTAGAGTCATCCCCCGCAACACCCGACACATCGCCACCACCAACTTTAAATAGAGATGCAAGTCTCTCGGGCGAGGTCTCAAGTTTGACCATTGACAATGTTGCTTTAGACATCACACCCTCCTCATTGACCGGAAATGAGAATACACCAATCCAAGAATGACCGAAGAATCCCAAGCAGGATCATTTTATTTTATTTTATTTTCTCTTTTCAGGTCTGGAAAAGAAATGAAAATACGCTCGCAGACAAGCCCATCCATGGATGACACTTGCTATAGTCTTGTAAAATCTAGCCTTCTTTCACTTGAAAAAATATATGTAGGTTCGATTTTTATTTTTTTGGGAATTTTGTAATTAGAGGTTGCTATTCTTCTGATGTATTCTTTTGGACAAATAATACATATTGAATGACACCAAGGACAACATCAATTCCAAGCAATGGCCTTCTTGCTTTGTTTTGTCAACACCTACCAAAAATTGACATTTTTGGTGATTTTTATGTGAGGACATCTCTCTAATCATGAATTTCAATATAAGGAAAATTCAATTAGAAGTGTGAGTACTGTAAATTACATATAAAATTGAACATGCATACATTATTAAAAATCTTATCTTGAGGCAATGTTTCGGTTGGGAGAAAAATAGAGACGATTTCCATCAAAACATTTCCGAGACAATCTAAAACATTCAATATCTAGGGTTTAATATTTCGTCACACCAATAAAATAGGACATTATGAGAGGACCCGCACAATCCACACTCCAACCGATTGATTAATGGTGTGATTTGATGGTGATTTTCAAAAAATAATTCATTAAGAACTGATGAATAATTTGTCTGGATCGATGGTTCAACCTATAGACCGTCAGTCCAGTCCTAGTAGACCGTCATCTTATAAAATCTGTTTTAGACATTCCTCTACATATTTTGCATAATTTCAAAGTTACCCCTGCATCTTCAAAATGATCACATAAGTCTCTTGACCTTGGTCTAAATTGAAGACTAGCTGAATATAACCTAACTGCCTAAGCTGTGGCATCTCAAGGCTCTTGAGCCTATTGGATAAATTATTTTGATTAATGCTGAAGTGACCTCAAGATTGTACCTCATATCACACATATTGACGTGAAAGTGTGTAGGAACCGTAGACACTTTTAATTGAGATAAGAGTCAAAAAGCATTTATGGTTCCTACACACTTTCACGTCAGAATGTGCGATATGAGGTACAATCTTGAAGTCACTCCAGCACGACTCAATTAATTTTTGGCATTTTTTTGCCTCATCTTCAACCTCTTTTAGAAAACCTTTGATTTTGTACCCAAAAATCCTATGTTATTACTATTATTATTTCCAAATACACTGTCTTATTCTTGATGTTTGAAAGTTGGAGGAGTTAGAATCTGAAGTTTGAAGAAGAGGGATTTTAAGGTCATTTTCTATTAATATTCCAAAGTAGAACAAGGTCAAGGGATATGTCAACAGTTTTAAAATACAAAGGGAATCTCAAATTTTCACTGAAACTTAGGGGTATGTTTAAATCACTCTATAAAAACAAACAGATTCTATGTTTTCTTTTCTTTTTTCTTTTTTATTTTTAAAGAGCTTAAACTTTTGTGATTCTAGACAACAGCCTACCAAATCCTCTTTTTAAAGTTTTGCTTTGTTCTTCCTAGTGCACCAAGAATCCCCTTTTTAAAAGAAAATTCAAATAATTTTCCATGGAAGTGCATAATTTTTAAGTTATTTTTTTTCAATTTTTTTAAAATGATGATCTCCCCGTCAAGTCCGACTTTGAAGCTGCTGCCCACTTCAAAATTTGAAGGAACCCTCCTCGTTACAATAAATGTGGCGTTTTGAATTTATTCCACGCCCATACATTTCCCCCAAAACTTGAAAGACCTCCTTGGAAATGTCATGTGTAATCCAAAAGAGAGGGTTCCTTCAAAATTTTGAAGCGGGCTGTCCACTTCAAAGTTTTTTCCCCGCATCAAGGGATTGGCTTACTTGTTGAGTTGATTTTTATGATTAAGTTTGAAGTGCATCGACTTTATGGAAAAAAAAAATTTCTTAAATTCATTCTTCTTTCTTAATTTAGATATTAATTTTAAGAGTCATGCTAGAGTAACATTGAAATGGATAATCGATTCTCACATTGCTGATGTGGAGGTGCACACATAGTCATAAAAATGCTTTTCACATGTATCTCGATGAAAGCATTTATGATTTCGTACATACATCCATGTCAGCAGTGTGAGAATCAATATCCATTTTAATGTTTCTTTGGCATTTTCCTAATTTTTATTCTTTCAATGTCTGATGAAAAATTAGAATCCCTATAGACATTTTTGGAAAGAGTACATCCTTATCTTCGAGGATATACAATGGATAATTCTTGGTTAAGACGATCCCAATCTAGATCATCGTTGTTTATTTCAAGTGATATTATTGATTGGTCATTAATTCATGGGACCGACTTGTTGCACACCACTAGTTGTAAGTTGCATTCTAACATTATAAAATGTTTTTTATTTTTTAAACTTCGATTTTTTTCTACTAATTGCACTTCATTATGCTATTTTATGAATTCAGGGCTTATTCATCTTCTAATGGTGTCTTTTGTGTTCATGCTCTATTTTTCTTGTAATTGATTTTGCTCGTATTCTCTTTGAGACCAATTGAAGGTATTAGTTTTCCAATCTCTATGTAGACTTTGTTTAGAAATTGATAAAAATCTATGCTTGGATCTTATCTTTTGGGATTCTATGATCATTGATCAACCCAAAGTGTCGACATGAATTCCAGCGAGTTTCTTAAGCCACGCAATGATTTTAAAATCGTCAAAATCAGTCCTTCCTTGATTGATCATTCTGGATACATAGTGATTACAAATGATTTATGATGTTTTAACACAGATTAAACTATACAAAAATGATTGAACCAGCAATAATTTATGTGGGCATGGTTGAGTTAGAAGAAGAAGAAAAGGAATGCAATATTTTTTTGGGTTCGACTCGTTGTACACCACACATTACCAATTGCACTCCAGTTAAGTGTTGTGGAAAGATGAATAAACTTTAAACCCTAAAAGGTTAGGTATTAGAGTGCAATTAGTAGATTAAAAAAGCGGTTATAAGAAAAGAAAAAAAAAAGATTTTTTTTAAGGTTGGTGTGCAACTAGTTGGTCCCTATTTTTTCCATTATTTTTGGAGTGTAATAATCCAAATGGTGTGCAAAGAAGAATTTTTAAGTGATAGAATGCAATTTATAATGGGTGGTGTGCAACTAGTCAATCCCTTAATTCATTGATGGGGCTATTTTCCATCATAGATAGTTTTACTATTTTGAGAGTTGGATATTGGACATTTCAAGGATAACTAAGGATTTCATTGCATTTATCATTTGTTGAGATCTATGAAAGGAAAGGAATTCTTGACTATTTGAAGAAAAAGAAAATAGGATTCAAAAAACTATTATTAACATATTTGATTTTACGTTCTCTCGTAAGATATTAAATAATTGCAAAAGTGTCTTTTTTAAAGATTTTATT
The DNA here is from genome assembly GCF_017979445.1 of Akebia trifoliata. NCBI lineage: Eukaryota > Viridiplantae > Streptophyta > Magnoliopsida > Ranunculales > Lardizabalaceae > Akebia > Akebia trifoliata. The sequence goes on from NC_141387.1 coordinate 1,134,021, forward strand.
TTCCAAATGAGATATTATTTGTACTTATTCCTTCAGAGAGAAAAAAAAAATCTTCGAGTGGCTGACCTTGATTGTGGGTAGTTTCGTCAATGAATTGTCGAAATTTGAATATAGGATTCGACTTTAGATATATATATTTATTTTATTTTGATTGAAAAATTCTAAACTTCAAATTTTGATATTTTCCCATCATTAATGAACTTTTATTTTCTTTGTCCAAAACTTGAAAATCAAATATAGAAAAATCCTAATTCAATCGATACTATTGAATTTCTGATAAGTTTATCGAATTTGAATTTGAATAATAATTTTTAATATTGGTGGAATTTAATTTATTTTTTTTAATATTTTATTTAGTTTTCATATGTAATTGTTTCATTCATTTTGTTATAGTAAAATTATTTTTAAAAAAATTTATTGATTTTTTTAATTATATATTTTAAAGTTTTCGTTGAAATATAAATCGGTTAGGTCTATTAGAGATTGGGTCGGACCGGCCAATTAGGCAAAATACCGGTTCGACCATGGGTTCAGTACTCCAGTTTTTAAAACTAAACTATATGCTTTTTTTATCTTGCGCATGGTGTGGGGTGGTGTAGGATACTGTAAGCTCCATTTCCTCTCCCGCTATAATCCTACAAAGCTATGACGCCTCTGTTAATCTCTCTCTCTCTCTCGCTCTCTCTCTCGCTCTCTCTCTCTCTCTCTCCTTCACACAGAGATGAACAGGTGCGCAATCTTTCATCCATTAAGGATTTAGTTTCTACTTTCGACACTCGACACCCAATTTTTATTTTTCTTGTTTTTTTAGAGGTTCGATTCGCATTTACCCATTTCAAATAGGGTTTCTAGTTTTAGGGATTTGCTAATTTTGTTCAAACTGTAGTTTGTTTTAGATATCTAAGTCTGAATTAGGGTTTGGTGTAGTTTTTGGATTACAGGCTTATTTATTAGTGCGAAATGATTATGGAGACACAAAGTATAATCATTTGTATTCTAGGGTTAATTTTTACTGTTTGCTTGTGTGTTATAATCCATTATATTTTATTGGTTCTGAAGTTAATTTGTTCAGATTTTAGTTTATTTTAGAGTTCTAAATCTGAGTTAGGGGTTGATGGAGTTTTTGGATTACAGTTTTAATTTATTATCAGTTGTAGTTTATTTTAGATTTCTATATCTGAAATGATTTTTTTTACTTATTGGTGGAGTTCCATTTTATTTTATTTTTTGGGACTAATCTGAAGGAAGTTGGGAATTTTTAGTGGGATCCTTTCATTTAAAAAAAAAAAAAAAGGTGTTTGTGGTGGGAGAGGTTTTGAGAATTGATTGAATTTTGAATTTTGACTAGGCCATTTGATTTTTAAGAAGCTCTTTAGAAGGAAGACAGACATCTGTAACATTTCTTTATTTTATATTTTATTTAATTTCTTTCCAGATAGGCCATTAGTCGTCATCTTTGTGAATAGGTTGTTTATATGGTATGTAATCTGCATTATTGAAATTAGTTCGGCGTATACTTTGATAATTTGATTAACTTCCTTACTTGTTATTGTTTCCCTCTTTCAATATTTTTTAGGTTGTGAAATTAGGGAAGAAGGTATAAAAAGCATCAAACCCATCTTTTCTCAATCCAAGTTTGGTTTACTTATGGCATCTTCAGACGACGAGGGTGTGGCTGTGGCACAGTGTGTCACGAACTACAACTTTGTAGACGAAAAGGACGAATTCATTTCATTTGCAGTTTTGCCTATTCAATGGCATGAGGGTGAGGCTTAGATTCTGCGAAAAAGCAGGTATTCTTGCATGGGCATGCCGATAGTGGGCTTCATAAGATCTATATGCAAGTTGTAGCGTGGAAGTTTGAACTTTCTGATGAACAGCCTGAGATTTCAGTGCTTTCCAAGGACAAGAATTGGATAGAGCTTCAGAAGCCGAGGAAGGTCTTCGAGGATACAATTAGAACAATCTTGATAACATTGCACTACCTTCACTTTTTGAAACAGAATCCCGAAACGCTCGAAAAATCTCTGTGGGAACACTTACGGAAAGTTTTCAGGTTTGTTTATTAATATTATTATTATTTTTTTGGATTTTCCCCCAAATTTTGTAATATTTCATTTGGTGTGTTTCCCAATAAACCCAAATAAGGTAGACTTCGGGGAAAGATTTAAATTCGGTGTCTTGATTTTTTGGATGTGAAACTCTCTTTATCTCCTTTTCCATATTATCTTCTTCCATTCCGTCACCACCATGGCCACTGCTTCCACCTTCACGCTGAACCGAAAATAATTCTTATGCCAGAGAAAGTATACCAAATTCATTTTCTCCGTGAACCGAATGCTACCTTATGTTATTTCATAATTGTTGGATTAAATCTTAACGACTTTTGTATAATGTGCAGCTCATTTGAGGTTAGACCTTCTGAAAAGGATTTATTGGATCACCTACCTTTGATTAATGCTGCTGTTGATCACGATGAAACATTATCAAAATCCAAGGTTGTGTTACTTCTTTGTACTACTATAATATAATGTTTCAACTTGGAACTTGTTTTATTCATTTTTCATGTTGTAAATCAGTGGGAAAATCCAAAATAATATAATTAGATGTATCTTTTCACATTTTATTTTCAATTATTAGTTGGATTATATCCAAGCAGTTATGTATCAGAAGAAGAAGGAAGAAGAGAAGAGAAAATAAAGAAGAAAAGTGATGAGATTACGGTTGATCGGCCCTTCTCTCTATCTCATATTTTTATGTATATTAATTACAAATAGCCTCCTCAATACCTTAATAAAATAAGTCAACCTCCACTGCATGAATAAATTATTACTTATTCCTATACTCCCCCTCAAGTGGGCCATAGATATTAATCATGCCCAACTTTCTTAGAACATTATCTAGTAGGTTCTTGGTAATTCATTTAGTCAAGATATTTGCTAGCTGCTTATCTGACTCCACATATGGTAAGCATATGACTTGGGATTCCACATTTTCACTAACGAAGTGCCTATCTATCTCATTGTGCTTAATCCTGTCATGTTTAATAGGATGAAGAGCTACATTAATAGTAGGTTTGTTTTCACAATACAATCTCATGGACTCCTCTACTATAACACCAAGTTCACCCATTAAGATACACAGATATTCGTGGCACCACAAGCCATTGCTTGATACTTTGCTTTTGTTCTTTATAAAGCAACAATAATTTATTTCTTGCTCCTCCACGTAACAAGGTTGCACCCAACAAACCTGCAGTAATCAGTTGTAGATCTACAATCATCCTTAGTCCAGCCAGCCTAATTGCATCAGTAAAGGCTTCTATCTTAAGATGATATTGATTTGCAAGCAGAATTTCCTTTCTAGGAATTACCTTCAGGTACCTTTAGGGAAATAAATATACCCTTTTTTGACCGAGCAACCTCAATACCCATGAAGTAGTTGAGATCTCCCAAGTCCTTAATCTCAAATTTTTATGTTAGAAACTTCGTCAAGCTCTTGTTTTCTTGTTTTGATGAAGGGTCAATAACTTAGTGTATATGCATTTTATCTAAAATATAGCTTTAGATAGTTATATACTTATAAAAAAAAGCTTTAGATAGCGCATACTCTATTTTTTCTTCAAATACATACTTCGATGTCCTGATAGTTTTCTTGAAACAGTTTCTTCGCACATTTCTTGGGAATCCCAAGAAGAAGAGTGCATTTGATGAGGTTAGTGCTGCCGTTCTATTCTCCTGCTTGTATGTTTTCCTCAATTCGCTGTCTTTGTTTCTTCTTTTCTTCATCAACTCTATTAAAGAGGTTGGTCTAGCAGGATGTTCACAATGGATCAGATGCTAGGAAAAGTAAATTCATAGTTGATGATGATGAAGAGTTGGAGGATGACATGGGGGATGCAGACGGAGACGAGTCTGATGAAGAGTCAGATCTGTTTGATTCTGTTTGTGCCTTTTGTGATAATGGTGGTGACCTTCTATGGTATGCTGCATGCTTTTAGTATTTGTTCTTTCTTTTGTTATTTTTCACTCTCTTCCATTCTTCATGGTTCGTCTGTGTGCTGCATTTTTTTGTGCTGATTTGTAGTGGGCCATCATCCTCGGTCTAGGAAGGGCTTTGACACTATATTCTAGGAAGGGATTTGTAGTGTTAAGATTCCTATGATTCTTCTCATTTTTTTTAAAAACAAATTATTGTAGTTAAAGGAGACATATGGAGGAAGACTATCACACCCAAGCCAAACCCTAACATGAAATAAACTTATCATAGAAAAGGCAGTTATACAACTTTTGTTCATTTTTATCTTAATTGTTACTATCTTGTGTTTGTGATTGATATTGGTGGTTAGGGTGTTGACCCTAGGGGTTGGTTTGAACATTGGGTGCAAGTAACTCATTTCTGGTGCACCCAACTGCAGTGCTTTAATAATTTGGCCTATTTGTTTATCAACCCAAATCCTTCAGATTATTTCTATGTCCATCGTATTACACTCCATCGGCCTCTTTTCTTGATGCTTGTAGTGGTTCACCAACTGACATCTCCTGAACTTATTAAGAATGCTGTGCAGTTTAAATATCTGACCATACTTAGTTTACAAAATTTTAGCTATGAAATTTTGTTTTGGTGTTGTTGTGTGTGTCGCGTATCTCAATCTGAAATAGATTTTTAGATGTTTAGAAATGACTGAATTTTGGTATTTTAATAAAATAAGAAAAACGTGATCTCCTTAATTTTGTGTTACCAGCTGTCCATGGGTGACAAGTAATATATTCCTTATTGATAACCCAAGTAAATTTTTTTCTTGGAAATTTTCAATGCTTTTGGCTTTTGAGTTTGGCATGTGCTGGCTTTAAAGTTGTATACAAATACTACCATGTACCTCTTTTGTTATTACTACCCAACAATCAATCTTTGGTATTCTTGACGTTGAAGATATTAAAATCTGAAAAGTTTATTAGCTGGGAGATTTGCATTACTAACATTAATATGTTCATCTTTTCTGTCTGTGTATGACGCGTACATTTTTTGTTGCTTTAATTCAGTTGTGAGGGGAGGTGCTTGAGGTCTTTTCACGCAACTGTAGAGGCTGGTGTTGACTCAGATTGTAAATCCCTTGGCCTTTCCAAGGCTCGTGTAAAGGTATGGTCCGCCATGCACCTTTTTTTGGATATCCACCTTTCCATTTCTGACCCCAATATTTGGGATAAGGTGTAGAAGATGATGATAAATATCATGTTTCAAATTATGGCATTGTTTGACTTTGTGCAGGAGATTCAGAATTATTTGTGTTTGAATTGTCAACACAAACAGCACCAATGCTTTGCTTGTGGAAAGTTGGGTTCTTCTGATAAATCTTCTGGTGCCGAGGTATGTATATATATATTATCAGAAATATGATGCAAGTTTTGAACTTTATTTATCGAATTCTAGGGCCAGGCTTTGGTTCTTAAGGTATCTAATCCTTTAGGAAGCTCAAGCATCTTGGTGAATTTGCACGGTCCTTTTATTATAACCCTCTCTCTCTCTCTCTCTCTCTCTTTCCTTCTTTTTTTTTGGGGGGGGGGGTGGTTTGACAGGTACAACCTTTTATAGTATTCCTCCTACATCTTCAATGTGTTATATTACCATTTTGAGACTTCTTTGATTGAAGTCGACTATCACTAAGTCATCATTTGGAAAATGATGCACTTCTGGTGCATTTCCATTATCATTTCTGCACTGGCAAATAAACTCGTCCTTTTATTATTCCCACTGTGGTCTCTTCCATCTTTACATATTGCTCGGGATCTATCTATCAAACTTTATATGTATTTGAATCCCTGTATGATATTTTGCAAATTGTATTTCAGGTCTTCCCATGTGTTTCTGCAACTTGTGGTTATTTTTATCATCCAGAGTGTGTTTCAAAGCTACTCCATCCGGGAAATGAACCTGATGCAGAAGAGTTGCAGAAAAAAATTGCTGCTGGAGAATCATTTACTTGTCCTGTCCATGAATGCGTCGTCTGTAAACAAAGAGAAGATCCGGGGATTGAAAAATTGCAGTTTGCAGTTTGCAGACGTTGTCCCAAGGCATATCACAGGAAATGCTTGCCTAGGTACTTACCGGGTGTTTATTTCATGGAAAAACTAGAGAAGTTTTAGTGTCTTGGTTTCTAACACTTGGGTTACTTTGATCAGGAAGATTGCTTTTCAAGATTCAGAGGATGAAGAGACGATGGCAAGAGCTTGGGAGGATCTGCTGCCAAATAATCGTGTCTTAATATATTGCTTGTATGTTTTCATTTTCTTCTTTTTAATGCTTTTATTGCTAATTTGGTTTGCAAACTTTCTTCATGATGTATCATCAATCACTTTGACCAGGAAGCATAAGATCGATGAAAAACTAAAGACACCAATAAGAAACCACATTATTTTTCCACATTTTGAAGAAAAGAAGAAATCATTTCCTTTGGGTCTGCAATCAAGCAAAGGAAAGGTTTTGGGAAAGAAGAGAGCTTTGGATTCTGAAGACTTCCCAAGTGCAAGAGCTCTTGTAAAGGCACCTAAACATGCCGATAGAGTGCTCTATGACGTTAAAGACATTGGTTCTACCAAGAAAAAAGAGAAGCATTTGTCAGGACAAGGATTTGATTCTTCAGAGAAACCCAGAATAGCAGATGCCTCCAGAATGTCTTTGAAGGAGGGCATCAAGTCTGTTTCGATGAAAGTGGACAGATCCTCCCCAGCAGATGAAAGAAGGGTATCCTTGGGAGTGGAAAAGTTGAATTTAGTATTGAATAAGTCTAATCAGCAGGAAATACGTGGCAGTAAACTTGAAAAGACCATCAAAACTTCTCCTCTCATGAAGAAACAAAGTAGTTCATCCTTAGTGGATGCCGAAACAAGAAAGAGGTAACAAACTTGCCTGACTTGTCCATATGTTTACAGTTACAGTGCTCATGTTTTTATGGGATTTATATGATCTTTCCTTTGGTAGGTAAGTATGGTTAGATTTAGATCTTAAGTTCATACAATTTGACTTTGCTGGTTATATTCAAATATTAATTCTTGCAATGCAGAATTGTGGCTTTAATGGAAAAAAAGGCATCTTCAATAACCTTGGAAGAGGTCATAAAACATCACAAGGTGCCATCTACACATACTTACTCCTCAAAAAATATAGTGGACAAGACCATTACACATGGGAAAGTGGAAGGTTTTGTTGAGGTATATCTTATCAATTGCAATTATGAAATCTAACTTCTGCAGATCAGGACATTTTCTCTTGTAGTTTTACTTTTAAATTTATGTATGCATGCAGGCTGTTCGAATAGCTTTACAGAAGTTAGAAGGAGGTGGCAGTGTTGCAGATGCTAAAGCTGTTTGTGGTCCTGAAATAGTCAGACAGATACTCAAGTGGAAGGTAACTGACTATTTTCAAGCCGTTCCTCTTTTAACTCAAATTGCCCGAGGGCTAAGGTCTATAAGTATCTCCCTTATTATTTGTACAGTTGTACTTTTCTGTAAACAGCTTGATTTTTCTTTGATAGATGCATGTTATTGTCTCTAGCAATGTCTAAAATCATACTAAAACTTTAAAGTGCATTTGTCAATTTTGTTGATATTAATCATAATGCAGTATGGAAGTAGATGTTTAATGGTTGTGAGTTATTCAATTTCATACTATTGAGTGCTACTTGGTGGTATGTAGTTGAATCTGCTATACCGCCACTTGCATGTTTCCGTTTTTTTTTTTTTTGCTTCATAACAAGTGAAACCGATTGTCTTCTTGGTATGATTTGTATTTCTTTTGGATTTCTTCGATGTTTTAGCCTTATATCATGGTTTAGTTTGAAGAACATGGGAAAATATGGCATTTTGTTTCCTCTCCAGCATATTCTATTATTGGCAGTGTGACAGAGACTCTTCCTTTAGGAAATAGAATGCCAAAGTAGGGCTTAGATGCATAATGCAGTTGGATTGACACATTGCAAAGCAACTTTGAGGTCGTGGGTTCAAGTCCAGCTTACCCATAAAAAAAAAAAAGCCAAAGTCACACACGTATCCTAGAAAAACTCTTATAGCCATTCAAATGATCTTGACGATGAGGACACTATAACTTATATGGTTACTAGTGCATTTTGTGAATGTAATGGAAACTCACTCATTGGTAATTGTTTTTTCTCTCTTCACTAGTGGACTTTTATCCCTACCCACTTAAAGACCTTATAATCTCACTCAAGTTTTTGACGATATAGGTAACATTCATTAGTTCCTCTTGTTTATGTTATGAAGTGAGGAGTTACATGGAAAGATATTATCTTTGATGTTAAGGATGATGGACAGTGGCTAAGATTTATGAAAGTGTGCACAGATGTGCTTTCACTGAAAGGATTCACCCTACTGCATGCTAGTAAGTTTGACGGATGTTGAGTAGTTGGTAATTTTTCTTTTAATAAGCGGAGGTTTTTTTATTTAAAAAGATAAAAGGAGGCTGAGATGCCCAACCCAGAGTACAAGACAGAAAGGAGAAGTACCACTATGTATTATGGACAACATTTTGTGTTCGAGAAATTTTGAACCAGCGAACTTAGTGCCCTCCCGCTTAAAAGCTAGAATAGAAGTCTAGAACCACTCAATGGATCTACATCTTGAAACTCTCCAACCATTTCCTTCCAAAAACGTTCTGCTCTACCGTCATTCAAACCCAGGGCATTTAAGCATTTTTGTATTTGACCCTGTAAGATATGACTTTTCAGCCATATCTTGCTCGGCACAAACAAATAGTACCTGGAATAAAACCACAGGGTGCAATCTTGTGTACTAATGCTTCCAAAATGTTAATTGCATGCACAAAATTACCCATGCAATCAATTTCATCTACATCTAAACAAGTGTAATGAAATCAATTTTTCATCTTTGGTTTTAGCAATATTTGTACTTTCAAATGGTAAAAGATCCCATCACCATGGTTCAATGCTCTGTGCCATATCGGAATGTGTTTTGGCGGAACATTCCGGTTTCACCCGAGACATAACCAAAACATTCGCCCTTAAACATTGAATGTTTCGGTCAAGACTGTTCTAGTATTTCTCTTGACCAAAACATTGCATATTACGATATTTTAAACCCTGGAAGGGACAAATGATTTACCTAAGATGATTGGGTTTAATTAGTTCCTAATATATTACGGGCCATATGTCATTTAGAGGGGTTGTAAATAAAACCTTTCTTCATTGTCCAGCTCTTTTGAGTTAATCATTTCCTTATATATGATATGGAAATTAGTTATGAAAGACGGAATTTGATATTTAGTTTGTTAGTTTTTATAAATGTAACATGTATATGTTTTTTCAAAACAAAAGTTGTGGTTCTGGGCAGGGTGGAATGGAGGAACAAGATTCATCCAACTCCAAATCCTTGGGATAGGGCTTTGATGAATTACTTGGTTTTTAATGCTTTATTATGTCTCAAACTCTGGAAAGAAACATATAATTATAACTGTTAAATAAAATGAATATAGAGCATCATTTATTAATTGTGCTGATTGTTGTTTGCCCTGTTATAGAACAAGCTGAAAGTCTATCTTGCACCTTTTCTCCATGGCATGCGCTATACATCTTTCGGACGCCATTTTACAAAAGTGGACAAGCTTAAGGAGGTACGTGAGTCATCTTTATATTCAATAATATTGAAATATTGAAGTGTTTGCTAAGTGAAAAAAAAATATTATCTATCTTTTTTTATTATGTTATCAATTCAATCTAGTAGTAATTTGTTTCCAGGTAAAATCCAATCCATTGCCAACCCTATTTACAACTGTGTTATGAAACTTGTCTTTTGATTTGATTGGTATGTGTCTGTCCCATAGTATTCCCGGAGCACACCTCTATCCTTATGTACTAGAAATCTAGAAAGAAAGAAAAAAAAAAAAAAATTCAATTTCCTTCTTTAAAGTCTTTTGACTATCATAAGCCCCCTCTTCCAAGTTCTAAAATCCCAAAAGCAAAGTCATTGATTATAGAGGAATTTTGAATTCAATTCTGCAATGAAAAACCATTTCAATGTTGTTTTTGCTTCTTTCTGAATCAGTTTTAGATTTGTAGCAACAATAGGTTAGTGGAGAAAAATTGAAGGAAACTAAAATTTTGATTGAAGGTTATATGAGAAGAATATGATGTTTTGTTCTTCAATTGAAAGTTTCCTAAATTTTACTGGGGAATTCTTCTTTTACGAGTGTTATTGTTTTAAGTTTGTGTTGGTGGCCAACTTTGGCTTTTTGCCTAGGAGAAAACCAAAAAGTGAAGAGTCAGAATCTCCTACTTCTAACCACTGAGAGCAATCATCCTGTCTATTTTCCTATTTTTATTTTTTCTGTTGCTGTTATTGTTATTTTATTGCAATTTGTTCCAAACTTTATCAATGTGGTGCGAGTTTCTAAAAATACAAGTGCTAATAGTAAAATTTCTGATGCACAGATTGTTGATAAGCTCCATTGTTACGTACAAAATGGTGACATGGTAAGAACTCATGCTTGTTCTTCCTTCTTTTGAGCTTCTTTGAATAAGTTAGAAATTTTGTTATTTTAGCTCTATATGCATTTTAATTGTTATTCTTTGATTTCTTGAGGTGGAAGGCACTTTCACCTACATACGAACATAGTAGAATAAATCTAGAATCATCAGATATGGGAGAGCATACAGTGCAAATCTAGATCTGAAGAATGGGAATTATTTATTTTTGTTTTTTTTTATATTAGCTAGCAAGTTAATGTTAGTAATTAGTAGGTGAAGGCTTGTTTTGAACCCAAATTGCGGTATCATTACGCTCAGTATTCAGCCAATTTAGCTAGCTAGCACTTTTATTTTGAGATGTAGTTTGGCCATTGTTGAAGGGATTTATGTTGGGGTGAGGGTTTATTGAAGTTTCTTCATTCTGAAAATTTCTTCACTTTAATGAAAGAGACTGATTGTTCCTTTCAACAGATAGTTGATTTCTGCTGTGGCGCTAACGATTTCAGCTGCCTAATGAAAGAAAAGCTTGATGAAACTGGGAAAAAGTGCTCTTTCAAAAACTTTGATGTTATTCAACCTAAGGTATACATCACTTTCTAACTTCAGTGTATTGTATAATTTTTATTTATTTTCCAACTGGGCTCTAGTATTCTGGATACTTGTGAATTCCTCAATGCAGAATGACTTTAATTTTGAGAAGAGAGACTGGATGACTGTCGAGCCGAATGAATTGCCTACTGGGTCAAAATTGGTAAGAAAGTAGAAGATTTACTTTTATGTCCCTTATTTTTTATTAGCTATATCGTACCCTAATTAAGATTTTTGGATATCATGCTCAAGGATGGCTTCACTATTGTTTTGTTCTTGCTTCTTGATAGATCATGGGGCTTAATCCTCCTTTTGGGGTTAAAGCAGCTCTTGCAAACAAGTTCATTGACAAGGCTCTTGAGTTCAAGCCAAAGCTTCTCATCCTTATTGTTCCTCAAGAAACAGAAAGGTAGTGCATTGCAGTCCCTCTCTCTCTCTCTCTCTCTCTCACACACACACACACACACACACGTGCATAAGTTCTAATTTGCTTTTTGCCAGGCTGGATAGAAAAAAGGCTGCATATGATCTGGTGTGGGAGGACAATCGTAAGCTTTCAGGCAAGGTATCATTAGGGGCGAAGCAATTTTCTTTTATTTGAGTTAAATTGATGTTATTACTGCCAAGATGGCTTTGGTACTGATTAACATATGCAACTTATTTGCAGTCTTTTTACTTACCTGGATCTGTCGATGTGAACGACAAGCAAATGGAGCAATGGAACTTGAAACCGCCACTCCTTTATCTTTGGAGTCGCCCCGATTGGTCTGCTAGGCACAAAGTCATAGCTCAAAATCAGGGCCACATCATATCCGAAGTGCAAAGAGAGCCACATGTGGAAGAAAATCACCATGAACCACAGTTATCAGATCATCCAATGGACATATCTCCTGATCACAATTGCTATGATGAGATGTCAAAGTTAAATGAGCTTGGTGATATCTCCCGCCAAATAAATGATTTGCCTGATCGAAACAATGAAGCAAAACTTGAAGAAGCTATGGCAACTCTCCCCAAAGACCGAAATGAAAGATCCTCGCCCAAGAATGATACTAGAGTTGACCAAAGCAGGCATGAATACAATGGCAATAGAGGGCAAAACAACCAAAGTCATAGGAGAAAACGATCTAGTGAGAATCAGGTGAGACCAGATAAAGGAAAGGAATCAAGGGGCAAGGTTGAGATACCTCCAGAGGGCAGAAACGACTGTGACAGGCTTCAAGGCACCAATATACGCACGGGAACACCTCGTAGCAGTAGTTCCCCATTTAACCGGACAAATCCAAGGTCAGTGGAAGGGCGTCCATCTGAAGCCTTTGAGGCCCCCTTTGAAGAAGGTATGCCGCACTTCCAACCTGGTGTTTCGAGTTCAGGTTTGGAGTACGGAACGGGATATAGAGGGAGCAGAACCAGTGTTCCCAACGATGATCTGCTTGACATAACAAAGAGGTACGGTTTGAATGATGGAGGCCCATTTACAAGTGGAACCCATCGATGGTCAACCGGCACAAATCTTGGTCAGGAGTATGGGAGCCGACATTTGGAGGAACAATTACCAGGGTACATGAAAGACAGTGTGAACAGTTTTGGTCGGACTCCTTATCCAACTGAGTTGGATGAGAGGTACAGAAGGGACACTGATGTGCGGCAACTGCTTCGGCTTTATGGTCGGCAAGAAATCGATTCTCTATCTCAAAGAACTAGCTATCTCGCTAATCAAGATACTGGATTTGCTAATGTGGGTAACCGGTCTACTACTTACGGGCTTCCGTGTTCACCAGCTGAGCCATCCTATGGTGGGATGAACTCATCTGCAATGCAGCGGTATGCTCCACGTCTCGATGAGTTGAACAATTCAAGGAGGACTAGTTTTGGACCTGAAACACCATTGATAGGCAGAAGTGGCATGTTTGATAGTCCTGGATTGCCGCACATTCCTGGTGGACCACGATCAGGCTTTGCTCCTGGCCCACCACACTCGTTCTCTCACCATAACTCATCTGGCTGGCTTAATGATTAAGTCACTTGTATGTTAACATATGAGTGTTTTTGCATATACAATAGCATGCCATTAAGGCTTCATTAATTTGGAAAACACTGTCAATTGTTCCCCATTTTGATCAAATTTGTTGAAGCTGATTGGTATTCGATTTAGTTTTACTGTAGAAAGATGCTTCCTTAAGTAAAATACAGATCTAATATTGTGTTGAATGTCTAAAAATGATTATGTAGATCCTTAACAGTTTATAGATGATGATGATACAGACTTTTTTGTTTTCATTCGACCAGTAATATTTGGGATATGATGATCATGGAGTTTGAGAGGTGAGCATATTCTGTAGGGGCCTTCTTTCATGAAGAATACACAAAAGAACACTTCGTCTGGGTGCATAGTCACAAAGCCGGAGTATGGGTTTAAATTGGCAAGGGAAAACTTCAGAAAAAACATTGACAATGAAAATAAAAGATATCTAATGAAAATTCATAAAATCAAGTTTTTATCATAAAATCCCACATAAAAAAAAAAAAAAAAATAGGGTTTAATTTTTTTTCTCGTGAAAAAAAAAATGAAAAAAGGAATAAACACAATGTTTTTTGTTACAAATGAAAAAGTCGTATATTTTAATTGTCAGTTATGCAAGACGCGTTTTTTTTTTTTCGCAAAGAAACTGTTTTCTGTTTCTATACTCGTGGCTCGAGTTGTCTTAGAACCGATAGTTTGTTATCTAATTTATCTCATAATCAAGGTTTAAAATCTCTTACTGACTGGATGTTTTGGTGAATATACTAAAACATCATAGGTAATACCCCCATTGCTCAAGCTGGTGACATACCCGGCAAGAGTATAAACATGAAATGACTTATAAATAAGCCTTCCACTTAAAACCTTTTGTTGAAAATCCTCAATTTTTTTTTTCTCAATAAAATCCATTTTCATCTTTGACAGGAAATGTTTTTTGCTCTCATTTTCAATCGGCACATTCCATGTCCTTCAACCTTGAAATCTCATGTGGCAGAAACTCTCCTTCATACGGGTTCCCCTCTCTGAGACTTAAATGCAAATATAAGAACAGTAGCATTGATTGATTGATTGAATGAATCTAACTTGCAAAAGATCAGATTGGTGTATTCTTAGCCCAAATCTTCAGCATTGTGACTCATCGTTGCCCATATAGCAAAGAATCAAATGTCACGATAATAGAACAAGTTGATATAAACGGATTCAACCATTATGTATATAACTTACAACGAAAATTACAATGCACATAGATCTTCCAAAGCCATGATTGGAACGCAATGTAATTATATCGATTGTCATAATTCAAAACTTATATCTATATCTATAAGAGCCTAAAACGATGGATTCTTTCTTCACTTCTCGAAGTCATCACCTCGTCTTTCCACTCAAACGTCTCTCAAGCGGGGCGTTAGATAATAGTTGCAAAGGTTCAAAAAAAGAAAAAACACAGCATATCAATCTCTTGCAGAATCTGGCTCTTTTTCTTCCAATTTTATCGAATTTAGCCGTCTAAACCTCTGATCAAGCTCTGCCATTACGGCTGGTTCCTGCTTTTTTCTTTGCTTTGTTATAGTGTTAGTTGTCATAGAGCCAATCTTGTCAAAAGCCACCTGCGATAAAACGATTAAGAAGATATATTTAGATATTAATTCATGATTCGGAAAAAAATTTGAATTGGGTAAGCTAGTCAATCTTGCATCAAGGTGTTCTTGATGCACCGAGATAAAGAAGGAACAAGGGTTTCACGATATTGGCTTACTGTCAACAATTCATCGGGATCAAAGAGATGATGGGTTGTTCTCTGCAAGACACTGAGCACGTCACCAATCTGATTGGCCAATAACAACTCCTCTTCTTTCATCTGCAATCATTGGTAATGATTAAGTCTATCTCAATATACAATAAAAGTTTCACTTTTAATTTTCATTGAAAAATAAATAAAAAATACTAAGAATCGAGCACAACAAATGCATCAATGAGTAAAGACTATTACCTTGAAGATAGCCAAGGCTACATGAAACAAAACCTTTGCCCCTTCGTTGAAAAGAACATCCCACACCCGCATAGTTGTCTGAAAGGAGAGTCGGACAGAAATAAACAATTAAACATGGAAAAAGGAAAACAATGTCACCAATTCGCAGCTTCTTTATTTGAAAATTGACAATTCATAGCTTATAAGAGTTCAATGTGTCGAAGAGAGTAAGAAATAAGAGAAAAAAATAGGAGCAGAATTGTTCTTCTAACCTCTGATGGCAAACTCTTCGAGAAGAGGCATAAGAACCACTCCGTGGCTACGAGAGATACATCAAACTCCATAGCCTCCAAATGGGCAGAGATCCTGCATTTTATTCTCGGATTAAAAGAAAATACTATGGACCATGTAAAGGAAAGAAATGGAATATTCAATTAACCCATAATAAAAGTGGAAAACAGAAAAATAAAAAAGAGCACGAGACGTTAGAGGTGTACCTCGGGCACTTCTTAGCAAGCAAATCTTTGAACACCCTTTGTTCGACATGGCATCCGGACAAGTTATCAGTGTAGCAATCATTAACCAAGACATTTTCCAAGAGAACAGCAAGCATCCAAAATGCATCTTCCTCCGTTTTCATCACTAGCAACAACAGTGCCGCCACATAATTTAAGCCCTACACCATTATAGAGCAAAATTATGCCACAATCACAATGATACAAAATTTAAATATCTTAGGAGGTGAATATTGGAATACAAAGATATGAACCAACCTGACAATACCCAACATCGGAATCCCGAAAAGAATACCCAACAAGGACACGTCGGAGAGCTGCGTGACCTTCTGGAGTGTCCAACCATGGGTGACCAGGGAAAGTGCGCTGTAAATCCTGCATATATATTCAGAGAAGAATCAAAGCAAGTGGAAGGGAGTTAAAGATATGCAACCATAATTTGTCTGTGAACCTCCATATTGGCAACTTTATTAGACATCAAATGAAATATTTTGTTGGAATAATGAATGATAAATTAAAGTTTGGATTTGTCTCAAAATCTGGGTTCATACCAACAGTCACATTGGTAGTTACAAAACCTATCTAATAATGGTCATGTGTAGAGAAAATTGTTAAGAGTTGCAATACCTTTTCCAAGAATTACGTACCTCTTCAAAGAGGTGAATTAAATGTACATTTTCCAAAAGTTATGTACCTCTTCAAAGAGGTGTATTAAGTGGTAATAGTTGCAAAACCTTTTCAAAGAGTTATGTACCTTTCCAACAGCCATATCCCTCCATGAATAGGAGTTTAATTGTCTTGTTTCTTCTATTTATAGTCCATCCTTCATTGTATTTTTTACAGAATTTTTCTTGATCATTCTTCATATTCATACTAGTTTCATAGAGAGAGAGTGTGCAAATCATAGTTGTTTCATTGTTCTTGTGGTTTGAAGTGCTATTATCACAAGAAGGAGATTATTATATCCTAAGAGATAGTCTCTAAAGACTGTGAGAACCAGTGCAGGGCGAATATTGTCTTGAGGACATAAAATCAAACTCCAATCTCAGTGTCATTCGTTTTTTTTTTCTATTTTTTCGTATACATCACTGTAAGTGTTTTTGAATTTTATTTTAATTCAGTTTCCATTTGGTATTGTTTACTTGCTTCTTCAAAAAGAGAAAGTATACTGTCTTGTTCAGTAAGAGTAACACATTTCACAGTAGAAACTTCTATATAATTCTTTTTAAGCCATCCCTGTCCGATTCATAGGGACAATCAAGTTGCATGGTTGTTTTCACCCACTACCCAGGCTAGAATAAACTAATGGTGAATGGAAAAAGTCTTGCATTTGTGGAAGCCCAACATGCACCATATTCTCTGTCTTATCTTTTTTTAATAAATATAAATATTGGGATCATTAGCTTGGATACCATTTCTCCATTCAACTCTATCTGCAACTATATCATCTGTCAAGGAATGTGTAACTCCAGATTACAACCATTATTATTATATACAAACAAATGTTATTATAGCATATATATCCCATAATTAGTCCTAAATGAATTATTGCTTGTATGGGAAATAATATTTAGAACTATTTAATAAATATTTGCCAAAATATATGGATACTAGTTCCTCAACTATTGAAGTCATGTTCATACAAATATTCGACCCTTGTAACTTAGGTTAGGGGACATATGTACCTTCTTAAAAATTTACCTTTCTAATGAAAGTTAAGAACATGGATAGAGATAGTGAAGGTAGATATGAATACTTCTAATAATAGAAGACCTAGCGTTGGACAAAGTGGAACGGAGGAACAAGATTCATTTACCCAACCCCAAATCTTTGGGATTTGGGATCGGCTTTACTGCTAAATTTCCAAGCTAAGGTCATGCAAATATTCAAGGCAATACAACAAGAACAGGTGACAGAAATGAAAACCAATAAACCTTCAAAACATCCATGCAAGGCACTCTAGATATGTCCGGTTGATTCTCACAATCGTGCCTTGGAGGGGCACGCACGCTCTTCCTATTTTCATGGAAGGATATCTCAGCTATCCAAGTTCCATTAAGATATTTTCTTTGGACAAATCTAAAGCTATTTAAAGCAGGATCCATAAAATCCATCTTAATCATGGTTTTAAAACTCATCTGAGACTGAGACGTATTGCCCGAGTTAACTCGGTATCGCAGCTGAATGAGACCAATTCACAAAGTCACTTTTTTGACTGAGATTTAGGACTCACATTCAATTTTTTGATTTGTCTCACAAGACGTCTCAAACATATCAGAAAACTCATCCGAGACGACTCGATATCAGGCCTGGACGAGACGAGACGCGAAACCAAGTTTTAAAACCATGATCTTAATCAATCCATGTCCATGTTCATCATTTTCTTTTAAATCCAACCACCATACAAATTGTTTGTGAAAAAACAGTTTGACCATTTCATTCCAATGAGTACGATTACACCAAATTCCTTTTCATTAATAGTGAATTTCCAACATTCCCTATAAGACTATATCTTTCAATTATAAGTTTCATGGTCCTCGATGTTGCTTCATCAAGTTCGCAATCCATACAAGATGATAATGCAAGTATGTACCATCAAATGTCTCAAAAGGAAACCAAACAAATTTCCGAAAGATCAAACAGCGTAATAAATCAACATTCACAAGATCAATCAATGAGAACCCAATTCTCCAATTTTCATAAAGATCTCAATAAAACAAAAATCCAACAACTTACATGATCAATCTGCCTTGTTGCAGGCGTGACCTTCCCATCAACCGCCTTGATCAAATCGTTGTAATAGCTCTCGGGCACCGTAGACCGCTTCTTCGCCGCACCCGAAACCGAAAACCAAACCTTAGGCCTTAAAACAGGTGGGATTCCCTTCCTGATCAGCTTCTTCAAAGTAATTGTATTGGCCAGAGCTGATAATTTTAAAGAAGCAACAGCAATTCCTTCAGAAATCGATGAAATCTGAGGCTGCAAATACCAATTTGCGCCTTTGCTCGCTTCCAATGCCCACCAAACACGCCCTTGTTGCCTCACCTTCTCTCTGACTTCATTCAATATGTTTACATCATCCACATTGCCTTGGACTGTAAACCCATAAAGGTCTTGGAATTTAACAACGATGTTTGCCCTTCTAGTTTGAATGCTAGTCTTCCAATATGGAACTTGAGATTGGAAATCATGGGAGATATCTCGTCTCGCTTCGGTTCCAAACATCATCGATCGAGGTGAAGAAAGCTATAAAGGGGGGAGAATTCTGAAGGGTTCTTCAAATGGAAGAAGGTGTTGGGATTGCTAACATGGAAAACTGGAAGAAACCCACATTGTTGAATCCATCAAAGGTCCTATTTGAAGGTTCAAACCTTGAAATTAAGGAGATTAAAGAAAGAAAAAAAAAAGGTGGTTTTTTGAAATGGGCGTCTCAAAAAATGTGGATTTATGTGCAAAACAACTCCAAAAAGAAAAAAAATCAGTTTTTTTTTTTTTAAGATAAACAAATCCTGATGCTCCTAATTTATACAGATAACAACCCCTTTTTCTGTGATTCGAAGCTGAAACTTGTTTCTTGAGATGGGTTTGGTCACAAAAACAACAATAATTTAAGATAAAATTGCATTTTTGGAACCTTGAAAGATTGAGAGATGGGTGGAGAAGATATCTCCAAAGAAAGAAAAAAAAAAAAATTTATTTTTTATGTTTTTTTGTTGCAATTTTAGCTTGTAATGGAGAGAGACCTAAAAAAACGGAGATCTACGGTGTAATAATTTCCATGGAGAAGGAGAAAAAGAAGAGTACGAAAATTGGAGACTAACTGAGATTTTCCATTTTTGCGTCACAGAGAGAAGAAGAGAAACGTTAATGGTGTCGATGATGATGAATGAGTGGACATGATGAAGGGAGCGGAGTAGGTTAATCTTGGACAAATGATGTTGCAAAGTAGAAATCTAGGATACAATTACCAAATAGTCCTTAACCTCTGTAGACAATTAACCAAATACCCTTTTTCACCATTGAGGCCAAAAATGACTCTGATAATTTAATTGACTCAAATGTCCTTTTCACCATTGAGGGTTTAAAATAAAAGGTATGATTATTGCCGACATAATAATAATTTTTTTACACAATGTTAATATGAATAAAAAAGGAACTGTTCGATTCATTCTTAATACATTGGTATTCGAATTTGTAAGGGTCATTCTTTTTTTTCTTCTTCTTATATGACATGGGGTGTCCGAACTTACATCTAACTAGGGGGATAAAAAGATCCAGGGCTAGAGTCAAGGCATATGAGTTCCTCTCCTGGGTAAGTGTAATGCCCGTACATCACACACACTGGATAAGTAAAGGTTTACCCTCGCGGGTGGCCTTGATGAAATATTACTCATACTGGGTATTGAACTTACAACCTATAGACTCTCATTGTTTATTGGATCCGAAGTTGTCATTGAGCCACCCCCTTGAGGTTTGTGATGGTCATTCTAACTGTATAAGAAGTTATTGATTAATAATAAAATAAGTGAATTATTTTATTATGTAAGAACAATGCTGAAGTGACCTCAGGTTGAAATCTCATATTGCACTTTTTGAAGTGAAAGTGTATGAAAAAATCATAGATGCTTTTCATCGAGATACGAGTGAAAAAACATTTATGATTCCTATTCACTTTCACACTAAGAAGTGCGATACAAAGTTTCAGCCTAAGGTCACTCCAGCACGACTCATTATGTAATTATTTAGCATCTGAAATATACAATTCAAATGGAAGACTCGATAAAGAGAAGGAATAGGAAATCCATGAAATAAAAAAATCAAATATCCAAGTTTTTGTTGTGCATGGACATTGGATGACAAGAAATGTAAGAGAGTCAAAAATCAAATTTTCCCTCTTCATTAATAAATTGGTTTTTTTTTTTCTATAGAGGATAAGTTAGTAATTTTCTTAAGGTCATGAGAAAATCAAATTCTCAGCCAACGATGAAATGGATTTAAGAACATGGACTTTTATTGAAATAAAGTAGGCGTTTGGATAGGACTCCTTGTCTACTTCTGACTCTTGCGGGGAGTTAGAAGTCGTTTGAATGCGTTTGGATGAACAACTCTTTCGAAGAGTTACTCCGCGCAAGAGCAAGAAATTACTCTTTGTAAAGAAGTCAAGAAAATCTATTTCTCAAAACTCATCTTGCGGGGAGTCAAAATCTAATGGTTTGTTTTACCAAAATACCCTTAACTTTATTAATTTTCTATGAAAATATTCCTAATTCATTTGCCCTTAAATCAAACGAAAGAAACCTTTATTAATATTAATTTTTTTTATAAAAATTTTGAGTATAATGGATTTAAACACATTATATTAATATTTAATATTTAAAATATTATATTATATTATATTAATATTTATAATTAAACACATTATATTAATATTTAATATTATATTATATTATATTAATATTTATAGTTAAAATGTCAAAAAAATATAGTTTGAAGGCATATTATGACACTAAAAAACAGTCTGTCAATTTTTTTTTTATAATATTATGTCATATTATGTCAAAAATAATTTGTCAATTTTAAAATTTTTTTTTTAGTATAATGGATTTAAACACATTATATTAATATTTAATATTTAAAATATTATATTATATTATATTAATATTTATAGTTAAAATGTCAAAAACAATATAGTTTGAAGGCATATTATGACACTAAAAGACAGTCTGTCAATTTTTTTTAATATTATGTCAAAAACAGTCTGTCAAATTTTTTTAAAATTTTGAGTATAATGGATTTAAACATATTATATTAATATTTATTATATTATATTATATTAATATTTATAGATAAAATGTCAAAAACAATATAGTTTGAAGGCATATTATGATACTAAAAGACAAAAAACAGTAACTGGTATAATATAAGGGTATTCTGGTCTTTTTTCTAGAAATCATGAGAAGTCAGTATGATTCCCAAACAGATTTCTAGCACAAAAGTACTTCTGCCAGTACTTCATAGAGTTGATTGCCAAATGCCCTTTCTGCACAGAATTACTTTTCCAGCTCCTCCACAGAGTATTTCAGCTCCTGTTCTTTGAAACAGTAATTCTGCTCCTGGTATCCAAACAGGCCCAAAGTTTATAGGTCACTTGTTGACATTCTATCTTGACAATAGGGCACGTGTTCCATCCTTGGACTGACTTATTCTAAATGATTCAAGGGTATTTTAGTCAAATAATTATGATGGTACGCGTATAAAAGTTGTTATATGAGTAAGGGTACCATAGTAATTAAGTGAACTAATAAGGGTATTTTACCGTAAGCGAATTATTGTCATCTTCTGGACAACGGTACGGAGACCAAGCCAAAAAGAGTGGGCGAGCAAAGAAGCGACACGTGTGAATTAATACGTGCGAATAGAGGATATGTCACGAGATCATTGTTGTATCGAACGGCTATAATTGAAGATAGTCCTTTTATTACAAAGATGTCTGTATCGAAGGGACCCAATGCAGGCTTTACATGTATGTTTCTCTTCAAGCCGACTCGACTGAATATTCGAGAAAATTTAATCACTTGAACACCTTGGCCGGTTGACACGTGTTACTACAAGACATGTGGACCGGCTTTAAGCTAAGATATTTATGATATAAGCCGGCCCGGCCCGGCCCGGCCCAATTTGTTCTCTTGAGATGATCATAGACAACAACTAAACGACTATGAACAAGGATTTGTTGTTAATAAACATCCATCGTTCTTTGTAGGGATTTTCGCGCCACATCATCAAGACAGTTACATCTAATCGTTTAAATTTAGGAGTTCATTGACCGTCAATTTTCAAACACTTGATTAGAAAAAAAGAAGAAGAAGTAATTTTTTATTTTTATTTTTATTTATTTATTTATTTTTTTCTGAATTTGATTTAATCTAAAACATGAGTAGAAGAGGCTTGTGGGGTTATTTCTATTAAATGTGATGTATCATGGATTGTAGAACAAAAGCTACATCATTTCTGGGATACAGAGGATCTGTTTTCAGGCCTAAGATATTGAAGTAAGTTTTAACTATAAAGAGATGAACATAAGACGACTGTACGTCATGACCTTCATTCTTGAAAATTTTATGAATTATTTATTATTTTTTTTCAATAAAAGTATTATTCTCCAAATTATTGGCCTATTCTGAATAATTCATGAATTTTAAGTTTGAAAAGATTAAAATGCAATTTTTATAATTTTTTTATAAAATTCGGTGGGGAAAAAAAAAACTTTTATAGCATATTGTATGTTGCAAAGTGTAAATTTGTAAGTTTAACATGTAACGCAATTTTGGACGAATCCACATTTTTACATAATAAATAATGTCATGACCCTCTACATTTATTTGAGATTACATCTTAATTTTTCAAATTAATAATTTGTTCATTGACTTTGATCTTTTTTTTAAAAATCAATAGAACAATAACCTCTATGTCCTCATTATCACCACCATCATTATTACCATCACCATTAACATCACTATCACTATCATATGATTTTTGAATTTTTGAAATGAAACAAATAATACACGCATAAAGAATATGTCGTTTATTTTTTATTTATCGAATTTTTGACTGAATTTTATATCAGATTTTTACAATCAGAAATCGAATAGAACTCGAATTTTTCACGAATTAATTTTTTGCCGTATTTCAAATTCCTTAGAGATTCCAATCATTTTCCATATTCATGATATGGTGGCTTTAGATCTAAGATAGTCAAACTATTGACCATCCTTTCCTTGTAAGGAACCTACTACGCAGGTAATTTCACGTGCGAATGCTTTTCATGTGAAGTATTTCTAACTTCTAAGTGGGCCCTAGTGGGACAAAGCTATGATAGAAGTGTTTGGAATCATGATAAAGACCCACCTTGATAAGAGTAGGAGTAGATGAAACGCAACCGTCTGATCTAAACATGTATTTTCTAAAATAGATCAGATGGTAGAAAACATCAGATCATGTAGATAGTTTGATGTTAGAAGATCCGTTACTTAAGGAGGCCAAGTAATTAGTTTCTGCGGGCCACGTTCCTCGACATGGCTATCTTTCAAATTTTCTTTTTTTTTCAAACAAAACAACGACATAAGCGTTTGAGTGGTGGTAGGTGTTTATTTTATTTTTAAAATATATAATGATCTAAAAAACAACCATTTTTACACAGCTCTTGACCCATTCTGATTCGTGGTTTTAAAGATGTGTTGCCCGACTGGACTTGGTAGTTGAATGAGACCAACTTATAAGTCACTTTTTTGATTGAGATTTAATACCTCACATTCAATTTTTTGATTTTTTGAACGAGACGTTTCAAATGTATCGGAAAATGTGTCTGAGACGACTTGATACCAGGCCTGGACAAGATGAGATGCGAAATCGAGTTTTAAAATCATATTCTGATGTGAAATGTGGCACTATATTATTGGTGATCAGCTATCAAATGTGTGATGAGCATCACTTTATGACATTTGTTGCAAAAATCAAAGATTGAAAAATATGAGTTGTGAGTTAGACATGGATCACCCTGCAACGCAAATCATAAAAATTTGAATTTCTAAAAGAGTTGCGATCCAAAATGATGTCCTGTTCCTATAACAATGTTAGGTGTCTATGTAGTATATTTTGCTTGGAGTTCAAATACATTGGGCTGCCTGCACGGTGGGAGCTAATCCTCTATAGTTCCCTAGCAGTGCATTTAAGTAGTAGAGATTTTACATCTTAAAAACAAAATCTAATACCTCAGCTTTGTAGGGATCATGGTTTAGATCAGATTAAAAAAAATTGAAAAGAAAAAAAAGACAAATTTTGAGGTCTGATGAAGGCTTTTAAAATGGACGGCTCATGACCTCCAATTTTTTAACAAAGGAGATATTTGTGGATTGATGATGTGACTCTCCCTCAACTGTCAAATACTACAATAGGGAACTACAGAGAAAACACCCACTACAGAGGATCCGTTCTTGTGCAAGGCTGAGTTAAGAGTCCTAGGTGTTTTAAACTCTAACAAAAACATGCCACGTAAACACCTTACCTTTATTATAGGAATGGGACACCATTCTCAATCCTAACTTTTTCTAAAAATATTTTTAATTGATATATTTATCATAATTTAATGTACATTATTATTGTTATACATAGTAGAGTTTGTTGGTGCCTGCTGGTACAAAGTACGGACATTCTCTTTGGGATTAATGGGTAGAAGAAGAAAGATAATAAAATAGGAAGGGTATTCCTAAAAGAGATATTTACCCAACATGTCATAAATTTAAATAAAGGAGTTTAATTTGTTACCTAACATTTCTTGGAGTGGATCCTTGCCACATTAATTTATTGTATCAAAAAACATGACTTGATTACATAGGGTTATAAAAGGAAAAATTCTAAGAACTTTGAAGAAATTTAAAGAAAAAAAAAGAAGTTAATTTTCATTGTTGAATTTTAGTTTTAGATTTTGGAATTTGGTAGTCTTCCATTTTAAAAATCTTTGATCAACTTTAAACATGATTTTTTTTTTCTTTTTATGTGGATTTTTCCATGAAATCTAGAAGGCTGTGGCGTTGGATTTCCAATTTGATAATCCACATAGGCCCAACGACCCTTAGTAAAGTTTGAAATATTACTAAGTTAGTCGTGCTAGCTTGATTCATAAAATTAGGTTTGCTTGACAACAAATTTGACAAAGAAAGGGAGTTCTTGTAATAAAATTACAACATATGGGTTTGCTCGATAAATCTCTCTTCTTAAAAGGTAGAAAAGAGGAAAGACTATACAATTAAAAGTTACCCTCAAGATTCATAGTAATATTAAGAGTTGTCCTAGGGTGACTGCGTGGGACATTGCATCTATGGTTCTGTGTGCATCTCCACATTAACTCAGTGTCGAATGCAGTGTGTAGTCACTTTAGAAATTTTCTAATGTTAAATCTCATCCCCTCTTTATTTTTATATATATAAAAGGGGATAAAGAGAGTGGGATCCACCATATTGTGTTTAACTATATAAGTACCTATTTTATATCTCACAAATGGATAATAGTTTTGTGAACTTGGACTACTTGATCAATAATTTAACACAATGAGTGATTTTAACTATTTGATAATTTTTTATTTATTTTGATGAATATAAGTCAAATGTTAGTAAGATAATGTGTTCCATCATATAACAAATTAGTATAAAGACACTCCTTGTAATTCCCCCGCCTATGGGGTCATGTGGCCAATATTTACACTTTGCTTGGATTGAGAGACATGGAGAGAAGCTAGGAGAAACTAAATGAGTTTTTTTTTTTTTTTTTCATTTCTCTTGTTTAGATTGTTAAGTTGGGAGAGAAGAGAAGAGAAAAAACGTTGCGTCTTCCTTCTATTCAAAAGTGGATAGAAGAGGAGAGAAGCCCTTTAAAAATATTTTATAATTTCAACTCTGCCTCTCAAACTTTTTAAAGATATTTTAAAATTTCAAAGTTGTCCTAATTTCTCTTTTGTCTATCCAAACATGGTGAAGAGAAATTAAGTTTCTCTTCTCTTCTCACCTCTTAATGGATTTCTGTTCTCTTCATTTCTCTCAACCCAAACAAAGTGTAAGTTTAACTGAATTGTACGAGCCTTGAAGGCCATCTTCACAAAAATTGAATTAATTCATTTGGATGTATAGTTTAAATTGAAGATGACCTGACCAATTTAAGCAGAAAAGCCTCATTATATTTATAAGATGTACACAAGATTGGTGGGATTATTGAATAGTACAATATAATGTAAGAAAGAAACCCTTGGTTCACCACTTCTAAATGTATTGTACAAATTGATCCAATCCATCTAATGACCATCTATAATATCAATTGCATTGGTTTAGATCATATATTAATTATCATGCTCATTATCAACACAATCATGATTTGATGAAGTTAGGAACCCATTTGATTGGTCATGCTTGAAAGGTCCCTTAAGAATACATTATATAGTTCAACACTGATGGACTCTAATACAAAAGGTTCCTAAGACCTTCAATGAATACTTAAGATCAATAAGAGTTTCTGGACCAAGTACCAACCAATACTAAGTGTGTGTGTGTTTTTTTTTTCTTTCTCTAGGTAAGTGAGGATAATGGTAGTAGTTAGTGGGTGAAGGTGGGTTTTGAACCTAGGTCGTGATATCAGTCTGCATAGAATTTGACTGAACTTAG
Source organism: Akebia trifoliata (assembly GCF_017979445.1). Classification (NCBI taxonomy): domain Eukaryota; kingdom Viridiplantae; phylum Streptophyta; class Magnoliopsida; order Ranunculales; family Lardizabalaceae; genus Akebia; species Akebia trifoliata. Next base: position 1,160,821 of record NC_141387.1, read on the forward strand.
CAGGCACCTTATATGAGAAGTATACCTAACATATATGCATTTTAATGTGACTTTGGGCTATATATAAGCCTAGGGCAATTCTCACCTTACACACTGATTTTGTGAGAATGAGTTAAGCTGGTTTTGTGATAGACCACCATGGCTGATATTAATGTGAGCGATAGTTCAACATCGTTTGGGTATCATGATCTTGGGCTATATGTAAACCTAAGGTAATCCTCATCTTACAAGCCGATTTTGTGATAGACCATCATGGCAGATATTAATGTGAGCGATAGTCCCACATTGCCTAGGTATATATAAACCTAGGGCAATTCTCATATTGTCTGAGTATCATCACCTTACAAAGTCATGATACCTAGGCGATGTGAGACTATCACTCATAAAAAATCAACATATTTCAACAATTTTAACCCATATAAGATAAAATGCTTTGTCTAGAATATTGTCAAAAGAACGTTACCCTATAAAATATATATATATTTTCTCAATATTTGGATATTGTTGTAGAACCGTTGAGCTCCATGTGATAAAATCCTTAGTTTTTCTATTTTGAATAAGCAAGCAGGAGGTTTAAATTAAAGGATATTTTTACCCCAACCCACAGTTGAGGCTCTTGAACAAACAGACGGTTGGATTAAGAGGAAAATCACAAAACTCCTAAAGATCAATATTAGTCTTCTAGAGATCAGTTCAGTTTTTCTAGGTATACATTTTTATTACAAGTATCTCAATCGTCTGATTGATGGAAAGCCTCAACTAATGTTTTCTTCTATTAAAAAAAAATAGTGTTCATGAATTTTGGAGTATATTACTACTTATCACGAAGTATGGAATCCGAAGTAGACCCATAGCATGCATCTCCCATAAGCCTGGTTTTAAAACTCGTTTTGACGTCTCATCCATGAATGAGACCGAGTCCTCTTGGATGAGATATTCAATTTATTTGAATAATTATCTTGCATGAGATTTAAAAAACAATGCCTTAGAATTAGAACAAACCATGTCTTTGAGATGACTTGCCAATTGATCTCGGATGAGATTTAAAACCATGCCCATAAGAGCTCTTCTCAGATTAATAGGAAGAGATGATAAGGATTGAAAGACTATGGCATCTATTTCTGGAAGCAAAGAAGGCTAAAAGCATCAACAAATGTACTTTCTTCTCTAAAAATGTGAGAGACTTGTTCAATCTTGCAAAAATTTCTTCCATCTCAGTCAAATAAATCATCTTCCTAGACCAAACCAAGATAGTCTGCCTTATATTCGACCAAACAATTTCATTTTTGTACATATATAAGGATTTTCCAAACACACTCCATTTAATCCGTTTTCTTACGTCTCTAATCTTTAGTTCTCAAATCATTTGACGTGTTGTCCATGAACAAGACTGAGTCATCTCGTTCAACAATGAGACAATAGACAGACTTTTGAGCATGGCAAGACGAATTGTCTTAGTCTTGGAGAGATTTAAAACTAAGTGAGTGAATTCGACTTTTTCTCATAGATTTGTCTGCTAATCTCATTTCACCACCACCACCAACACTCGGCAAAATAAAACAAAAATCAAATAATCCTTTCCCTCATCCCTCATAAAGTCCATGATTATGAATTCTCAAATAAGGGGTGAATTTGAGAATGAAAAGAAAACAGAATGAAATAAGAAAAGAAATGAGATCATACGATTCACGTCACACCATGATGGCATAAAAGATGATAAATCAACTTCCTAGAAGATTTGAACCTGGAACAAAAGTTAACCAGTATACGATTGGGATTTTATTCAAGACTGTGTCAAATGAAAAAGACAAATTTTGATGGAATTTTCTTACTCTGGACCACGACTATTAAAAATATCCATTGACTCCAAATTTAAAAGAGAAATTTATAGAATGATTTGATAGCGAAAACTATGTCCCTAGTACTGTCCCAAATTGTGATCCTTGTTCAAAGTATTTATAAATCATTATTATTACTAAATAAATTATCCAATATTAGTGAGGAATAAGCCAACTCGACTTGGGTTGAGCATTTACTGCCCGAGGTCCGGTTGGGCACGGGCACATATTAGTGTTTGTCAAGTGTGAGTTGGGCATGAGTTGATCCCCAACCCAATCCAACCCAACCCAACCCAACCCAACCCGCCCGAGTTGCAGCCCTACATCCACCCCAGATCCAAATGGTCCTCGGTCTAAATTCAGATCGAAAAGCTTATGAAATCACGATTCTTACGTTGCTCGAAACAAATCAATCCATAATCGATTTTAGATCAATCAAAAGTCTAGGTACAACTCAAACTTTGTTACCAAACACCTACCATACGTACTTAATCTAAAACAATACCTCCTTTGTAAATTTAAGTAAACAATAAGGATATTTATGTCTATTTACCTTAACATGCATATTTTCCATGTTTCCTCAGAGAAGAAATAAGAAGAGAGAGAAAGAGACAGAGAAGAGAGAGACAGGAGAAAACCAAAACCAAAGCTGAAAACCAAAACAGAAGGTAAAAGAGCTTTAAATTCTTTCCTACATTCTCGCTTCGGTTTTGTCTCGGTTATTTTTATAGATTCTTATAGTTTCTGAGAACAAGAACCAAACCCTAAACTATACAAAAACAAAGATCTCAATTCAGCTCTGTTTCAAATCTTTTCCAAGTATGTGTGTATAAAGAGAGATTATTATTATTAGATTTTGTTTTTTAAGTTTCTGTAATTATTTCTGGTAATGGGTTTTGTTTATTAATCTCAAATTTGTGTATTTTGATGATTTAGGGTTCTGGGTATAGCTTGTTATTGGATTATCTATCTTTCTTTCTTTTTTATTTTTGTTGTTTTATAGATGTTGATTTTGTTTATCAAATATTTCACCATTTTTTGGCTAATTTTGATATCTGTTTTTCAATTTTCAGGTATCTCTTATTCTCTGTTGATAATCTGAACCAATTGTTTCATGCCATTCTCTTATTGATTGGTAATGCGTCCAAATTACGAATCTTCTTACTTTAGTTGCTAAATTTTGCATTTTTATTGGTTTGTCAAGTGGGGTTTTGGGTGCTTTAGTGGGTTTCAAATTCAATTTTGTTTATTTTTCTTTTTCATTTGGTTTATGGATTGATTGGGATGTTAAAGGTGGACCACCTCCATCAAGACTTCAGAAGTGTTACCAGACACACACTTAGCCTTATGTGTGGATTTTGGCCTAGACAATAAAAAACATTCTCGAATAAATTCAATATTTCGTTGTAGTCTCGGCCGAAACTGGAATGTTCTGCAAAAACATTCTGGAATGGAACGGAACTTTAAATCATGTTTGAATTATGTTCACATGTTGCAGATATAGTTTTTCTACTAATTATAACTTATATGTGTGACACATTTTATTTATTCTAGGCATAGACCTTGGAAATTATCTTGTATTTTAATTTATGTTTGGAAGAAAGTTGGAAGTGTTGATCTTTAGAGATTATTGTGCAGGGAGAGATGGTAGATTTCCAATAAATAAAGACACTTTCTTTCTTAGACCATTTTGGAAATTAGATATGAAGGGATGAATCTCACATCTCCAACTTTCTTTCTTCCTGTACCTAAGTATACTCTCTGTGAAAAAATAGTTCTTGATCATCATAATCGTTCAACCTTTTCCCAACCTTTTGGGTTTGCTATATAAATGATGTTTTTCTATTTGATTCCTTTCAGGGGGCATTATTTGTGTAAACGCTTGATATTTTTTCTTAATTATTTACGACATTGCTGCACTTTTTTTTTTTTTTTTGGTTTCTTTTATTGTTATTCATGTTGCGGGCTGAGTGATTATAACTCTAATATTTTTTTTTTCCTTATTTTAACTGCATGGATTTAGAGCAGCTTGGCTTCTTAACTTACATATGATTTAAAGTTCTTTGTTGTTTGTGATCTTATTTGCAGAGAATGAAATGATACACTGATGTACATGCCAACATACTGCAAAGTGAGATAATGGCTGTTGATACTCATATTACAACAAGACATTTTGATGATAGCGATGACGATGACGAACCCATTGTTTTCAAAAGGAGTAACATAACATCTAAGCAAAAACAGTTGAACTTGGAAATAAAGAAGCCATCATTTCAAAGGCATGATGGATCATCAGGGAAGCATGTTGCCAACTCATTTTCTCCCAAGAATCAAAAGTCAAGTTTAGAAAAGGGTAAGACGGTTCTATCTACAAAGACATCAGAGGTGAAGTCAAGTGTAGTGAATTCAAATGCATCAACTTCAGTAACTGACAAGTCAAAACATTCTTCAGAAAAAAATTTGGCCGTTAATGATAGAGAGAAGAAGCCTTTGAATAAGTCTCCCATTGAACCAAATGCTGATTCTGACGATGATAAACCACTGAGTGCTAGAATTTTTGCAGCTTCTACATCATTGCCAAGGAACAACTCTACCCATGTTTCAGAGGGTCTCAGTGTTAAGAAATCATCTGAAGATTCAGAAGACGAGATTCCTTTTTCATTAAGATTCAAGTTCAAATCTGGTGCCGGGTCATCTTCTGGGAAGTTCTATGACTCTAATGAAGAGAAACCGCTTGCTTCTAAGATTCAGCAAAATGGTTCCATCAAGGGGGGTAACGAACTGGTGAAGTCCCCTAAAGTTTTGAACAAGAGAACTCTAAGCAATGCCAATCCTTCTGTTCAGTTTCCAATAAAAAAGCAAAAACTTTCAGATATACCTGTCCAAGGCAAAATTGGGCAAGCCCATGTGAAAGCAGAACCAAAGATAGAAATGATGATGATGATGATGTCCCTCTTTCCCAGAGAATGAAGTCAGTCACATCAGATAGTAAATCTCAATCTACAAAGAAGACAACGAAAGTTTTTTTTGATAAGCAGAAGACAACAAAAGTTGTTTCCTCTTCATTCAAAAAAACAACCATGAAGTCGAAGAAAATGATGAAGAATTCCAAATACTCTAAGTCTTCAAAAGTGCCACCTAGCTTCGGTGAAGGGAAGAAATGGAGTACCTTGGAGCACAATGGTGTCATTTTCCCTCCTCCATATAAGTCCCATGGAGTGAAGATGCTCTACAATGGGCAGCCGGTTGATTTAACTCCTGAACAAGAGGAGGTGGTGCTCAGGATTTTTATATGGTTGTTGATTAATTATAATATATCATTTTGCATCTCTTTGTTCATGTGATTGGAGTGGCGGTGTGAGCCCCAAACTCTTAACCAAAAATTCATGATTAATTATTTGTTCCAATTTCTTTGATGCAGGTTGCAACTATGTTTGCTGTGATGAAAGACACAGAGTACGCAACCAAGCCAAGATTTATAGAGAACTTCATGAATGATTGGAGGCTGATACTTGGGAAAAACCATATAATTAAGAAATTTGAGCTATGCGATTTTACTCCAATCTACGAATGGCATCTAAATGAGAAGGAGAAGAAAAAACAAATGAGTACAGAAGTTAGTTCAATTACTTTAGTTCTTGATAAAATGCTATTTAGATTTTAGAATATCTTAACCAAGTAGTTATGGTTCACGCAGGAGAAGAAGGCTCTGAAAGATGAGAAGTTGAAACAGGAGGAAAAGTACATGTGGGCTATTGTTGATGGTGTTAAAGAGAAGGTTACCACTTACATGGCTTTTCTATATAAAGTTTTGTGGATTTCAGGGTTTTGGTTTGTTACTGTTGGTCTGGCACTATGTGTTCTCTATTATACTTAGTATGACATAAATTTGAGGTTGATATTTTTTTCTTGGATACACTTATGATGATCTTAAATATTAGATTTGATTCTATGAATATCTTCAATTTTTTTAATGCTCTATAGACAAGCTATAAAAGTAATCTGTTTTTTTTTTTTCCTTTGTGTATGCTATGTGAGAGCTATGGTTTGTTGCATAGGCTTTTGACAAATGTTCTTGTCAAAAATTATTTATCACTTAATCTCAAAGCTGCATAGCCCTGTTGTCTTTTCTATTTTTTTTTTATCATTTTGTTTGATAGGTAAAGATGAATTTTATTAGAGAAAGGTCACTGCCCAAAGATACAAGACAACAGCCCAAAATAGGTAGCTAGAGTCTGACTAGAAAAAAGAAGATTCAGGAAAAGCTGATTTTTTGTGAGGGTCTCCATGATGAGAAGATCATCTTCACAAAAAATGGGCCTTTGTTTCATCTTCACATGGGCCCAATGAGCATGTCATTTAAAGTATCAAATTTGGTGTTTCATAATATCCCAGCATATATCAATTCAGTTATTAGTGACATAAACGCTTTGTGTATTGTCATTCTTGTTCGTATAAGTTCTGTATTTTCTCATTAATCTCAAATCATTTGTGCTTACTTTTTAATAACTATGTCAATCTCAGGTTGGGAACTTCAGAGTTGAGCCACCTGGGCTGTTCCGCGGTCGTGGAGAACATCCCAAGGTTCTCTTAGATTATAAATAATTTAGAAAGTTGGATAAATTCTTAGAAATGTGATTGCTAGAGTTGGTATCCTGGAAACCTTTTCTATGCTTCAGAGGTTACGTATTTATGGGTGGTTGGGTTTTTTGGTGTCAGATGGGGAAGCTGAAAAGACGCATTCGTCCAAGTGATATTACAATAAATATAGGAAAGGATGCTCCAATTCCAGAATGTCCAATCCCTGGACAAAGGTTCTTTAATTCTAACCTCAGAGAGTGCATCCCAGATGTGTTTGAGATGTTAAATAAGGATTAAGTGCTAGTAGTTGTCTTATGTGTTTTGAAACTTTTGTGGGCTTTCTTCAGGTGGAAAGAAGTAAAGCATGACAATACCGTTACATGGTTAGCATTTTGGAATGATCCAATCAATCCAAAAGAATTCAAGTATGTTTTCTTGGCAGCCAGCAGTTCATTGAAAGGGCAAAGTGACAGAGAGAAATACGAGAAAGCGAGGATGCTGAAGGTAAACTATGTAGTTCCATTTATCTGCTTATTATAAATTTTGAGTAGCGTAATCCATATAAACATCGTATTTTTCCAGACATCTAATAGCTGTCACCCAATTTTTATGCAGGATTACATACATGATATTAGAGCAACGTACACAAAGGATTTTGCAAGTAAAGATATTACAAAGCGGCAAATAGCAGTCGCAACATACCTTATTGATAAGTTAGCCCTTAGAGCAGGCAATGAGAAGGTAACCTATATTTGGGCGTGCTTCAACTAATTAATTGTGGGAATTTTCGATTCCAATTCATTTTTTTAAACATTATCTGGCTTATTTGTTAATTCAATTATTTAGATATATTTATTGACCTTTTTGTGATTTGAGTTTCAACGTCTTACGTACTCTATGGTCATGTTCATGAGAATGCTGGCATGTGACAAGTCTATGCTAAAGTGAGCTAGTTATGGTTCACTATTTATTCGAATTAATCACATTTTAGAATGTCCTGAAATATTATATGCAGAAAGCCATTGAAATTGCCTGTATAATAATATTATAAAGTACTTGAAGCCATATTGAATTAATACCTAGAGGTAAACTTAGTTACAGCTTGTGTTCATGGAAGCTCAAATTTTAAAAATATTTGGTTCTGTTGAGCCTATCTGATGTAGTTCACACACCTATGTCAACATGGGTTCCTTGGGAGAATTGGAAGGTATATCTAAATTCTAATTACTCTCTTGCCTTTGGTCACCAATTCTTATGGAAACTGTATGTATTCTCATAAAATTTAGACATTCTAGATACAGTTGCTATGATCTACTATAATATTTGTTTTATTTTTACTATAATATATGTTGTAAGTATAATAAATTCCCCACTTAGCTAACATGTAATCAAACGTGTTTAGTTTAGCTAATTGTATTTTGCAGGATGATGATGAGGCTGATACAGTTGGATGTTGCACGCTGAAAGTGGAAAATGTTGAGTTAGTCCTTCCAAATAAATTACAGGTATATCAGAGTCTATTTTCAGTTAATTCATCACCCTTCTTGGTTATCTTTTTTAGGCAACAATGTTTGAGCTCCTATTTTTCTTTATCATCCAGTTTGATTTCCTTGGTAAAGATTCCATTAGATACTTCAACACCGTTGAGGTTGAGCTTCCCGTGTATAAAGCAATTGGACAATTCAAAAGTGGTGAGTATACAGCTCCTAGGTGTTTCTAATGGAATCTTTCTGTCTTTTGACACGAGAGAAGGGCCCATGATATCTTCCTCTTTATTTTTTCAGGAAAAAGTGAAGGAGATGATCTTTTTGACAAGCTGGATACTAGTAAACTGAATGCTCATCTGAAGGAACTTATGCCTGGCCTCACAGCAAAAGTTTTCCGTACATACAATGCATCTATCACTTTGGATGAGATGGTATGACACAAATTGGGGATTTTTATTTTTTATTTTTTTTTATATTTCCTAGTATTACCACTCATCCATCTCAACATCGTCATCTATGCTATTCTTTCTTAACAAACAAATGTTCAGCTCAATAAAGCATGTCTGCTCCTATTTCTGTATTGTAAAATGAAAGAAATATATTATAATAAGTAAAAAAGACTTCCCATACAAATTGAGTTATGCAATAAATTAAAGTTTTAAATAATTTATAATATGCATCCGGAGAAGTGTTTAACAACTTCACAATGTATGAAGGATAGAGCACATCACTCTTTAGAAATCAAATTTTTTTATACGAAATCATTAGAGGGGGACAGTATTATTACTGTCAAATGTGTCTGGAAATTGGTGTTGACACAAGAAAAGTGCACAACTATTGCATTATTTGATTAGATTTAATTCGTCAAAACAGAAAAATGTTTATAATTTAGGGTCAAGCATCTCAGAGGGAAATTATGTTGAACGTACATAGTTATTCTATATAATTCTCATTTCTTGGCCTGGGAAATTAAATATTGAACTTAATTGTTTACACCTTCTTTCTCAGAGTTTTGACTTGATGTATGGCAGTTGAATAGAGAAACCAAGGACGGTGAAGTTGCTGAGAAAATTGTTATTTATCAGCATGCAAACAAGGAGGTAATTATGGTTTCTTGGTTGTTAGAATGTGATCTTGAATCAATTTTGGTTTAGCTTCCACTCATGAACCATTGTTATTTTATAGGTTGCAATTATATGCAATCATCAACGTAGTGTCTCGAAGTCCCACAGTGCACAAATGTCAAGGTTGAGTGAGAAGATGGATGAGTTGAAGGTAATTACCATTCTACCCTTTATATACGTAGGACTCCGAAGGTATTCATGGGTAAGAGACCATATGAAGAAAGGGCCTACAGTTTCATGTTATTGAAACTGACATATCTTCATGGTGTGCATAGGCTGTGTTGGATGAACTGAAAACTGACCTGGTGAGAGCAAAGAAAGGGAAGCCCCCGTTAAACGACGCTGATGGGAAGCCTAAGAAGAACTTGACCCCTGAAGCGTAATAGGATTTGTTTTTTTCCTGAGCCCATTATACATCTCATGTATTTGCTGCCTTATTCTCACCAACTCCCATTTAATTAACAGGTTAGAGAGAAAGATTGCTCAAACCAATGTGAAGATTGAGAAGATGGAACGGGATATGAAAACCAAAGAGGATCTGAAGACTGTGGCATTGGGCACATCGAAAATCAACTATCTCGATCCTAGGATATCAGTTGCTTGGTGCAAACGCCATGAAGTTCCCATCGAGAAGGTGAACCCTTTTTTTTTTTTAAATGTTGCAATTGACACGTATAAACTATACATTGGTCGAATAACTCAACCCGAATAGCCTCACTTTGGGTGGTGGTGTTTATATATTTATTTATTTTTAATTCTTTGGCAGATATTCAATAAGTCTCTTCTAGCGAAGTTTGCTTGGGCAATGGATGTCGATCCCATCTTCAGATTCTGATTTTGGTAAAACTGAGCTTGCCTTACACAAGTTGTACCTTTTCTCCTTGAGATCTTCATTGTTTAATTTTTTTCCCACGAACTGAAAGTTCAATGATGAATGTGCATTCTATCAAGTAATCGATCGGGAATGCACTCCCCCTCCTCGGCCCCAATTCCTTTATTCTACTTGAAAGGTGGCAAGAAGCCTTGGCAAAAGAGGGTTGAAACATTTTCGAAAGTGTATTAGTCACATTTCAAATGTTTTAAGACATCGACAATGTTTGAGCACAAAACATTTGTGTTTATGGTTTCTGCTTCCTCGATACAAGGATACTTGAAATTTCATGAAATAAAGAATTGAAATGGAGGATCTGTTTAGCAATTAAAATAGATCTCCTATGCTGGGTCTAGTTGTCTTTGCATTGAGCTTTTTTATTTTTATAAATCAGGGGAATGGGCCACCATTGATGTGTCCTGCCCTGGTTAAGTATTAATAATTTAAAATCTGACTTGATCAGATAATTCTTATATATGATAAGAGTGGATGGTGTTGATGCCCTGATTGGGTGTTTTTTTATCAGTTGCCTCTTGCGTCATAATCTTAATATATATGGCTTAAAAGTTTCAGATTGGGCTGATTTTTTGTGAGGAAAAGATCAACGTAATCTAAAACGTCTAAGTCCATCAAAAGTGGTTTACAAATTACCGTTTAAAAATCAACGGGTGAGGCACAATTCTAATCACTTTTCAGTTTCTAATATATGCATCTCTTGGTTAAAGGAGCCGTTCAATGAGTATTGAGCATAATTGCCCGGGCCTCCCACTGAAAAGTGAGAGATCTTGGGTTTAAGCTCTCTTGTTGGTCACTCACAAGGATTTATCCTGACTTACGTGGTATATGTGACCATGTGGTTTGTGGGCTGGATTAACCGGGGGATTTGGGTGAGATATGATGCTTTAAGAGGATGGTGTGCGAGGTTGAACCTATGGGTTTGGACATCCCTATTACTAAACAAGAAAGTTAAGAAGGTTCTCTCTCTTTTTCATAAAGAAGAAACCTCTTTGTGGGCATCAAAATTTTAAGAAGACGCTTACAAATTTATAAATCAAAATAAATTCTTAAAAGTCATATATAGGCTTACAAATCCAAAAGGGGCCTGTTAATTGGGATATATCTTCTAAAGTTAGGGGTTTGGGTTTTCACAAATAAAGTTCATGATTTAAACAAAATCAAGTGATCCATATATTAAGTATTGGGCCCTATACCTAAACAAATGAGGTTGACCCACTAATAATCCATAGAATTCTTAAAATTGGATTTGGACAAATTTAACTTTTAAATTAATCAATTCGATCTTTTAAGTCAAGAGAATAGTTGGAAAGGTATTCTGACTTAAGTCTATAAATACCAAAGTCTTCTTTATTTGAAGATGAAATGGATAATTTTCTCTCAAAAGACAGAAACTCTCTTTTTAGAGAAGAAGAACCTCTCAAGCTCTCCTTAAGAGATGAAGCAAAGTTTTTCAAGAGACTTGGATTTTGATTCAAGAGAAGATCAAGCTCAAAAGTCCTTCAGAAATTAAGAAATTATTTTCAATTGATAACATGTGAAGTCCGAAAAGAAGAAAATCTACATAAATCTCTACAAAAGATTAAGTACAAAAGCCCTTCTTCAAAAGTCACAAAATCAATCTCAACCGATAAAATGTGAAATCCGGAGAGAAGAAAATCTACATAAACTTCTATAGAAGATCAAACTCAAAAGTCTTTATTCAAAAGTCAAAAAATCATTCTCAACTGATAAAGTGCGTAGTCCAAAGAGAAGAAAATCCATAGAAGTTTCTATAGAAAATCAAACATAAGTAAAGTCACCATCAAAGCAACATTCTCAACTGATCATGCGCGAAGTCCAGAGAGAATAAAACTACATACATGTCACCACTATTTTTATACTTGACTGTTAATCAGAGAAAAACATTGAGATCTGTATCTCCTTTTGATTAAAATCAATAAAATCATTTGTAATCTTATTTCACGAATCCCGAGGTTATCTGTAAAATTTATTGTCAACACTCCTCTCTCTAAAAGACAAGTGAAAAAAATTAGTTTTGTATGTGTGTGTGTGGAGTGCATTCGTACCAATCAGGTGCATGGGGGGGGGGGGGGTTTACTTGATGAGGTGGAGTTGATTTTAGATGATCAACAACTAATAACTCCCTAATATTATCAATAATTTAGATCGTGTACTTCAAAGGACTGCCCATGATTAGTAGTTCATTGTACAACAAATTAACTCGAGTATGATTTAGAATATACACTTAATAGGTCATTGATCATGACCTAAAAGTACGATTTTAAGGCTCAATTATACAAGACCTTAGCACATTTTATCTAATTAAATCACCATTTTAACCTAATTTATTGCTTAGGCCCATATAATAATTAGTTTATTTGATTTCAATTAAATTGCGGGCCTAGTGAAACTAATTTGTTAATTATTTTTAAGTCTAAATATTCTCAAGATCATGATAGAAGAATCAATATTAGTCAGCAGGTGGAAAATACTTTAGAGACCAAGACATTGCTCTAGCCCAAAGTTGAAAATCAAAAGCTCCAATAAGGCAACAACGCTGGTAGGCTTACCAACGGCGCTAGATTCTCATGGAATTACATGTTTGAGTGGCGCTGACTTGACCCTCTCGTTAGAAGTTATGTAATTAGGGTTAGGACTTTTTGAGAACAAAGAAACCCTAATTTTGTTTTATTTAAAGGGCCTAGACCCTTTGTTTCAAGGTACTTTTGGGAGAAAATTGTAAGTCAAAGAATTAGATTTTATTTTCTTTAGTTTTATTTTATTTTCTATAATTAGATAAAGGCTTTGTACAAAATGAATAAAGATTCAAGAAAGATCGTTTCTTTTACAGTTATTTCTAAGTTCCTATTATTTTCACTTACCTTCTTTTATTTTTTACATTCCTATGAATTTGCGATGACTCGTACTTAATCCCTCCATTAGAGAGGATGATGAATCCGAAGAGAAAGATGATGTTGTTATCATTGCATCTATTTTTTCCAGTACTTGGCTCTACTTATTAATTATTTCACCAAAAAATAAAATTTTGTAATTAACTAACCCTAACAATGATAATTCATACTTAGATAAGTTCAAGATGGATTATGCATGACATGGGTAGATGATTATTAGGGTTTCTTTACTTTGTAAAATATTGCTTCAAGAGTCAAATAATCATAGATTTTAAAAGTTCTATTTTCCAATCTATGTGCATTTAGTTGCTAATTGGATCAAGACAAAATTAGGAATTAAATTGGTGTCTTGATTATAATATCTCTTGTGAAAGGTAGAATCATCATCTCTAATGCTTTAATTATTTTGTTTTTCAATCTTTCTTTTCTAAGTTATTTTTAATCTCTAAAAAAGATTTACCAATCCCTTTTAATTTTGATTTTAATTTATAGTTTGATTTTGAAAAATAAGTAGAATATTTTCTTGATTTCATCAACTTACATGCCTTCCATTGGGTTCGACCTTTGTTTGTCCTAGCTAAATAAGGTAATATAGATTTCTTTACTAAGTTTAAAGACAATACAAAAAGAACTTCACTAGTTATTTAAAAATGAATCGTGATAATATGAGACTCTTTGTACGGTCCTTTCACAGCACAGTAGATCCATTGCTTTAGGATACACAAGGACAAATGTTTATGGTTTTGTACGATTCTGTGAAAGGGAACGTACAAAAAAATAACGTCAGATTATCACGACTACTTTTTAAAAACTCAACCAAAAAAACATAGAGACTTAAAGTGGGTCAAATTATTAATTTATGATAAACTTCCTGATGGATGCACGCCAATTAGAACGTTCAATAAGTCTTACCGGAATTGACTCTGTCTCAATAGAATCTCATCATCCATACATAACAAATGGTATGTTATATTCATACCATAACATAGGAACAATAAGAGCTCAAATTCTTATCGATACTGGAATTCATTAGGAAAAAATAGATATATGGAACAATGGTATTATATACCTCGTGATGCGTCTTATGCAACACTTATAATGGATAATGTCATTTGTAGTTGAAGGTAAGTCTTTGTCCATTGAATTCTAGACGTCAATCAGTCCCCACTCTATACAGGATCAAAGAAAAATTGAGATTCAAAAGCATGATATTAGAGGGCTATTTTGTCTTTCACTTCGTTCTCGAGATAGCTATGACATCACCACCATTGGATCTACTATCAAGATCAAAACAGTTTTCTTCCTACCCTTGACTTTCAACTTGTCCATTCTCAAACTTATCCTTCAAAAAGCCAGTATCTTGGGCCCACCTACAACCCTCATCTTTTGGACCTACCATAGGACATAGGATAATACATGGTGGCTTTTCTGTATTTTACTCCTTTAATATTTTGAGATTGAGTCGTGTTGGAGTGACATTCAAATTGACATCATTTCACACATTGCTGATATAGATGTGTGTACAAGCATTTTCCTTTGAGATTTGGTTTTCACGTAAATCAAAGACTAATAATAGGGTAAATTACCATTTCGTTAGCTGAATTTAATTACGATTCTAGCAAACTGTTCATTTTAATTATCGAAACGTGAACGTGCGAAATTGCAGGTTTTTCAAGTAATGAGATAGCAGGTTTAAAATGACAACTCACTAGTTTTTTTGTTGTACCTACGAAATTATCACTTTAAACCTGTGTAATTGTAACCTCTGATATCATTACTGTTCATATTTTGGTAATTAAAATGAACAGTGAGTCTGAATCTTAATTCATCAAAAGGAGAATATAAAGAAAATAAAGAACAAATAAAAAAACACATATTTATGTGATTGGCAATAATTCATAGTCTATGAATAGATTCGATCTTCTTCTTCACTTTGAGATACACAAGTTTTAGTCCCAAACCCAAGTCTTGGAATCCTTTGAACACTTTTCTCCATTTATGAAAAAAAAATTATTCATTTAAGATCTTTCAAAATGTATTTTAAAGATCTTAATGAGTTTTATAATTTCAGTTACTAATTAATTTTTTCTATGTTACAATGTTGTTGAGAGCCATACTCATGAGCCCACCGCCTATAGTCATGCTCATGTATCACATTCTCTCTCTCTCTTAAAACTATACTAGATTTTACTACAAGAAGCAAGGAAATTAACTATTTCAAAAGATTAAAAAGCAGAATTCAAAATCTTTATAATTCCAAAACTACAAACCAAAATGCAATAAATTGTATTAGATATTAGTGAGATTAATATTTCTCAAGAGACGGTATATAAGATTCAGAAGCTAGTTTTCTCCCTTAAGGAAAAAAAAAAGAGCTTCTACAGATTCATAGAATTTACATTAGTACTTGATAAAAAAGAAAAAAAAAGATGTATATGAAAGGTGAAGACATCTGTTGTTCATTTAACAGCTTGCAGCCTCAATCCTTGACAGCAAATCTTGATACCAATGCATTCTTGTGAAGAGAGGACATAAACTCGTGTGTCATATCTGACGCACTCTAAAATGGCCACTCTCTCCCTCACTTTATCTATAAATAGGGGAAGAGAGTACATTGCACTTCCCATGCATCCCATCTCTTTATCAACAAATACTTACTTTTATATATAGTGTTGTACGTAGTTAATACTTCTTCTTGTAAGGAAATGGCTTCTTCTAAGGTTTTTCTTCTTCTTGGTGTTCTCTTAGCTGTTGTTCTCTTCATCTCCTCTGAAGTGGCAGCTAGGGATGTAGCTGAGACTTCTAAAGGAGGTGAGTTTAGGAATCCATATATCATTTTTTCTTAAATCTAGGTTTTATTACTAGTAAATAGTGCATGGGTTAACCCACCCATAGGTTGAACTGTGGGTTAGGCGCACGTCACGGGTTCGATTTTCCTCTTGGGTTTTTCTCATGATTTAACTGGGGGACCATGACGGTGGGTTGCTGTGGTAGTCCTCCCCGAGATTAGTTGTGGTGCACGCAAGTTGGCCCGGACACTCGGTTATTAAAAAAAAAAAAATAGTGCATGGGTTAAGCTAATTAAGCTTTTATTTCCATCATGCGAGGGATGATATTATGGTGCAAATCTCTTCCCCATATGTAGCACCTTGGGACATTACTAACCATGAGATTATTGTTATTATTATTGGAAGCTGAGGTATTTGGGCCTCTTAAAGCACCCGACAAATCCTCGGGATACGTGTAATTCCCTCTCCAAATTTGCTCCATAATTTCTGGGATAAATCCCTGAGGGTGGTAACTAAAGGGGGATTCGAACTCAAAACCTCCACCTCTTGAGGTGTGGTCTTGGTAATTATTATTACTATTTTGGAAGGTCATAGTCTTTTGAAGTTCCATGCACACGTAGAGCTTTGTCTATAGGTGAGTACCCATCAAGACAGAAAAACACCACAGTCCTCTAGTGTAAATGGGTTAGATTTGATTAATTTAACCAAAAAAAAAAAAAAACTTTTTTTTTACATGATCTACAATTTCAACGGTGTGTTTCTATTGTCTTGCTGACATGGCCCTATCTTAATCGTCCAAAAGAGCGTGATACAGAGGATCCACTCCCTTTGTATTAAATATCATGCTCCAATATTCTTGATGGGTGTTCTATCAAAATGGTCCCGTATTTTATGAAAATTACAATCCAACCCCATGAAATATCTAATAAGAGGCTTGCTACAATGACTCGGAATAATAGTCGAAGTAGTATCCATGTGGCCATATTTGAAATGTGGGTGGAGTCCAGATCGTATGCACCCATCCCACACCACAATATGGAAGCAGATCTTTTGTAGCACAAGGTTCTTGTAGCATATTTTCAACCATTGAAAGAGCACCACATTAGCGATAAAATTAGATTTTACAGCTTAAAATATGGGGAGTTCAGTAGCTAGCCGTTCATTTTTAAAGAGATGAATCTGCACAAAAAAAAACTTATTTTTTTTTATTTTTATTTTTTTAATCAGATTTAAGTCATGATCAAGAGGCTGAGATGTTAATTTTTTTTAAAAAAATACCTCTCTCTCTCTCTCATCTTTTGAAAGTGTGCTACATGATTGCTACAAGAACCGTGTGCTGCAGAGGATCCGCTTCCCCTTAAGACATGCCCCATAAACCACAATTCAAGAAAATTTTAAAAAGGAGATATTCTAAGTATTAAATCCTTGAATTGTGACTTACGTGGTATGTGTGTGGAGGCGTGGGAGGAGGGTTTCAATCCCCCCGGGTGTATAAGATCTGGAATCTTGTATCATAACTACCCCCATCCCCAAAATAAAAAATCATATTTTCTTGGCTAGAACTAAACATTGGAATTTTAGAAAGAATCTACTTTAACTTGAAAATATTTCCTTGCAAAACTATTTATACCCTTGAAGTTTTATTTTGAGGATGGTAATTCCCTTATTTGTTTGAGTCACAATCCAGAGTAGTGTCCCGTTCCTATAGTAACAAACAGTGTCTACGTGGCATTTTTTAGTTGGAGATTAAACACATTAGGGTGCGTGCTACGTAAAAAAAGGGCTTGTTTAGGATCCCGATGTACCTTTTTAAAGCCCAACCAAAACGTGACACATAGAAACCATACCTATTTGTTTAGTTAATGACTAATATACCCTCCATAATGCTTTTAGGATACTAAATCAATGACCCAATAAACAATCGAAGTTTTAATATAATTACCAACATGTCAATGAAATAGTATTCTATTTTCCTAAAAAGAGACCTTACGGCACTATAAATGATTCAAAGAGAAGTGCTTCTAAAGAAGTACATATTACGGAGTTCACGAACAAGGCCATGCTGATTTCATCTTGTAGTAATAGCTCTGATGTTTTTTATTCCAAATAAGCCCTTCTAATACATGTGCGTTTGCACATGCCACCTTCTAGTTACCAAAATAATCAATTTGCATCATAATTCTTACATAAGTTATTCAAAGAGAAGTGCTTCAAAAGAAGCACTTTTGCTTTTGCAAGACCTATCGAGTTCCCCAATGAGGCCATGGTGATTTCATTTTGTACTCTGGTGTTTTTGGTTCCAGAGGAGGTGAGCAATGAAGCAGTATATCCTGAACAAGGAGGTGGTGGGGGTCATTGCAGATGCTGCCACTGGGGCAGGAACGGGTGCTCGAGGCGTTGTTGCAAAGATCCGGAAGGAAGTGAGTTTTCGAATCTATATTTCCATCAAGTGGTGAAAATGGCTTCTGAAAATCTGTTGGCATGAACCCATGGTAGACCATAACACTAAATACCATATTTTTTTTTCTTGATGGGTGTTTTAATGGAAACGGATGATTGTTTTGCTAAAATTAATAATGACGGAAATAATCGGACTTTTAATATGACTACCAATATGTCATTAACAAAAAAGATAAAAAATCTGTATCCTAAAACAGCACCTCGAGACATTATTATCAAACTTATTAATCTTGCAACCGCGATTCTTATGTAAGTGATTCAAAGAGAAGTGCTTCTAAAGAGTTCATTTTGTATAAAAAGCTTTTTTATTACAAATAATCCCTTCTAATACATATGCCTTTGCACATGCCACCTTCTAGTTACCATAATGTCAAACGAAGAAGTACCTATTTTCCCAAAAAAAGACCTTATGATACTATATATCCCCAAAATAATCAATTTTGCAATCATAATTCTTATAGAAGTTATTCAAAGAGAAGTGCTTCAAAAGAAGCACTTTTGCTTTTGCAAGACATCGTGTTCACCAATGAGGACATAGTGATTTCATTTTGTATGACGAACTCTGGTGTTTTTGGTTGCAGAGGAGGTGAGCAATGAAGGAGTATACCCTGAACAAGGACATGGTGGGGGTCAGTGCCGATGCTGCCAATGGGGCAGGTTCGGGTGCGTGAGGCGCTGTTGCACAGATGCCGAAGAAAGTGAGTTTTCAAAATTATATTTCCATCAAGTTGTGAAAATCGCTTCTGAAAATCTGTTGGCATGAACCCACATGTTGCACCTTGGGATATTGCCAACCATCTGATTAGTTTCTTCTTCTTCTTGACGATCAACATAGTACCAAATACCATGCTCTATGTTGTCAAAAATACTGGTCCAACCACATTTTTGAAATATTTATCAAGAGGGACATATACCCATGTTCATGTTTTTTAAAAATCAAAACTGGCATCTTCTATAGGAACATGCATTGGAATTGACTTTGCTTGTATACTTTTTATTTTATTTTATTTTGAGCCGCTAAACTGACTGAAAAAATGCTCAAATACACTCAACTGAAGTGGTATGTGCACACAACCATAGATTTTGTGCACATTTCACTACAGTTTATTTGAGTATCTATTTTTTTGAGTCACGCTAATATTAAAGTCAGGGGCGGAGCCAGGATTTTCTTTTAGTGGGGGCAAACTTATAATTAATTGGAAAGGGAGGAGGCAAAAATTGGAGAGAGATGAGGGAGTGTGGGTAACAGGGTCAAACGGGGCATATCAATAGTTCAAAATACAAGGATACCTCGAATTTAAGCATAAATTTAAGGATATCTAAAATGCCCAAAAAAGTTGAGTGGGGCAATTGCCCCCAATGTCTCCTTACTACTCCACCCCTAATTAGAGTCATGTTAAATTGAAGCACTAAAACGTATGTGGTGATGACGCGGTTGACATGCCGTAGATCTTTTTCTTCGTCATTTTATCATTAGTCTTAGTATTATTCTTCTATTATTCAAGAGACGTTCTATACTGACTTCCTACAACACTGGGTTTCTGTTTGAGCACACCTCCACGTCAGTGGCAGTGTTGTAGGATGTCAAGTAGCATTTTTCTTTTGAAATTCATATAAATGAACTGATTTTTTTTCTTCCAAACAGGTACCTAGTAAATGAATGTACTTTTGTACCCTTATTTTCAACCTAAAATAAATTCTAAACTCTAAATATAATTCTGGCCTTTTCATAATTTTGTAAAGGAACATGCTCTTTTATTTGAGGTTCACGAGAAGGCTAAAAGAAGGAAAATTGAAAATGTGCCCATGCGGAAAGTATTTGTTTTAGTAAAAATAAATACCAAAATGGGTATAACTCTTTTGATATATAAATATTGTATAAACACGGCTCACACAGTAATTTTGACTTTGTAAATGACCTTTTTAGTAATTTCCTTAGAAAAGTGGAGGACTTGAGTTTGAACCCCCCACTTAGAATTCATCCTCAGACATTTATCCTAGAAATTACCTGATGTGTAAGGTGGGAGGGGACTGCATGTTCCCTGAGGATTAGTTGGATTCTTTGAGAAGCTGATACCTTAGATAAAAAGAAAGATAGACCCTAAGGCTATATATATATATATATATATATATATATATACATATATATATAGGGTCATGGGTTATGTTTGACACCCTACTATTTGCCTTATGTATTTTTTCCTACACGGATTAGGAGTTTTGGAATGGGCTGATTTTTTTAGTGAGGAGATCATCCTCACAAAAAATCAGCCCATACCGAAACTTCTAACCTTGTCAAAAGTGATTTAGAAAAAATGAACAATCCACAATTCTTTAACTTTTAAATATGGGGTTAGAAGTTTTGGAATAAACTGATTTTTGGTGAGGATAATCTACTCATCATGGAGATCTTCCTCACAAAAAATAAGCTTTCAAAACTTCTAACTAATGTAGGAAAAAACACATAAGGCAAATAGTAGGATGCATTTCCCACATATATGTATCCCCAAAATGACCAATTTTGTAATCATGCTTTTTATAGAAGTTATTCTATTTGGACATATTGTCATCTCAAATGAGATTGTAACGAGTTATCGTCTGATATAACGATTGGTGTTTTTGGTGGCAGAGGAGAGCAGTGAAGTAGTCCCAGAACAAAGACATGGTGGGCATCCATGCAAATGCTGTCGACGAGGCAAATCAGGGTGTGTGAAACGATGTTGCACAGATGCGGAAGAAAGTGAGTTTTCAAATCTATATTTCCATCAAGTAGTGAAAATGACTTCTAAAATATATATTTAGGTCCCGTTAGACAGACAATGTTAGGAAACAAAAATTTTCCTATATAGCTTAAAGTTGTAGATTTGGCTGATTTTTTGTGATGATGGTTTCTATGATGAGGAGATCATCCTCTAAAAAATCAGCCCAAACTAAAACTTCTAAATCCACCTAAAAAGTGGTTTACACATTAATAGTAAAAAATTGACGGTTTACAATTCTAAACCACTTTTGACAGGGTTAAAAGTTTCAAATTGGGCTAATTTTTTGTGAGGATGATCTCCTCACCATAGTGATCACCCTCACAAAAAAAAAAAAAAAAAATAATAATAATAAATAAATAAATTTTTTTAAAAAAAAAATCAACTCAATCCAAAAATTTTAAGCCATATAAGACAAATTTTTACTCCCAACATTGGTTCCCTAACGTTCTGCCGAACACTACCCTATATATGCACCATGGAATACTTCTAACCATCTGATTACCAAATACAATGGTACTATTTTTTGATGGGGTGTTTTACCAAAACAGTCAAGTATTTTGTCAAAAATACTGGCCCAATCACATTTTACAAAGATTTATCAAGAGGGCCATATAGCCGTTTTGGTGTTTATTAATTTATTTTATCAAAATTCGTATCTTCTAGTGGGTAATGAATGGAACTGAATCTACTTATATACTTCTTTTTTTTGTTTAAAATTCATATAAACGAACTGATATTTTTCCCAAGCAGGTTATTTTGCTGAATTTACCTTAGTACCCTGGTTTTCAACCTAAAATAAATTCTAATAACCCTATATATAAATCTGGATTTTTTAAATAATTTTGTAAAACAACATGCTCTTTTTTTTTTGAGGTTCACTAGAAGGCTCAGAGAAGGAAAATTGCAAGGTATCCGTTTTAATAAAAATAAATACCAAGACGGGTATACAACTTTTTTGATATATAAATATTCTAAAAAACATGGTTGGACTACTAATTTTGACCTTGTATATGACCGTTTTGGTACTTTTCCTTTTCTATTTTGTCAAAAAGAGACCTTAAGCAATCACTGTTTTTATAAAAGTGATTCAAAGAGAAGTGCTTCTACAGAAGCGCTTTTGCAGGAGATATTGTTCCCCAACGAGGCCATACCGATTTCATTTTGTGTAATGGACTCCGGTGTTTTTGGTTGCAGAGGAGGAGGAGAGCAGTGAAGTATACCCTGAACAAGGAGGTGGTGGGGGTCGATGCAGATGCTGCCAATGGGGCAGATTTGGGTGCGCAAGGCGCTGTTGCACAAATGCAGAAGAAAGTGAGTTTTCAAATCTATATTCCTATTAATTAAAGTGGTGAAAATCGCTTCTGAAAATCTATTGGCATGAACCTGTTTTGTCACGTGTGGCAATTATTATGAATAATACGAAAAGAGGAAAAACAAGAAAGAAAATTAAAACACACAGATTTAATGTGGTTCGGCAGTATGCCTACATCCATAAGAGCAAGAAGCTGAATTTTCACTATATGAAAAATTAGGATTACATTAGATGAATTTATAATAAACCCCAGCCGTACAATAGGTATTAGAAAATTTCAATAATACCCCTGTACTGTACCACAAGGGCGTTGTCCCTACATCCCAAACCTATTAATTATCCCCAACAATCCCAAAAAACAGATGCCGTCGTTCGCTTCGCTCAAAACGCAACACTTCCCTCTCTCCACTCCGGCATCTGCCTGCTTTCTCTGGGTATGTGTTCCACTCAATATGAACCACATACTACATCAGAACCCATATATTACACCTTGGCATGAACCCATGGTAGACCACAACCGTAAATACCATATTATTATTTTTTCTTGATGGGTGATTTTACCAAAACGGACCATTCTTTTGCCAAAATTACTACTGACTGAAAAATTCAAACTTTTAATATGACTACCAATATGTCATTAAAAAAAAAAAAGGTCCCAAAGCAGTACCTAAAGTCTCGAGATGTTATTATCGAACTTAGTAATTTTGCAACAGCGATTCTTATAAAAGTGATTCAAAGAGAAGTGCTTCTAAAGAAGTACATATTACAGAGTTCCTAAACGAGGCCATAGTGCTTTCTATTTGTATTAACAGCTCTGGTGTTTTTGATTGCAGTGGTGGAGGGCACGGAGGCAAGCGGTGAAGTGAACCCTGAAGCTGGCACTCACAACTAGACACCAAACTATGTCTGTGTGATGGCGACTTTTTGTGTATAAATAAACGCATATAGCCTATTATATGCGAGTTTGTTGCACTTAATTAGAATAATAGTTGTTATGAGCAACATTAGTCTTCTGAGTATGAGCTCTTGCAATGTTGAGTACTACTGCTCCCTTGTAATGGTTCCTTTCCATGTATAAAAATCACCTACGTACTAGTGTTGTTTGCTTTACTTAAACAAAGTAAAAGTTAAATTAGAAATCATGCAAAGTCCCAAAATTCTCTTAATTTTTCCACAAATTTTAAATTCTCCATCCAATTAACGATGAGTTATTCAGTGATTTATTGTTGATTCTGAACTTGGTTACCAGCTATATACGTATCATAAATGGTGATTACTATATACATGCAATGGTTGGATTATCGTACATAGGAGAGATCATTATTGTAAAAATAAACATCATGATCAGATGGACATCCTATTCACTCCAAATGGTCCGATTAAAAATATATATAGTTAGGGTTGTTTGATGATCCGTTCAATATGATTGATTTTTTTTATTTCTTTTGAAGAGGATGAATTTCATTAAAATAGCATGGCCAGCTGAGATGACCAACCAAGAAAAACCGAAACAAAGAGAACTACTCAATTACTAAACTACACACCCTATCCCAATTGCTTACGAAGTTGTCGAAGAAAACTCCCCTAAAACCCTTGGAAACCTTCGACCAATAGAAAAGAAGGTCCAAAATGGACAAAATTACAATTATTCGACAAATGGCTATATAGAGAACAATGTGATTGTAGACAATATGAATTTTATTGATAATTCTTGGATGAATATTACAAAAGTCCCAATAGGGTACTTATAAGCATTACATCAACCAAGATATATGAAAACTACCTAATATAAATATTCTAGAATATCCTAATTGATATATTCTAAATATCAATATATATTCTACAATATCCTTCATCATAACCTTCCACTTGTGTGAGATACAATAACAATGATACAATGTATCTCATGCATTTTAATACAATGCATCTTATTCTCTAACAGTGATTCTTCTGAAGATACAACTATTTTTTTTTTATCTATGCAATTTAGTCTTCAGTTGGGCAGGAATATGAACACCCTTAGATGTCCATCCAAATTAAATCCACTTTGTCTCTTAAAATTTCCCCATTTTGTGGGGCACCAATTTAGCAAATATACGACAGAAAAAATGGCTCAAACCTAACTTTAATAGTATATTTTTGGAATTTTAATGGTTGGGATTTCATATTTTTCATGAGTCATCATAAGAAAAAAGGGAAATGAAGCTTCTTCCTAGTGAAGTTACATGTTAGGGTTAAGGCTTGATGCTTCATTGACCCTGGAAAACTGGTACGTGTCGTAATGCAGTGTATTATGATGATGTACATAAACCCGTTTGTTGGGATGTTTACATGATTGGGATCATGTGTTTATATGAGTTATTTTCCAAGAATCTTCAAAAATTGAACATGTACAAATATATAGGTCGATGTATGAGCTCTTACATAAATAAAATATATTATAAAATTATAAGTTTACTCTAATTTTTGAAGTAAGATGGAGATTAGATCCCCTATTTTGATGAGAAGGGGCAACATCAAATAAGAATCGCAATCTAAAATGGTGTCCTGTTCCTATAGCAAATTTTGGTGTTTACATAGATTTTTATTGGAGAATAAATACATTGGACTGCGTGCCATATAAAAATGGTTTGATGAGGAGCACAATGTTTATTAAACTCCTATCAAAGGTGTCATGTAGACACATGACACCGTAGGAACGGGACACCATTTTGGATGCTGGTTTATTAAATAATTCTAAATGATTTTAAAAGATATATAAATTTATATCTTTATTTTATTATTATAATGAGAGAAAGCAGCCAAGTAGAAGTGGTTCAACATCAAAAATCTGGATTTCATAAATGTCCATACCTTGACATTTAAACATAATATAATCAAGGTCATTTTGATAATAAAAAATCAAGAAAATTGTGATCGTACATACCTAAAATCAGGTTCATTAGTTTTCAATATTATAAAATTATCTTTTTTTTATAATACATAATCTACAAAACCAACCTTTAATTAATATATATTAAATTACAAATAAGCCCTTCACACATATGTGCGTTTGCACATGTCACCTTCTAGTTTTTATGATATCTGAAAATCAACCCAATTCTGATTGGAACCCATTTGGACTGGACTTGGGGTGTTGGGATTAGTTGATTTGTGCTGGATGCGAGTTAGGGCTAGTCTATGGTCAACCCTCCTAGACAGGACTGGACTGGATTTGGATTCATCCAAGCCTGGCACGAACTAAGCTGTCACAGACAGCAGGTCTTCATTGATCAATAGTCAACTTGATACAACTCAAACCAAAAGAAGTCAACTTTGTGCTTGCCAAGTATAGAAATTGGTAACGTAAAGGATTGAAACAGTTGGATCTACTAATTAAGATTGAAACAGTTTAGGTCCATGTTTGACTTTTAAGCTTCTCAAGTCTCAAGCTTATCCTTCTAAAATTAATACGTTGGTCCAACCTACAACCCCTTTTTGGGACTACAATTGGATGTACCTCAAAGGACATATATATAAGTATATAACACCAATCACAAAATAATTAATTAAATAAATAAATAATCCTTATTGCCAGCTAGTTTAATCGGTAAAATCTATAGGTGTGATGATACAATGGATTTAGATTTGATCCTAAATTATTGATCTCGTTAAAAATAAACTTACCAATTGAAGAAAAAAAAATCTAATAATAATTATTATATTTTTTTTCTTATTTCGTTTCTTATTTTTTTTATTTTTATTTTTATAAGTGAATTATTAATTAATAATTAGTAAGTCAAGATTGATTATTCTTTTTTATACTAATTATAATTATTAGAATTTATTTGTGTTGGTATCCTCTTTAAGGTTAAAGAATAAAAGAGAAAAGACAATAAAATTGGAAGGGATATTCATTAAAGTTGTTGCACGGATTAGTAAGGAGATGAAATCCCAACCCCTCCTTTATGTGGAGGATAAAGGTTGTAGGATCCAATGTTGTGTTTATTTTATCAAGTTTGAATCTACAAAAGAAGCATATTCTTGTGATAGATTTATCGTGAACCAATGTCATAGACCTGCCTCAGGGATCCTTCACTTTTATTTTTAGCTGTTAGATAAGAATACCAAGATTGCCAAACACTCAAGGCTTAAATTTCCCAAAAGGAAAAAAATTAAAGGCCAGGGAGTTATGTAACATAACATATCTTACCCTAGAGTACTGGATCTTCACCCTTATATCTTACATTTTTTACCACTACTCATTGACTATCTTAGTACTTAAATACCAATGTCGTCTAGAGCAGAGGGGTAGGTGACATGCTCCAAACAGTCAAATAGTCATGAAGAGAAATGAAGGATGTGTCGACTCTTTGACATACAACATTTTAAAATTTGTTGAGTCCACTTCAAAATCCACTGAGTCAACTTGAATCAATTGAATTTTGAATTAACTAGTAAAATTCAGTTTGCACCAACTCATCGGGTATGCTTGAAAATGCATGGAGAACAATTAGAGAATGGTAGAGTAACACATTAATTTTTAAATTTCATTTTTGAAAAATGAAAGTAATTACCATCAACATCAAAGCTATTATAGATTTCTAATTTTCATAAGTTGGGCTCCAAGAGGCTCGATTTGATAAATTTGGGGGTCCAGCTCAAAAGCAATTGGTAACCGTTGTATCCATTTAATTACTTTTTTCAAAATAATTTTTTTTTAAAATTTATTTTATTAAAAGTTGCACCTCCTTAATCTTTATAAAATTGATTTTAAATTCAATGGTTGCTTTTACACCCATTAATTGATCTTTGAAAGTGTGTTTAACACATCTCTTGGTAATCTATTTAAAGATTGCTATTGTCATTTATTATAGAGTAAAATTTCAGCAAACAAACTCTTTAAAAATTAATGTTCTAAATACTTCTCCACAAGTTCTCTCATTTGATCAAAGTGTTATTTAGATTTTGGTGTTCAAAAAAATATGATTAAATTCAACAAGTCAATAAGAAGAATTCAGATTCAATCCATTGTATCCTGGAATCGACTTTGCCAACAACGTATTATCAATCACATTTCATGTGGTAGAGGCAAATATTGATTTAAAGATTTCTTGTACCTCATATGGATTTTCTGAATTTTCTCATTTCTTTTCTATTTGATTTCCAAATTTCTCCGACACAACCTACCTCTAGGATTCATCCAAACTTGTTCATTGACAGCTCTTTTTATCAATTTGAGCGCGGCTTTGGCCACAGGCCAAACCAAACTTTGCGAACCTGATCTCGAAGTGGATTTATACTGAAATTATTGGAAAGAGTCGTGCTACACTGACTTCGAAACTGCGTTCAGACATGCGCTGACGTGGCTGTGTACAGATAACCATCTCGTCCCATGAACATATCACATGCATCTTTGACTTTAAGCACTGTTTCTTATGTAGGGCTCAGAATGGAGACCCACTCAAGTTGATAAGTGTAACAGACAACCACCTTATATCTGACGCTCTCTTAAATGGCTACTCAACATATCTCAGACAACCACGTTATATCTGACGCTCTCTTAAATGGCTACTCAACTTATCTCTTCTCTCTCTCTCTCCTATAAATAGAGGAGAGGGTACATTGCAATTCTCACATCTCCTCCTCTATCACTTTCTTTTATATAGTCTTCTAGTTATTGCTTCTCTTCTTGCAAGGAAAATGGCTTCTTCTAAGGCTTTTCTGCTTTTGGGTGTTCTGTTAGCTGTGGTTCTCCTCATTTCCTTCCAAGTGTCAGCTATAGATTCATCTGAAACAAGTGAGTTTAAGAACCCAAACAATGTCATTTCTCTTCCATTGCTCTTATTCTCAGTTTTACTACTAGTAGTTCACTTCATACTTAAAGTCAAACAGCCAGTGCAATCTTATCCTTGACAAGGATAGATTTATACCACTATAACCAATAGAAATGAGTCAGACCACTTTTATTTTTTCCCTACTCAGTTGTACCATAGATTAATTTAAGAGTCAAACTAACCTTAGTAACTTAGTAAGATTTCAATTCTTACTTGTGGCATCCAAAAACATGATCTGATGCCACAGGTTGTAGAGGCAAAATTCTATGAACTTTGTAGTACCATTTCGTGAGCTGAAAATGAGTTATTTACCATTCGGGCTAATTTTTCATTTTAATTACCGAAACGTGAATGATCATGTTTTTGTAAAAAAAAATATTCAGAATGTTAATGAATTCAACGGTTTTAAAGTGCCTATTTCGCAGGTTTAAAGTGACATTTTCACGGGTTTAAATAGTGCAAAATTGTCAATTTAAACCTTCGAAATAGTCACTTTAAAAACCTTCGAATTCGTTATGTTCATATTTTGGTAATAAATTCATCAAAAGTTGATCACTTTTTGTAAATACCCCCCCCCCCCCCCCCACACACACACACAAGAAAAAAAAAAAAATTCAATTTTTATTATTTTTCACTGTTGAGTTTTAGATTTAAATTTGAGAGTTCTGTGGGTGTTTTATGGCCGTCCATTTTCAAGACCTTGGATCAAACCCAAATTTCTGAATTTATTTTGGGTCTGAGTTTTACCATGAAATCTAGAGGGTCGTGGTGTTGGATTTCGAATGCGGTAATAATCCATTAAAATCTTACTAAATATTAGTAAAGAAAGTGTCTTTTTCGTTTGTTTTTTTTTTTTAATTTAATTTAATATGAAAATAACATAATTAACCTCAATGTCTAACCGTTCAAGTAAAATTTTCATGGTTTATCAGGTACCTATTAATAATCCTTTTTGTGTTGCAGAGGAGAGCGAGGAATCAAATGGCATTGAAGATGCCAAGTATAGAGGTCCAGGATATGGTAATCCTGGATATGGGAATCCGGGATATGGAAATCCTAGATATGGGAATCCAGGATATGGTAATCCCGGATACGGAAATCCTGGATATGGTAATCCGGGATACGGGAATCCAGGACGAGGGGGATACCCTCCTAGACGAGGGTGCCGGAATGGCTGCTGCCGTGGCTACCGAAACAGTCGTGGCTGCAGGGACTGCTGTGAATACGCTGGCCAGGCTCCCTATGAAGAAACTGTAGCCCAGCCTCACAACTAGATACAGATGTGTGTGTGTCTGTGTGTGTGTGTGTGTGTGTGTGTGTGTGTGTGTTTGTTTGGTTAAACATGATAGTATAAAATAAACGCATAGCCTATGCGAGTTTGCAAGTGAATAAGAACAGTTGTAAGAGTTTAATTTGCATGATATTTTAATTAGGACTTGTAATGTTGCTTTATGATAATTGAGTGATTTATAACTCAAAGTATTATGGATATACACGATTGTGTACAAGCCAAGATCTTAAGGGTATGTTTGATTGCATGGAAAGTCACTCTCCATGGAATTTCAAATCCATGAAAAATTAGTTGTGGAAAATAGGTAGGGTTGGAAAATCAAATTTCATTGTTTGATTTCACTTGGATAAAATCATGGAAAAATATGAGAAAAAAGAAGAAGTGGAGAAGGAGGGGGAGAGGAAGAAGAAGATGACGAGGAAGAGGGAGGGGGGAAGATGTGGCGACGAAGGTGGCGATGACGGCGACGGCGACGATGGAGGCGATGGCGGCGACGGAAACGGAGGTAAGTGAGGAAGATGGGAGGAGAACGTGGTGGTGGTGGTGGCGGAGGAGGTAAGTGATGAAAAAGAAGGAGAAAAAGAAAAATAAGAAAAGAGAGAGAAGGTGGTCGGAGACGGAGTCGACGGCGATGGTGATGACGGCGACGGCGATGGTGACAACGGCGATGACGACGACGGTGAGGTTAATGTAATGGTGGTGGTGGTAGAAAATAATTGAGGATGGAAAATATGTGTGGATTTCATTTTCCCACCTATATGGGTGGGAAAATGAAATCCATGATTTATGGGTGGGAAAGTGAAATCCATGATTTAGTAGAATTTTTGAATGGGGTGGAAAATGAATTTCCATTTCCATGTGCAATCAAACACTTGAAAAATGTCATTTTTCATGGAAATTCATTTTCCACCCTATTTTCCATGTGCAATCAAACATACCCTAAATGTTCAAAATTTACAAGAAATATGATCATATGTTAAGCATTCCATTGAATCCAAATATCAATGATTTGAATTCTACAAGTCAACTCAAATCTTAAATCAAACAATGATTTCTATGCATTTTTTTTTCTTGGTGAGGGTTTGATGGTTAGGAGTTAGCATTTAGTATAAGAAGAGGTTGAATGGGTTTGAACCTAAGACTTTGGGAACAACCTCCACAAGCTCCTGCCACTTAGTAAAGTGGTCCTTCTTTATAATGAATTCCATACATGATTGAATATATTTTTGAGAAGTTTTTCAATTCAGACGAAAGATTTCAAAAGAGCCATGATAACGTAGGCGCATGTGATTGATGTGGCAAAGGCACAAAATCATAGATCTTTTTCTAGGGAATACACAAGGAAAAAGATCTATGCCTTTGGTGCCTTAGCCATGTTAGTCAGGTACAGACCACATATGTGTCAACGCGTCATATTGCCAGTAGTCATTTTGAAATTACCATGACGAGACAAGTCTTGGATTTTCTTCATTGATGTTTGAAGCCCATCCCTAATTTTGGAGGCCCATAGACCATAACTGTAGTCAGTCTGATTTCTAACCTCTCATTTGGGATTTTTATATCCCATTGAGGACCGACTCTCATTCTATCCAAATGTCTTTCACGTGCAATTATTTAAGAAAGCTTCTATTGCCTCTCTTTTGCCAACGCCACCAAAAGGATGTGTGCTAATTCTTTAGTGATTTACATATGAATTGGGGTAGCATTAGCAAAAGTTGGTGTGACAATAAAATCTCTCCTTAATATTTGAAGTGCCATTAATACATACTCCTCCTGGTTTTAGTGAATATTTGAGATTACACTTGGGGTGCATGTTGGTTCG
Source organism: Akebia trifoliata (assembly GCF_017979445.1). Lineage (NCBI taxonomy): Eukaryota > Viridiplantae > Streptophyta > Magnoliopsida > Ranunculales > Lardizabalaceae > Akebia > Akebia trifoliata. The sequence goes on from NC_141387.1 coordinate 1,191,904, forward strand.
GTAAGGATTATCCAAAAAAATATAATTTTCTTAGAAAAATAGAGCAATGGTAGAAATTTTTTATTATTTACACTGAAAACATGAGAAAGTACATACCTTATATGAATCATAGCAAATAAGTTTTTGTTTTTTGTTTTTCTGAATAATGCTGAAGTAACTTCAAGATTGAACCTCACATTGCACATCCCGACGTGAAAGTACTGTATGGAATCATAGATGCTTTTCCTTGAGATAAGAGTAAAAAAGCATTTATGATTCCTATCAACTTTCACGTCAAGCTATGTGATATGAGATCAAATCTTGAGGTCATTCCAGTACGACTCTTTTTTTTTTTCCCCTTTCAAAAACACAACATACTATCTTCTAAATCATCATATAAATAATTGTAATTTATTCTATCTTCAAAAGCATTTAGCATAAGTAAATATTTTTCTTTTTAAAAATTAATACTCATCCTCTACACAAATAAGATAATCTTAGGGAAGTCTTCAACCATTTATAAATCAGTTATGAGTATCTGTCAAATAGAAACAAATCAATTCCAATTTCCATTAGTTACATTCCTTTTAGACTCGACTCTAATTAAGTATGAAATAAAGGGATCCAGAATCAGGGTTTTGAGTTCCAATTGTGATTGTTTGGGCACTCATTTAATTATGGGTCTTGTTAACGTTTGCCTTTAGGGCAAATGTTAAAGTGCAATAAATACACTTTGAAATTTGATTTTGTACGGTATATGACCTTAAAAAAAACTTATTTTTTTACCGAAATACCCTTGGATGCTTGTTCCCAAGGTGCATGTATTACCAAAATACCCTTATATGCTTATCGAAAATGCCCTTAAATAAGCTCTCCCCCCCAATTAAGTTATAATTTTGTAGAATCTTAAACTTCACCCACAATAACTTAACTATAGTTCATCTTTTACTCCTTTAATTTTAAAAAATTTCAATAATACTCAAACCCAGAATTCCAAGTCGATTTCTAGTCATGTTCGTGGATCATGTTAAAAGTGCTACCACCTACTCCAACTTTTTTTTTTCATCCTTTACCCCCTTAACCTGAGAGAGGATGCTTGTGCCGTAAGCACGGGTGAACTCTAGTAAATATATATGACATGGTGGCCTTGGGGGCTATTTAGCCCTGGCCCAGCATGAATTTAATGGGCCAAGTCTAATTCCTACCTTCACATGTTCAATATCAAGGCCCTGAACCTTATTACGTTGGGCTGGGCTGGGACAGATTAGTGGAAAAACAGATCCAATTAATGTTTATGTTTGGCTCAATGTATTTTTGTAGTAAAATTAAAATGTAAAGATGCAAAATAGGAAGTTTATAAATGTGTATTCTTGGCAGGCTGGCTATAACTTTGCAAACAAATTAAAGGCTAAAAATACAGAAAATGATTGACTCAATGTATTTTTCAAGGAAATATAGAAATTATTAAAAGGGAAAGATTTGCAAATTGGTAAAATCTTGCCAAAATCTTTAAGCCTTTTCAAGATTCCTGACAAGTTGGACACTTAAATCATTCAACACGAATCAGTTAATGACACATGCAATGAGAACTACAGGTAGGATAGTTTTCAAGTTTATAGATTTCTTCAAATACACGTGGAACAAGATTATAGATGTTGAATGCCTTTTTTGTCCAACATTGTTGGACAATATAAGTATATAAATCTTTTAGAATTAATTACAGAATTTTTGTTGTTTGAAAATATTAACCAAATTTAAGGCAAAGGTTTCTACATAAATGAAAGGGGACATTTTCCCATGCATAGGCGCCCCTGCTAGGTTTCTCAATGGGTCCACGTCGGGGTTTGAAGGCATGCCGCACCTGCGAGGTGAATTTTTTTTTAGGTATATATATATGGGTCACGTTCAATGGCAAACTTTTTGACAAAATATTTTTCAAAACATGAGTTAGAAGTTTTGGAATGGGCTAATTTCTGGTGAGGATACGATGAGGAGATCATCATCACCAAAAAATCAGCTCATTCTAAAACTTCTAATCCCATCAAAAACAATTTACAAAAAATGGACGGTCCACGATTTTTCAACTTGTAAACATGGGTTAGAAGTTTTGGAATGGGCTGATTTTTGGTGAGGATGATCTCCTCACCGTAGAGATCATCCTCACCAAAAATCAGCCCATTCCAAAATTTCTAACTCATGTTTTGAAAAATGTTTTGCCAAAAAGTTAGCCATTGAACGCTACCCTCTATATATATATATATATATATATATATATATATATATATATATATATATATATATATATATATATATATATAGGGTAACGTTCAATGGCCAACTTTTTGGCAAACGTTTTGGAAAAACATTTTTCAAAACATGAGTTAGAAGTTTTGGAATGGGTTGATTTTTGGTGAGGATGATCTCTACAGTGAGGAGATCATCATCACCAAAAATCAGCCCATTCCAAAATTTCTAACCCCATAAAAAACAGTTTACAAAAAATGGATGGTCCACGATTTTTCAACTTGTAAACATGGTTTAGAAGTTTTGGAATGGGCTGATTTTTGGTGAGGATGATCTCCTCACCATAGAGATCATCCTCACCAAAAATCAGCCCATTCCAAAACTTCTAACTCATGTTTTGAAAAATGTTTTGCCAAAAAGTTGGCCATTGAACGTGACCCATATATATATATATATATATATATGGGAAGCCATCGGAGGCCCTAAAGAGAGTCAAACTTTGTGCCAAACATTTTTAAAAATAAGGGTTAGAGGTTTCAGAATGAGCTGATTTTTTGTGAGGATGGTCTTTATGTTGAAGAGATCATCTTCACTAAAAATCAACTCATTCCGAAAATTCTAACCCTAGTTTACAAGTTGAAGAATCGTAGACTATCCGATTTTTATAAACCACTTTTGATGAGGTTAGAAGTTTTGGAATGAGCTGGTTTTTGGTGAGGATGATCTCCTCACCATAGAGATCATCCTCACAAAAAATCAGCCCATTTTAAAACCCTTAACCCATATATTGAAAATATGTTTGGCTCTCTTTAGGGCTTCTGAAAGCCACCCTATACATATTCTTTTGGGAATTTAATATTTCTAGATCAAGGAATCATTCACACTTGACGGAAACTTTGCCTCTTTTAGGGCCAGTTAATGTGGAACCCTTTTTTTTTTTCAATAACTAATGAGACAATAAATAAAAATAAATTCACGAAAATATAGTGTACTCACATATCAATCGGTTGGAAGATTTCCCTGATTCTAGTCTTTTGATAGTAGGAAGAGGACATATTAACACTAATTTGACATTACAAACCTATAATATGGGATGCGAAATAATTAAAGACAAGCGAACAAGAAAGAAAATAAACAAGAAAAATCAACCACAACACAAGATTTACGTAGAGAGTAGAATGCAAGCTGGAGAAGCCAAATGCAGATAGAGAACAACGTCATGTGGCCGCCTTTCCATCAACTTCTTCTCCATCTCTTTTAACTCTGTAGAAATAATTAGCCGCTTTTTCGGAGAAATAGCTGCCAATGTGCAAGCAAACGAAGGCACATAAAACTAAAAAATGGATCAACCAATCGTTCCTCACTTGGGCCAATGAATAAGAAAGCACAACAATGTACATAAGAGTCATAAGAACCACTGCATCTCTGATGGGTTCTATTAATGTAGATTGCACCAAATGCTTCAACATTTCCAACATCTTCAATGACAACTTCAAGCCCTCGAATTCATTCTCAATTTCACCTTTATACCAATCTCCCCCCTCTATTTTCTGGAAGAAATTCTTTTGATGCATCCACAATTGCTGTTCACACTGCTGCAATTCCTCCCATGCCTTATGCTCACCCTTGCTGGTAATCTATATATGCTAAACCCACATTATTTTAGTGCCAAAATGATTTAGTTTCTGTATCTATTTGACATTTAACATATTATAACTAAGACAATTGGAATTGAGAGAATTATATCTCTATTTTTAGAAGCATAAGATTCATAAGGAGATAAAGAAATAGATCAAATAAAACGTGTGTGCCATGGTAAGTACTTTTTTTAATTTTCAAGGTTGTTTAATTGGTGAACATTATTATTCAAATTATGTCTGAAAGGGGCAAAAAACACGACATTCATGACAATATCTTCTCCTATCAACGTCAAACGTGGATTGTTTGAGAAGATGAGGTTACTCTGTTACCATCCCTTGTGGAGTTGCACAATCCAATTACATTAGTTTAAAAACTTGCTTGAAGACAACTAACTATTAATATCAATTATACTAACCGATTTGGAATGATCAAGAACTATGAGATGTGTGCTGCCAGTACGTGAAAGCAGATCAAGAAGAAAACAAGTTAAATTGCTTTTCCATTTGTACCTTTCTTCATACGACTTCAATACTGAAAACAAACCAAGGAGAGGGGAAGTTATATATATATATATATATGGGAAATGTTCAGCACCCTAAGTTTTACCACACACTTTAACAAACGTTTTTTGTCCTACATGGGTTAGAAGTTTTGGAATGAGCTGATTTTTGGTGAGGATGATCTCTATGATTAGAAGATCATCCTCCCCAAAAATCAGCCCATTCCGAAATGTTTAGCCCCTTGTTTACACGTTGAAAATTCGTGGACCGTCCATTTTTTGTAAATCAATTTTGATGGGGTTAGAAGTTTCGGAATGAGCTGATTTTTGGTGAGGATGATCTCCTCACCATAGAGATCATCCTCACCAAAAATCAGCTCATTCCGAAACTTCTAACCCATGTAAGACAAAACGGGTTTGTTAAAGTGTGTGGTAAAACTAAGGGTGGCGAACGGGACCCTATATATATATATGAACAGCGTTCCTAAGACTCATATTGGGACTCACATTGCGACACACCGTTTTGTCTTATATGGGTAAAAATATTTGGAATTGGCTGATTTTTTGTGAGGATGATCTCTATGGTGAGGAGATCATCCTTGCCAAAAATCAGCTCATTATGAAACTTCTAGACCGTCCAATTTTTGTTGAAAAATTATAGACCGTCCAATTTTTGTCAATCAATTTTGATGGGGTTAGAAGTTTTGGAATGAGATGATTTTTTGCCAGGATGATCCCCTCATCACAGAGATCATCCTCACAAAAATCAGCTCAATCCAAACATTTTTGCCCATATAAGACAAAACGATGTGTCGCAATGTGAGTCTCAATATGAGTCTTAGGAACGTGACCCTATATATATATATATATATAGGGTCACGTTCCGTATACCCCTATTACGACTCACATTGCGACACGCCGTTTTGTCTTATATGAGCAAAAATGTTTGGAATGGGCTGATTTTTTGTGAGGATGATCTCTGTGGTGAGGGGATCATCCTTGCCAAAAATCAGCTCATTATGAAACTTCTAGAGCGTCCAATTTTTGTTGAAAAATTATAAACCGTCCAATTTTTGTAAATCAATTTTGATGGGGTCAGAAGTTTTGGAATGGGATGATTTTTGCCAGGATGATCCCCTCATCACAGAGATCATCCTCACAAAAAATCAGCTTATTCCAAACATTTTTACCCATATAAGACAAAACGGTGTGTCGCAATGTGAGTCGTAATAGGGGTCGTAATAACGCTGTCCATATATATATATAAGGTCACGTTCCTAAGACTTATATTGAGACTCACATTGCGACACACCGTTTTGTCTTATATGGGTAAAAATGTTTAGAATGAGCTGATTTTTTGTGAGGATGATCTCTGTGATGAGGGGATCATCCTGGCAAAAAATCATCCCATTCCAAAACTTCTAACCCCATCAAAATTGATTTACAAAAATTGGACGGTCTATAATTTTTCAACAAAAATTGGACGGTCTAGAAGTTTCATAATGAGCTGATTTTTGGCAAGGATGATCTCCTCACCATAGAGATCATCCTCACAAAAAATCAGCCCATTCCAAATATTTTTGCCCATATAAGACAAAATGGTGTGTCGCAATGTGAGTCCCAATATGAGTCTTAGGAACGCTGTTCATATATATATATATATATATATATATATATATATATATATATATGGGAAATGTTCAGCACCCTAAGTTTTATCACACATTTTAACAAATGTTTTTTGTCCTACATGGGTTATAAGTTTTGGAATGGGCTGATTTTTGGTGAGGATGATCTCTATGATTAGAAGATCATCCTCCCTAAAAATCAGCCCATTCCGAAATGTTTAGCCCCATGTTTACACGTTGAAAAATCGTGGACCGTCCATTTTTTGTAAACCATTTTTGATGGGGTTAGAAGTTTTGGAATGAGCTGATTTTTGGTGAGGATGATCTCCTCACAATAGAGATCATCCTCACCAAAAATCAGCCCATTCCAAAACTTCTAACCCATGTAGGACAAAAAACGTTTGTTAAAGTGTGTGGTAAAACTTAGGGTGCTGAACGGGATCCTATATATATATATATATATATATATATATATATATATATAGGGGGCGGTTCAAGGGCCATCTGAGAAACCGTCTAAGAAAACTTTCGTTTTTCAAAATAAGGGTTAGAGGTTTTGGATTGAGCTGATTTTTTGCAAGGATGGTCACTATGATGAGAAGATCATCCTCACAAAAAATCAGCTCAATCAGAAACTTGTAAATCCATCAAAAGTGATTTACAAATTAGTGATAAAAAGTGGTAAAAAATCGACGGTCCACATTCTAAATCACTTTTAACGGGGTTAGAAGTTTCAGATTGAGCTGATTTTTTTTTTTGGATGATCTTCCCATCATAGAGATCATCCTCACAAAAAATCAGCTCAATCCAAAATTTCTAACCCACATTTTAAAATTTTATTTACCGTCGAAAGTTTTCTTAGACGGTTTCTCAGACGGCCCTTGAACCTGACCCATATATATATATATATATATATGGGAAATGTTCAGCACCCTAAGTTTTACCACACACTTTAACAAACATTTTTTGTCCTACATGGGTTAGAAGTATTGGAATGAGCTGATTTTTGGTGAGGATGATCTCTATGATTAGAAGATCATCCTCCCCAAAAATCAGCCCATTCCGAAATGTTTAGCCCCATGTTTATAGGTTCAAAAATCGTGGACCGTCCATTTTTGTAAATCATTTTTGATGGGGTTAGAAGTTTTGGAATGAGCTGATTTTTGGTGAGGATGATCTCCTCACCATAGAGATCATCCTCACCAAAAATCATCCCATTCCGAAACTTCTAACCCATGTAGGACAAAACGCGTTTGTTAAAGTGTGTGGTAAAAGTTAGGGTGCCGAACGGAACCCTATATAAACGCGTTTGGAATGAGATTATTTTTTGCCAGGATGATCCCCTCATCACAGAGATCATCCTCACAAAAAATCAGCCCATTCCAAACATTTTTGCCTATATAAGACAAACACGTTGTCTATATGTGTGTCGCAGGAACCCGACCCTATATAAATATATATAGGGTCCCGTTCAACAACAAACATTTTGGCAAAACATTTTTCAAAACATGGGTTAGAGGTTTTGGAATGGGCTGATTTTTGGTGAGGATGATCTCTACGGTGAGGAGATCATCCTCACTAAAAATCAGCCCATTCCAAAACTTCTAACCCATGTTCACAAGTTGAAAAATCGTGAACCGTCTATTTTTTGTAAATCATTTTTGATGGTGTTAGAAGTTTTGGAATGGGCTGATTTTTTGTGATGAATCAGCCCATTCCAAAATCTCTAACCCATGTTTTGAAAAATGTTTTGCCAAAATGTTTGTCAAAATGTTTGTTGCTGACCATTTCCCATATATATATAACTTTGATGGAATGCGCATACCATCCCACCCGATATGTGTATAGCAGTTAAATAATCACCTTTTTGGTGAATGGACAAATAGAGATTTGAAATCATGACCTGTGGAGCATGAAAAAAAGCCCAAATTTGACGGTTTTGGGCCGTCAAATTTCATAAAATTCAATGGACCAAGAGGTCGAATTAGCATCGAATTTTTCATTGTCAACTTTTTTTTCAATGGGCCGAATCTGTCAAATTAATGAAGGATGAGAGAAATTTGACAACTCTAAGCCGTCAAATTTGGGAACATCAAGAATTTTAACGGTCCTAGACTATCAAAATTCAGTTTCTAAAATTCATGGGCCTTGGCCCATCAATTTTTTCTGTAAAATTTTATAGTTTTCACGTAGTGAGTCTTGCCATCTCAGCTAAGAAACATGAAATACAAGTTAGTATGGTTCGAGGCTAGAAAAATCTATTTTGGAAAGGTCTTTTTCAACCTCAAAATGCATTTGATGCTCATCATGGAAGCTGACATGGAAGAAAGTATATAGATTTTCTATGCATAAGCACATGTCTCCTAGTAATCTATAGGCATGCAGTTAAATCTTTTGTACCTTGCAAATGAAACACCTTACCATTCCGAGCGAGCTGTAGCTCAGGATGTACCTTGGGCTGGAGATTAAGGATTTCAAACCAATCGAGAGCAAACATTATTTTGATCGTCCTTTGTAATAAAAAAGAATAATCACTCTGACATGTTAGGATTAAACAACTTGACTATGAGTGAAGAGGCCTAGTTTGCAATAAAAACCTCTTCAGGATGTGTGTGTGTGTGTATATATATATATATATATATATATATAGAGAGAGAGAGAGAGAGAGAGAGAGAGAGAGAGAGGAGGGGGGGGGGGGGGGGAGGTACTTCCATGATAGAGATCTGAAGGTCCAAAGAAGCTTCGCCCAAAGAGAAAATTTTAATTTTCACCGAAGACATTTAAAGCTTTTTTGCACCCTCTCCAACTCCGTCCATTTTTTAATTTTTCCACCGCATCCATTCTTTAGTTCTCGCCGACCATCATTTGATCATATAAAAAAAAAAACAAGTAAATTACACTTTGACCCCCTGTGGTTTGGCATAATTTCATGTTGACCCCTAACATTTTGATAATTGCAACAATCCCGTGTTAAAAATTTAGATTTTCTTTTACCATTTTACCATCTCATGTATATATATGGGGGCGGTTCAAGGGCCATATGTAAAAACATATGAAAAAACAATGGTTTTTCAAAATATTGGTTAGAGGTTTTAGATTGAGCTGATTTTTTGCAAGGATGGTCGCTATGATGAGAAGATCATCCTCACAAAAAATCAGTTCAATCAGAAACTTCTAAATCCATCAAAAGTGATTTACAAATTATTGACAAAAATTAACAAAAAATTGACAATCCACATTCTAAATCACTTTTAATGGAGTTAGAAGTTTCAGATTTGACTGATTTTTTTTTTTCGGATGATCTTCCCATCATAGAGATCATCCTCACAAAAAATCAGCTCAATCCGAAATTTCTAACCCATATTTTAAAATTTTATAAATATTACATTGTTTTTACATATGTTTTCTCATATGGCCCTTGAACCTGACCATATATATATATATATACACACATTCATATATATTGAGAAGCTTCATCCCTCCTGATGGAGTTCGGAGGATCGTTCACACTCCACAGAAGCTTCCTTTCACTTTTACGGACTTACAAAAGCAATTCAATTATCCACTACCCGGTCACCATCTGGTTAGGCCTCCAAAGCAGACTATTATCTTGACATGTTAGATGTGTGAAGCTATTTCCAAGGATTTCCTAGTAAATGGATCCTTCTGAAGATGGGATTATGATGGCATCTATTTTATGTCACCACTCACAACGTTGTATTTATAGTTAAATACAACAAATACCTCTCATTTACAACGGAATGACTTGTTCAAATCGCATGGTTGATAAGGTTTCTTGTTGGCTCCAATGTAGTGGGACTCTTCCACATCAGCACAGTGTTGAACACACTGTCCAACGAAGTCAGTTCAGCATTTTCCTTAATTTTATCATCTAATTAAATATATTGAAGTATCCATGTGTTAAAGGAATAATGAGTCCTTCATTGAAATTAGTTTTATGAATTATATTATACCATGAAGTTATAAACAAAAATTAATTTTATGAATTATAGTTCACCCGAGTGTGTAAGCTTCGCTTCTCTTTATGTATTGTTCTTCAAGAAAAAAGGTTTCTTAGATGAAACTGAAGAAAAAAACTTACTCCCTAAGGAATAGGGGAAGTAGTTGCCTAGGATATGAAGTATTTTGCAAATATGCACATAGGAAAGGACAGAAAGAAGCAATTTCCTAGATTCTCAAGTTATTTTACATACTCTTGGCATTGTATTTTATGCTTTGGTGTCAACATCATTGGACATAATAAAAAAAGAAAAAAAAAGAAAAAGAAATCCAACACAATTAAGTCAGTAGATAATTCAACAGAGTTTTGATTTAAAATAATCAAAATTTAAGTACATTTGCCTTCGAATTATATCCTTTATAACCTTAGATATCATGCTTTGGGGATCAAATCATGGCCTTAATTCTTGATCGTTTATTGCATACATGGCATCATAATAGTTCCACAAAATATTGTGATCAAACAATTACGGAACATAGGCCAACTTCCTTGTAACTTTTTTCAGGCTTGTTTTATTGTGGGTATTGTCAGCATTTCCGTTGTTGACGAGCTCTCATTTTCTCAAGGAACTGAATCAACCGCTGATATTTTAAGAGCCTAGACCAAATACCTCAACTCCATGGGAAATCATCCCTTATAGGAAAGAATCCGTTTACTTAGTTTCCATATATGTTTATGAGACAGGATATGTCTGCTGTGGTGTATAACGTGGTATCGTAGGATCATTGTGGAGGGGATGCATTTCCCTTACGTATCATTACCAACGTCATTACAAAAAAAAAAAAAAAAGTGTCTCTAAGCAGTACCTCGAGTCTCAAGACGTTATTCGAACTTGGTAATTTTGCAACAGCGATTCTTATAAAAGTGATTCAAAGAGAAGTGCTTCTAAAGAAGTACTTATTACGGAATTCCCGAATGGTTGATAAGGTTTCTTATTGGCTCCAGAAAATGATTGATTCAATGTATTTTTCAAGGAAATATAGAAATTATTAAAAGGGAAAGATTTGCAAAGTAGTAAAATCTTGCCAAAATCTTAAAGCCTTTTCAAGATTCCTGATAAGTTGGACACTTAAATCATTCAACAAGAATCAGTTAATGACACATGCAATGAGAACTACAGGTAGAATAGTTTTCAAGTTTATAGGTTTCTTCAAATACACGTGGAACAAGATTATAGATGTTGAATGCCTTTTTTGTCCAACATTGTTGGACAATATAAGTGCATAAATCATTTAGAATTAATTACAGAATTTTTGTTGTTTTGAAATATTAACCAAAAATTTAAGGCAAAGGTTTCTACATAAATGAAAGGGGACATTTTCCCATGCATGCATTGACGCCCCTGTTAGGTTTCTCAAGGGGTCCATGTGGGGGTTTGAGGGCAAGCAGCACCCCCGAGGTGAATTTTTTTCATGGTATGTATCTATATACATGTATATGGGAAGCATTCGGAGGCCCTTAAGAGAGTCGAACTTTGTGCCAAACATTTTTGAAAATAGGTGTTAGAGGTTTCAGAATGAGCTGATTTTTTGTGAGGATGGTCTCTATACTGAAAAGATCATCTTCACCAAAAATCAATACATTCCGAAACTTCTAACCCAAGTTTACAAGTTGAAGAATCGTGGAATATTCGATTTTTATAAACCACTTTTGATGAAGTTAGAAGTTTCGGAATGGACTGATTTTTTGTGAGGATGATCTCCTCACAAAAAATCAGCCCATTTTGAAACTTCTAACCCATACATTGAAAATATGTTCGACTCTCTTTAGGGCCTCTGAAAGCCACCCTATACATATTCTTTTGGGAATTTAGTATTTCTAGATCAAGGAATCATTCACACTTGACGGAAACTTTGCCTCTTTTAGGGCCAGTTAATGTGGAACCCTTTTTTCTTCAATAACTAATGAGACAATAAATAAAAATAAATTCACGGAAATATAGTGTACTCACATATCAATCGGTTGGAAGATTTCCCTGATTCTAGTCTTTTGATAGTAGGAAGAGGACATATTAACACTAATTTGACATTACAAACCTTTAATATGGGATGCGAAATAATTAAAGACAAGCGAACAAGAAAGAAAATAAACAAGAAAAATCAACCACAACACAAGATTTACGTAGAGAGTAGAATGCAAGCTGGAGAAGCCAAATGCAGATAGAGAACAACGTCATGTGGCCGCCTTTCCATCAACTTCTTCTCCATCTCTTTTAACTCTGTAGAAATAATTAGCCGCTTTTTCGGAGAAATAGCTGCCAATGTGCAAGCAAACGAAGGCACATAAAACTAAAAAATGGATCAACCAATCGTTCCTCACTTGGGCCAATGAATAAGAAAGCACAACAATGTACATAAGAGTCATAAGAACCACTGCATCTCTGATGGGTTCTATTAATGTAGATTGCACCAAATGCTTCAACATTTCCAACATCTTCAATGACAACTTCAAGCCCTCGAATTCATTCTCAATTTCACCTTTATACCAATCTCCCCCATCTATTTCCTGAAAGAAATTCTCTTGATGCTTTTGCAATTGCTGCTCACTCTGCTGCAATTCCTCCCATGCCTTATGGTCACCTTTGCTGGTAATCTATATAATGTTAAATCCACATTATTTTAGTGCCAAAATCCACATTATATATATAACCAAGACAATTGGTATTGAGAGAATTATGTCCCTGTTAGACGCATAAGATTCATAAGGAGATAAAGAAATAGATCAAATAAGTACTTTTTTTAATTTTCAAGGTTGCTTAATTGGTGAACATTATTATTCAAATTATGTTTGAAAGAAGCAAAAACACGAAATTCATGACAATATCTTCTCCTATCAACGTCAAACGTGGATTGTTTGAGAAGATGAGGTAACTCTGTTACCATCGCCCGTGGAGTTGCACAATCCAATTACATTAATTTAAAAACTTGCTTGAAGACAACTAACTATTATACTAACCGATTTGGAATGATCAAGAACTATGAGACGTGTGCTGCCAGTACGTGAAAGCAGATCAAGAAGAAAACAAGTTAAACTGCTTTTGTTGACCGTTGGTTTGAACTTTTTTTCATTCGACTTCAAATCTGAAAACAAAGCATGGAGAGGGGAAGTTACATTTTGTACGTAAACTAAGTTGATCTTTTCTCATCTTCGACTTATAATAGGCTTGGGGTCTGCACACTCATGAAAATATATTTATTTATTTTTTTCCTTTGATGGGATGCACATACCATCCTACCTCACTTGGCATGTGTACAACAGTTAAATAACCACTTTTTAGTAGTTAAATAACCTGGGGAGCATATCAAGTCAGTCTTGGCATCTCAGCTAAGAAACATGAAATACAGGCCAGTATCATTTGAGGCTAGAAAAATCTATTTTGAAAATGACTTTTTCAACCTCAAAACGCATTTGATGCTCAGCATGGAAACTGGAGATGGAAGAAAGTATACAGATTTTCTATGCATAAGCAAATGTCTCCTAGTAATCTATGGGCATGCAGTTTTATCTTTTGTACCTTGCACAAGTGAAATACCTTACCAAAGAAAGCGAACGCGCGCCTGAGCTCCTCCCAAGAAATATCATGCCCTTCGGAATCATTAAGGTTTTTGCTCCAATTGAGATCAAACATTATTTCGATCTTCCTTAGTAATAGAAGATAATAATCACTCTGACATGAGTGGAGAGGCCTAGTTTGCGATAAAAACCTCTTCAGGATGTATTATATAGAGTGTGTGTGTGTGTGTGTGTGTGTGTGTGAGAGAGAGAGAGAGAGAGGCATAGGTATCTTCTATGATAGAGGTGTGAAGTTCCAAAGAAGCTTCGCCCAATTGATGAATTGTGGTATCTTCCATGATAGAGGTCTGAAGGTTCAAAGAAGCTTCGCCCCAAAGACGAATTTTTAATTTTCACTAAAGACATTTAAAGCTTTTTGGCACCCTCTCAACTCCGTCCATTTTTTTATGAGTACTGGGGTGACACATAGGTGAAAAAAAGATGTGGTGTTGAACACATTACCGAAGATTCTTTTTCTCCAGATACGAGTAAAAAACATCTACAGTTATATGTCCGCCCCCACATCAATTTTGTAACTTTTGTGTCTCCGTTTGTATCGTTCCAGCATTTTCCTTCTTTTATTTTTCCACCCCATCCATTCTTTAGTCCTCGTCAACCATCATTTGATTTTAAAAAAAAAAAGTAAATTACACTTTGACCCTCTATGGTTTGGCATAATTTCATATTGACCTCTAATATTTTGATAATTGCAATAAACCCCCTATGTTAAAATTTAGATGTTATTTTACTATTTTACCCTATCATATATATATATGGGGGGCGTTCAATGGCCAACTTTTTGGCAAAACATTTTTCAAAACATGAGTTAGAAGTTTTGGAATGGGCTGATTTTTGGTGAGGATGATCTCTACGGTGAGGAAATCATCATCACCAAAAATCAGCCCATTCCAAAACTTCTAACCCCATCAAAAATAGTTTACAAAAAATGGACGGTCCATGATTTTTCAACGTGTAAACATGGGTTAGAAGTTTTGGAATGGGCTGATTTTTGGTGAGGATGATCTCCTCACTGTAGAGATCATACTCACCAAAAATCAGCCCATTCCAAAACTTCTAACTCATGTTTTGAAAAATGTTTTGCCAAAAAGTTGGCCATTGAACGCCACCCTATATATATATATATATATATATATATATATAGGGGGCGGTTCGAGGGCCGTGTTAGAAACAGAATGAGAAACCCATGTTTCTAGGACGTTGGATTAAGGGAAACTGACGGCTAAGAACGGGGGAGACGTCACTTCAAAAGAAACGAGTTTCTTTTAAAACTTTCTATTGAATTCCAATCACCTCCCTCGTTTTTTGTTAAAAAAATAAAAATAAAAAATAAACTCTCATTACAACTCACTGTCTCTCTCACAAGTCCCCTCTCTTATTCTCTCTGTCTCATACGAATTTCACACGGAAAGTAGACGATTCTCTCTCTCGATCTATCTCAAGATCTCTCTCTCTCAATCTAGAGTTTGTGATCAAAATGGTTGGTACATGTATATGGCTTGAGAAAACAAAAATAACGATTGTTACTTACAGTTGAATTTTAGAAATAAAATGACCTTTCTAGTGAGGTTTCGCCATTGCTATTAATATGTCTCAATTCGGAAAGCTATCATACCTTTCTTTATGCAAACAAGACGACTGATTTATTTAGTTATTTTCTAGTCAATGTTGCCATTAAACCACTGGTTTTCCATCCTTATCTCTTTCAGTTAAAAAAGAGAAGGGAAAAAAAGAGGTTTCCTTCCATTATAATTTTATTCTATTTGAATATGGAATCTTAAAGAAGAGGATGATTAATCTGAGTTTTGACTCAACAGATAACTAGTTTGTGCAAACGACAATGGTGTTTTGAGAAGAAATCACCAAGTAGGATGATATTTTGTGTAGGTAGCGGGAGCGGATCCTCTGTAGCACACGGTTTCTGTGGCAATCCTGTAACACATTTTAAACGGTTGGAAGAGCTCGATTCGTCTATGAGAGAGAGAGAGAGAGAAAGAGAATCATCTACTCTCTGTGTGAAATTCGTATGAGACAGAGAGAGAATAAGAGAGGGGACTTGTGAGAGAGACAGTGAGTTGTAATGACAATTTATTTCCCTTTGTTTTTGAAAAAAAAACAAAAAATGAGGGAGGTGATTGGAATTCAATAGAAAGTTTTAAAAGAAACTCGTTTCTTTTGAAGTGACGTCTCCCCCGTTCTTAGCCGTCGGTTTCCCTTAATCCAACGTCCTAGAAACATGGGTTTCTCATTCTGTTTCTAACACGGCCCTCGAACCGCCCCCATATATATATATATATATATATATATATATATATATATATGGGTCCCGTTCGACACCCTAATTTTTACCACACACTTTAACAAACGCGTTTTGTCTTACATGGGTTAGAAGTTTCGGAATGAGCTGATTTTTGGTGAGGATGATCTCTATGGTGAGGAGATCATCCTCACCAAAAATCAGCTCATTCCAAAACTTCTAACCCCATCAAAATTGATTTACAAAAAATGGACGGTCCACGATTTTTCAACGTGTAAACATGGGGCTCAACATTTCGGAATGGGCTGATTTTTGGGGAGGATGATCTTCTAATCATAGAGATCATCCTCACCAAAAATCAGCTCATTCCAAAACTTCTAACCCATGTAGGACAAAAAACGTTTGTTAAAGTGTGTGGTAAAACTTAGGGTGCTGAACATTTCCCTATATATATATATATATAGAGGGTGGGGTTCCGTAGACCCCCATTACGACCCCCTTTGTGACACACCATTTTGTCTTATATGGGCAAAAATGTTTGGAATGGGCTGATTTTTTGTGAAGATGATCTCTATGGTGAGGAGATCATCCTTGTCAAAAATCAGCTCATTATGAAATTTCTAACCCCATGTTTACAAGTTGAAAAATTTTAGACCGTCCAATTTTTGTACATCAATTTTGATGGGGTTAGAAGTTTTGGAATGAGATGATTTTTTGCCAGGATGATCCCCACATCACAGAGATCATCCTCACAAAAAATCAGCCAATTCCAAACATTTTTGCCCATATAAGACAAAATGGTGTGTCGCAAAGGGGGTCGTAATAACGCCATCCATATATATATATATATATATATATATATGATCAAGATCCGTGTACACATATATCTACTCATATATCTACAATGTGCTTTGTCCTATGTAGGCTAAAAGTTTCGGATTGAGCTGATTTTTGGTAAGGGTTATCTCTATGATGAGGACATCATCTTCTCCAAAAATCAGTTCAATATGAAATTTTTAACCTCATCAAAAGTTGTTTATAAAAAATGGACGATTCACAATATAGAGTTAGAGGTTTTAGAATTAACTGATTTTTTGTGAAGATGATCTCCTCATCATAGAGACCATCCTCAACAAAAATCAGTTCAATCCGAAAACTTTTTAACCCACATAGGACAAAACACATTGTAGATATATGAGTAGATTTATGTGTACACCCATATATACATATATATATATATATATATATATAGGGTCCCGTTCGCCACCCCTAGTTTTACCACACACTTTAACAAACGCGTTTTGTCTTACATGGGTTAGAAGTTTCGGAATGAGCTGATTTTTGGTGAGGATGATCTCTATGGTGGGGAGATCATCCTCACCAAAAATCAGCTCATTCCAAAACTTCTAACCCCATCAAAATTAATTTACAAAAAATGAACGGTCCACGATTTTTCAACGTGTAAACATGGGGCTAAACATTTCGGAATGGGCTGATTTTTGGGGAGGATGATCTTCTAATCATAGAGATCATCCTCACCAAAAATCAGCTCTTTCCAAAACTTCTAACCCATGTAGGACAAAAAACGTTTGTTAAAGTGTGGTAAAACTTAGGGTGCTGAACATTTCCCATATATATATATATATATATATATATATATATATATTTCAATTTTATTTTAAATTATAAATATGGATATAGACGCATTCATAAGTAAACACATTTTTTAAAGGGAAATATTTCGTGTATAAAAAATAATAATATTTTAAAAAAGATAAATTGGTTTTTATAAAAGGTACTAAAAGTCATTTTTTTAACTATTTGACGATGCCAAGTAGACGAAAGGGGGTAAGTGACCCGTTAGATAACTATAACGGAGGTAAGTGTAATTGTCAAAATGTTTGAGTTAATAGATTTTTGCCAAATCTTACGGGGTGAAAGTGTAATTCACCCAAAAAAAAAAAAACATAATAAAAAACAAGGGATTAGTATTTAGTAAGGGAGGATACAATCACGCCATTTGTATTAAAGTAAGTAATTGAGTGGTTGTGGAGTAGGGATCGAGTAAAGTGTGTCATATCCAACAAAGTCAGCTGGCACCCTATTGTATGCAATGTTCGTTCTTTTGAGACGCACGAACTATATGGAAATGTGGGCCACTCCTTAATAAACTTAAGTTATCAAAACTCATAATGTTTGATAATTTAGGCTCACCAAGGAGTGGCCCACCTATCCATAGAGTTTACTTTTGTTGGGTACGGCACACCGTACTTAATCCTTACTCCCCAACAACTCGTTTATTTTAATGCACATAACGTGAAGAAAATACAGCCTAAACTTTTTCATCGTTGTTTCCTCATCTAAGTACTAACTTTGAAGGTGAATGGAAGCTACATATTGTAGAACATTTTGTCAGGCTAGAACGCAGGGAATGCGTGGTTCAATATTACTAGTCAAAGGTAACTTTACTAGGTTCATACTATAGTTGACAAGTCGTTTCAAAGATATGGTTTGTTCTAATTTTAAGATATTTTTTAAAATCTCATCCAAGACAATTCGGTCTCGTTCATGGATGAGATGAGACGCCAAAACGAGTTTTAAAACCATATTAACTTCCGCTTTGACTCACGAATATTGAAAGAATATGTATGGTCCTAATCCATGCCATAACTGTCCTTAGGGACAGTTAATTGGGTGGGTGAATTACCATTTCGTGAGTCAAATATGACAAAATTCCCATTCTGGCCAACTGTTCATTTTAATTTTAAAAATGTGAATGTGCGAAATTGTTGTTATAATTCACATTTTGAAAATTAAAATGATCAATGAGCCGGAATTGTAGTTTCATCAATAGTTGAACATGTTTCCTTAAATTTCTCTAATTCAGTTCCAACTACATTTAAATTTAGAACAAAAATTTTTTTTTTTGTTCAATTTTATTTATTTATTTTAATTTTAGTTCTAAACTAAGTGCAATCAGGAACCACCAAAAAATGTGGGTAACCATAATTATGGTTCTCAAGAATCGGATGATATTAAAGACATAGACTGATGGTAGAATCTTTTATTATTTAAAATTTGAAAGGAAAATATGAGAACATACATACCTTTTAAAAATGAGTTGTGATTTTCTGACAACCCCCATCTGACATACGCCTCTAATATGCATGGATGAGGACCATACATATTTTTTCTTGGATGCACAACCGTACATCCCCATAAATATGTACAGTAGTGTATCTCGAGAAAAAGAATTTATAGTTCTAGTTAGAGGGGGCATCAGAAAATTCTTATTCATAATAAAATCTTGGGATAAATGACCCATTTTAAGCTAAAATATGTAGTTCATTTGTAAACTTGAAGAACTTTATACAATATCTCTTAACTTCAAGAGATACGAAAATCTACAACCATCTATATATATATATATATATTGCTTTGGCGGGCCACACATACCACGACCCCACAATCCTGTATTGTAGTCTTGTAGAAAGGCATATAGAGATTTGATTCCAATTGTTATTAGTTTAATTCCTTTTAAACTTGACTTTAATTTACTATTGAAAAAGGGATCTAGAATCGGAGTTTTAGTTCCAATTTTGGTTGTGTGGATGCTAATTTAATTATAGTTGCTAAGTAGACAAGAGTAATTAAATTGATCTTCAAGGTGATGAAAAGATGATCTTTTGTGCAAGTAAATTTGGAGTGACTCTTAAGAGAGGCTTTTCTCTTCTCCGTACAAAAATAACCAATTTTTATTTACTTAAACCCTTTTTTACAAGCAAATTGTTAAGAGAAGTAAGGGTGTCAATGGATAGCCGAAATCCGAATTCGAATTCGAAAAATCGGATATTATCCGGAATTTTCGGATATCGGATTCGGATTCGGATGTCAGTTTAACATTCGAATGCATTTCGGATACGAATTCGGATATTACGATATCCGATTCGATAATATCCGCTCCGATAAGAATATATATGTTATGTATTTGTGTTTTACAACAAAACTTTATATATGTATATATATCGTCTCATGTATTCGTGTTATACAACAAATTTTTTTCTTAAAACTCTATCTTCTCTCGAAGAGTCGACCAGACTGAAGAACAGTCTCTCTCAAAGCTTCAAACGTGAAGAAGATCAGTGGTTTCGATTGCCGTAACCACCGTCTTCTCCGGCCGGCGACCACCTCTTTCACTCTCTCTCTCTCTCTCTCTCTCTCTCTCTCTCTCTCTCTCTCTCTTTCTCTCTCTCTCTCTTCAATCTAAACCTATCGGAATGGTTATTCGCAGAAAATGGGGGTTTCGACTGTCGAACTTCGACACATCTTCTCCGCCGGCGAGCATCCAAGTACAACCTCTCTCTCTTCAATCTGAACCTATCGGAGTGGTTATTCGCAGAAAATGGGGGTTTCGACTGTCGAACTTCGACACATCTTCTCCGCCGGCGAGCATCCAGGTACAGCCTCTCTCTCTCTCTTTCTCTCTCTCTCTCTCTCTCCGATCTGAATCAGTCGGACAGATTGAGGAAGACGAACTTTTTAGGATTTTTTATCGAATCGGATGTTATCGGATATCCGATATATTTTTCGGATTCAAATTCGAATGTTTGTTAAGGATATCCGATCGGATTCGAATTCGAATTCGGATAGTATTATTTTTTTTCGAATTCGAATTCGGATATAACACTATCCGATCGGATATCTATCCGTTGACAGCCTTAAAGAGAAGGATACCATTTTGTAACCAGCTTTTAACAAATTTTCGATTCCAGCTCATTGATCATTTTAATTACCAAAACGTGTTTGTATGAAATTATAGGTTTTCAAGTGACTAGATCACAGGTTTAAAGTGACAAACTCATTGATTTTTTCCCCCCAAAGTGACAATCTCATTCTAAGTAGTGAAACCTGCAAGTTTATCATTATTGTTCATGTTTTGGCAATTAAAATGAACAGTGAGCCAGAATTGTAAGTTCGTCAAAAGTTGGTTATGTTTTTGTAAATATTTCAATTGTTTATGTAATTGCTACCTTCACAAATCATCATTACCATTCAAATCTTATCCCAAAAATTTGAATATGACAAAGTGGACTCACATTTCAATATATTGGATTGATTTTCCTTAGTTCTAGTATTACAAAAAGTAAACAAAGCAAAATTTAATTATTGGAACATTAATTTCAATATTTCATAGAATGGAAGGAAGAGTTTTTATGTGGAGATCGGCATGCATGTTGAGGAAGACAAGAAAAGTTGTTTTGATTGACCTTTGTTTTTCAATATAAATTTTAATTTTGACTATTTTTATTTCAAAATTATTTTGAATTTTTTGGGTATATATTCTCTACAAACTCTCAGAAGCAAATTCATTCACAAAGGGTAATCTAGAGGTTTAAAAGCTTGTCTCTAAATACAGTCGAGATGCCTGTGAAAAAGCTAGTTTTTTTTTTTAAGGACTAGAAAAAAAAAAAGTATGGGGAGTGATCAGTGTCTCAAAACTCTGATTTATCTGCACTTTTTTCAAACATTTATCTCGATTTTTTTCCTATTTCTCTATATTGAGTAAATAATCTTGTTAAGCCTTGAATTGTCTCGTTGCATGTTCTTCCATGCTAATTATACTCAATTATGCATAAATAATTACATTTGTCGGAAAAGCTTAAATATGTGTGTTCACTATGCAAATTAAAGATTAAACCATCAAATTAGATTTCGAAATAAAAAAACTAGACATTGCATTTCAATGTGGAGGATTAATCAAGCAACCTAGCCAAACCTCAAGATCCAAGGTTTCAAACTCAACTGCAACGCGGTGAACCTCAATTTGGAGTGCCTTAAAATCGTTGGAGTGTGTTTTGCACGTGATTTTATCCGTAATAATTAAGATGATTAAGAATAGATCCTTCCAAAACCTAGGATTTTTATAAATGCATTTCTCAATATAGAAAAGGCCCCTCTCTTGGCCTTTAGCTAGGGCTGTCAACGGATAGCTATCCGATCGGATAGTACTATATCCGAATTCGAATCCGAAAATAAATTATACTATCCGAATTCGAATTCGAATCCGATCGGATATCCTTAATAAACATTCGAATTCGAATCCGAAAAATATATCGGATATCCGATAATATCCGATTCGATAAAAATCCTACAAATACCATCCTCAAACAGTCGGAGTTCGCACAGTCGAACTCGAAACAACGAAACCCACATATTTTTCTGAAAAATCACTTCGTTCGGTTCGGATTGGAGAGAGAGAGAGAGAGAATATTACCTGCATGCTCGCCGGCCGGAAAAGAGGTGTCGGAGTTCGCACAGTTGAAATGACGAAACCCATAGATTTTTTCGAAAAATCAGTTCGAACGGTTCAGATCTGATCGGAGAGAGAGAGAGAGAGAGAGAGAGAGAGAGAGAGTACGTACCTGATGCTCGCCGGCAGGAGAAGATACTGGTTACAAAGTTCGATCGAAACCCGCCGTTACGTCGTCTGGTTGTTTACGGCTTTAACCATTAAGGTGGGTTAGACTGTTAGAGAAGACGAAGTTTAAAAAATAAAATTTCGTTGTATGAAACGAATACATAACACATATATATACATGTATAAAAGTTTCGTTGTAAAGCATAAATACATGATATATATATTGTTATCGGAGCGGATATTATCGGAGCGGATTTCTCAATATCCGAATTCGTATCCGAAACTCATTCGGATGTTAAAATGACATCCGAATCCGAATCCAATATCCGAAATTTTTGGATAATATCCGAAATTTCGAATTCGGATTTCGGCTATCCATTGACACCCCTACCTTTAGCCCCTCTTCCTTTAACCTAAGGCCCTTGGCCTTTTCTTGTATTTTTATACTTCTAGCTTACCAACAATATTATATACAAAAAGAGGCATTATTGCTATACCAACAATATTATATATTAAAAAAAATAGTTGAACAATTTTTTATATTTTCTTATGTGAAATTCGATCAAGTAACATTATACCCTGCATTGTGTTCTACAATATCTACGATTAAGACCACTTCAAGGTCAACTTATTTGACATATTGACCGACACAATTCGGTCATTTCTTGGATCATGTTGGGGTAAAATTGTAATAGAAGCTGAAAGATTCCTCACCTCCTTGACCTGACTAATACTTTCCAAGAATGTCGCAGATATTTTTTGACAATTTGGCTGTCACCAAAAATGTTCCATTATTAAAAAAAAAACTAATACTTTGCAAAAATGTAGCTGATGTATATATTGACCAATTTGATTCTCAAACATAACAGTCCTCTTTGATGGTGCAAATTTTTTTTGGAAAGAAATTAATTGCCCATCATAATATTAATATTCTCTCTTGGTCTTCAAAAAAATCTGGTCCCACCCATATCTCCTAGTTAAATCTTTTACACTAATCAATCACATTTGATTACAGGTGGGAATGAGTCGGTTTGTATAGACCCTTTTCATATCTTTTATAGTTAATGTCCCAAATTTGTATGGCCTTCAATTTTCTTCCATGTATTTTACAAACAAAATGGATTTTTGATACAAAAATATCACCCAAGTTGTGAATTCTTTCCAAATTCTTTTACAATTAATTTGCCATAATTATATTACTTAAATTACAAGAAAATTTCCTATATAAACCTCGCCCACTCTATCAAATGTAGTTCTCAATGAATTTGTTCATCTCTCTCTATTTAATAGTAATTGTTAAGTTTTTTCTTGATTTTGTAATAAGCTTTGTATAATTGTAATTGCCCCTCACACGCTTTAAGGTCACCCTTGTTGGTAATCTACATATGTTGAACCCACATTATTTCAGTACCAAAATGAGTTAATTAAGTATTTTTTTCCCTAAATTCCAATGAGGTTGTTTAGTGTTTGAGAAATTAAAAACTATCTTGTTGTGTAAGATGTATTGTATTCTGTATTTCTGTTTGAGCTTCAGAGTCAAGTGGCTAAATGAAAGGGGACATTTTCCCATGCATAGACGCCCAGTTAGGCTTCTCAATGGGTCCATGAGACAATAAACAAAAATAAATTCAGGGAAATAGTGTACTCACATATCATTCGGTTGGAAGATTTCCCTGATTCTAGTCTTTCGATAGTAGAAAGAGGACATATTAACACTAATTTAAACAATACAAACCTTTAATATGACATGCGAAATAATTAAAGACAAGCGAACAAGAAAGAAAATAAACAAGAAAAATCAACCACAACACAAGATTTAAATAGAGAGTAGAATGCAAGTTGGAGAAGCCAAATGCAGATAGAGAACAACGTCATGTGGCGACTTTTGTAGCAACTTCTTCTCCATCTCTTCAACTCTGTAGAAATAATTAGCCGCTTTTTCGGAGAAATGGCTGCCAATGTGCAAGCAAACGAAGGCACATAAAATTAAAAAATGGATCAACCAATCATTCCTCACTTGGGCCAATGAATAAGCAAGCACAACAATGTACATAAGAGTCATAAGAACCACTGCATCTCTCATGGGTTCTATTAATGTAGATTGCACCAAATGCTTCAACATTTCCATCATCTTCAATAACAACTTCAAGACCTCGAAGTCTTTCTCAATTTCATCATTATACCAACCTCCCCACTTCATTTTCTGAAAGAAATTCTCCTGATGCTTCTGCAATTGCTGCTCACTCTGCTGCAATTCCTCCCATGCCTTATGGTCACCCTTGCTGGTAATCTATATATGTTAAACCCACATTATTTTAGTGCCAAAATGATTTAGTTTCTGTATCTATTTGACATTTAACATATATATAACCAAGACGATTGGAATTGAGAGAATTACGTCCCTATTGTTGGAAGAATAAGATTTATAAGGAGATAAAGAAATAGATCAAACAAAATGTGTGTGCCATGGTAAGTATTTTTTTAATTTTCAAGGTTGTTTAATTGGTGAACATTATTATTCAAATTATGTTTGAAATGAGCAAAAACACAAAATTCATGACAATATCTTCTCCTATCAACATCAAACGTCGATTGTTTGAGAAGATGAGGTTACTCTGTTACCATCCCCTGAGGAGTTGAACAATCCAATTACATTAATTTAAAAACTTGCTTGAAGAGAACTAACTATTAATATCAATTATACTAACCGATTTGGATTGATCAAGAACTATGAGATGCGTGCTGCCAGTACGTGAAAGCAAATCCAGAAGAAAACAAGTGAAACTGCTTTTCTTGACCGTTGGTTTGTACTTTTTTGCATTCGACTTCAATCCTGAAAACAAACCGTGGAGAGGGGAAGTAACATTTTGTACCTAAACTGAGTTGATCATTTCTCATCTTCAACTTATAATGGGATCTGCACACTCATGAAAATATATATATTTATTTTTTTTACTTTGACGGGATGCGCTACCATCACACCAGATATGTATACAGCAGTTAAATAACCACTTTTTTTGTGGAGGGACATATAGAGATTCGAAGTCATGACCTAGGGAGCATATCCAATCAGTCATGCCATCTCAGCTAAGAAACTTGAAATACAGGCTAGTATCATTCGAGGCTAGAAAAATATATTTTGAAAAGGATTTTTTCAACCTCAAAACGCGTTTGATGCTCGGCATGGAATCTTAGATAGAAGAAAGTATATAGATTTTCTATGCATAAGCACAAGTCTCCTAGTAACAATGGGCATGCAGTTAAATCTTTTGTACCTTGCAAATGAAATTCCTCCCAAAAACAAAAATACGTTTAAGCTCCTTCAAATAAATATCGAGCCTTTCCGAAGGACTAGGGTATTCGCTCCAATTTTGATCAGACATTATTTCGATCCTCCTTAGTAATAAAAATTAATAATCACTCTAACATGTTAGGATTCAATTATTTGAGTATGAGTGGAGAGGCCTAATTTGCCATAAAAACCTCTTCAGATGTGTAATATAGAGTGTGTGTGTGTGTGTGTGTGTGAGAGAGAGAGAGAGAGGAGGGGCGGGCGCGGGGGGGGGGGGGGGGTCGCATAGGTATCTTCCATAATAGAGGTCTGAATTTCCAAAGAAGCTTCGCCCAATTGATGAATTGTGAGAAATCTTAAAGAGGAATTTTTAATTGAAGACATTTTCCTATTTTTTAATTTTCACTGAAGACATTTAAAACTTTTTTGCACCTACTCTCCAACTCCGCCCATTTTTTTATTTTTCCACCCTATCCATTCTTTAGTCCTCGCCAACCTTCATTTGATTAAAAAAAAGTAAATTACACTTTGACCCCCTATGATTTGGCATAATTTCACATTGACCCCTAACATTTTGATAATTGCAACAATCATCTGTGTTAAAATTTAGATGTTATTTTACTATTTTGCCCTCTCATTTATATATTTTATAAAGTTCAATTTTATTTTAAAATTATAAAAATGCATATAGACGCATTCATAAGTAAACACATTTTTTTAAGGGAAATATTTCGTGTATAAAAATTAATAATATTTTAAAAAGTATAAAATGAATTTTATAAGAGGTACCAAAAATCATTTTTTAACCGTTTGATGACGTCAAGCAGACGAAAGGGGGTAAGTGACCTGTTAGATAACTATAATGAAGATAAGTGTAATTGTCAAAATGTTAGAGAGTTGAAATAGATATTTGCCAAATCATAGGGGGTGAAAGTGTAATTCACCCAAAAATATAATAAAATACAAGGGATTAGTATTTAGTAAGGGAGGAGACATTCACACCATGGGTATTAAAATAAATAATTGATTGGTTGTGGAGTAGGGATCCAAAATAGTGTGTCGTACCCAACAAGGTCAGCTGGCACCCCATTGTATGCCTTGTTGGTTCTTTTGAAACCCCGCGAACTGTATGGAAATGTGTGTCACTCCTTGATGAACCTAAGTACCAAAAAATCATAGTGTGTGATGACTTGTATCTACATATTTAGTGGATACAAGTTATCAAACACTATGATTTTTGATACTTAGGTTTATCAAGGAGTGGCCCACGTATTCATATGGTCCGCGGCACACCGTACCCCCCCCCCCCCCCCCCCACTCACTTGCTTATTTTATTACACATGACGTGAAGAAAATCCAGTCTAACCTTTTTCATCTTTGTTTTCTCATCTTAGTTTAACTTTGAAGGTGAATGGAAGCTACATATTGTAGTACATTTGGCCAGGTTAGAACGCGGGGCATGCGTGGTTCAATATTACTAGTCAAAGGTAACTTAACTAGGTTCACACTCATATATCACAAGTCATTTCAAAGATATGGTTTGTTTTAATTTTAAGGCGTTTTTTAAAATCTTGATCGAGACAACTCGGTCTCGTTCATGGATGAGACGAGACACTACAAAGAGTTTTAAAACCATGTTCACACCTCACCAGGCACTAGCGCTGTCGATGGGACAGTTGATTGGGTGGGTGAATTAGCATTTCGTGAGTCAAATTTGACAAAATTCCCATTCTGGCTGATTGTTCATTTTAATTTCCAAAACGTGAACGTGCGAAATTATTGCTATAATTCACGTTTTGGGATTTAAAATGACCAGTGAGCCGAAATCATAATTTCATCAAAAGTTAATCATGTTTCCTTCAATTTCTCTAATTCAGTTCCTATTACATTTAGAATTAGAACAATTAATTTTTTTTTTCAATTTTATTTATTTATTTTACTTTCAATTCTAAAATAAGTGTAATCACGAACCACCAAATAAATATGGGTACCGCTTAATTCTGGTTCTCAAGAATCGGATAATATAGAAGTTATAGAGTGATAGTAGAATCTTTTATTATTTAAATTTTAAAATGAAAATATGAGAAAATACATACCATTCAAGAATGAGTCGTGATTTTCTGACACCCCCCATCTAACATATGCCCCCTAATATGGCATGGGTTAGGATCATAGATATTTTCCCTCGGATACATAATTGTGCATCCCCATAAATATGTGCAGTTGTGTATCCTGAGAAAAAGAATTTATGACTAATACATGTCACGTCATGTGTCAAAGAGGGTGGGGGGGCATCAAAAAATCATTATTCATAATGAAATCTTAGGATAAATGACCCATTTTAAGCTCGAATATGTTTTAACTTTAAGAGTTCCGAAAGCCTACAACCATATATATATATATATATGGGTCCCGTTCGCCACCCTTAGTTTTACCACACACTTTAACAAACGCGTTTTGTCTTACATGGGTTAGAAGTTTCGGAATGAGCTGATTTTTGGTGAGGATGATCTCTATGGTGAGGAGATCATCCTCACCAAAAATCAGCTCATTCCAAAACTTCTAACCCCATCAAAATTGATTTACAAAAAATGGACGGTCCACGATTTTTCAACGTGTAAACATGGGGCTAAACATTTCGGAATGGGCTGATTTTTGGGGAGGATGATCTTCTAATCATAGAGATCATCCTCACCAAAAATCAGCATATTCCAAAACTTCTAACCCATGTAGGACAAAAAACGTTTGTTAAAGTGTGTGGTAAAACTTAGGGTGCTGAACATTTCCCTATATATATATATATATATATATATATATATATATATATATATATATATATATATATATATATATATTGCTTTGGTTGGCCGTACCACAACCTTGTATTGTAGTCTTGTCAGAGGGGGGGGGGGGGGGGGCATCAAAAAATCATTATTCATAATGAAATCTTAGGATAAATGAACATTTTAAGCTCGAATATATAGTAAATTTGTAAATCAAAGAACTTTATGCAATATCTCTTAACTTTAAGAGCTACGAAAGCTTACAACCATATATATATATATATATATATATATATATATATATATATATATATATATATATATATATATATATATTGGGGGGGGGGGGGGGGGGGCACATCAAAAAAGTCATTATTCATAATGAAATCTTAGGATAAATGACCTATTTTAAGCTCTAATATGTACTTTATTTGTAAACTTGAAGAACTTTATGCAATATCTCTTAACTTTAAGAGCTACGAAAGCCTACAACCCTATATATATATATATATATATATATATATATATATATATAGAACAGCGTTCCTAAGACTCATATTGGGACTCACATTGCGACACACCGTTTTGTCTTATATGGGCAAAAATATTTGGAATGGGCTGATTTTTTTGTGAGGATGATCTCTATGGTGAGGGGATCATCCTTGCCAAAAATCAGCTCATTATGAAACTTCTAGACCGTCTAATTTTTGTTGAAAAATTATAGACCGTCCAATTTTTGTAAATCAATTTTGATGGGGTTATAAGTTTTGGAATGGGATGATTTTTTGCCAGGATGATCCCCTCATCACAGAGATCATCCTCACAAAAAATCAGCTTATTCTAAACATTTTTTGCCATATAAGACAAAACGGTGTGTCGCAATGTGAGTCTCAATATGAGTCTTAGGAACGTGACCCATATATATATATATATATATGGGTGGGGTTCCTACGACCCCCATTACGATTCCCATCGCGACTCACGAAGACAGCCGTTCGATATTCGCAAGATGCACGGTCCAGATCAAATATGAAAATACAATCGTTTTAAACAAATAACTTCTCCGATTTTACAATTACCTCCCCGTAAAAAAAAAACCCAAATCTGAGTTCTTCTTCTTCCTTTGTTTTTCTGCGTTCGAAGTTCCTCCCCGTAAAAACAGACCTTCCTCTTCGTTTCTCTTCCTCTTCGACTCAAATCTTCCTCTTCCAGCCAAAAAACAGATCTGATCTGCGTCTTCTTCTTCGTTTCACTCTTCGATCTGCCATCGAAACGAACTCATCTCGTTTTGTCTCAAACAGATCTGAGTCATCGTCTTCTGCCCTCGAAGTTCCTCCCCGTAAAACAGATGGAAGGAAATCAAATCTGCGTCTTCCTCTTCGATTCACTCTTCCTCTTCTCCTCAAACCCTAACCATCTCCATCGTTTACTCTCCGTTCACTGACGACGACGCAGATCAGGCGAAGAAATCAAGTGATAAAAATCCAACTATATCCATCGTTTACTCTCAACATTAGGGTTTCTGTAAGTTCTTGTTTCTGAGTCAATATTCTTTGTCGGTGATGTTTATCTCTTATATGTTCTTTCGATGTTTGAAAATCGCAGAGAAAAGTCGCAATAGAAGACTCTCTATGACGACCAAAAGCTCCTTCAAGTTGGAACACCCCCTTTGGTTTGTTCTCTCTCTCATTTAGAGTTTTTTTTCCTGATTTTATTTATGGAATTGGGATCGTTCTTGAGGAACCCCCTTTAGTTCTGTATTTGAGAATTAAAAGGGTTATTTATAAATTGGTTTTACTTTAACTATAATTCAATTCTGCTAGATGGGCATGTATTTTGTGAAAAAATTTCCCTAAAATTATCAAAAGTTCATATTTTTTATTTGGGTATGTGTTGAAATTGTGTTCTTGGATCGAATTCACTCAATTCATGTCTCATTGTAGAGTTTAGTGGGGATTTTTGGGAGATTCGGATTTTATTTAGGGGAAAATGGTTTACTTGAAGCATCTGTTCCTAAACATGTGAAGAGGAAGTTTATTCCTTAAAAGATATGGAAATATGTTGTAGCTTGTAAGAGAAAAAGTGTGTGGATTTGAGGAGTTGGGTCTTTTGACCCGTAACAATATTATCACCACCACCAATAAGATTTACCAGGGAATTTAGTTAATTGAACATCATTATACGGTTATCATTTTCTTAAGTTTGCATGTATTGGTAAATTTGTATGTCCGTTACTAGAGAATCAGACAGGGTAATAAGGCCTCGATGTAGCCTAAAGTTTACTAAAGCCACTAATTTTTGTTCTTAAAGTATAACAGATTGTTATTGACAAAGAGAGGAGATTAGCTAGGAAAACTGTATTAGTGTGATCAATTGTTACCATAGTTGTGTTTTTTTTTAATATTAAGGCTTGACAAGTTTTTGTGTGACTGAATTTTGTATATTGTTACAAATCAAATACTAAAATAAAATAGTTCATGTTTTCCTCCCTCATTGGTTTGTTCATTAGTGATTATAAGAGAGAGTTTTGGGAAAGATGAAAGCTGTGCTTGTGGCTATTGACGATGCAATTGGTAATTTTTTGCAAGGATAGGATAATGCTGAATTACAAATAACATCTAAATTGTGTACCAATATCTTTATTTGGTGTTTTAGTATTGAAGTGTTGGATCTCTTGCAGTTGGACGGTACCATCATTGCTCCATCAAGCTTCAAAGCTTGGGGTTCAGGATTGTTTCAATGGCTTGAATTCACAAAGCTGAGAGGGATTACAATTCAAGGTGAAGGTATCATCGACGGCCGCGGCTCAAACTGGTGGAAGGATTCACCGTTGTACAAACATATTGTGAATCTTTGTAATAATTTGAAATAAAAATTAGATAAATTAGAAATTGAGGACTAGATAGACATTTGTAATTTGTATTTTCTGTATGGATCCATCTAAGGAATCTTGTAATATCACCAAAATTTTCAATAATTTTCTTATGAGATCCCAAATTATGGTTAAATGAATCACGTTCCTTCATTCCATTATATAATTGTGTGTTATGTAATTTATTTATCAAATTGTCGTTGGTTAAATGATATATTACCTCTTTAACTTGGATGATATTTTCTCTTGATCGTTGTACCATTTGAATTTATTTTGGGAAACTCCAACTACTGATGTAAAATTCCAATTTTGTGTGGAACGATGCATTGTTTATTATCTTCAGCTCTATTTTGAACAATATATGATAAGACTGATACACTTTAGAGTGGAACTTCACCACTTTTGCTAATGCATTCCACTTCTAAATAGTACAGTCGAGGATGATTTGTTACCATTATGACTTTTTAATAGCTTGGAGATGATTATCAATTTCCAATCTTCATGTATGACCACATTCATGGTCTAGGAACCTTAGTACCGCCAAAGCTTATTTCATTTTTACTCCCAAGTTTCATAATTTCTATTCATAAAGAGTTCAATACGCTCATCCTGTTTTTTATGAGTTGCACTTGTGGTGATGATATGAGTTGAACCAAATCCAATTAGAGATAAAAAAAAAATTATTGTTGTCTAGATGAAGATGGGGTGGCTATTGACCATCTCACTATTTCTTGGATCTCTGCATTCCAAGTGTGCTCTATTGTAAATCTGAGGAAAGTTGCATGTCCATACATCCACTTTTGTGATTCTCAAAAAAAAAAAAAAAAAAACTTCAACAACAACAAAGAATAGTGAATGATAAACCCCAAAATGAAACAACCCAATTTGGATACGATGGGTGATCAAAATACCCACTAACACCGCTAATTAGGTATGATACAATCATTCAATTGGGTTGGTTGGGATGGAAGATTAAAGAAGACCAATTGGTTAATGGAAAATACATTATGATGTCGCCCACATATGGATGAATTATAGTAATGTCCAGCAAAAGGCTTGGAATTGCTTCAAATACTCCCATATTGAGTTTGAGTGCTTGAATGGCTGCACTCATTCTCACCAAATACTCATACTTCTCCATGCCAAATTGCTGCTTCAAGTCCTGTAAATCTTTCCATGTCTGAATAAGAGATAAACTAAGAATTTTGCAATGTTTTCTCAATTGTGGAAGGCGAGGTAAGATGGTCCTACTTTTCGTGCCACCTCAGTACCCCACAACTTTCCTATAATTCCAAATACCCATTTTCTTCAAGCAAAATGTCAACAACAACAATACATCAGAGCCCAATTTCTGTACCATTTTTTTTATTACACAAGTCTTAGGAGAGTGCTTGAATTTGAAATTAAGTGAATAGTAATAGTGACTGAATTACAAAAAAATCACTTTTCCTTAGTATCCTAATTCCAAACTATAACAGAGAAGAGTAACCATCAACAACAATATAAGGGACTTCTTGAAGTATATCATACGCACAAAATGACACAGGATCTTTCTTCGTGAATGGTTGATACCACAGATTTACCACCACATGAGCACTAGTGCTAGTGTGTGGTTCGAATGGAGGACAAAATTTACAGTGAGATTGCAAGCTTGTTTAAAGAAAGTTAGATCAGTGAGGAAGCTGATTCATGGCTTTTATCTCTGCAACACAACTGAGTTCAGGCTGCAAGTATTTCTCATAACTAACTTTCAAAGGCCCAGTTTTGGCAGATTTCTGGAAGCTCAAGATCATATTTGCACACGCCCTGCATTTGAAACAACGATCAAATACATCTTAATGTAAACTAATTGCAATATCAACAACTATGGCTTCATTGTGGGGATTCACAATTGAAGAAGTTTAACAGGATTTAAGTGGCTGGACTGGAGGAGGCCATAGGTAAATTAGGGTGTGTTGAGGATCACAGGTTTGTCCTACTAGTAATCTAGTTGAAGTATGTTGACATATAAGGTATGATGATAAATCGAAAAACAATTAAGGAAAGGAAGTACATGCCTGAGTTGAGATTCTTCATAGCGTGTGTGTTTGCAAAGCAGTGGGGTCCAAGTTGGAGTCATTTTCAGGGTACCTCTCGCAACATAGATTGCCAATGCACATAGCAAGGACGGTTTGAACTTCAAAGCCTCATATTCAACCAAGCACAACTCGATGAGGTAGAAAGATAGATGTTCAAACTGGTAGAAAATCCCACAAAGAGAAGAAATATTAAGATTGTTAGTGATTGGAAATCTTATTCATTTTGAAAGCATTACGCATATATACCTTTGTGTCAGATTGAGCAGCCTTGAGAAACCTTAGCATGAACACATATGGGGTTGGTGAGTTCAATCGGAACATCAACTTCTTAAGAATTAGCTTCTCCTGAAAAGGGATGCCAGTTTATTTCATCATTAAGAAAAAAATAATGGTAATAAAACGGAAAATCAGAAGATGCAGACCATTGCAAGCATTTGATCTCTTGTATATGATGGGTTTGTGCTTGCATAAAACTTCGATGCAGAATTCATTTCTATCTATTTGGGTTACTTTTACTTGTATCTACAAATTATCAGTAATCTTGTAAGGAAACATTACAACAAACTCAAACCCATCTATTTGGCTGTCTAGACACTAGAGTTGCCTTTTATGTTCATATGCAATCAGAATAAAAGTAAGAGATTTCTTTCCTTCAAAAACTGAAAGATCAAAACCTCAGATCATCACTTGAGTCCCAATAACTTAAATTACGTGACGATTTTGGCTGGTCTGGATGAATTCAGCCTCAATTCACAATGTTTCTTCAAAGAAATAGGCCTAATAGGAACTAGAACATCAATCAAATACAGTTTTCATGACCAAATAAGATCAAACCAGAGAAGATGCCAACTAGCTTAGTTGGTAAAGTCTATGGGTCTAATTCCCACCATCATCGAGTTACTGATCTTATTTAAAAAAAAAAAACACGCTCACCAATCGAAAAAATGAAGATCAAACCAGTAAGAGTTACATCAGATTACATCAGGAAATCACATAGAAACAATTTCACAAGAAAAAACATCCCCAAATAAGACAAACCCATGTCACCAAACATCTAAAAACCAAAACCCAATGAGCCAATTAACACAGAATAACACAAACCAATAAATTAAGTTAAAAAAAAAATGAAAACAAGAAGAAATAAGAGAAACAGAGAAATGGGTAAGAACCATTACATGGAAGAAGATGGACCAAAGAGGGGATTCTCTTTGAGGGGCTGAAACGAAAGCCTGCGGAGGAACTTGGAAACACACTTGTCTTCATATCTATCTATGTTTTTGGGGCAGTTATCGATGTACATAGCCGTTACAAACACAGCCACGTTGGCCACCACAAACATGGGTATAAACCATGAAGTCCATCCTTTCTCCGAATTCTGCTCAAAATGAACATAAGATGGGTACTTTCCATTCCCTCTGTTCTTGGCTTCTCCTCCTCTATCTTCAAGAAACAATCAAAGATTGATAGATTTGGGATGATTTAGAGAAGAAGAGTTACTCGTAAGGTAATTGGTGAAGTCTTTAAGGAGATGAAGCTGAAATAATGATTGGATTTTTCTCGCCTGGCTTCGTCGCTTGATCTGCATCGTCGTTGAATGGAGATGTTAGGGTTTGAGTCGCAGAAGAGATGACGATGAGGTTAGAGAGAAGTTTGATTTGAAATTGCTTTTATTTATTTTGATTAGATGCGGGGAGGTGTTTCTAAATAATGTAAGATTTAAGTGGTTAAAACAGCACGTGCTGTTTTAAAACGAAGACGCGATCTAGACCGTGGATCTTGCAAATATCGAACGGCTGTCTTTGTGAGTCGCGATGGGGGTCGTAATGGGGGTCGTGGGAACCCCACCCTATATATATATATATATATATATATATATATATATATATATATATATATGGGTAGCGTTCAATGGCCAACAGTTTGGCAAACATTTTGGCAAACACATTTTTCAAAACATGGGTTAGAGGTCTTGGAATGGGCTGATTTTTGGTGAGGATGATCTCTATGGTGAGGAGATCATCATCACCAAAAATCAGCTCATTCCAAAACTTCTAACCCCAGTCTCGGTCACATGACGGTGTTTCCTTTCAACGCGACCGTTTTGGGCAGGAGTATATGGACAAGAAAGTTGATGATGAATGCCAGAGGCATGAAGATGGGTTTTAAAACAGTTGCTAGTAAATTCTGTACCACCATCACTTTGAAAAATTTTAATACAAGAAGAATGTTGATTTTCCACAAATTTTTGAAATTGAATAAAGGTAGCATAGAAATCAGATTTTAATTTCAATGGATAAAGCCAAGTGAAACGAGAATAATCATCAATGAATAAAACATAGTAGGCAAAACCTAAATTGGATTTTACGGGTGAAGGGCCCCAGATATCACAATGGATAAGATCTAACACATTAGACGACCTATGTTCATTACGTGAATAAGGTAGACGATGATTCTTTGCAAGTTGGCATGTATCACATAATTTAGGAGATGGCAATAAAGAGGTAAGATAAAGCTGTCCTTTTTATTTAAGAAAGAGATAACAGAATGATTTACATGTCCTAGGCGAGCATGCCATAAATCATAGGAGGCATGAAGAGATTTATTTTTAAGGACAGAAATAAAAGCGGAATTTCCGCGCTCTAGCACATATAAGCCTCCATCGCGTTTACCGGTTGCCACCACCCTTCCCGTTTGGCAATTCTGAATGATGAAAAATTTATTAGTAAATGTAACAGATAAAAAAAAATCATGAGTTAATTTACTAATGGACAAAAGATTTTTAGTGAGGTGAGGGACCACCAAAACATCCAATAAATGAAGATCTGGGGAAGGTGAAATTTTACCGGTGTGGGTAATAGGGAGGGATGCACCATTCCCTACAATTACACAATCCTTACCCGTGTAGTTTTTGGACTGATCCAAAGTGGAGTGGGCTGGAGTCATGTGGGCCGAAGCCCCATTGTCCAAGAACCAATCTGAGGCTTCATTTTCAGACAGGGAGCATGAAGCATTGAAGGCTTCTGCAAGTTGTGCAGATGGTTCATGTTGATGGCGATCATATCGTTGCCGGCACCAATCAGCATAGTGTCCTTCCAAGCGGCAAATCTGGCATCGTGGTGGACGGCGACCGTGAGTGGATTGGGTACGCCCTTGTTTGTGAGTGAAGATATCGCTGCGGGAGCCATTTGTGCGGCCACGACCATGGCGAGATAGGCCACCCCCACGATGGGAAGAGGTCCGGTTAGCAGTGAATGCTGCAGCTGATGGTGCTGGAGTTTCTAGAGAGTTTTGAAAGAGTTCAAAACTCTCAGCTTTGGATACCAGATCTGGGAAACAGGGGAGAGGCGTTTGTGCCATTTGGGCAGTAGAGAAACTGGAGAAATCAGGCCCTAGTCCACGAAGAAAACCAGTGAACTTTGTCGGTTCCATGAACGGGGCGACCAATGGCGTGAAGTTGATCACATAAGGCCTTGAAGGCACGAGCATAGGCAGTGACTGGGCGGGTGCCACGCTTCATTAACTGAAGGTCATCTTTGAGACGAATTTCACGGGCTTTAGAGCGGTGGCTGAAAGTGTTTTCCAGGGCAGTCCAGACCTCACGGGATGTGGAGAGGCCGACGGCTTCAGCCATGGCTTCTTCTGTGAGAGAGGAGAGGAGAAGATTGAGAAGGCGCTGATCGGTTGCTTTCCATTCCAGGTGTTGGGGATTTGGTGTCTGAGAGGTGGGAGGATGAAATGGAGGTGGAGGCAGAAGGGTACCGTCCACATGACCCAGCAGATGTTGGCTCTCAAGAAGTGGAAGAAGTTGACTCTTCCATAAGAGATAGTTGGAGGATGAAAGTTTGATTGTAACCATGTGAATCATGGTGTTGAAGGGAAGGAGGGTGGGAAAAGAATTAGAGGCCATTGAGGATCAATGCTCTGATACCATAAGAGTGTTTGAAAAACCACCACACTTGGAGTGGTGAAAGCTTCTCATATTTATTCTGTTACAGACTGTATATATAAATGGACATTACAAAATAAATAGAAAGAAGCAGCAGAAAATCAGCTCCTAAGATTAGGGGTCAATGAATGCACATATGGAAGGCCTTTGATTTGCCTTTGATTAAGGCAGAGAATCCTCAATAGTAATTAATGCTCCTTTGCTTCTTTTTTTTTTTTTTTTTAATATTGTACCAAAATACATAATCTCATTGTCAATTGTTCTTATTGTATGTTCAAGGAGAAATTTTAGGATTTTGCCTACAACTCTACAAATATGGGATTTTGCTTGTTGTTTTACCATCCCTGTTGAAGAAGAATTGTTCTTCTTTCTTTTGTGTCTACATGGAGTTCAGCATAATTAATATCCTTTTTGTGGTTTGATGCTCCAAATCAATTACAATCTATTACTAGTTCTTTTAGTGGTTTATAAAAAATGATAGATCATGATAGAAAGATGGAGATTTGTGTTTTAAAAGTTTTGGAAATTAACACTTTGAGGAAACCTTCAACGTGGTTTGACTTCGTTGTTTTTTTTTAAAACTTTAATGTGTAAGGAGTTTCAATGTGTATGGGGCATAAGGATTAAATTTTTTGTGTTAATAATGTATAAATTTATCCAATAGAAATTTTTCGGTTGGTAGTGATATTTAAAAGACTACATGTGGTTACTCTTTTGTCATCCTTAATACAAATTGGACTTTGGTTGAATGGATGATCTCCTCGTGCTCAATGGAAATATTCAGTTTTGTTATTTTTGTACCTATTTCAAGTGATATTTTGAAGATTGAAGAGCGTGTAATCTATGTTTTTGATTGCAGTATGAAGGCCATTAAGAGACGATCCTAATGTTCATGGTGTCACTCGGCCCAAAAAAGTATGCTACAAGGCATTTGAAGTGTTGTGGCACAAAGCTTTTCATATCATGGTGAGTCATCAAATTCGCCTTTTTCTAGGTGAGCAGCTGCTAAGGTTTTACCTTGTTTTTGCCTAGAAGCTAAGCCCGGAATGAGGGTGGTTTCTTCATGTTTCCCTGATTCATTTTTATTTTGTGCCTAGTTGAGTTTATATTTATGAAATATAATTTATCTCAATTGTTGGAAACAACATTGGCAATGCTAATCAAAACTCGTTCAACAAGCAATGTAATATATTGACAAGACACCTGATATTGAAACTCATGTAGAACTAATCAAAACACTAAACAGTGTGTCTGCTGGAAAGGTGAGAGATATTGATGGGTCCAACGGTGTCCTATTAGCTTATCCTTTTATAGAACTTGTTGGTATTGAATTATCTGTCACTTTTAGATATATGTTGAAATAGAGAGGGCACGGCTAATCAAGAAACTTATAAAGATTAAGGAAGAATAGGTCATGTTGCTAAAGCTACTGATTTGATGCAAGAAATTGCTGTAAGTATCGCCAGAAACTACAAAGCATTATAAGACTTCTTTTTGATAGGAGCTTTATTTAGTGACCTATGCTGGTTTGGTTATTTTCTTTTTGATATAGACAAAAAATTCATGCACCCCCTATAGTAATGCCTTCTATTGACTATACTATGTTACAGGTGGAAACATTGGAGCAATGGCGAAGACTGAAAAGATAGTATTCATCCTTGACCAAGTATTGGCTTCATTTTCTCTGTTATTAGATTATCATGGAAGGACTCAATTAATAAACGAATATTTTCTTTATTTGTATAAGGAGGGGGGGTTTCAATAAAGGGATATTTTCTTTGAAGATAAGTGCTGATGATAATTTATATGCCTACTGACTTGTTGAAATTCAAAAAATTCCAGGTTCGTTTGTGTTTAGACTGTCAAGATTATGTGCGCACAGATCCTCTCAAGGAACATTTCAAATCCTATGAAAACCAAAGAGCAGTGGATCTCTTTTTACTAATAAAAATCTTTTAAGACATTATCAAGTCTTGAGTGACAACCTAGACTACCTTGAAAATTAAAATGTTCAGCATTGATCCAGATCCAATCCAACAAGATATCAGATTGAAACCTTATCAGACTCCAAAACATCGAAGTACCTGAATCAGAACGGATCAGATTTCAGGCCTGATCCCACCCATTGACAGGATCCACACTTTTTTGGAAAAACATACTCGGATGTTTTGAAGTTTCTTTTGTGTTTTTCATGTATGCAATATGCCAAATATACCATATTTGATTGGGTTACTCTTGAAAGTTTTCAAACAACTTTCTTCAAAGATAAATCCTACATTTCCTCACTTCGCTTATCCCAGCCAATTTGAGACATTAACACTTTGACAAACTCCACTTTAAAGTGCATGATTTAGTTGTCACATATACTCTTGCCAACAAAAACAAATTTCTCATTGATTTTTCCTAAGAAAATATTTTCTAAACAAATACAACCTATTTGATTATGAGAATTTCTTGGTGGGATCCTCATGAATAGCCACCTTCATTCCCAAATGCCATTACATATAGTATTGTGGACAGCACTAGTTAAAATAAAATTAAAAAATTAAAGACAAGAAACATTACTAATCTCATAACTAAGA
Organism: Akebia trifoliata; assembly: GCF_017979445.1. Classification (NCBI taxonomy): domain Eukaryota; kingdom Viridiplantae; phylum Streptophyta; class Magnoliopsida; order Ranunculales; family Lardizabalaceae; genus Akebia; species Akebia trifoliata. The sequence goes on from NC_141387.1 coordinate 1,231,714, forward strand.
ATCATAACACCTAAATATATTTAAAGTTTAAACTCTTAACCGCTAAAGATAGATATGCCCAACTCAAACTCTGGTTGTTCCTGGTATAAATGATCTTTGCCCAACAAATACAGCATTGGCTCAAGATTACATGTAGGGTCTCTACTTTCTTTGCACTAAGAAACACCGACCAAACAGAACACACTGGAATAGAAAATGGATGAACCAAGTATCATTTCACAAAGGGAAATTAAAAATTCCAATAAGGAACTTAACCAAAATTGTGTTTATTTTTGTCCCATATCCTTGGATTAGCTTTTCTTTTTCATGTTTTTGGAAGCTCTAACAGCCCTTCAATGGCACTAAAAGATCTAAAAACTAAAACATAAAAGCATCTCCCATACTACAAAAGCCAAACAAACCCTTTCTGATCTACTGCTACCTCAACTTTGGGGCTCTTATAAAAGAGCCAAATGCCTATAACGTGACTTACATGAGATCACACTCAATCCCTCTTAACAATTTAAAAGCATATAAATAACAAATAAAAAAACTACTTCTTCTTCGACTTGTTGGACAACGATTGAGCATATGCAGTTCCCTGATCAAGTACAAAAAAAATAATAATAATAAATAAATAGATAGTATTAGAGATGACTTGATTTCCTTTACTGCATCCAAGATGAGATTCTAACTGAACCCAGTGGGATCTTGGGGATGTCAAGAAATGCCCACCAAAGACATTAATGAAGTTGTGCCCAATATGATGCATAACTACTTACTTGCAACCATTCATCCATTGAGGCATCTGTAGTGATGGGAGGAGAGAGAGAGAGAGAGAGTACCTGTCTTCGTCAAGAGGGAGTTGCAGCGAGAGATGGAGAAGCTTTTGTGGCTGTAACGAGGTCGAGATGGAGGTTGTTTCAGCGAGGTCGTTGCAAAGACGTTCGAGAAGGGTGGTCAGCGAGAACGAGAGAGAATGAAAGAGTGAGAGAGAGGGTCTGTTCAGCGAGATTTTCTCTTGAGTCGAAGAGAACGTCTGTTCTCTGTTGCTCTTGGGTTTAAAGAGAAGAAGGAGGTTACATTAAATATTGATAAATTGAGGGATGGCGCTTCAATAAATCTATAAGTGAAATCACTGCGAGATTTAATCTCGTCTGTCGGATCGCGTTATATCAAACGATCTGAAACTGTTTGCCAATCCGTTTGCCAAACGGTTAGCCAGCGAACGGGAACCATATATATATATATATATATATATATATATAGGGTCCCGTTCGGCACCCTAAGTTTTACCACACACTTTAACAAACGCGTTTTGTCTTACACCATAGAGATCATCCTCACCAAAAATCAGCCCATTCCGAAACTTCTAACCCCATCAAAAATGATTTACAAAAAATGGACAGTCCACGATTTTTCAACTTGTAAACATGGGGTTAAACATTTCGGAATGGGCTGATTTTTGGGGAGGATGATCTTCTAATCATAGAGATCATCCTCACCAAAAATCAGCCCATTCCAAAACTTCTAACCCATGTAGGACAAAAAACGTTTGTTAAAGTGTAGGGTAAAACTTAGGGTGCTGAACATTTCCCATATATATATTGTAAATCATTTTTTATGGGGTTAGAAGTTTTGGAATAGACTGATTTTTTGTGAGGATGATCTCTACGGTGAAGAGATCATGTTCACCAAAAATCAGCTCATTTTGAAACTTCTAACCCTAGTTTACAAGTTGAAGAATCATGGACCATCTTATTTTTATAAATCACATTTGATGGGGTTAGAAGTTTTGGAATATGCTGATATTTGGTGAGGATGATCTCCTCATCATAGAGATCATCCTCACAAAAAATCAGTTCATTCCAAAGCTTCTAACCCATATTTTGACAAATGTTTGACACCAAACTTGACAAACTTTAGGCCTGCTGAACCGCCCCAATATATATACATATTCTTTTGGGAATTTGGTATTTCTAGATCAAGGAGTCATTCACACTTGATGGAAACTTTGCCTCTTTTAGGACCAATTAATGTGGAACCCTTTTGTTCGATAACTAATGAGACAATAAACAAAAATAAATTCAGGGAAATATAGTGTACTCACATATCAATCAGTTGGAAGATTTCCCTGATTCTAGTCTTTTCGATAGAAGAAAGAGGCCATATTAACACTAATTTGAACAATACAAACCTTTAATATGGGATGCAAAATAATTAAAGACAAGCGAACAAGAAAGAAAATAACAAGAAAAATCAACCACAACACAAGATTTATGTATAGAGTAGAATGAAAGTTGGAGAAGCCAAATGCAGATAGAGAACAACGTCATGTGGCCGCCTTTCCATCAACTTCTTCTCCATCTCTTTTAACTCTGTAGAAATAATTAGCCGCTTTTTCGGAGAAATAGCTGCCAATGTGCAAGCAAAAGAAGGCACATAAAACTAAAAAATGGATCAACCAATCGTTCCTCACTTGGGCCAATGAATAAGAAAGCACAACAATGTACATAAGAGTCATAAGAACCACTGCATCTCTCATGGGTTCTATTAATGTAGATTGCACCAAATGCTTCAACATTTCCAACATCTTCAATGACAACTTCAAACCCTCGAATTCCTCAATTTCACTGTTATACCAAACTCCCCCATCTATTTCCTGAAAGAAATTCTCTTGAAGCTTCTGCAATTGCTGCTCACTCTGCTGCAATTCCTCCCATGCCTTATGGTCACCCTTGCTGGTAATCTATATATGTTAAATCCACATTATTTTAGTGCCAAAATAATTTAGTTTCTGTATCTATTTGACATTTAACAGATATATATATATATATATATATATATATATATATATATATATATATATATATATATATATATATATGGTCCCGTTCAGCAACAAACATTTTGGCAAACATTTTTCAAAACATGGGTTAGAGGTTTTGGAATGGGCTGATTTTTGTGAGGATGATCTTTACGGTGAGGAGATCATCCTCACCAAAAATCAGCCCATTCCAAAACTTCTAGCCTCAGTTTACAAGTGGAAAAATCGTGGACCATCCAATTTTTATAAATCATTTTGATGTGGTTAGAAGTTTTGGAATGAGCTGATGTTTGGTGAGGATGATCTCCTCGGTGAAGAGATCATCCTCACCAAAAATCAGCTCATTTCAAAATTTCTAACCCCATCAAAAGTAATTTACAAAAAATGTTTGGCACCATATTTGGCAAACTTTAGGGCTGCCGAACCGCTCCCATATATATATATGTATATAACCAAGACAATTGGAATTGAGAGAATTATGTCCCTATTGTTAGAAGCATAGGATTCATAAGGAGATAAAGAAAAAGATCAAATAAATCATACATTTTTTATTTTCAAGGTTGCTTAATTTCTGAACATTATTATTCAAATTATGTTTGAAATGGGCAAAAACACGAAATTCATGACAATATCTTCTCCTATCAACGTCAAACGATTGTTTGAGAAGATGAGGTTACTTTGTTACCATCCCCCCTGTGGAGTTGCACAATCCAATTTCATTAATTTAAAAACTTGCTTGAAGACAACTATTAATATCAATTATACTGACCGATTTGGATTGATCAAGAACTATGAGATGCGTGTTGCCAGGACGTGAAAGCAGATCAAGAAGAAAACAAGTTAAACTGCTTTTCTTGTCCGTTGGTTTGTACTTTTTTTCATACCACTTCAAATCTGAAAACAAACCATGGAGAGGGGAAGTTACATTTTTTTTACGTAAACGGAGTAGATCTTTTCTCATCTTCGACTTATAATAGGCATGGGATTTGCACACTCATGAAAATTTATTTTATTTTATTTTTTGCTTTGATGGGATGCGCATACCATCCCACCTGGTATGTGTACAGCAATTAAACAACCACTTTTTTGATGGAGGAACGAATAGAGATTCGAAGTCATGACTTGAGGAGCATACCAGGTCAGTCTTGCCATATCAGCTAAGAAACATGAAATACAGGCTAGTATCGTTCGAGGCTAAAAAAACATCTATTTTGAAAAGGACTTTTTCAACCTCAAAACACGTTTGATGCTCAGCATGGAAGCTGAGATGGATGAAAGTATATAGATTTTCTATGCATGCAGTTTTATCTTTTGTACCTTCGAAAAATACGTTATCTAACAGAATGAACGCGGGCTTCATCTCCTTCCAAGAAATATCGGGCCCTTTGGAATCATTAAGGTTTTCGCTCCAATTGGGATCAAACATTATTTCTATCTCCCTTAGTAATAAAAGATAATAATCACTCTGACATGAGTGGAGAGGCCTAGTTTGCGATAAAAACCTCTTCAGGATGTGTTATATAGAGTGTGTGTGTGTGTAAGAGAGAGAGAGAGGGGGCATAGGTGTCTTCCATGATAGAGGCCTGAAGTTCCAAAGAAGCTGCACCCAATTGATGAATTGTGGGAGGGGGGGCGCATAGTTACTTCCATGATAGAGATCTGAAGGTCCAAGGAAGCTTCGCCCCAAAGGGGGATTTTTAATTTTCACTGTAGACATTTAAAGCTTTTTGGCACCCTCTCCAACTCCGTCCATTTTTTTTATGAGTAGTGCTGGGGTGACACAAAGGTGATAAAAATGATATGGTTTCGCACACATTACCGTAGATTCTTTTCCTCGAGATACGAGTCAGAAACGTCTACAGTTATATGTGCGCCCCCACATCATTTTTATCACCTTTGTGTCTCTGTTTGTGTCCTTCCAACATTTTCTTTTTTTTTTTTTTTCTTTTTTCGGCCCCATCCATTCTTCCCCCACATCATTTTTATCACCTTTGTGTCTCCGTTTGTGTCCTTCCAACATTTTCTTTTTTTTTTTTTCTTTTTTCCGCCCAATCCATTCTTCAGTCCTCGCCAACCATCATTTGATTAAAAAAAAAGTAAATTACACTTTGACCTTCTATGGTTTGGCATAATTTCATGTTGACCCATAATATTTTGATAATTGCAATAATCTCCCTGTGTTAAAATTTAGATGTTATTTTACTATTTTATCCTGTCACACACACACACACATATATATATATATATATATATGTGGGACGGTTCAACAGTCCTAAAGTTTGCCAAGTTTGGTGCCAAACATTTTTCAAAATATAGGTTAGAAGCTTTGGAATTAGCTGATTTTATGTGAGGATGATCTCTATGATGAGGAGATCATCCTCACTAAAAATCAGCCTATTCCAAAACTTCTAACCCCATCAAAAGTGATTTATAAAAATTGGACGGTCCACGATTCTTCAACTTGTAAATTAGGGTTAGAAGTTTCAAAATGAACTGATTTTTTGTGAGGATGATCTCTTCATTGTAGAGATCATCCTCACAAAAAATCAGCCTATTCCAAAACTTCTAACCCCATCAAAAGTGATTTACAAATAATGTTTGGCACCAAACTTGGCAAACTTTAGGACTGTCGAACCGGTCCCATATATATATATATATATATGGGGATGGTTCAGCAGTCATAAAGTTTGCCAAGTTTGATGCCAAACATTTTTCAAAATATGGGTTAGAAGCTTTGGAATGAGCTGATTTTTTGTGAGGATGATCTCTATGATGAGGAGATTATCCTCACCAAAAATCAGCATATTCCAAAACTTTTAACCCTATCAAAAGTGATTTACAAAAATTGGACGGTCCACGATTCTTCAACTATTAAACTAGGGTTAGAAGTTTTGGAATGGGCTGATTTTTGGTAAGGATGATCTCCTCGCCGTAGAGATCATCCTCACTAAAAATCAGCCCATTCCAAAACCTCTAACCCATGTTTTGAAAAATGTTTTGCCAAAATGTTTCTCAAAATGTTTGTTGCTGAACGGGACCCTATATATATAGGATCAAGATCCGTGTACACATATATCTACTCATATATCTACAACGTGCTTTGTCCTATGTGGGTTAAAAGTTTCGGATTGAACTTATTTTTGGTGAGGATTATCTCTATGATGAGGAGATCATCTTCACCCAAAATCAGCTCAATCTGAAACTTTTAACCTTATCAAAAGTGATTTACAAAAAATGAACGATCCACAATTCTTCAATTCATAAATATAAGGTTAGAAATTTTAGAATTAATTGATTTTTTTGTGAAGATGATCTCCTCATCATAGAGACCATCCTAACCAAAAATTAGCTCAATCCGAAACTTTTAACCCACATAGGATAAAACACGTTGTAGATATATGAGTAGATTTATGAGTACACGAATCTTGACCTATATATATATATAGGGTTAGGTTCAAGGGCCATATGAGAAAACATATGAGAAAACTTTCGACGGTAAATAAAATTTTAAAATATGGGTTAGAAATTTTGGATTGAGCTGATTTTTTGTGAGGATGATCTCTATGATGGAAAGATCATCCAAAAAAAAAAAATTCAGCCCAATCTGAAACTTCTAACCCCATTAAAAGTGATTTAGAATGTGGACCGTCGATTTTTTACCAATTTTTATCACAAATTTGTAAATCACTTTTGATGGATTTAGAAGTTTCTGATTGAGCTGATTTTTTGTAAGGATGATCTTCTCATCATAGTGACCATCCTTGCAAAAAATCAGCTCAATCCAAAATCTCTAACCCTTACTTTGAAAAACGAAAGTTTTCTCATATGTTTTCTCATATGACCCTTGAACCTGACCCATATATATATATATTTCATTTTTATTTTAAAATTATAAAAATGCATATAGACGCATTCATAAGTAAACACATTTTTTAAAAGGAAATATTTCGTGTATAAAAAATAATAATATTTTAAAAAAGATAAATTGGTTTTTATAAAAGGTACTGAAAATCATTTTTTTAACTATTTGACGACGCCAAGTAAACGAAGGGGGTAAGTGACCCGTTAGATAACTATAACAGAGGTAAGTGTAATTGTCAAAATGTTTAAGAGTTGAAAGATTTTTGCCGAATCTTAGAGGGTGAAAGCGTAATTCACCCAAAAAAATTAATAAAATAAAGAGATTAGTATTTAGTAAGGGAGGACACAATCACGCCATGGGTATTAAAATAAGTAATTGAGTGGTTGTGGAGTAGAGATCCAGTACGGTGTGTCATACCCAACAAAGTCAGCTGGCACTCTATTGTATGCAATGTTGGCTTTTTTGAGACCCACGAACTGTATGGAAATGTGGGAATGACCCACATATCCATACAATTTACTTTTGTTGGGTACGGCACACCGTACTTAATCCCTACTCCCCAAACTAGTCGCTTATTTTAAAACACATAAGGTGAAGAAAATCCAGCCTAAACTTTTTCATCGTTGTTTGCTCATCTAAGAAGGTGAATAGAAGCTACATATTGTATACATTTTGTCAGGCTAGAACGCAGGGAATGCAAGGTTCAATATTACTAGTCAAAGGTAACTTAACTAGGTTCACATTATAGTTGACAAGTGTGTTCAGAGATATGATTTGTTCTAATTTTAAGGTATTTTTTAAAATCTCGTCCGAGACGATTTGATCTCGTTTATGAATGAGATGAGATGCCAAAACGAGTTTTAAAATCATATTCACATCTCACTAGGCACTAGCGTTATCAAAGGCCTTTGACAATTCACCCACCCAATTAACCTTCACTTGGACTCACGAATATGAAAGAATATGTATGGTCCTAATCCATGCCATAGTTGTCCCTAGGGACAGTTAATTGGGTGGGTGAATTTCCATTTCGTGAGTTAAAAATATGACAAAATTCCCATTTTGACTGACTGTTCATTTTAATTCTCAAACGTGAATGAGCGAAATTATTGCTATAATTCACGTTTTAGGAATTAAAATGATTAATGAGCCGGAGTCGTAGTTTCATCTAAAGTTGAACATGTTTCCTTAAATTTTTCTAATTCAGTTCCAACTACATTTAGATTTACAACAATCAATTTTTTTTTTCAATTTTATTTATTTATTTTAATTTTAGTTCTAAACTAAGTGTAATGAGGAACCACCAAAAAATGTGGGTACCCCATAATTATGGTTCTCAAAGAATCGTATGATATTAAAGACAGAGAGATGGTAGAATCTTTTATTATTTAAAATTTGAAAGGAAAATATGAAAACTTACATACCTTCTAAAAATGAGTTGTAATTTTCTGACACCCCCATAAATATGGCATGGATAAGGACCATACATATTTTTCCTTGGATACATAATCGTACATCCCCATAAATATGTGCAGTTGTGTATCTCGAGAAAAAGATTTTATGGTTCTAGCACAATCATGTCATGTGTTAGAGGGGCATCAGAAAATCATTATTCATAATAAAATCTTGGGATAAATAACCAATTTTAAGCTAGAATATGTTGTTCATTTGTAAACTTGAAGAACTTTATACAATATCTCTTAACTTTAAGAGATACGAAAGCCTACAACCATCTATATATATATATATATATATATATATATGCTTTGGCGGGCCGCACATATCACGACCCCACAATCCTGTATTGTAGTCTTGTGGATGGGCATATAGAGATTCGATTCCAATTGCTATTAGTTTGATTCCTTTTAGACTTGACTTTAATTTACTATTGAAAAAGGGATCTAGAATCGGAGTTTTAGTTCCAATTCTAGTTGTGTGGATACTCATTTAATTATAATTGCTAATTAGACAAGAGTAATTAAATTGATCTTCAAGGTGATAAAAAGATGATCTTTTGTGCAAGTAAATTTGAAGTGACTCTTAAGAGAGGCTTTTCTTTTCTCCGTACAAAAATAAACAATTTTCATTTACTTAACCCTTTTACAAGCAAATTGTTAAGGGAAGGTTACCATTTTGTAACCAACTTTTAACGAATTTACAATTCCAACTCACTGGCCATTTTAATTATCAAAATGTGTTCGTGTGAAATTATAGGTTTTCAAGTGACTAGATCGTAGGTTTAAAGTGACAAACTCATTGATTTTTTCCCCCAAAGTGACAATCTCATTCAAAGTAGTGAAACTTGCAAGATTGTCACTTTAAAACCTCTTTTATCATTATTGTTCATGTTTTGGCAATTAAAACGAACAATGAGCCAAAATTGTAAGTTCGTCAAAAGTTGATCATGTTTTTGTAAATATTTTAATTGTTTATGTAATTGCTACCTTCGCAAATCATCACTACCATTCAAATCTTATCCCAAAAATTTGATTATGACAAAGTGGAATCACATTTCAATATATTGGACTGATTTCCCTTTGTTCTAGTATTACAAAAAGTAAACAAAGCAAAAACTAATTATTGGAACATTAATTTCAATATTTCATGGAATGGAAGCAAGAGTCTTTATATGGAGACTGGCATGCATGTTGGGGAAGACAAGAAAAGTTGTTTTGATTGATCTTTGTTTTTCAATATAAATTTTAATTTTGAGTATTTTTTACTTTAAAGTTATTTTGAATTTTTTGGGTATATATTCTCTACAAACCCTCATGAGCAAACTCGTCCACAAAGGGTAATTTAGAGGTTTAAAGGCTTATCTCTAAATACAATCAAGATGCCTACGAAAGTGATAATTTTATTATTCAAGGACTAGAAAAAAAAAAAAAAAAAAAGTTTGGGGTGTAATCAGTGTCTCAAAACACTAATTTATCTGCACTTTTTTCAAACATTTATCTCGATTTTTTCCCTATTTCTCTATATTGAGTAAATAATCTTGTTAAGCTTCGAATTGTCTCGTTGCATGTTCTTCCATGCTAATTATGCTTAATTATGCAGAAATAATTATATTTGTCAGAAAATCTTAAATATGTATGTTCACTATGCAAATTAAATATTAAACCATCAAATTAGACTCCGAAATTAAAAACTAGACATTGCATTTCAATCTGAAGGATTAATCAAGCAATCTAGCCAAACCTCAAGATCCAAGTTTTCATCCCAATTGCTATAGGATGGACCTCGATTTGGAGCGCCTTACAATCATGGGAGTGTGTTTTACACGTGATCTTGTCCATAATAACTAAGATGATTAAGAATAGATTCTTCCAAAACCTAGGATTTCTATAAATACATTTCTCAATATAGAAAAGACCCCCTCTCTCTTGGCCTTTAGCCCCTCTTCCTTTAACCTAAGGCCCTTGGCCTTTTCTTGTATTTTTATATTTCTAGCTTAACAGCGATATTATATACAAAAAGAGGCATTGTTGCTAAACCAACGATATTATATATATAACAAAATTAGTTATACATTTTTTTTATATTTTCTTATGTGAAATTCGATGAAGTAACATTACACCCTGCATCGTGTTCTACAATATCTACGATTAAGACCACTTCAAGGTCAACTCATTTGACGTATTGACTGACCCAATTCGGTCATTTCTTGGATCATGTTGGGGTAAAATTGTAATAGAAGCTGAAAGATTCCTCACCTCCTTCACCTAACTAATACTTTCCAAGAATGTCGCTGATATTTCTTGACAATTTGGCTGTCAACAAAAATGTCCCATTATTAGAAAGAAAAAAAAAAAAGCTAATACTTTGCAAAAATGTAGCTGATATATATATATTGACCAATTTGATTCTCAAACATAACAGTCCCCTTTGATGGTGCAAATTTTTTTTGGAAAGAAATTAATTGCCCATCATAATTTTAATATTCTCTCTAGGCCTTCAAAAAAGTCTGCACCCACCCATATCTCCTAGTTAAAATTTTAACACTAATCAATCACATTTGATTACAGTTGGGAATGAGTCGGTTCGTATAGACCCTTTTCATATCTTTTATAGTTCATGTCCCATATTTGTATGGCCTTCAATTTTCTTCCATGTATTTTACAAACAAAATGGATTTTTGATACAAAAATATCACCCAAGTTGTGAATTCTTTCCAAATTCTTTTACAATTAATTTGCCATAATTATATTACTTAAATTACAAGAAAATTTCCTATATATACCCATCCCACTCTACCAAATGTATTTCTCAATGAATTTGTTCATCTCTCTTCATTTAATAGTAATTGTTAACTTTTTTCTTGATTTTGTAATGAGCTTTGTATAATTGTAATTGCCCCTCACACGCTTTAAGGTCACCCTTGTTGGTAATCTACATATGTTAGGCCCACATTATGTCAGTACCAAAATGAGTTGATTAAGTATTTTTTTCCCTAAATTCCAATAAGGTTGCTTAGTGTTTGAGAAATTAAAAACCATCTTGTTGTGTAAGATGTATTGTATTCTGTATTTCTGTTTGAGCTTCAGAGTCAAGTGGCTAAATGAATGGGGACATTTTCCCATGCATAGACGCCCAGTTAGGCTTCTCAATGGGTCCATGAGACAATAAACAAAAATAAATTCAGGGAAATAGTGTACTCACATATCATTCGGTTGGAAGATTTCCCTGATTATAGTCTTTCGATAGTAGAAAGAGGACATATTAACACTAATTTGAACAATACAAACCTTTAATATGAGATGCGAAATAATTAAAGACAAGCGAACAAGAAAGAAAATAAACAAGAAAAATCAACCACAACACAAGATTTAAATAGAGAGTAGAATGCAAGTTGGAGAAGCCAAATGCAGATAGAGAACAACGTCATGTGGCCACTTTTGTAGCAACTTCTTCTCCATCTCTTCAACTCTGTAGAAATAATTAGCTGCTTTTTGGGAGAAATAGCTGCCAATGTGCAAGCAAACGAAGGCACATAAAATTAAAAAATGGATCAACCAATCATTCCTCACTTGGGCCAATGAATAAGCAAGGACAACAATGTACATAAGAGTCATAAGAACCACTGCATCTCTCATGGGTTCTATTAATGTAGATTGAACCAAATGCTTCAACATTTCCATCATCTTCAATAACAACTTCAAGACCTCGAAGTCTTTCTCAATTCATCATTATACCAACCTCCCCACTTCATTTTCTGAAAGAAATTCTCCTGATGCTTCTGCAATTGCTGCTCACTCTGCTGCAATTCCTCCCATGCCTTATGGTCACCCTTGCTGGTAATCTATATATGTTAAACCCACATTATTTTAGTGCCAAAATGATTTAGTTTCTGTATCTATTTGACATTTAACATATATACATATAGCCAAGACAATTGGAATTGAGAGAATTATGCTGCTATTGTTAGAAGCATAAGATTTATAAGGAGATAAAGAAATAGATCAAACAAAACGTGTGTGCCATGGTAAGTACTTTTTTAATTTTCAAGGTTGTTTAATTGGTGAACATTATTATTCAAATTATGTTTGAAATGAGCAAAAACACAAAATTCATGACAATATCTTCTCCTATCAACGTCAAACGTCGATTGTTTAAGAAGATGAGGTTACTCTGTTACCATCCCCTGTGGAGTTGCACAATCCAATTACATTAATTTAAAAACTTCTTGAAGACAACTAACTATTAATATCAATTATACTAACCGATTTGGATTGATCAAGAATTATGAGACACGTGCCGCCAGTACGTGAAAGCAGATCAAGAAGAAAACAAGTTAAACTGCTTTTCTTGACCGGTGGTTTGTACTTTTTTGCATTCCACTTCAATCCTGAAAACAATCCATGGAGAGGGGAAGTTACATTTTGTACGTAAACTGAGTTGATCATTTCTCATCTTCAACTTATAGTAGGCATGGGATCTGCACACTCATGAAAATATTTTTTATTTTTATTTTTTTTACTTTGATGGGATGTGCTACTATCCCACCCGATATGTATACAGTAGTTAAATAACCACCTTTTTTGTATATAGAGATTCGAAGTCATGACCTGGGGAGCATACCCAATCAATCATGCCATCTCAGCTAAGAAACATGAAATACAGGTTAATATCGTTCGAGGCTAGAAAAATATATTTTGGAAAGGACTTTTCCAACCTCAAAACGCGTTTGATGCTCAGCATGGAATCTTAGATGGAAGAAAGTATATAAATTTTCTATGCATAAGCCCATGTCTCCTAGTAATCAATGGGTATGCAGTTAAATCTTTTGTACCTTGCAAATGAAATTCCTTCCAAAAACCATAAATACGTTTAAGCTCCTTCAAATGAATATCGAGCCTTTCCGAAGGACTAGGGTACTCGCTCCAATTGGGATCAGACATTATTTCAATCCTCCTTAGTAATAAAAATTAATAATCACTCTGACATGTTAGGCTTCAATTATTTGAGTATGAGTGGAGAGGCCTAGTTTGCGATAAAAACCTCTTCATGATGTGTTATATAGTGTGTGCTGTGTGTGTGTGAGAGAGAAAGAGAGATGGGGGGGGGCGCCTAGGTATCTTCCATGATAGAGATCTGAAGTTCCAAAGAAGCTTCGCCCAATTGATGAATTGTGGGAAATCTTAAAGAGGAATTTTTAATTGAAGACATTTTCCTTTTTTTTAATTTTCATTGAAGACATTTACAGCTTTTTTGCACCGACTCTCCAACTCCGCCCCATCCATTCTTTAGTCCTCGACAACCATCACTTGATTTTTTTTTTCTTAAAGTAAATTACACTTTGACCCCTGTGGTTTGGCATAATTTCACGTTGACCCCTAACATTTTGATAATTGCAACAATCATCTGTGTTAAAATTTAGATGTTATTTTACTATTTTACTGTCTCATTTATATGTTTTATAAAGTTCAATTTTATTTTAAAATTATAAAAATGCATATAGACGCATTCATAAGTAAACACATTTTTTTAAGGGAAATATTTCGTGTATAAAAATTAATAATATTTTAAAAAGTATAAAATGATTTTTATAAAAGGTACCAAAAATCATTTTTTAACCGTTTGATGACGCCAAGCAGACGAAAGGGGGTAAGTGACCTGTTAGATAACTATAATGAAGATAAGTTTAATTGTCAAAATGTTAGAGAGTTGAAATAGATATTTGCCAAATTGTAGGGAGTGAAAGTGTAATTCACCTAAAAATATAATAAAATACAAGGGATTAGTATTTAGTAAGGGAGGAGACATTCACACCATGGGTATTAAAATAAGTAATTGATTGGTTGTGGAGTAGGGATCCAAAATAGTGTGTCGTAGCCAACAAGGTCAGCTGGCACCCCATTGTATGCCGTGTTGGTTCTTTTGAGACCCGCGAACTGTATGGAAATGTGTGTCACGCCTTGATGACCTAAGTGCCAAAAAAGCATAGTGTGCGATGACTTGTATCTACATATTTAGTGGATACAAGTTATCAAACACTATGATTTTTGATACTTAGGTTTATCAATATTGTCCATGGGTTTCAAATGAACCAACATTGCATAGACTGGAGTGTCATCTTACTATAATTGGGTACGGCTCACCGTACTTGATCGCTACCCCCCAACCACTCACTTGCTTACTTTATTACACATGACGTGAAGAAAATCCAGTCTAACCTTTTTCATCTTTGTTTTCTCATCTTAGTTTAACTTTGAATGTGAATGGAAGCTACATATTGTAGTACATTTGGCCACGTTAGAACGCGGGGAATGCGTGGTTCAATATTACTAGTCAAAGGTAACTTAACTAGGTTCACACTCATGTATGACAAGTCGTTTCAAAGATATGATTTGTTTTAATTTTAAGGCATTTTTTAAAATCTTGACCGAGACAACTCGGTCTCGTTCATACATAAGAGGAGACACTAAAAAGAGTTTTAAAACCATGTTCACACCTCACCAGGCACTAGCGCTGTCGATGGGACAGTTAATTGGGTGGGTGAATTAGCATTTCGTGAGTCAAATATGACAAAATTCTCATTCCGGCTGATTGTTCATTTTAATTCCCAAAACGTGACCGTGCGAAATTATTGCTATAATTCATGTTTTGCGATTTAAAATGAACAGTGAGCCGAAATCATAATTTCATCAAAAGTTAATCATGTTTCCTTAAATTTCTCTAATTCAGTTTCTATTACATATAGAATCAGAACAATCAATTTTTTTTTTAAATTTTTTTTATTTATTTTAGGTTCAATTCTAAAATAAGTGTAATCAGGAACCACCAAATAAATGTGGGTACCCCATAATTCTGATTCTCAAGAATCAGATGATATAGAAGTTATAGAGTGATAGTAGAATCTTTTGTTATTTAAATTTTAAAAGGAAAAATTGAGAAAATACATACCTTTTAAGAATGAGTCGTGATTTTCTGACACCCCCCATCTAACATATGCCCCCTAATATGGCATGGGTTAGGACCATAGATATTTTCCCTCGGATACATAATTATACATCCCCATAAATATGTGCAGTTGTGTATCCTAAGAAAAAGAATTTATGACTCTAACACATGTCATGTCATGTTTTCGAGGGGGAGCATCAGAAAATCATTATTCATAATAAAATCTTAGGATAAATGACCCATTTTAAGCTCGAATATGTAGTTCATTTGTAAACTTGAAGAACTTCATGCAATATCTCTTAACTTTAAGAGCTACGAAAGCCTACAACCATATATATATACATATTATTTTTTTGCTTTGGTTGGCCATACCATGACCCTATATTGTAGTCTTGTGGAAGGGCACATAGAGATTCGATTCCAATTGCTATTAGTTTGGTTAATTTAGACTTAGATTTTAATTTAATATTGAAAAAGGGATCCAAAATCAGAGTTTTCAATTCCAATTCTGGTTGTGTGGAGACCCATTTAATTATAATTGCTAATTAGAAGAGAGTAATTAAATTGATCTTCAAAGTGATGGAAAGATGATCTCCTATGAAAGTGAATTTGGAATGACGCTTAAGAGAGGCTTTTCTTTTCTCCATACAAAAATAAACAATTTTTATTTACTTAACCCTTTATTACAAGCAAATTGTTAAGGGTAAGTTACCATTTTGTGACCAACTTTTAACGAATTTACGATTCTGGCTCACTGTTCATTTTAATTGCCAATTTGCCGTTCAAGTGACGGGATTGCATGTTTAAAGTGACAAACTCGTTAGTTTTTTTCCCCCCAAAGTGATAATCTCGTTAAAAGAAGTGAAACCTGTGAAATTGTCACTTTAAAACCTCTTTTATCATTACTGTTCATGTTTTGGCAATTAAAATGAATAGTGGGCCGGAATTGTAAGTTCGTCAAAAGTTGGTCATGTTTTTGTAAATATCTCAATTGTTTATGTAATTGCTATCTTAGCAAATCATCACTGCCATCCAAATCTTATCCCAAAAATTTGAGTTTGACAGAGTGGAATCACATTTCAATATATAGGACTGATTTCCCTTAATTCTAGTATTACAAAAAATAAACAAAGTAAACACTAATTATTGGAACTTTAATTTTAATATTTCATGGAATGGAAGTAAGAGTCTTTATGTGGAGATTGGCATGCATGTTGGGGAAGAAAAGAAAAGTTGTTTTGATTGACTTGTATTTTTTAATATAAATTTTGATTTTCACTATTTTTACTTAAAAGTTGTTCTGAATTTTGTGAGTATATTCTTTGCAAACTTTCATAAGTCAAACTCGTCTATTAGGAGTAATTTAGAGGTTTAAATGCTTGTTGCAGTCCCTAAATACAGTTGAGATACTTGTGAAAGAAACAATTTTATTTTTTAAGCACTAGAAAAAGATAAGTTTTGGGATGTGATCAATGTCTCAAAACATTGATTTATCTGCACTTTTTTCAAACATTTATGTCAATTTTTGTCCTAATTCTCTATATTAAATCAATAATTTTGTTAAGTGTCAAATTGACTAGTTGCATGTTCTTCCACGCTAATTATGCTTAGTTATGTATAAATAATTACGTTTGTCAGAATATCTTGATTATGTGTGTTCATTTTGTAAATCAAAGATCAAACCATCAAATTTGGCCTTGAAATCAGAAATTAGACATTGCATTTCAATCTAGAGGATTAATCAAACAACTTGGCCAAACCTCAGGACCCAAGGTTTCAACCCAATTACAACGTGGTGGACCTCGATTGGAGCACTCTAAAATTGTGGGAGTGTGTTTCGCGTGATCTTATTCGTAATAGTTAAGACGACTAAGAATGGATCCTTCCAAAACTTAGGATTTTTATAAATTAAGAACTTTTTAATGTAGAAAAGACCCCCCCCCCCTCTTTTGAACTTTGGCTAAGGGCCTTGGCTTTTTCTTGTATTTTTATATTTCTAACTTAACAGCGATCACTACGTGAAAACTGAAAATTTCCACAGAAAAATTTGACGGGCCAAGGCCCACAGATTTTAGAAACTGAATTTTGACAATTTAAGACCATCAAAATTCTTAATGCTCCCAGATTTGACAGCTTAGAATTGTCGAATTTCTCCCATCCTTCATTAATTTGATAGTTTCAACCCGTCGAAAATAAAAAATTTGACAATGAAAATTTTGACACCAATTTGACTCCTTTGTCCGTCGAATTTATGAAATTTGACGGCCCAAGACAGTCAAATATGGGCTATTTTCACATAGTGGATATTATATACAAAAAGAGGCGTTGTTGCTAAACCAACGATATTATACATATAACAAAATTAGTTATACATTTTGTTTATATTTTCTTATGTGAAATTCGATGAAGTAACATTACACCCTGCATCGTGTTCTACAATATCTACGATTAAGACCACTTCAAGGTCAACTCATTTGACGTATTGACTGACCCAATTCAGTCATTTCTTGGATCATGTTGGGGTAAAATTGTAATAGAAGCTGAAAGATTCCTCACCTCCTTCACCTAACTAGTACTTTCCAAGAATGTCGCTGATATTTCTCGACAATTTGGCTGTCAACAAAAATGTCCCATTATTATAAATAATTATAAAAAAGCTAATACTTTGCAAAAATGTAGCTGATATATATATATATATATTCTCAAACATAAGTGTCCCCTTTGACAGTGCAAATTTTGTTTGGAAATAAATTAATTGCCCATCACAATATTAATATTCTCTCTTGGTCTTCAAAAAAATATGCTCCCACCCATATCTCCTAGTTAAATTTTTTACACTAATCAATCACATTTGATTACGGGTGGGAATGAGTCGGTTCTTATAGACCCTTTTCATATCTTTTATAGTTAATGTCCCATATTTGTATTGCCTTCAATTTTCTTCCATGTACTTTACAAACAAAATGGATTATTGATACAAAAATATCCCCCAAGTTGTGAATTCTTTCCAAATTCTTTTACAATTAATTTACCATAATTATATTACTTAAATTACAAGAAAATTTCCTATATAAACCTGGCCCACTCCACCAAATGTAGTTCTCAATGAATTTGTTCATCTCTCTACATTTAATAGTAATTGCTAAGTTTTTTCTTGATTTTGTAATAAGCTTTGAATAATTGTAATTGCCCCTCACACGCTTTATGGTCACCCTTGTATGTAATCTACATATGTTAAACCCACATTATTTCAGTACCAAAATGAGTAAATTATGTGTCTTTTCCCTAAATTCCAATAAGGTTGTTTAGTATTCGAGAAATAAAAATCTATCTTGTTGTGTAAGATGTATTGTATTCTGTATTTCTGTTTGAGCTTCAGTGTCAAGTGGCTAAATGAAAGGAGATATTTTCCCATGTATAGACGCCCGTTAGGCTTCTCAATGGGTCCATGAGACAATAGATCGATCGGTTGGAAGATTTCCTTGATTCTAGTCTTTCAATAGTAGAAAGAAGACATATTAACACTAATTTGAACAATACAAACCTTTAATATGGGATGCGAAATAATTAAAGACAAACGAACAAAAAGAAAATAAACCACAACACAAGAGTTATGTAGAGAGTAGAATGCAAGTTGGATAAGCCAAATGCAGATAGAGAACAACGTCATGTGGCCACCTTTCCGTCGACTTCTTCTCCATCTCTTTAACTCTGTAGAAATAATTAGCCGCTTTTTCGGAGAAATAGCTGCCAATGTGCAAGCAAAAGAAGGCACATAAAACTAAAAAATGGATCAACCAATCATTCCTCACTTGGGCCAATGAATAAGAAAGCACAACAATGTACATAAGAGTCATAAGAACCACTGCATCTCTCATGGGTTCTATTAATGCAGATTGCACCAAATGCTTCAACATTTCCAACAACTGCAATGACAACTTCAAGCCCTCGAATTCATTCTCAATTCCACCTTTATACCAATCTCCCCTCTCTATTTTCTTAAAGAAATAATTTTGATGCTTCCGCAATTGCCCTTCACACTGCTGAAATTCCTCCCATGCCTTATGCTCACCCTTGCCGGTAATCTATATATGTTAAACCCACATAATTTTAGTGCCAAAATGATTTAGTTTCTGTATCTATTTGACATTTAACATATATATGACCAAGATGATTGGAATTGAGAGAATTATGCCGCTATTGTTAGAAGAATAAGATTCATAAGGAGATACAGAAATAGATCAAATAAAATGTGTGTGCATGGTAAGTACTTTTTTTAATTTTCAAGGTTGTTTAATTGGTGAACATTATTATTCAAATTATTTTTGAAATGAGCAATAACATGAAATTCATGACAATATATTTTTCTATCAACATCAAACGTCGATTGTTTGAGAGGATGAGGTTACTCTGTTACCATCCCCTGTGGAGTTGCACAATCCAATTACATTAATTTAAAATCTTACTTGAAAACAAGTAACTATTAACATCAATTATACTAACCAATTTAGAATGATCAAGAACTATGAGACGTGGGATGCCAGTACATGAAAGCGGATTAAGAAGAAAATCAATAAAACTGCTTTTCCAATCCGATGATAATCCTGAAAACAAACCATGGAGAGGGGAAGTTACATTTTGCACGTAAACTGAGTTGATCATTTCTCATCTTCCACTTATAATAGGCATGGGATCTACACACTCATGAAAATATATTTATTTATTTTTTTGTTTTAGTCAATGCACATAATTTCCCACCCGGCATGTGTATAATAGTTAAATAATCACCTTTTTATGAAGGGACATATAGAGATTCGAAGTCATGAGCTAGAAAGCATACCCAGTCAATTTTGCCATCTCAACTAAGAAACATGAAATATAGGCTAGTATCGTCCAGTAATTTCTCAGACATCAAATCTTTTTAGTATCGTTCGAGGTTAGAAAAATCTATTTTGGAAAGGACTTTTTCAACCTCAAAACGCGTTTGATGCTCAGCATGGAAGCTGAGATGGAAGAAAGTATATAGATTTTCTATGGATAAGCACATGTCTCCTAGTAATCTATCAGCATGCAATTAAATCTTTTGTACATTGCAAATGAAATGCCTTACCATACAGATTGAATTTGATCTTGAACACCTCCGGATTAATATTGAACGATACCCTAGGATTACATAATGCGCTCCCAAGCTTGAACTCCTGTTCCTTCCAATAAAAATTGTCCCATTCCCTAGGATTACGGAATTCGCTCTCAAGCTCGAGCTCCTTCGAATTAATATGGAACGATCCCTTAGGATTACAGAATTCGCTCCAATTGGGATCAGACATTATTTCGATCCTCCTTTAGTAATAAAAAATAATAATCACTCTGACATGTTGGATTCAACTATTTGAGTATGAGTGGGGAGGCCTAGTTTGCGATAAAAACCTTTTCAAGATGTGTTATATATATATATATATATATGGCGCATAGGTATCTTCCATGATAGAGGTGTGAAGTTCCAAAGCAGCTTCGCCCAATTGATGAATTGTGGTAGCTTCCATGATAGAGGTCTGAAGGTCCAAAGAAGCTTCGCCCAATTGATGAATTGTGGGAAGTCTTAAAAGAGGAATTTTTAATTTTCACTGATGACATTTAAAGCTATTTTTGCACCCACTCTCAGACTCTGTCCATTTTTTAATTTTTCCACCCCATCCATTCTTTAGTCCTCGCTAACCATCATTTGATTATAAAAAAAAAAAAAGTAAATTAGACTTTGACCCCCTGTGGTTTGGCATAATTTCATGTTGACCCCTAACATTTTGATAATTGAAATAATCCCCTGTGTTAAAATTTAAATATTATTTTACTATTTTACCCTCTCATTTATATAAAATTATAAAAATGCATATAAACACATTCAAAAGTAAACACATTTTTTTAAGGGAATTATTTCGTGTATAAAAATTAATAATATTTTAAAATATATAAAATGATTTTTATAACAGGTACTGAAAATCATTTTTTAACCGTTTGATGGTGCCAAGTAGACGAAAGGGAGTAAGTGACCCATTAGATAATTATAACGGAGGTAAGTGTAATTGTTAAAATGTTAAGAGAGTTGAAAAATCATAGGGGATGAAAGTGTAATTCATAAAAAAAAAAAAAAAACAAACAAGGGATAGGTATTTAGCAAGGGAGGACACAATCACGCCATGGGTATTAAAATAATTAAGTAATTGAGTGGTTGTGAAGTAAGTGCGTCATAAAAAATAAGGTCAACTGGCACCCCATTGTATGCCAACGTTGGTTCTTTTGAGACCCACGAACTGTATGGAAATGTGAGCCACTCCTTGAGGAACCTAAGTTGTAAAAATTATAGTATTCGATAACTTGTATCCATTAGATATAAGCTTTTCCTTTTCAAAAGCTTCTATCTAATGGATACAAGTTATTAAACACTAAGATTTTAGATACGTAGGTTCACCAAGGAGTGGCCCGCATATTCATATGGTTTGTGGATCCCAAATGAACTCACGTAGCATAAGTTGGAGTGTCAGCTTACCTTGGTTGGGTACGGCACACCGTACTTGGTCACTACTCCCCACCCACTCCTTTGCTTATTTTTTGTGTTTGTTTTCTCATTAAAATTGTAACTTTGAAGGTGAATGGAAACTACATATTCTACTACATTTGGTCAGGTTAGAACGCGGGAAATGCGTGGTTGAATAAACTTAACTAGGTTCACACCCATAGTTGATAAGTCGTTTTAAAGATATGGTTTGTTCTAATTTTAAGGTATTTTTTAAAATTTCGTCCGAGACAACTCAATCTCGTTCATGGATGAGATGAGGTGCTAAAATGAGTTTTAAAACCATGTTCACACCTCGCCAGGCACTAGTGCTATTGATGGGATAGTTAATTGGGTGGGTGAATTATCATTTCGTGAGTCAAATATGACAAAATTCCCATTCTTGCTGATTGTTCATTTTAATTCTCAAAACGTGAACGGCGAAATTGTTGCTATAATTCACGTTTTGGGATTTAAAATGAACAGTAAGCCAAAATCATAATTTCGTCAAAAATTCATCATGTTTCCTTAAATTTCTCTAATTCAGTTCCTACTACATTTAGAATCAAAATAATCAATTTTTTTTTCAATTTTATTTATTTATTTTAGTTTCAATTCTAAAGTAAGTGTAATGAGGAACCACCAATAAATGTGGGTACCCATAATACTGGTTCTCAAGAATCGGATGATACAGAAGTTGTAGAGTGATAGTAGAATCTTTTATTATTTAAATTTTAAAAGGAAAATATGAGAAAATACATACTTTCAAGAATGAGTCATGATTTTCTGACACCCCCCATCTAACATACACCCCCTAATATGGCATGGGTTAGGACCATTGATATTTTCCCTCGGATACACAACTATACATCACCATAAATATGTGCAATTGTGTATCCCGAGAAAAAGAATTTATGACTCACACATGTCACATCATGTGCCAGAAGGGAGGGGGGGGGGGGATTAGAAAATCATTATTCATAATAAAATCTTAGGATAAATGACTCATTTTAAGCTCGAATATGTACTTCATTTGTAAACTTGAAGAATTTTATGCAATATATATATATACATTATTTTTTTGCTTTGATGGGCCGTACCACGACCCTGTACTATAGTCTTGTGGAAGGGCACATAGAGATTCGATTTTAATTTCTATTAGTTTGGTTCCTTTTTAGACTTAGATTTTAATTTAATATTGAAAAAGGGATCCAAATCTTATCCCAAAAAATTTGAGTTTGACAAAGTGGAATCACATTTCAATATATAGGACTGATTTCCTTTAATTTTAGTATTACAAAATTAAACAAAGCAATCACTAATTATTGGAACATTAATTTTAATATTTCATAGAATGGAAGCAAGAGTCTTTATGTAGAGATTGGCATGCATGTTGGGGAAGATAAGAAAAGTTGTTTTGATTGACTTGTATTTTTCAATCTAAATTTTGATTTTGACTATTTTTACTTAAAAATTATTTTAAATTTTGTGGGTATATTCTCTGTAAATTTTTATGAGTCAAACTCGTCCACTATGGATAATTTAGAGGTTTAAAGGCTTGTTGCATTCACTTAATACAGTCAAGATGCTAGTAAAAGTAACAATTTTATTTTTTAAATACTAGAAAAAAATAAGTTTGAGAGTATGATCAGTGTCTCAAAACACTGATTTATCCGCACTTTTTTCAAATATTTATCTCATTTTTTGTTCATATTTCTCTATATTAAATTAATAATTTTGTTAAGTGTCGAATTGGCTAGTTGCATATTCTTTCATGCTAATTATGCTTAGTTATGTATAAATAGTTACGTTTATCAGAAAATATTAATTATGTGTGTTCACTGTGTAAATCAAATATCAAATCATCAAATTGGATTCCGAAATAAGAAATTAGACATTGCATTTCAATCTAGAGGATTAATCAAACAACTTGGTCAAACCTCAAGACCCAAGGAAAGTAAAAATTTTTCGTTGAAAAAAGGTGTGAAGGTCTAGAGAAATTTCGTATCTGATGAGCGTTGACTCTTACAGTCAACTTAGCTATCTTTTATATTTTCACCATCAGATGAGGCATCCAAAGGCTACTAAATTTTAACATATATATTTTTGAGGCCCCACATTTGTATTGGTCCAGTATATTAAAGGAATTACTATGTACCTAAACATGATTAATTTTGTAAAGAGATGCGGTCCAAAAACGGTGTCCCGTTCTTATAACTACGTATGGTGTCTACGTGGCACATTTTGGTTGAATATAAAATACATAAGAGTTACATGCACAACTTTTTTAATAGCCAGGTGTATTTTAAACACCAATCAAAACTTGCCACATAGACAACGAAACAACGTTCTGAATCATGGTTGTTTTGTAAATTAGGGACAAACTTTCAACACACGTGGACCAATAGAAAAATGATATCCATGCCCCCACAGCCCTCTTGGTAAGATGAGAAATGATAAGCTGACTTCCTATAATCCTGCCCCTCATCAAATTGATAGGATTGTTCGCCTAGAATCATAGATGCAAAATCTCGAGATATGAGTGTTGTGTATTTAAGGAAAATCAATGGTTCTCTGCGCAATCAATGTTGTAGATAGTGTTGTAGGTAGGGGTGCAACTTGGTTCAGTTTGGGGTAAAATCAGAATCAAACATGTTATTCTAGAGATTTGTAGTGAGATTAAATCCCAACACTTCTTTAGTATTCATAGCAGGGTGGATTTAGAGTGGGGGGTACTTGTCCCTACAAGAGTTTTCAAATTCTATGGATTAATGTGCTATTATAATAGGTTTTAGCAGCGGATAAAGAAATCTATCACTATTGCCCCCACAAAAAAAAATTTCCACTCTTAAATGCCCCCACAACTGTGTTTTTTCACTCTTGACTGCCCCCATATGAGCAAAATCCTAGCTCCTCCCTTGATTCATAGGGTGGATAAACTTAGACAATCGCTCTGTTTTATTATGACTTACAATCTAATACGGTGTCTCATTCCTATAAAATAGGACCGGTGACTACGTGGCATGCTTAAGTTGGTGTTTAAAACACCTTGGGCTGCTAACCAAGTTATGCGCCCAGCCCAACTTGTTTATTTTCCAATTGAACCTTTAGCACGCAGACATCATTCCTATCTATTGGAATAGGACACTGTTCTAGATCGTGACTTTTTTATTACATCTAATTTTTTTTAGACTTGGGATCCAATGCGATGTTCCATTCCTAAAAGAACTAGCTAGGTGTCCACGTGGCACACTTTAGTTGGTGTTTAAAACACTTTGGGCTCCTAATCAAGCCCTTCACACAGTCCAATGTGTTTTTTTTTTTTTTTTCTAATCAAAGTGTGCCATGTAGACACCGTTCTTATATATAGAAATGGGACACCATATGGGATCTCGACTTTTTTTTATGAGTCGAGATTCCAAACGGTGTCTTGTTTCTATAGATACGAACGGTGTCTATGAGACACAATTTGATTAGGAAATAAATACATTGGGTTGCGTGTGTGAGCGATAGTCCCGTATTGCCTAGATATCATGAGCTTGGGCTATATATAAACCTGGGGCAATCCTCACCTCACAAACCAGTTTTAATGAGAATGAGTTAGGCCCATGGGCTTGTACAGCTTGAACAAGAGGTATATCGTCTGTTGCACACTTTCAACAGTTTGAAGAGTGTCACATCAGCGATAAAATTAGATCTCACACTTAAAATATAAAGAGTTCAGTAACCATTTGCGTAAAAAAAAAAAAAATTTTGTTTTATTTATTTTTGTCTTTTATTTTTTTCAGTCAGATGTAAGTCATGATCAGAAGAGGCTAAGATGTAAATTTTTTTTTAAAGAAATACCCCTCTCTCATCCTTTGAAAGTGTGAGGATCTACTTCCATGTCAATGGCTTGATCAGGAGTCCAAGGTATTTTAAATGCCAACTAAAGTGTGCCACGTAGACACGTAACTTATTTTATAGGAACGGGATACCATAATGATCAAAGTCTTTTCTTTATTGCAAGATATACATTTCAGATGATTTCCTACAAAATGAATCCCTATGAAACCGGAATTAATCCTAGATCTACAAAGAGTTGTGATAATCTGACTGTCCCTCGTGGCACACTCAATCGACTCTCTTGACGTGACAAATTTGGGATACATGATTCCCTCGGGATACACACTTTTGTGGGGAAGTGCTGTTTTGTATCCCAAGACATACAGATCTATTGTTCCCAAACTTATCAGGCCAGGAGAGTCGATTTAGTGTGCCACGTGGGGTAGTCAGATTATCACAATTCGTCTAGAAAATTCCTCTTTTCATATTGGAGAGCAGTTGAATGTGTTATTTCTCTATAACCACATAAATACCTATTTTAGGATTGACTCATTCAAGTCGCTTTGTTATCAACAACAAAAAAATATTTGAAGACTACACCTTTGCAAGATAAAATAGAAGTGTACCTACATTTAATAGGACCACATTGACCTAATAATATTTTGGACCAAACAGTAAGTCCTTGTGAAATTAGTTTTATAATATACTAATTAAGGACGATGGAATGATCATCAAGTATAATAGCAAAATGATGATCGCGTAAAACCTTACTTTAATATCATTATAAGTTTCTAATTAAAACCTTATGAAAATTGTCAAATAATAACATTAAAACAAAAAAATATATATGTTATTGCAGTGACATGACTTGAACCCATGACCTCAAGGTTACAAGCCTTTGGAGCTACCAATCTGCTATATTAAACAAGGATTAATTGCATGTACCCCTCTACGATCATCATGTTGTGTAAATGTCTTTTATTCTATTGCACTACACAAAGCTACAAGGATGTAGGAGGTAATCATGTAATATCTTCTTAAGAGTTTTCTATTTTTGAGGAATTTTGTTTTGAGAAGTTTTATATATTTTGGTAACTCTTGGTATTATAAATAGAGATCTCTAATACTATAAAACTTATGATAAAATAGTGATTGTTATTGTTCTGTTCTATGGATGTAGGCACATTGTCAATTCACATAAATCCTTGTGTTTTATATGATTGTGCTATCTTTACTATTTCGATTTTTTTCACACATCAATGATAAAAAGAACAAGAAAGAAAAGAACGCAAGTATGATCCCATGATCGTTGAATTTGCTAATTAGATGGTATATAAAGTTGGCATTGACCTTCGTATTTTGAAGAAGATACTTGAAATTGAAACCATCATATTATTCTGATTTTGGTTCTTGTGGATTCTTATTCATGTGGAGCCCAAAACAAGTCTACCAATGCTCTAGAATTGATGGGTTGGAAGAATAGTGAAAAAGTTTGCAAAAACAAATCTGATTCTCTTATTGGGATTGAGTGAAGTATATGAATCAAGCCAAAATCAAAATGGAAAAAATTCTATAGCTATAAGATTATTCTTGAATCCTTCATTCTAATTAGATCCCTGGATGAGCATGGGCTAGGGCTTTAATTGGGCTAAACACATAATAACTGGGCTTCATGTCGGGCTGAAATGGCCAACCTTGACTTGGGGGAGGGCAAGGCTAGGCATACTAACTACAACCTATGAATCTTATAAATAAAAAATAAAAAAAGTTTTGATTTTTGGAAAAATTACCAAAAGAGAATTAAATATTTTAATATTTACAAAGAGAAATTTTCCTTTTAAATTACCAAAAACAAATTAAGTCGTTGGACTGTCCAGCAATTTAATGTGCTAAAATACATTGATCTACCAAAACTACCCTCTAAATGATTAAAACAAGCATTTTAATAACTTCCTTTAACACTCCCAACAATTTAGCCTCCATTTAAAATGTTAGATAGTCCAATGACATAATTCATTTTTGATAAATTAAAAAAGGGAAATGTTCAGCAACAAACATTTTGACAAACATTTTGGCAAAATGTTTTTCAAAATATGAGTTAGAAGTTTTTGAATGGACTGATTTTTTTGTGAGGATGATGTCTACAGTAAGGAGATCATCATCACCAAAAATCAGCCCATTCCAAAACTTCTAACCCCATAAAAAATGATTTACAAAAAATGAACGGTCTACGACTTTTCAACTTGTAAACATGGGGCTAGAAGTTTTGGAATGGGCTGATTTTTGGTGAAGATGATTCCTCACCAAAAATCAGCCCATTCCAAAACTTCTAACCCATGTTTTGCCAAAATGTTTGTTGCTGAACGAGACCCATTAAAAAAATATATATACTTTTTTGTAAATATGAAAATATTTTACCTTCTTTAAGTAATTTACCCTTGATTTTCATAGTGAGATTCAAATATTTTAATACTATCTAGTGGCTAAAAATTATTAATCAAAATAATTTCTAACTTGGAGGATTTATCATGGTGAACCGAAATTTTTTTCAGAATAAAATGACAGATGTCGTTTCTGAATGGATCTACATATCCATGTTGAAAAAAGAGATTGACATTAAAATTTTATTCCCCCTGAAAGCAATGATAATGAAGAAGAACCAAAACTCTGTTGCTTACTGCACACCTCAAACCAAACAAACAAACAAAACTTCAGCTCTTCAGTCCCCAATCCCCATCTCATCATCAACAGCTTCTCTTGAGAGTTGAGTCTCCTCACCTTTGTTTCTCTCATATCCTCATCTTCCCAGATTGTTTCCCCATTTGGGTTTCTCCCCAAACAAACAAAATTAGTTCTTTAAAGTTCCAGCCATGTGATTTCAATTCTTCAGTCCCCATCTCACCATCAACAACTTATGTTCAGTTTCTTCACCTTAGTTTCTCTTCTTTAATTTAATTGTTTTCCCATCTGGGCTTCTCCCCAAAATTCCATGGCACCCACTATTTTCTTCATTCTCATAGCTCTGTTCTTCATTCCTGCAAATACCCATTTTCAATCCAATGAAGAAGGGTTCATTTCTGTAGTCCTCTCTCAAAAGGGTCTCGATTTTGCTAAAGATATTCTTATAAAAAAGGCAATTTCGTCTCTGACTCCTCTTCAATTGCCCGAATTTCAGAAATCTGTAAAAATCCCACTTATTGGGAGTGTTCATATGTCTTTGTCGAATATCACTATTAATCAAATCGATGTTTCTTCTTCGTATGTTAAGCCCGGTGACACGGGGATCGCAATTGTTGCATCGGGTGGCACTGCGAATTTGAGTATGAATTGGTATTATTCTTATTCTACTACGATTATTGTCCCTATTAAAATCTCAGATAAAGGACTCGCATCGATTCAGGTATAGAGCTTAACTTTTCTATTAGTATTTAAGCTTAAATTTCTACAATTGTTATTGGATTCGGTAGATATGGTTGTGTTGTTTGTTTCCTTTATTTAACATAATTGTTGGTTTTATTTTTATTTAATTTAGGGGATAGTGAAATTTTATACTTAGTGGGTGTTTTTCATGCACATATTTGGGTTTATGTTATTGGGAATTACTTATAAGAACTAAGTTCCATTCTGTCCATACTATTTTAAGCCTAAGTATGTAAGGTTTTTTGGAATTGTGATTGTCAATCGTATTGATTGAATGTTTCGGTTAATGAAAAAATCAATACGGTATTGGCCGATACATTCTGATACAAACCCGATAAATTCAATCTTTCGGGGTGAATGTTTCGTATTGGTCTTGGCCGATACCGATACGTATTAACCAATACATTTTGATACGTTGCGATATTTTAAACCATGGAATGGATGCAATTGATAGGTTGTGGGTTGTGGGTTGTGGGTTATGGTTTATGGGTCTGTCCTACTCAGTAATAACTCATAAGTCCCAACTCAGAGTACCTTGTGCTTTACCAGGAATTCGAGAAGATAAACTAATTTATGAAGTGTATGGGTAGAGGATTATGCACAAGTGCCTGCCTGTTAAGGACAGAACTGGTTTTCCCCCCATAGTTACTTTATTTTTCTGCAGAGGGGGAAGAGGGAGCAACTTCAATTGGGGCTTGGCATTCCAAACATGCCTATGGTTTCGAAATCTCCCGAGGTGTTAGAAATGAGAATCAGGATCAAACCAGAATCCAATTTTAGAACCAAATTGGGTTCTACAAAACAAGATACCTAACATGTGTGGTCATGTGTATAACAAAGAACTAAAATAACCACCAAGATCCCTTATATGTGTGGTCATGTGTATGACAAAGAAATAAAATAACAAAGACACACACATATACACCAAGCACTTTAAAACCAAGGAAGAGACAGAATAGGAATAACATAACTTTGATACAATAAAAATGTCACTAAAACTTCTCTTGTATAACTTCACACTACCTCGCCATACATTTAATCACACAACTACATTAGTCTTTGTGTAGAATGCCTAGCACCGTCTTGAGGCTTCTGCCTTGCCTTAAGGAAGCAGAAAGTCTCATATAAAGCTTGTGCTTTTTAAAATAGTGATACCCATTAATAACATTGTCTGCCTTCTAGAAGCATGGCTATTTCTTCTCTTATATGGTTATGTGCTCATCTTCAACGTGTCTCTTAACAAAGGGAAATTGATGACTGCTGCTTCTGGGTAAGGTTGAAGGCATGGAAGTGGGGCTTACTCTAGGCTTGGAGAATCAAGGAGGAACTCTGAATCTGTCCCTCTTGGAATGTGGATGTAATGTGGATGACATATTTATAAATTTGGATGGTGGAGCATCTTGGTTTTATCAAGGGTATGTATTTCTTCTTAGAATTTAATTTATTCTTTTTTGTCTGTATTTTTAGAATTTAATATTTTCTTCAATTAAATAATCATCTGTTTTGCTATGCCATGATTAGCTAACTGATATGGGACTGGGTTTTCCTTGCATATCCTCTTTATATTTGGTAAATGGTGGTTACCATTTTTTTGCCACAGCCGTTATTTTTTTTATAAGAAAAAAAAATAATGTCCGTGGAAAAAAAATAACCACCACGGCCATTATATCTCTTTATGTCAAGGAATTGGATGATCCTGTGAAGTATTTAACTAGTGTTCTTTCTTATTTCTAGTTTGGTGGATGCTTTTGAAGGACAAATAAAATCTGCCGTGGAGAATTCAATTAGCAAGAAAATTAAAGAAGGCATTTTGAAGCTTAATCCCAAGTTGCAAGCTATTCCTAAAGAAATCGCAATAGATGAGATTGCTTCTTTGAATGTCACATTTGTTAATGACCCTTTATTGGGTGATTCGTCCATTGGGCTTGAGATTAATGGGTTATTCACACCAACAGATAAAGTTACAATTCCCAACTATTACCACAAGGGCTCACAATTTTCAATTTCTTGCAAGGGTCAATCAAAGATGATTGTGATTTCATTAGATGAAGCTGTATTCAACTCTGGGTCTGCCGTATACTTCAATGTAAGTTTTCATATCTATTAGTCTCAGTTTATTATTTTTATGTTGCTTTGGGTATTTACTTTAGTATTATTTATCAAAAACAGAAAAAGAAGTATTTACTGAATTACAATTACAGAAAATCTTAAGTATGTCTACATGTGTACCTAACAAGCGCTTAATTACTTATTGAGTGTTGAATTAAGAATAGAGGAATCACCTGAAATGCCCTGAGCTTATGATCAAAGAGGTCAGGTCCTCCATTATTGGAAATATCCAGCAGGACCTCAAGGCCAATATTTGATTTTATTGGGGGACCCGTCACTCCTTTGTTATCCTCAAGGCCTTTTTGATATTTCCAATTATGGAGGACTCCTTTGTTATTGTTAACCAACCAACTACTCCAAAAGACCGATCTATTAGAGAGGGAGAACTATGAATATAAGAGGGTCACTGGGCTTAGTTGGGTATGACACACCCGAGAGTGGAGGAAAATAAACACTCAACACTCCCTCTCACCCATAAGGGTGGAAAGAATTGAACCCATGACCTATACGAACCTAGCACTCTGATACCATGTTAACCAACCAACTACTCCAAAAAACCTATCTGTTGGAGAACTATAAATATAAGAGGGTCACCAGGCCTATATGAGGGTATGACACACCCGAGAGTGGAGGAAAATATACACCCAATATAAGATAAGATTGTAAACCCAATTTGTGAAGCCTTTTAGGTTATTATTCCCCCTTAACAATACTTCCGAGGTATATGGATATTTAGATCAAATTTTAGGCTAATCTATCCAGGACTTGACTCAGTAGAACATAAGATTTTATTATCTGATGGAACTTTTGTACCAATTGGTTTTTGGTGGTCAGGCAGGATATATGCAATGGAATGTGGACAAAATACCAGATCGGTCACTTTTAAACACTGCTAGCTGGAAATTTATAGTTCCTCAACTTTACAAGAAGTATCCGAATGATGACATGAAGCTCAATATTTCTTTTACTTCTCCTCCAATTATTAGGATTTTGTCAGATAAGATTATTGCTACCATATACTCAGACATGACAATTGCTGTTTTGGATGCCAATGAAATAATACCAGTTGCATGCATCTCTATGGTAAGCTTAATAGTAAGATATATGCCTTGTAGTTTCTGTTTCATTTTTAAATGTATTTTTGCTTATTAACTATTTCTCATATTATTTTTTTTACATTTCTAGCCTTAAACTGCATGATGTGTTTATTTAATGTTTGGGTATTCTTGTAATTACCATTTCGAAACGTAATAAATGTAGACCTAAATGCCTGTCTAAGTTTTTGCTCAAAAGTTCCACAAAAGCTAGTCTTTTTTTTCTTCCCCTTTCATGGACAGCAATGGTCAAAACAACTACATCATCTTCATTAGTTCTTGATCCATAGTTTATTATGATGACACATTGCCTACTTTCGCTGCCAATTTATCAGAACATAGCTCTCTTTATTCATCTATTGGATCCTAGTTTTGCACTTTTTTATACTCTTTCATAGTTGCGATGTTCGTGAATCCTGATGTTATTTTTACCTTCTTGAAGTCAGTATACTAAATGTAAAAGTAATATGCGATGCTAATTCAGCTATAAAGGGCCTCAAAGCATTATTTTTGTTGCGTGGGCTCAAACACTAGCCAAAACTTTAAAAAAAAAAAACTAATATTCGTAAATATGAGATCCTAGTTTTAACTCGTTTGATATTAAACACAGAAATAATAATAAACTTGACGAACTATCTAGGATTCCATGTATGGGGAAGTACTATCTAGGATCCATGGCCAGTTTTAATTGTGGCCTTTGGGGTTGGTTTAGGGCACAGAAAAAGAAGAGATACGCATGGTTCAAGTGAATGACAGTTGGGATAATAAATATTTAGGATTGCAGACATTACCTGTCATATATTTTAAAATGCTCCATGAGACTATGACCAATTACTATACATGAAACGTACTTTGTGGCACATAAGGTTTCTTCTTAGCGTATGAGTTGTCCTCTTATCTCTTTTTGGACTTATTTTTGTACAATCGTACATATGGTTAGAACCTTTTCATGTGTTTTATGTAACTTGGAAGTTTTGTGTGGTTACTATCGTATTCATTATGAATATTGGAGGCTGTTTCTTCCTCAGGTGATTAGTGCCTTGGGCTCTGTGGAGATCTCAAGGAATAACCTAACTGGTAGTCTTGGATTGGACGCCTTCACTCTGTCATTAAAATGGAGCAACATTGGTAAATTCCACATGTCTTTGGTTCAGGTATGCTTCAGATGCTCATATTAGCTTTTTTTTATGGTTTTGAACCCACGACCTCAAATTTGCTTTGCAATGTGTTAGACCAACTGAACTATCAGTCTATGGCTAAGCTGGACTTGAACCCAAGACCTCAAAGTTGCTTTGTAATGCGTCAAACTGACTGAGCTATGGGTCTAAGCTCCTAAGCTCAAATTCATGTTGAATGTTGATTTATTTTCATTTTGTTTTTAAGGTTAAATCAGTGTAATGGTGAATGTATTTATTCTAATTGTATTACTTTATAGAACACTTGGAGTCTAGTAGACAGTAGACTTTGAACACTGTTTGGGAATCTTGAGGACAAGGTTTAAATTCCATGGGTACGCCATTATTTAGAGAGAGAGTAAATTAGTTGCGACTCAGATTTGTTTAAGCCTACCAGGTCAGAGTCAGGTGACTGGCCTGCTATGTTGTGGTGGGTGACGTGCCATTGTAGGATATATGCCAGATTCCAACTTCAACTGATTTTGTTCTCATACATCTGGAAATTTTTAGTCTAGTACCATACATTATGAAAGATTCTATTGCCACGCCAACTTTTGCTAACACCACCCCAATTAAGCACACATCTTGGGGAGGCATTAGCAAAAGTTGGTGTGGCAATAGAAGCTCAATACATCTTATTGACTTGAGAGAAAATATATGACAAAGTAATTATATTTTATAATTTGGTGAGTAGTAAGAATGAAAGGAGACCTATCCAGAGATAGTAGAAACATGTATTTTTGTTGCCTATTACCTTAAAAAAAAGGACTACTAACTGGTTTTAATTTCATTCCTAGACTTTTTTATCTCACTATGTTTCCCAAATTTATGCAGTCTGTGGTATGGACTGTCCTCGAGACCGTTGCTTTGCCATATGCTAACTCACACCTGAGGAAAGGATTCCCTTTGCCCATTATTCGTGGTTTCACCCTTCAAGATGCCAACATACTCTACTCCAATTCAAGGATTGTGATTTGCAGTGATGTAGTATATACGGAGTCCTACGACACTAAGCCGCTCTCAATCTAGCCTGGTTAGATATGTCAACTCAAATCTTTGTGTCAAGACTTTGTTGTTCGTGGTGTATGGTTAGATACGTTATCGACTTTTCTGTTTATGTTGTACATTTATTGCTGATAAACAAAGCAAAAAAACAGAACCAGTCAGCCTTATTGTTCGCTTGCACTGTGTTATGTCAATTGTTTCTATAGAGGGTTCCGACTCCGGAGTTACTTGGATTTGTGTATAGGGAAAAGCTACACATTAGATCATTATCAAGTAACAATCAACATATTAGCATATGGAATGAAACTGCCTCACTGATTCATTTTGTGTGCTGAAATTCATATATATATATAGGTCAGGATCAAGGGACATATGTAAAAACAATGTAACATTAATAAATTTTCAAAATATGGGTTAGAATTTTCAGATTGAGCTGATTTTTTGTGACGATGATCTCTATGATGAGAAGATCATCCGGAAAAAAAAATTCAGTCCAATCTAAAACTTCTAACCCAATTAAAAGTGATTTAGAATGTGGATGATTTTTTGTCAATTTTTACCATTAATTTGTAAATCACTTTTGATGGATTTAGAAGTTTCAGATTGAGCTGATTTTTTGTGAGGATGATCTACTTATCATAGTGATCATCAAAAATCAGCTCAATCCAAAACCTCTAACTCATATTTTGAAAAATCATTGTTTTTACATATGTCCCTTCAACAGCCCCATATATATATATAAATTTATTGATATTTACAAAAATGCCGAAAATAAAATTATTGATATTTTACATTAAAAAAAATAAAATAAAAAGATTTTAGGACCATTAATGATATTTTGACTCCAAAAGTTTCATTGGACTGACATGTCAAGGGCACATAACCGTTGATCTTTTCCTTGTGTATCTTGAAGAAAAAGATCTATGGTTATGTGCCCTTGCCACATCAGCTATGTAAAGTCCGAGTGAATTTTCGAGTTAGAAATCATGACTCTTTTAGGAATTGTAAAGAAAGCACATGATTTTAGAGGTGGTTAACATCTCATTAGCATCACAGAGAGAATTATAAATTATATGTCAAAATATGGAAACTCTTATGTTTTTATTAAGTGATCTAATAGTAATAGCAAGGGGAACTGGCCATGGGATCCGTTTGGACAGGCACAAGTACGAGTAACGGAAAAACGATTTGAATTTGAACATTGATAAAGGGAAACCATCTATGCCTTCTTAGTGCACATGGTTCGGATTGGTCCGGATTTGTGGTAAAATCGGAACTTAATCAAACATGATCGGTTTTACAAATTTGGAACCAAACCAATCCAAGCCAACTTTGGTTCGGATCGGTTTTCGATTCTCATACTTATTATTTTCAATAGTAAAATTAAAATACTTAAAACTTAAAACTAAGCAAAATAAATATTAAACAAAGCATCACGCATAACACGTTAAAAAAAAATCATGAAAAAATTAGAAAATAAAGCAAGAACTTGAAGAAGAGAAAATAGATGTAAGAAACTAAGAAAGGGGTTTGAGACTAGTATTCTATGAATGTTTTTACCTTTTATCTTTTAAGATTATATTTTATTTTTAAATAAATATATATTATAATAAATATAAAAATTGGTTCAGTTCTCGGATTGTTCAATTCTATTATACCCCTAATCCATAACCGAACCAAATCAATCAGTTTTTTTTTACAATTCGTACCTGAATCAAATCATACTCAATCTGAATCAATCCAATCCAAAAGGCTTTGAATTGGTTCGATTCTCAGATTTACGCGATCCAGTGCGCACCCCTACTTCTTACTGATTTCTTGTCATCTTTGGGTTATTGAATTCTCAATGAAACCATATTCCAAGCAACCAACATTGCATACTTTTGAGGGCCCATTCACCCATAACATTGGGTCCTACCTCTTGGCAGATGGCAACAACAACAAGGCCTATGGGTAAAGATTTCAAGCCCAGAGAAAAAATATCTCTCAAACTCAACAATCATAAATCACCAATCAGTCTCCTTTTGGTGTGGAGGTCCACCATGTGGTCGGCAAAACATTCATGGTATCTTGTACTTTTTGGTCAAGGGGTAATTTGAATAATGACTGCCTTCAACTTTTCAGGCCTTTAAAAGGAAATACAATTTAGGGAAGCTAAGAAACTTTGAACGGTCAAAGTTTGACCAAGCAAAGCTTTTGGTGGGCCCCCAATTGTCCTTTACAGACCCATACAGATTTTTGGTAGTTTACCACCAAGTATAGGTATCACTCGAATGACAACAAGTCTCCTCTCTTAAGTAGAATAAAATCATGAGTCAGACTAGCCTTACTATGATAGTGAGGAAGTAATAAATCTCGAGAATTTGTTTTACGCATCTCAAGGTCTTTTTGATGGTAGATGAGTTTTAGTAAGGCCTTTTTTCCTCACTATCATAGTAAGGAAAGGGTTTCTCTAAAATCATAGACTTCTCAACTTCAATTAAGTGTGTCAAGCTTCTATTAATCACATTTTGAGATCAATAAAAAGACAAATACTTTCTTGGAGGAAGCTATTATTGTTGACTTTAATATTGCCGACGAGCACATATATGATGCTTAAGTTAGAAAACTAGTCAAAAGTCCTCTAAACTAACAATTCCATTCTTAATTATAAAGTTATTTTTCCTTAAGCTTAATTTATCTCAAATTAATTTCATGATCATGGGGATTCGTTGTTATCCATTCTTTGGATTTTTTGAATCCAGATGTTCCCTTTGCTCAAGATTTCCTCTCATCTTACCCAATAATGTCGAACCCAAAGAACATATATTTTTTATTATGTAAATTTTTTTTTTCTCCTTTTTTTTCGTGAAGGAAATGAGAATTTAGTGATTAGTGTTTAGTAGCTGAAGGTGGGTTTTAAACCTAAGTCGTGGGATCAACACAATCAACTTAACAAGTTGACACATTCCTATAAAATAATTTAACGAGCATCATAGTCAGAAAATTCTCCAATTTTTTTTGTAAAATTTTCTAGACAAGGGACCTGCACATTAACTCGTCAAAGAAACATTTTAAGAATTCATCCTCAATATTTTATTTTCTTCACATTCAAATCTTAAAAACAAGTTAAGGTTTTAAGGGAGGTTTGAAGATGATGGATTTTGGGAAGAAATTTGAAAATCATTATTCATATCATTTTTGTAATTTTTTTATGAAACTTTTCATGAATTTATCTGAATTAAACAAACTGAAACTCCATCAAATATTTGCAGAATTTGAACTTGATTACTGTGAGGATCATGCCCATGAAATAATGTAGAGTCACATTCGAGTGACCTGACGTGAAAGTGTGTAGGAATCCTATCTCAATAAAAGAATCTATGATTCCTACACACTTTCACGTCAGGATATGCGATATGAGGTATAGTCTTAAAGTCACCTCAGCATTATTCAATAATGTGACGTTTTACATAACCAAAACATGTTCAAACTCAACAAATGAAATCCAATATTACAAAAGTCACTCTCAAAAAGTTGAATTTTTTTTTTTTTTTTCTCCCAAAAATTCAATTAGTGGAGACATGGTGTCTTTCCCCACAACCACTCTCTGACTTCTCAGCAAAGATGCCCAGCCGTTCAAGAAATCACCTTTGTTTTCATCATACTCTTAGTGGGCCCAACTGATGATCAGATGTAGAATACAACACAGACAAGTATTAATTCAACTTGTTCTTGTCCATGTTACTTTTGGATTGATGAGTATAGGCTTTTGTTTTAGAGCTTTAGGTGTCAATAGTAGACCTTTAAAGTAAATCTTATCTTTTAAGTTTACTTTTTTTTTTTAAAGAAAAGAAATCATGGCTACCTAATCTTATAAAAGAACCCTAGACAACGGTTTATCAGTTAAAGATTAAGAAATAAAGGTTTTAGTAAAATTCACCAAACTTATATTAAATAACATTTTAATGTTATCTTTCTTATTTTAAATAATTTCTATAACATAGAATACAAATAATCTCCATAATTTTCTCGATTCAATCAATCTGCAACAGTTGAATAATACAAAACCCTAAATTCCATGCAAATGGTAATATTCCCAAGACAGTTGAACTTAGATTCTTATAGTTATAGCTTTGATTCTTGTGGACATAACTGCTTTAGATGTATCTTTCTATTGGGTATTTGCCTACCACATTTTTTTGCCCTAGATTTCATTTAGGGTTTGCTTGTATCTAACATAAGCAGAACTAAATCTTCAAACAAGATCCATCTCTTCCTAGTTTATGTTTATTTTATGTTTGTATCAAACCCACACATTTGATTATTATTGGGATGCCTCAATCTTCGTTAAGATCATGATCAAGCACATTTGATTAGAGAAGTTGAAGTAAATCATGGAGATATTTACGAAAATGTGATCAACTTTTGATGAATTTACGATTCCGGCTCATTGTTCATTTTAACTACCATAACGTGAACGGTCAACAAATTCGGCTGTTTCAAAGTGACTATTTCATAGGTTTAACGTGACAGTTTTGCTTTTAACCTACCAAATTGTCACTTTAAATCTGCGAAATAGTCACTTTAAAACCTCCAAATTCGTTGATCGTTTACTTTTTGATAATTAAAATTAATGATTAGTGAGCCAGAATCGTAAATTCGTCAAAAGTTGATCACGAAATAGTAATTTATCCTAAATCGTGGCTAAGAAAGATTTTACTATGTTAAACTTGAGATGGAAATGGGTTTAATTAAATCATCAAGTAATCTCTCTCTCTCTCTCTCTCTCTCTCTCTCTCTCTCTCACACAAATATTTCTTTACGGGTGGTCAAGAAAGATCATTAAGTTAATCAAAAGAATTTTTAAAAGATAATCTAGAGACTATGTTCTAGTCTAGGTCTCTTCTTAATTCATAATTAAACAAAAATGTTTGATGATGTCTGATAAATCCAGAACCTAACTATGTTTATTATTGCCTGATAAATCCAAAACCTAACCATAGCCATCTTTAAAAAATGGAATAGCTACCGTCCCTTAGAAGTGTTACAAAAGGAAGCATTTAAGAGGTGGTCATTAAGAAATGCATGTGGTAAAGATACCCAAATAGCAACCACAAAAGGTTAGGAATCTATTGCACCAAGACCCAAGTAAGCCAAAATTCAATACACATAGACCCCTTGCCGTTTGATTGTGTCGATACCATCGATCACAACTCGTCCCCCCATCACCACCATCCATTTCTAGGGTGAACTAATTCCTTGATTATTAAGTCAATGATAGATCATTTGATGAGTTAAGATTTTTTATTTTTTAATTTTTTCCTTGTATTCAAGAGTAGGACTAACCAATATTATAATTTTGAAGAAACGTATTGATCAACACGATTGAGAAAAAAATAGCGAAGAAAGTAAAGAACAATTCAAGGGATACCACGATTTACATGATTCGACGACACAATGACTACATCCATGGGTGGATTTGCTATTCACTAAGATAATCAAAGAAGAAACACTCAAGTCTTATACCCAAACTGGAGTCCTAAAACTCTTGTACACCCCTCTTCCCATCTCTCTCCCAACTTAAAAGAAAGAGTAATGAGTTTTTGACCACCCCACATGGCACACTCAAAATACTCTCCTGATGTGGCTTGTGCTGGAATTTTCCATATTTTTTTTCTCAGGATACATGACTGCACATATTTATGGGGATGTACAGATGTGTATCTCGGGGCATAAAATCTACGATTCTAACACATGCCACATCATGAGAGTATATTGAGTATGCCACGCAGGGGAGTCCGATTATCACGACTCTAAAAGAAAATACCCTAATTATATGGGGAAAAAAATCCCAACATGCTATTTATATGTTTAAAAAGGATAAACTATCCTACCTGTTAGATTAAACCTAGTCCTTGGTTAGGATAAATTATCAGATCTTGAAAAGTTTCTTCTATAGTACCTCAATGTGACATGCATGAGCATAAAAGGCATTCAAGAATTCATTTTCTTTTGCTCTTGAATAGCCACCCAAATCAATGTGATGGCCCACAGAATGAATCATCAGGATCGCCATTCACCAGTTGGTTATCTTACTCTTTAGTGGAATATTTTTTTAATTACCTTTGAGACCACAGTAACCCTAATACCCTATTAATATATAATATAAGGGGTGGGGGTGGGGGGGTGTTAAAGATAAAGGAAGAAGAAAATTGTCCGACCTAGTATCACGTGAAATGGCGACTATCACGCGGAGTAGACTAAAACGTGCATAAAGGGGTCATGCAGGAGAAAAAGGAGAACAAATTTCCAGGTCTCTGGAGGAGAAAAATAGAAAAAAAAACACTAATGCTGGAGTGACACAAACAGGGACACAAGGGCGACACAAATGACGTGGGGGTGTGCACATAATCGTAG
This sequence comes from Akebia trifoliata, assembly GCF_017979445.1. Taxonomy (NCBI): domain Eukaryota; kingdom Viridiplantae; phylum Streptophyta; class Magnoliopsida; order Ranunculales; family Lardizabalaceae; genus Akebia; species Akebia trifoliata. The sequence continues at coordinate 1,272,359 of NC_141387.1, forward strand.
ATGCTTTTTTATTCGTATCTCACTGAAAAGCATCTATGGTTATGTGCGCGCCACCACATCATTGTGTCCCCCTTTGTGTAACTCCAGCACGGCTCTAGAAAAAAAGATAAAAAGATTTTACACTCAGTGATGATTCTTGACCACCAACACTAGTAGTTAAAAGTCATAACTACAAAGGCAACCTTGAATTTTGGGTGGTGGTTACAAAGTATAATCAATCATCATTTGGCTTTTAATTGATGTCCTTAATCTCAATTATCTCTAAAAGTTCTTACCTGCCGACGAATTATACAATTAAAATATTGGGAAAAAAAAAATAATACACTAGTAGTTTGATAATCGTAGTCTTTGGTGACATTTTGATCGTAACTTTTGACCCACGAACACATTTATTCGATTATTATGAGATCATCAACCATATTAAGTGATAATTAATTAAATTAGATGATGGGTTAATATATGACAAAGATGATTGTCTTCTTTTACCTTGCTATTCGATGTGTCATTGTTGGAATTGTCATGGATGATGTTACAGATTGTAGATATTTTATCTTCATTTTTTTTAATTATTATCAGCCGGCCAAGACCCAGCTTTGCCATCCATAATTACAATATTGTTGTAGTTATAATTGTTTGAGATGCTCCTTGTGCTAAGGGTTGGGCATGCTTTTCAAACCAATAAGCCCCACCAAACTAATCTAAAAGCTACAAAAAAAGAATCTATGAGATGATCACAACCATCCAATAGAACATCTACTAGATCACATCAATGATTATCATGTGCATTATACATATTTTATAATAACAAAAAAGTATATATCGTATTGCACAATTTTCCTATGGAATTTATTTATGAACTATTTATATCTCTCTTCATTAGAAAATTTGTTTATGAAAATGGATATCACAATGTGAAAAAAGCCTATATTCGATGGCCCAAGACCATCGAATTTCATAAGATATGATGCCTTGATGAAAGCGTCAAATGCGACAAATTTTCTTTTTCACCAGGCCTAAACAATCAAATTAATGGACTATGGGAGAAATTTGACGGCTCTAAGCAGTCAAATCTGAGGAACATCAAAAATTTTGATTTCTAAAATTCATGGGTCTTGGCCAATCAAATTTTCCAGTTTTCACGTAGTGTTATATGATATACATGGTCGTAAATATTTTGAATTAATTTTCAAAAGTTTTATATCTTTTTTCTTAATTTTACCAAAAAAAATTAGGAAGTAAGAAACCCATTCTCTCTATAAATATATGAGTCTAATATTGAGTCCATCAAATAATTTTGATATTTCTTGTAATCATGCACAAACAAGCTACAGTGATGTAGTAACCATTCAATCACAATGTACAATTTGGAAGCTAAGCTTCTTTACTGTATCGAATAGTTAGAATCGTCCAATTGATCGGGATAATATTTGGTCTTGGTAGTCTGATGGGTTTCTGGGTTTGACACACTTTTATTTACATCAAATACAACATCTTTTCTTGAAAACACATCAAAACAAGCATCTTTGTTGAACATCCCTGTGTTCATATCCACTTGATTAATGGATGAACTCAAAAATAAAGGTAGAAAAGAAATATCACTAAAAATCCAGCTATATAGAATGAGCATCTGTTGGCCCAATTTTTATTTGTTATGTTTTTGGCCTAAATCCGGCAATATCATTAGGCCTCAGTCTGCCAAGTTGAGTAGAGAAGGAAACATGAAAATCAGGCGTTAATTTTGGCCTGCTTTGTCATTCCATGTGAGGTCCATATGTGAATATTTGTGTCTATATGTTAGTCTCCTTTTTCACTTTATTCTAATAATGAGAGAGAGTGTGAACATCTTTTATTTACAAACCAAACCCAAAAAAAAGGAAAAAAAAAAAACTCCTCAGTACTCTCTAGTCTCTATAAATATTCCCGGTCTATTGGTCTCTTCTACACCTAAACCCATCGACCTAACCTTCACCACCAACTCAAAGACTGTTTGTTATGGCTCTCCAAGGAGATAATGTTGTGGTTTCTAAGATGAAGCTTGAGAGGATGCTTAGCATGAAAGGAGGCAAAGGAGAGGCTAGTTATGCAAACAACTCACAAGCTCAGGTTTCTTATTACCTTAAATTCTCTTTATTCCTCTATTAGTGAATAATATTTTTAATTACTAAGTTTATGGGTTTTTAATTTAGACAAAATTGTTACCACCATCACCTTTTCACTAGGAAATATTTCTCGTTGAAGGCAATTTATGAGCCATCCGTAAATACTCACAGAAGAAGAAGAAGAAGACACAAATTAAAAATGATGAAAAAGTGAACTTTAAAGTATTAAAAACTTATGGTTAATTAACAAAGCGAATTGTTACCACTAATGGTATCATTTAATTATGTCTGATCGACCTCTATCATGTTTGTATAATTTGTATTATTTTATTTATTATGTACGGATGCCATATCTTTAAGAATGAGATTACCATAATTATTTCATTATATAATAATGTTATAAGTATTTCAATTTCAATACTCACATCTAATAATACTAATTACTACAAGGACAATTGTCTCTATTACTACTATTATTTCAATAATCAACTTTTATTTTTAAGTAATTAATTTGATATTATATATTAATGTTGTATTGTCTTCTTCGTAGGCTCGACATGCTAAATCCATGCTTCACCTTCTCGAAGCAACACTCGACGAGGTGCAACTTGAGTCCCCGGAGGCTCCGTTCGTGGTAGCAGACTTGGGCTGTTCGTGTGGCGGCAACACCATTTACATCATCGACGTAATCATTAAACATATTATTAAGAGATACGAGGCATTAGGGTACGAACCACCCGAGTTCTCCGCCTTCTTCTCCGACCTCCCTTCAAACGACTTCAACACTCTCTTCCAACTTCTACCTCCTTTGGCCATTAATGGAGGTAGCATGGAAGAGTGCCTTGCCGCTAATGGTCACCGTGCTTACTTTGCTGCTGGAGTTCCAGGATCATTCTATCGCCGACTCTTTCCAGCCCAATCGATCGATGTTTTCCACTCGGCTTTCTCCTTGCATTGGCTCTCTCAGGTTTTAATTTTCTCAAACACATTGGATTTGTTCTTATTAGTAAATATAATATAGTGAAGTATAATAATATAGTTAGACGATCTATGATAATATCATATAGTACATACAAAGCTGGTCATGAATCATGATCACCCACCCTTTACTGGGTTGACCCTTAGATGATCATTCAATCACAGTCCTCTGATCAATCAATGGATCAAAATGGTGACAATTTTTAACCATTAGATCTTTCTTTTTTTTTTGCCTTTTAAAATGGCCAGTTCAAAATGCACTGAAAGTCAGGAACATCAAACTATATAGCTAGGGTTTATCATCATAATAAACTATCGACACTAACATGTGGGATCACATTTGTGTGGGCCCAGGTGCCAGAAAGCGTGACTGATAAGAGATCAACGGCTTATAACAAAGGAAGGGTTTTCATCCACGGTGCAGGAGTGAGCACAACTATGGCCTACAAGAAGCAATTTCAAACAGACTTGGCAGGTTTCCTAAGGTCAAGGTCATGTGAGCTGAAGAAAGGGGGTCTATGTTCCTTGTTTGCTTGGGAAGAACCTCTGTGGACCCCACAGACCAAGGTGGGGCTGGTCTTCTCTTTGGGACCCACTTTCAAGATGCTTGGGACGACCTTGTCCAAGAGGTAATCATGATGATCATGTACGATGCATGATACGCTTTGTTGCTTTCGGTAGTACAAAAGAATACAGACTTTGGAAAAGCCACACCAATTTTTACTTACAACACACCAATCCTTTTGAAATTTATTTACCCATGGATTGGTGTGCTAATGGAAGCTCTCTTGAAAACATTTAATTTGGGTCATAAAACCGGGTCATGATTCGGCCTGGAACCCATGACCCATGAGTTTAAGCTCTACTACATGACATGGTCCACCTAATAATTGGCTTCCATCACTAGAGTTTAATGGGGACAAGGCCCCACCTTGAATTGATGAGTTAGGGTTCTTTGAATGTGGTGGGAGTGTGAAACACTTAATCATTTTCTCCTAAAGGGCTAGAAAACGTTTCTTGAGTTCTGGTAGACAAAATAGACGAAGAGTTATTATTTGTATACTATCTTATCTATCAGATAATGATGTGATGTGAAGACAAAGACCATCCATCATAGATCATGTCACCTCTGATGGAGATTGCATGATTTGCTTCCATGTTTATATTAGCTCATGTAGTACATTATAATTTCTCCCACTAAAAATAATTGGAGTTGCTGGCTCCCTTGACCTTTGACTTTATAAACTATTGAATAATATTAGGGACTAGTGCATGGAGAAAAGCGTGATAGTTTCAACATTCCAGTTTATGCACCAAGCCTACAAGACTTCAAAGAGATAGTCGAAGCCGACGGCTCGTTCGCGATCAATAAGCTCGAGATCTTCAGAGGAGGTAGCCCGCTCATAGTTAATCATCCCGATGATGCAGCCGAGGTGGGTCGAGCTTTATCAAACAGTTGTAGAAGTGTGTGTGGAGTACTAGTGGATGCCCATATTGGTGATCGGCTAAGCGATGAGCTATTCACTCGGCTCGAGCATCGAGCCACTAGCCATGCAAAGGAACTACTAGAACAACTACAGTTCTTTCACATTGTTGCCTCACTTTCTTTTGCATAGAAAAGAAAGAGAAACACACATAAAAGAGAGAAATAGAAAGAAAAATATCTCTCTTTTAACTTTAATGGATTATGAATGAATGTTTTTTTTTTTCTCTCTCTTTTGTATGGTGTGCTTTTACTGACTGTACTTATTTACCTTTATTTATACTTAATGGGATTGTGTCTCCTTGCTTCCTTATCTCCAAACTAGCTAGTAAAAACAAAAAAAAATTAACTCTCTCTCTTTCTCTCCCCTCCATTTTACTTCTATTGTGGAGTGTGACATGTACATGGCATGTGTAACAGTTATTTCAGTTGTAGACTTTATTAGGTCTATTTTTTACTTCTAATCTTATAGAGGGTCACTTAGTTTTGTAAAGGAAGTTTCTTTTTCTTTTTTTTTCCAAATTGGGTGATAATTAACCTTGTTAGTTTTTTGTATTTCTTGAAGAGTGTGATCCTGTACTCCTTGGTGTTGGGTATAACCCAACTGTTATATCCTTTGAGTTGACATGTGGAACACTCTTTCACTATGTAAATTAAAAAATTTGACTGATCAAGGCTCGCTGATTTTAGAAACTAAATTTTAACGGCGTAGGACAGTTGAAATTTTGATGTTCCCCAGATTCAATGGTTTAGAACTGTCGAATTTCTGTCATCCTTAATTTGATGATTTCGGCCCATCAAAAAGAAAGAATTCGACAATGAAAAAGTTTATGTCTTGGTCCGAATTTCATGATATTCGACAGCCTTTGGATGTCGAATATGGGGTTTTTTCATGTTGTGTTTGGGCCATCTGTCCCATGCATAATTGGCCCATTGAAATTAATGAGCCCATGAATTTTTCGGCTAGTCATAGGCTTATGGCTTGAGCATGCCAGGCCCAATTTGAATATCAATTTATTCCCGATCGGGCCCATTTACAGCCCTACCCACTAACCAGTTCATAATGAAAACGTGGTCGAATCCTACGGCTGGAAATCACCAACCAGGTTCAATTTTTCTTGGCAATTTCTTACCAATTGGGTGAATTTTGAGAATAGGGGATGCAAATATTGATCACCTATTACTCGGAAATATGGAGGATTTCTCAAGAAAATTCTTCTCATAAAAATTTAGTTTTCTAGAAAATATTTTTCCATATATGATTGTACATAGGAAAATGTCAAATAAAAAATTGGTTTTTAGTTTTTGAGGATGATGTAAATGCAATTATAACTTTGCAATCCTAACAACAAAATCATTTTTTGAGGCGTTGATTTGGAAAATAGTTTCCTGTCTTGGTAAAAAAAAATTTCTGATGTCTCGAAAAATGATTTTTTCATGAAAATACAAAAAAAAAAAAAACCCTAAAGAATTACAAGAACACCATCTGATTGTGATCAAGTTGTGGTACAATCGATTCTCCCATAATCCAATTTCAGAATCCAATGTTACGTTTGGTCCAAACTATAAAGATGTTTCTCCTATAATCAGAAACAAAAATCAACTATGAAGTAATTGAAATCTGTTACATGCAATTTTTTCCGTAAACAAGATTCTATTTCTAGATTCCAAAATCAGTTTATCGAAACAGTCTAACAAAAGGAGATTCAGATTCTTGAAATCAGTTTTCATTAGGCCTTGCTTCCCTTAAAAAATTAAAACTACTAAAACAAGAATTTGGTAGAAACCAAGCAAAAGCATAACCCTCCACACCCCCAAATCATAGAATTTTCAAACAATCTCCTCTATATATATGTGGAGACCATATTTAGATACATTACAAGAGCCTTAATTTCCCAACCTTATTCACTCTCCAAATTCATCCTCAAATGGATAAAATATAATAATATCAGCCTCATCAGGCATTCTAAAGCTGACCTTCTTCTTGGTCTTCTCTCTATGACTTCTACTTGGTGAAGAAATCATCATCATCTCTTCTTTCTCAACTTCATCAAACTTCAACATCCTCTCCTTAGAAAAACTCTCTCTTGAGTTGAAGGAAAAGAGTGCATTAACTCTAGTACTAATAGGAGGAGGAGTTGATGGGTAAACCCTTGAAGATTGTCTAAAAACATGAAGTTCACCTCCATTGATGGAATCTTGTTTCAATCCTGGAGAAGCTATGAGCTCTTCTAGAGTTAACTTCCCCACCTTTGTAAATTTCTTCTCTTGATAGTGCAATTGTCTCTTCTTTTTCACAACCTTCGAACGACTTGGCTTCGTTAACGAGAAGTCAGGTTGGTCATGTGAAACATCGTTTTTAGGCAATCGCCTAAAACTACATAAGTTCGCTCCCATTAGTTCGCTGTAATGGAATCAAGGAATAGTGGATGAATAACCACGTCGAAAATGATTTGGGTTAGTGGTTTAAACAAGGATTATAAGGAGAGACATGGACGGAGAGACCTAGAGGGTTGATATTCTTGGGGTGAATGAATGGCTTTGTTGTTAACGGTAGTATTAAAATGTTGGTTTTGAATCTGCTTGTTTTATTATCTTTTACATACATGTTTGTCTTGATTTAAGAAAATGACTAAGAATATTCTTTGCAGTGGCGGCCATAAGGATTTCTAATTTATATTTTCCCAGCATGAATAACTTAGAGAACTGCTATAGGCACTCCAACTTTTATTTATTGCACACCAATTAAAATAAAGAAAATTCGTAACAATTGAAGCACTCTTGATTTCTATTTGTTGGCTTTGAAGATTTTATATGAGCCTAATCATAATTTGAAACAACTACTGAAATTGTTTGAAGAGTGTTCTAATGTTTTTTTTATGTTGAGATGATAATTTGAGCCAAACCTTCGTAATGTTTGAATGGTGCGTTTTAATTTTAAATTGAGGTGTGATAAATAACTTATGAAATTGGGGTGTAATAAGTATAAAAAATTGGGGTGCCAATAGCAATTCTCATCATTTAAGGCATTTATGTTTGTGGATAACCTCTTGTAGGGAAAATCAATTTCCAGTGATGATATTTCTCAGAAAATGGATTTCCCAAGAAAATGTTTTTGGTGTTTGATTGCACCTAAAAAGATGTTAAACAAAAAAGAGTAGGTTTTTAGTTGTGGACTTTTAGATAAATAACATTTTTAATTCTACATATAAGACATGATATTTGGATTATTTCACCTCCTATTAAGATTTTGACAAAATTGACGACAAAGCCAAAGATGTTCCTTGGTTTCTCACTAATTTTTCACTTAGAAGTGTCTCGCTAGGTTACAAGAAGATTCGGGCGAGACAAGACAAAACCATCACCGAGGAATTTGTGTCGTCAACTCTTATGTCACCAAATTATAGTTGGTGTTGTCTGGTACTCTTATGTCACTAAAATTTTGGTATCAGACTTTGATGATTGTGATGATGTTGACAGTAAACATGGTTCTAATGGAGAGTTACTATTGCCACACCAACTTTTACTAACACGTCACCAACTGTGTCTTGGGTGATTTACAGAGGAATTGATGTGGCATCAGTAAAAGTTGGTGTGACAATAGCAGCTTTCTTTCAATGTGAGAGGCAGAAGAACCAATGCCAAGAAATAAATATTACCAGTCTTTCAAAACTATTTTCGAATTCCTACAAACCACCTAGAGCGTAAGCAGTGAGAGTCCGTAGGTTGTGTGTTCAATACCCAATATCAGCAATATTTCCTCAGGACCACCTGCAAGGAAGCTCCCTCGCTTACCTGGTGCGTGTGATGTGCGAGCGTTGCATGTGCCTGGGAGGGACCCATATGCCTTGGCTCCAGCCCTAGCACATCTGGTCCCCTAGTGGGGCGTAATTCCGTACACCCATTATTAAAAAAAAAAACCTAGAGCGGTAATTCATAAGGTTTGAGAACAAACAAATTTTAGTGGTTCATCAAAAATCTCAAAAGACACCAATCCATTTTAGTGTGCGTAGTATGTCAAGGACTCAGAGATCTTAAGATGAAAAACATCGTAAATATCTAAGAAATGATGAGCGCTTGGCGGAAATCATTAGAAGGATAAACTGCTGTTGAGTATGAAGGAGGTGGTGTTGGTTTGTTTGTCGTAGATTGGGTGTTGCCCTTATCACAGATAATGATGTAATCTGATTAGATCACCAAGATTCAAGAATATCTAATAATGTAAGTTGAATTCTGTTTGGAAGAACAAGTGCATTATAGATTTGATCCAACTAAAGAGTGACAAACCTTATGAACACAAAAAAGCTTTCAAATGCCAGGTTAACTAACAGATCACCAATCTCTAATTACGCCTCACTATTTAAAGATACACACCCGGACTAACACGATAACTAGACTACGTAATAACAGCTAATTAGCTACCAATAACTCTCCTTCGGTTCCTATCATGGTGTAGATGGAATTGGTTCAGTACCTGAAACACATGAGGCTGCATCCTCTTTTGATATGGCCACATAATTCACGGGTGCTACTGGTCGAGTATTGTCCCTCCTTCCTTCTTTAGTAGTGGATCTGACACCATTGGTGCCACTTTGATGAGTGTTGAGAGATAACCGTCGACTAGGAGCACCATTTGTTCCACCTCCACCACTGAGGCGTGGGCCCACCTTCTTTGGACCAAGCGGTCTGATTGGACTTGGCCTTGAACCGAACAAGGATTCTTGTTCAGTTGTTAGTTGTTCATGGAACCTTTTCTGATCCTGTACATGATACACCATTTATCACTTATGTTCAAAACGAAAAAAATCTCTACTACTGAAAGAGAGTACTGATGATGTCCATATACTACTAACCCTCATTCTTCGCTTCTCTTCTTCTCTGTCATGTCTTAGCATGGCATATTCATCTAACATGGCAAGGAGAGGTACACCATCGTACACAAATTGCATTCCGCGATCCTCCTCCCATGCCCGAGTCTTGGACACCAAGGTGTCAACAAGAGCTGCATACACAATAAAATCAGTTACTGACAATGGGGAAATTTCTGGCCCAAACACACGCACACGAACATCCCACTAAGAAGATTTTCATACAAAATAAAATCAAATGGATTGACCTATCCTAGCCATGTTATAAAACTGTTTTTGATATAGGGGCTACTACATTTTCAGAAAGAGTTGTGATATTCTGACGCCCCCCTCTGACATATGCCCCCATCACAGATCAGTAGATTATTTTCCTCTGGATACACAAGAAAAAGATTTATGGTTATGCGTATGATGGGGGCGTCAGAAAATCATTATTCTTTCACAAATGAGTTCATTTCAGACTTAACTTTCTTGGTCTACTAACCTGTTTTCCTAGCAAAACAATAATAAAAAAACTATTGGATGCAGAACTTGAGAACAACTGAAAGAAAAGAAAATGATACTTATTCCATTTCTGAAATTATTTGAAGATACAATTATTTGCAAAACCCATTTGTGATTGTTGTGGTGAAAACCAACAATAATTACATTTAAATTGTATGCACTAGCTCTAACATTACCTGGAATTTTGTTCACCAGAATGCGAGCTTTCTCTGCACGTTTGAGATTTATGTGCGCGCCTCTGCTGGAGTTATATCTGTTCTCATCCTGTTTTAGCAAGGCCCACATCAGTCATGAAAAGCTAATTCAAATTTCTCAATGGTGAGAGGATGAGAGGAATGCATGCATTGAAGAATAGATCTGAAATCTTCTTGTCTGCTTTGCAATTTGATTCACATTTTCTTATAGACGGATTTCTCTGCTGAACTAGTAAGGAAAAGGAATTCATGTTTTTTGTCAAAGTGATCAAACATGCAACACTGAGCTACGTGTCCAAAACCTAGCTGTGCAGTACAAGAGAGGGATATCTAGGGATCGGGATCCACCATTTGAGACCCACTGAGAATAAATCCAGGTCAGATAAACATGCCACCAGATCCATATTTCTTCCATTTGGAACAACTAGAGAGAAAATTTGGTAGAGGTCCAAAAGGAAAATCTATAGATCGGATGGTTATGATCATCAAATCAGGCTGATTGTTGGTCCGAGAGATTTCTTAGATGAGACCCATCAAATCCTATTACCAACCTATCTGGCGTCGACTGCATAAGCAAAAAGAGATCACCGAGTAAAGATCGATAACAAATCACAGAAAAAGATTACATATTAGCTGCTATAGCTAATAGGCTGAGTTACTCACAAAAGCTATACATGTCAAACCAACTAAGATTACTTAAGAGAGAATCTGAATGACCCAAAAGCATACGCTGTAGGACGTCCACAAGGATTCCTCAATTAATTTTTCTACGTTATAGTTTATCAGATTTATTCCATAATCACCATTCAAGCATAAAAGATTATGGAGTATCAAAAAAAGAGAATAAATACCAGATTGTAGTCTTCTAGCCAACTCTCTTCTTCACAAGTTGACATCCATTTTTCAACCTTGTCCAATATATCTTTTCTGCTGAGTGCCTCTTCTTTTGCATGCTCTATCTGATTGTCCATGTCAGCTAATAACTCAGAAGGTTCAACATTCCCAGAATCAATCAGAGCCATTATTTTTTCTCGAGCGGCCTCTGGATCTATTTCTATGTGAACGCGAGTATATATGTCTTCAAGCTCAGTTTGTTTCTTAAAAGCAATTTCCTTCATTCGACTGGCTTTTAGCTGATCAAGCCTTTCAACTTCCACCTCCGCCTTCACAGAAAGAACACAAAAAATGAGGGTACAACTAAAGTAATTGGTGTGTAGATACGTCCACTAGTAGACTTCGCTAACCTGCTCAATCAGATCAAGGGCAAGGGCTCCAGGGATAGTGACCTCCTCCACTGAGGCCGAGATGTTACAGGTAACATGGTCAAACAAACTGCGTTCCTCCATGGGGGTATCCATAAGGTTCCACAGGTCAGTTAGTTGTGCCGCTAGCTCTTGAAGCTGAAAACATGTCGATTAGCATAATTATTTCTTATTGCATTAATTAGACAATTCAAATGTATTTTCATCTGAAAATGCAAAACATATAGAGGTGATTTGACAAAGAGTATCAATGATTTTCTATGATACATGTAGGAAATCCAAGAATTATTGTGATATTGTCCCTTGCATTAAAAAAATTGCTCAAGGAGACATCTCCCCTCATAAATATATGGAAAACTGAATTCTCACATGGTTTGTTTGTACTTGGGAACCACATCAAGATGAGTGAGCTGATTTTGGATGAGAATGACCTCTCCACCATGGAGATTCATCCTCACAAAAAATCAGTGCATTCTGAAACTCCTTGTCTTATGAAAAGGAATGACAAGAATCATTGTAACTCAATGCCTTAAAAGGAAATGCACGACGATAAAATACCAATTCCTATGTATACGCAAGTTTTTGTATACAAATACATATATAGCTAGTTTATTTGTTAGGGTGTTCTTCTATTAGTGGAGCTCAATGGAGATCACGTGGAACAATCAAACCATACACTAAATTGCTCATCCATTTTGAAAAATTAAGAACATGTTTCAATATGAAAAAGAAGCTTCTCCCTCACCATATTTGGGATAATACTTTGAAGATGATTGTGATTTATTTTATTTTATTTTTTGGTTGAATAGTATGGTGATGGGGATATTTGTGTCTGTGTAGACACACACACATACACAACAGAATATATAATAGGATAAAAGATACACTGCAGTACAAAAAATACCATATTGAAGCCATGCATATAAAATATCATAACAACTATAACGTGAATATGTTAAAAGTTACACCTATGAGTATTGACTTGTTATTAGTAAGGCAATTTACTCATATAAAAATAAATAAATAAATAGTAAGTCAATTTACCAACATTTGAAGAAAAACTCCCATGTCATCAGACCATATAAAGTGGATGGTAGGATAAAAGAAAACATTTAAGTATCTATTTTTTCTTGTGAGTAATGATTTATATATGTTATATAGTTCTAAATTAAAAATTCATCTCAGTAAAATTTAGATATTTATACTTTGATCAAATGCCATTTTTCTATGATTACAAGGTCCTAAAACATATACGTAAAGATTTAGGTTACAAAGTTGTGAAGCAAAGTGTGAAAAGATTGCTGAGGAATTTTCACGGATTTAAGAGCCTAGACCTAGATACAAAATACAAGATAATTACCTTTCTCAGCCTCTGCTTCTTATCTTCTTTTAGTGCTAATACAGTCTTAGCCAGCTTTGATAGAGTGTCATTGCTAATGCTCTTAGATTGCATACCAATAGAGTCATTTAAGCTTGGGTGAACTTCAGTAATTGTAGTAAAGAAATCCATCCCCAATACAGCACAAAGATCATGCACAGTGCTTACAAAGTCAAGGATCTTATGCAATCTGTCACTCTGCCAAAATGAAAAGTCATTGGGATCATCAATAACAGAACAAATAGAAACTACTAAATAATTTGAGAAACATTTTCCTTAGCAAGATGTTAAGCCTTACTAAGGGTCATTTTGCTCAACTGAATCACCACATTGGCAATCCAACACCACAGCCCTCTAGATTACATGGAAAAACTCAGATCCAAAAAAAAATAAAAGATCAATTTTTTTGGGGGGCTTCATCCAAGGTTTTGAAAATGGACGGCCGCCGAACTTCCATGCGACTCCTAAATTTTAAATTAAAATTCAACAGTGAATTTTTTTTTTTTTTTTTTTTGAAGTTCATAGAATTTTGTCCTCTACAACCCTGAAGAATCGGATCATGTTTTCAGATGCCACAAGGTGAGCCCAAGGACCCTTAGTAAGGGTGAAATCTTTACCAACTTAGTAAGGATAGTCAGACTCAAATAATTTCAATCTGATTGATCATGGATTGGTAAAGAAAAGAGAAAACCACCTTTTCTTTTTGAAGTTCTTGTAGTTGAGAATGAAATTCATCCAACTTCTTCAGCGATAAGTCAGCCTCATCAACAGTAAGTGTCCCTTCCTGTTCACTAAATTTCAAGTTCCCAGCAATTTCTCCACGTATCTTTTGGATCTGTGATTGTACATCAGTAAACTCCTTAATTCTCTCTTCTTTCTGCTTCCATAGCTGTTCCAGTACTGGTGCTATTGCTGCAAGTTGTTCCTTGATCGTCCCTGTCGACTTGTCCGGCTGTAAAACAACAAAAAACAAAATAACATTGCAACTTTTTATTATGAGAGTATGACCCATAAAAGGGTTAAACAGTGTAATTGTTTACTTACTACAACAAAAGATTTCTCTCCAAGAGCTATGACAAGACTAGACAGTTCAGATTTAGCATCAGCCAAGGCCTGGAGAAGGTGTGCCCTTGACTTCGCAGCCTGGTCGACTTTTCTCTTGTAAACATCCAAGCACTCCTGCTCTAACTGAAGCAGCATTTTGTCCCGTTCCTCATCAGTCTCGCCAACCTCATCCCATATTTTCTGAATAAAAAGCCAGAAATTATATTCGGTCTATCCTTTATTTTATAAAAAATCAATACATACTGTAAAATAACAAAATGACAATGTGAGATATAAAGGCCTATTTACCTGTAATTGCAGCAGTAAAGACCCACAAGTGGATTCTCCAAGAAGTGGATTTTGAACATCCGTGACAGCCATTAGAACTTCTTGCAAATTACAAATCAGCTGCATTATATGAGAGTCAGAACATTTGCTGAAATAGTAGAAAAGAGAGAAAGCTACGGCCTAAGTGGCAGGTCTAAATATATAGACTGAAAGTAGGACTTGACGAGACAAGTGGAACACACATGCCTATCCTCATATTGTTCAATAGATTTTTTTTATTTTTTATTTTTTAAAACTCATTCAGTTAAGAAGATCAAGAACAAATAAGACCCAGAAAAGGAAACATGGACTGGCATGATTCAGGGGATCTATAATATTAAGCAAATCTTCTACAGTATCTAACTCTGAAGCTTTTTTTTTTTTTTAACATGAAATCCCATATAAGGGCCACAATGCATAGTCAACAAATTCTCCACTTATTGAAAAAGTCATGATTAAATCGTTACTGTTTCCTTCACCGATTTAATAACTGTTACAATAAATCATGTCTTTGTAAAACTTCGGGATTAAATCACAAACTTCTTGATTAAATCAAATTAAAACGAAATATGAAATTGAAGCACTAATAAGAGAAGATGGCCTTGATGATGATGATGGTGACCATTTTATAGCTGCAGCATTAGATAATGAGGATGCAAATGAGGATGACATTGAATATTTTTATATTTTGAATAATATAAATCTTGAATGTGTTGTGGATGTATGGATGATATTTATATGGGGGTTTGGTAATTTATAATTGTGGTTTCATATGAGATTTGGTGATATAATCTGAGAACACCCCTGAAGCTTCTTTTTTTTATTTTAAACACCAAATCCTATATAGGCCAATATCAATTATCAAGTCAAAATATCACCAATGCTTACAGCATAACAGCTGACCTTTCAGAAAATCCATCTAAGTTAAATTATAGAAATCAAACTCACCAGCAAACAATAGAAAAGAAAATTAAAAATGGCCAATTTTTCACTAAAATAAAAGTGAAACTCAACAGTCTAACAAACACAAAAGAAACTTATCATCAACGTTCTGTGCCAGTTTCGATTGTCATTTTTGGGCTGAAGAAGCTTCAAAACATCTTTCTTTGGCATGACATGGAGACCTAAATAGGCCCTAAATCTTCAAATTAAACACCTTTAGACACCAAATTGAGCTTTCAACTCAAGATCTCACAAATCAGAAGTAATAACAAAGAGAATAACACATCTAGAAACAACATTGCACGATTGTAAGCTCCTGAGCTCTATAATTCTTACTTCATTTGAACCAGAACAACTCAACCCACCAAAATCTTAAACTAATCAAAAGCATCTGTATAGTTAAAACTCAAAAGAAAGTAACTAGAACAAAATCGAATACTCAGAAACAGATAACAACTTCATTTCTTTTAATTACAACAAGTTCACGACACAGTCAACCAGTAAAACCCTCCAAATCCAACATTCGTCGAATTACTACTAATCAAACCAAAACAAACTCACATTCAACCTCAAAACCTAAGATCTCCATCTCTCTCGAAACAAAATCACTCCAATTCCGTGAAAAAACAGTATTTAACAAGAGATCACGAGAGTACTAACTGTACCACCTCTTGCATCCACAGATTTCAAATAAAACAAGTTCAAAGATCGGACTTCTAACAATGGAGACTTACCTAGATCGTTTTTTCGAACTAAGTTTGAGAGATTCTGGTTCTGGATCTGAGTGGTTTCGTCTTGAGTGTTTATGTCGACTGTTGAGAGAGATGGTCGAAGCGCTTCTTCTTGTCGGACAAAGGACAGAGAAAAGCTAATGTAACGCAGTGGGACCCTTTAAATACCGAATTATTTCTTGAGAATCCTGATTTCTCGAGCCTCCGAATTTTTTGACCGGAAATTACGACAAAATCACGATTGGACACTTGAAATTACCATTTTTAGCACTTTAGGATGAATCTTCGCTACAACACCTATGTTAAGTCTTTGTGTATATATGTAGGATCCACCACTTGATGATGCTTTCCAAGAGATTTATGATGATTGTTGATCATATAGACAATTAATTGAGTTGATTTTCGTATGAGAGAAGTCTCGGTCCAATTGGAGGTGATCAAGTTAGTAAATCCATTGTGGCGATTTTTATTTTTTTCTTTTACAACGAGGGCGTCCAAACCCGTAGGCCCAATTAGCAAGGGCAAGGTAATTAACCCTTTAAAATATCATATCTCATCTAAATCCCTCGGTACATGCAATATACCCCACAAATCAAATATATCAAGTAAGTCGGGATAAATCTTTACGGGTAGTCAACACGGGAACTTGATCTCAATATCTTTTTCCTTTTTGGAGGGAGGTCTTGACCACTACACACCTAAATCTCGTTAGTTTTATAGTGATATTTTCTTATAATATTATGTAACACTTTTTTTTACGATCGAGGTAGCTCAATGTTGTAGGATTCATGATCTAACAAGACTTGGAAAAAAAAATACAAATGATTTGATTAAAGACTTTGAAAATGAATGACCACTGAACTCTCCAAAATTTAATAAAAGTGATTTTATTGTCTTAGTGTGACAATCTCTCGATTGTGAAAGTATGTTATAAAGTGCTAGAAGAAAATATCTTACAGATAACCTACTTTCTAGCAAGTCATCCAAATGTAGGGATTTATCTCGACTTATTAGGCATGTGTAATTTGTGAGATATTACATGTACCCATAGGATTTGGGCCGGATAAGTAGTGCTCTAAGAGGTTAGTTGCCTCAACCACGCTAGTAGAGCCTATGAGTTCAAATACCCAACAAAAAAATAATAAAAAAACCTCTAATTCAACATTGCATATCGAAATCTTTTCTATCACACTCTTATATGATGTAGTCAAGCATTGACTCAATTTTTCAACTAGGGATCTTGCACGATTTTAACAAGAATGGCTAATGAATAATGTTGAAGTGACTTCAAGATTGTACCTCGCATCGCACATCTTGACGTGAACGTGTATAGGAATCACATCAAGATGTGCGATGTGAGGTACATTCTTGAAGTCATTTCAGCACGACTCATGGCTACTAAGAAACACAAATGCTGGGGTGACATTGGATTTATTCGAGGAAACAGTTCACCTTCGTGTAAAAAATGTAAAAATCACAATAAATCCAATATCACCCAATAAGGAATGGGTCCCTCAAATTTTGCCCATTCACACACGGCGAGTGGAGACTGGGGGGGAGCTTGGTAATTTGGTAATTTGGTGGAAAAGGAAGGCACATTACGTGGATTACATAAAGGTTGTTAGAAGGACATTATGGTTTGGGTTGTAGCCAGGCAAAATGTGATGGAGGTGATGCTCACCACTCGAATGCGTCTCTGTCCCATGCAACCCAAAAGGAATCCATGTGAAAATCTAATTTAATAGCTGTAAGGGTAAAAGGCCTGAGAATGAGAGTGCGTGGGGTCTTCCAACTATAAACCAATTATATTTCTTCACATTTCTCTTGGTGCAATCAAACATACAAATATTTTCTATGAAAATCTATTTTTTCATAATTTTTTTTTATAAATTCCAAAAAGTAAAAACAAAAAAAATTATTGAAACCTATATAATATGGGTTGCTAGAGGTAGGAATATAATTGACTCTATTTAGGGTAAGTGGATTGATTATCTAAAAAGCTTTCGAAGAAGGAAAAAATAAATATTTTGAGGAGATGGAAATATAATTAAAAGGCATATGGGCAGGTCTTCAAAAATATCGAATCTGTTAAGAAAATAAATAAATTAAAGGAATGAGCAACTATCATATTAAAAATAAGATGTTTATACAACACTAGATAATATCGTTAATGGATGGATTATAACACTGAATTATTTCATCGGGTTACGACAAAAAACGAGATGAACAATCGTAAAGAATTTAGTGAGATAGAAATGTTATAGTTTGTGGGGTTTGATAGTATTGTTCAACAAGGAATATTGTTCATCGTTTACAAAGGTACTTTAGTAATTTCATTGATATTATGTAAAGTTTAGTTATGTTTCCCTGAAGTTATATATTTCTTTCTTCAGTGAAACGATATAATCTTCAACTAAGATTTTTCTTTTCATAGTTGAGTCAGTGTGATCTGTGGACGTACCTCAATCTTGAGAGAATCATGTAAAAATCTATGTTTTTTCTGTATATGTTTGGATCTTGATTTATTTTATATATTTATTGTTCTTGGATTGATTTCTCTATAATACGGAATCTCCTAAATACTCAAAACCATGTTTTGGTGGTAGAAAAAAATTCGCTTAACCCCACTTTACAAGTTGAATAATTGTAGACTTTCAATTTTCATTGTTAATTTGTAAACCGGTTTTGATGGGATTAGAAGTTTCGGAATAAAATGATTTTTTGTGAGGATGATCTCCTCGTCCTAGAGATCATAAAAAAAAAAAAAAAAACTCATTTTGAAAACTTCTAACTCATATAGGATAAAACACATTGGCTATGTTATTGGCTGTGTTAATTACTCTTGAACCTGACCCATGATTTAATGATTAATCATTGAATATGTCTCCCAACCTCAAATTTGTATGAAAAACACTTTGAAACCAGCAATTTGTTTCAAAATTTTGAAGGAACCCTCTCCATTAGATACATGTGGCATTTTCAAATTTGTCAAAAATGTAGGGATGTGAAATAAATTCAAAGAGTTGTACCGGAGTAATTTTGAAATTGGCATCATTTGAGACATTGGTGTGCACAAAACCATAGATGCTTCTTACTCGTATCTTGATCAAAAGCATTTATGATTCTACAGATACATCATACATCCACATCAACAATGTCTGAAATGATGTCAATTTCAATGTTACTTAAGTAATTTCCAAATTCAAAACGTCATGTGTCTTATAGCGAGAAAGGCTCTTTCAAAGTCCTAATCAATTTTTATCTTTTCTTTCAGATCTTAAGAACAATATAAGATCTTGAAGAAAGTTGAAGATGATGATTTATGGGAAGAAACCCCAAAACATCATTTGTATAGTCTTTCAAAAATTTCGGATTTTTTTTTTCTTACAAAATTTATCCGAATTGATCTAACTAAACCCTCATCGAAAAGTCCATTTTAAATGAACGATTGAGATTGGAAGATAAATATAAATTTCCTAGAGATGAGCATTTGTTGGGACCCTACTATCCTCCATTCCAAAATGTACTATGAAAGTGCAGTTGGTGGTTCATTTAATGAACTAAAATATGTAACATGCTTATATCGTGCCTCTCTTCTTACGTACTCTCTCGCACGTGCCACCTGCATGTCTGCACTTGCATTCTTTCTCCTTCTCTTTGTTTCTTACAGTCCAACTCGATCTACAACATAAGCATTTGCCCATCAAGTGGGAGCTCCACAAATTTAGGGTTTCTTTGAGGATTTAGTGTCTCTCGCGGCTACGACGCCATTTTTGTCACTATTTCCCAATCTTACGAAGTTCTAGCGAGCGATTTCGGGGCTTGTTTGGTAGCTCAAAAGATTTCGAGGTATTTTCATTTTTTGAATTTCGGATTCAGTTTTTCGAAATTTACTTGTGATTCGGTTGAAAGCTCTCTCATTTTTTTATGTTTAAGTTCACTTTATTTATTTATTTTTGATTTTTTTGATTTCGTTTGTTTAGGTTCTAACCTTAATTTGATTCTCTTTTCAAATTGAAATTAGATAGAACCCCAATTTAGTTTAACTCATGTCCTTTGCTTTTAGGGTTTTCACCTGATCCACTTTAGGAATGTTAGTTTTAAGGTTCTTGATTTTGATTCATTTTGGGAATCTTTTGATGTTATTTTTACGAATTGGTTTGTTGTTGCAAATATTTTTTTTCCCATGTGATTCTTGAGAACCGAACCGACAAGAACCAAAACCGGAAAAATATAGTGATTATAGTTCTAATTTTCTCAGGAATCGTACCGGAACCGGCCCATTGACACCCCTAGTTAGAAGTTTCAGAATGAGCTGAAACCCTTCTTTGCAAAAAAAATCAGCTCATTCCGAAACTTTTAACCCATATATGGACAAATGTTTGGCACAATGTTTGGTTTTGTATATGAAGGCATTATCTCGATAGCTATTTAACACTATAAACCCCTCTTTTCATGCCAAGTTTTTTTATTAATTTCTTTTATATCACCTGAGTGGTGGAGCAGTGGTTCGACAACTTGGGTCTTCTCCCCAAGGTCGTGGGATCCAGTCTCCCCACCCACGACTTTACCCTATATGCGTCTTTGTGGTGGCAGCGTGTATAGGTATTTAGTCCAACTTCCAAAGGGGGTGTGGACACCCCATTGCATAAAAAAAGTAATTTTTCTATTTTATTTTATTGCTAATATACTGTCTAATTTCATGACAGGTCGCAGGTGCACTTTCTCTGTGATATTTGTGATTTTGGTCTGAATAAGTATAACAACCATGCATAAGGATCACAGTACCAGTGCCCCATCAACTCCTTCTGTCCGAATTCGGCACCGTAAACGCTCAAGTGAGGTTAGTTACTTGACTCCTACAATTGTTATTATTAGGAGCTGCTTTCACATTCAATGATTTTTTTTTTCTGTAAATGGGGATCAAATTTGTAGAGTTTAATGTAATCTCGGTCGACTATCATAAATAAAATGGTAGATGATCTTGGGGTTGGTTCTGATGTTTCTTGAGCATTATAAAAGTGCACATTGGAGTAGTTGGGAAGCTTAATCGCTGTTCTTTTATTCCAGGTTCCTCCCGAGGCAAGTAAAGCAAATGGAAGTCATTTACTTGTTAACGATAAAAATAAATACAGGTCGATGTTGATCCGTGCATATTCATCTGTGTGGATGATCGGGGGATTCGCATTTGTTATCTACATGGGTCATCTCTATATTTGGGCCATGGTGGTGGTTCTCCAAATATTTATGACAAAGGAGCTATTCAATCTACTTAGAAAAGCTCGTGAAGATAGCCACCTTCCTGGATTCAGGCTATTAAATTGGTAAGAAAACCAGTTTATATTTAATATGCGCTTGGGTTTTTTTCTTAACATTCTATGGAGAGCCCTCTTCAATGCTGTGATGTTAACACCAAACTCCTTTTATAATAAATGGTATTTTACTTTTTATTTTTATTTTTTATTATCCATATTTGTTCACAGGCATTTTTTCTTCACGGCAATGTTGTTTGTATATGGTCGCATTCTCAGTCAACAACTCGTCAAGACTGTGACTTCAGATAAATTCTTCTATCAACTTATGAGCGGACTCATTAAATATCAGATGGTCATTTGTTATTTCTTGTACATTGCAGGTTGGTCATTACTTTCTTCATATCTTTTTACACATACAGTGAAGATATCTTAATATTGTAGATGTTGCAAAATGAAATGGGGACACATACAAGAATTCAATGCACCGTGTGTCATGTGGCACTAAATGCACCTTGCTGTGATTCACCCATTTATCATCAGTGACAAAGCCACTGAACTTGTTAAACATGTTTGTACTTACACAACAGTATTGTTGTGGGCTGTCTATAATGTGTCACTGCAAGAATCAGGTGAAGCTGCCACCAAAAGGGATACAAATCACATAGATTTGGAAACCACTATCTTCCCTAGTTCGACTCAAGGCTCTATGGGCGCTTGGTGGGTAGGTGAATCAGTGAGAGACTGCTGATTACGTATACCACTCCCTATAAGCATCATGATAAGCATGTATGGGCTTGACCACTAACATGGCATGGTAGTAGTGGTATGGTGGCAACGAGGGACATTGTACCAACTCTGTCCAACCAATGACTTAGTCAAGCCTGACATCAAGGCACCTGTCACTTCACCTTTCTAACTCCATAAATACCCGGGGGGGGGGGTGAATTCCACAAAACCCTTGCCAAGTTGCAACTCCTCATTTTACTCTTCTAACCCCATCTCCAATCCTTCTCTTCCCTCCTTCTCAATGGTAACCAACCGATCATTGACTTTTTTTAGGCAATCAATTGGGGTCCTGGCTCATACTCAGCATTTCCTCTTTCAACTTGGCCTTGACTCCTCTATCCGCACTGGTACATCTATGAAGCCTTCTCTTTCATAAACATATGTTTCAAATGTGGATGATTTCCATATTATAGCATTGTAAATTGATTAATCGTTGTTTGGATGGCTACTTAATATCACAAGGTATGCTACTGAAATATTGGTTCTTTATTTGCCATTTCTTCAGGATTTATGTGGTTCATTCTTACGCTTAAGAAGAAAATGTACAAGTATCAATTTGGCCAGTACGCTTGGACACACATGATTCTAATTGTGGTGTTTACACAGTCCGCCTTCATCGTAGCAAATATTTTTGGAGGAATTTTTTGGTGAGGTTACCTTCAGAAACTCGTCAATTTATGCTTTATTTTTCTCATGCACCCAAAATTCCAAACTTCAATTTTTTAATGCCATGATTAGGTTCTATTTAATGTTACATCTTCCATTTTAGGAATTACTACGCTGAGACATGCTTCAACCTTCACTATTCACATCTAGTCTTTGAATTTATTCAATTTCAATTTTAAAATGTGTTGTAGTGCATCATTTTGAAATTTGATAAAATGTATTAAAAGTATTACTCTTGTTGCATAAATTATCCATGAGGAATTCTTATAAAAAAATTATCCATAAGGAATGTGTCATATTCTTTCTTGTGTGGGATGCAATGATAAATTGCATTAGAAGAGTGGGAAAGTTCTAGAGAATCCATAGACAAAATAAGTCAAAAGGAAACTTGCTTGTGGAGTGAAATCGAAAGGATCATTAAAGGAGGTTATGATTCAACACTTGACAGCAAAATAAAAGTGTGTGGGAAACTTTCAATCTGAAAAGTTGAAAAAGATATAAGGTGTAAGATGATTTACATGATTGATTGGGTACAAACACAATAGGGTTGAGAAAGATATACAAACTTGTAAGAATGAGAGGGGAAAACTAAATAATTACATTGAGTCACATGCATTACTAGGAAAAAAAAATAAATTCTATAACTGTTAATTGTTTTCTTTTCCCAGTTCCTGACAGTTAGTAGGGTTTAATGCAGGTTTCTTTTGCCAGCATCTCTTATTGTTATCAATGACATTGCTGCATATTTTTTTGGCTTTTTCTTTGGGAAAACACCTTTGATCAAGTTATCTCCAAAAAAAACTTGGGAGGGTTTCATTGGGGCTTCTGTTACAACTATTATCTCTGCATTTGTGGTGAGTATTTCTATTCTTTTATTTAATGGCCATATACATGCTTCTGTAATTTGTTTGACAACTGATTGGTCTTGAGAAGCATTTCATAGTAGATTGGCTGTTTCATGAAGTTCTGATAATTGTTTTTTTTGCAACTCCACTTGTGACTCCAAGGAAGTTTACTGTATACATTAGCATCTATATAGAACCTTCTTGGTTTTCAGATATCATGGAGTTCAATCGGTTGGGTACTCCAGGGTTGATTGTATTGGCCCTTGGAAACACATTGTTGACCCTTTTATTTGGTATGATTTTGGGTGTGGCAATAGGATAATTTTCTTGAAAGGTCTATGGCGTGGTGAAAACTCCCTTATTTCGCAAGTATAGCAGTAGTTATGCTTACTCAAAAGGATCTTCATATAGAGACTTGGATTACCTAATCCAATTTTGGAGTGGAAAGTAATACCTGTTGGAGGTGATGTTCTCAGCCCTCAAGATTGGAAGATCCAATCTTTTTGGCAGTCCACTATTCCTGTGGCAGTCTTGAGTTTTTTGTTTTAATAAGTTGATTATTTTGGATCCTGTCACCATTGAGGACTCCATTATGATTGAAATAGACAAATTTAGTTGTTCATTGTTTAAAGGTACCCTACCACAAATAGTTTTTCTATCATCACAAAACTAGCCTGCTATTGGACTTATGTGAGACAAAATTTGGATTTTGGTAGTCAGAATGATGATGAAGAGGGTATAAAAGGAGTTCAGATCTTATTTTTGTCTACGGCAATACTAATTTTTGGTTTTCCGCAAGGAAGGGATTTTGTCATCTAAAGGAAAGATGCTTCTACGTTGGAAGTTGAGTATTTTCACTGTAAATGATTATTTGAGTAATTGAGATCATGGTCTATTTTCCATCTTTCAATTGCAACCTTCACTTCCTATAAAAAAGGGGTGCTATTCCTGCTTAGATACAATAATTTGAATCTTCCTAGCTGGCCTCCTTATTAACCAAAGAGCCCTTGTAATTCATGCTTTTATTAACATGGAAAAGTGTGCAATTTTTTATAGCATATTTGCAAGATTTTTCTTGAATGTCAATATTTGATTGGATTGTCATGAGGTATACTAGGTTGAGCTATAGGCATTCTGTGTTTTTTGACATACTTCAAAAAAAAAAGGAAAATTAGAGGTCTGCTAAGATGATATCTGAAATTTATGTTCTATGCAGCTAGCAAACATTATGGGTCGTTTCCAGTGGCTTACATGTCCTAGAAAGGTATTTTTGTTTTTGGTAGAACATAACCATCTACATTTGAAGAAACATGCATATGTATAATGCTCATGTTCCTTTTATCGATTAAATTTTATTTGCAGGATTTATCAACCAGTTGGCTTTCCTGTGATCCTGGTCCACTTTTTAAACCAGAGTATTATTCTTTGTCAGGATGGGTTCCTCAGTGGGTGAGTGAGGGTTTTACTTAGTTGTATCTAGCTACTTTTGTTATTTGTATCCATCTCTTTGATTTGTGTTGGCTGCTTGTGAACGGTTCGGATATTTATTTCCATAGGAAAAAATATATATAATTGAAAGTATCTTACTGATTTTTTTTCCAGCTAACAGTAACAATCTCATTGTATTATTAGTTAATTGAATTTGTATGTGAACCTGCCACATAACCATAGATTTTGACATGTTCTATAATATACTTTACCACCCTAGAAGTAGCATTATTTACTGCTTTACTGACATTTGTTTCTTAAAATGAGTTTGAGAAGGGACAGACTTTTATGCATTTAGGTAACTCCAGTTTCTCATATACAAGTGCTAGAGTTGTGAGGGAAATGAACTAGATATGATGTTTGTGTGCAGAATGCATTTTTAATCCAAGAAACTGACCTTTTTACACCCTGATGGATATTCCATTTGAGATTGTTTCTCTGATTTTGATTTTGATTTTTTTTGTTAAGTGGATCATTCCTCTGATTGATTGCACAAATTTCCATTAACTAGGTACAACTTGTTTTTAATTTGTTAATTCTGATATTATTCGTATGAACTTCATTTTGCGTTTCTACTCAGAAAATTATAATTTATTAGCTTGGTATTTCCTTGGTTCTTCTATGGCTACACATTTCTTCTTTCTTTTTGTATTCCCATGCTTCTTTACAAAATCTACTAGCTTCTTTCTGGGATATTTGATTTGCTCCAATTATGTTCTGTTGGAGCCGTCTTATTTGTTTGCATTGGTACATGATGAGTTATGACCAACCATACTGGGTTGATCTGTATTCTTTCTGAAAATTTACAAGGGTCTAATGTTGAATTACATGGATACTTTGTAAAGGGATTTAACATAGAATGAGAACACTGGACTTAGGGGATTTCTGTGTGTGCTATGGTGACATACATTCCTCCAGAAAAAAAAAATACAAGGGGCTAATGCGTACATCACTCGTAAAAGGATTTTAACAGGGATGACGTCACTGAATTTAGGGGGTTCCTTTCAGGTGCTCATTGTCATATTTCTTCACATTTAAGTAATCTAGTTGGAAAAAATTTCAGTTTGAATACTTTCTAGGAATCTTATGCAGATTTCAGAAGTTTAGAAGTGAAACTTAATATGGACTCAAGGAAATAGAAAATCTCGAAATCCCAATAAAGCCTTGGATCAAGCATTGACTCTTTGGTAGAGGGCAATCGTTATTTGTAGAACCTGTATTCAATAGTAGTATCAACTCCCAATAAAGCCTTGGTTCAACAATCAACTTTTTGGTAAAGTGCAATGATTTTTTGTATAACTTGTGCTTAACAGTAGTACTATTTTCAGATCTCTGTTAGTATTCTTCTATAAAGTTCCGTCAGTATTAAATAAGTTTATGCCATATACCATCTGTTTTGTTACATTTTATAGTTCTGATTGACCATTACGAGTAATTGGACCTAATGTACGTCTTTTGTTTGACTGTATCGGGGGTTTTCTTCCTTCTAGTTAAGAGTTGTTTATCTGTAATTACTAACTGGATGACAATGATGTCCATCGTCCTCATTTGACAAGTTTAAGATCCTTTCCCCCCATCCAATTTCAATTTATTTATTGTGAACAGGAATTTTTTGGTTCATAAACTCTATTTGTAAAGTTCATGTAACAATATTTTGTTCTTTGCACTGCAGTTTCCTTGGAAAGAGGTGTCAATTTTGCCAGTGCAATGGCATGCTTTATGTCTTGGTTTATTCGCATCGATCATAGCACCTTTTGGAGGATTCTTTGCAAGTGGTTTTAAGAGGGCTTTTAAAATCAAGGTTCGTCTTCATTGATTATTCATCTAAAATTCAAGTAATACAGAAATGAATGATGAGTTTCATAGTTGTTGGTGTTACAAATTTTTTTTTTCAAATAACAGGATTTCGGTGACAGCATTCCTGGACATGGTGGCATTACTGATAGAATGGATTGCCAGGTGAGCTGGCTAAAAATGTGGAAGTTTTTATGCTTGTGTTGTCTGCATTGGCTCATGTATTGGTTGTGTATAAATAAATGTTGCGGTTCTAATGTTTTTTAAAATTGCGATTAAATCACGATTAAAAAAAAAAAGACATTTTATTATTTAGTCTATGAAATACATATTTTTTTTCTTAAAAAAATATTTAGTTTTTAATTTATCCGATGTTTTTTTGACTTTATTGATCTTTTTCCAAAGTTTTCTATTGCCTAATTATTCCCGGACCCCAACTTTGTCACTATGATCTTGATCCATCATCCTCCTCCTCATAGCCTTATTCCAAAGGTTTGGGGTCGGCTAATTGAATCATGTTTCTTCCATTCCACTTAGTTCAGAGTCGCATATTCTATTATTGAAAGTATGTGTGTCTGCTTTCATCGTTTCCATCCATGTTCTTTTTGGTCTTCCTCACACACTTATAGAACCTTCAATTTCAATATTTCTTCTAATTGGGGCTGTAATCGGCCTTTTTAGTAACATGTTGGGTCATTAGTTACCTCCAACTTATGTCAACTTACAAAACAAGTCATTGAATTGGGATCGGTAGAGGATTATGAGAAATATTTAAATTTCATGCTGTGATTAATGTGTTACATTTTTGTAGATGGTAATGGCTGTTTTCGCATATATCTATCATCAATCGTTCGTTGTTCCTCAAAGCTATTCTATCGAGATTATATTGGATCAGGTGAGCATTTCATCACATATACATCATATAGTGCATAAACTAATATTCGTGTTTTTTTTTTAGGGGAGATAATCATGTGGATTGTTCCTATTTTTGTGATGTA